>NC_089851.1:62362485-63022485 GCF_036373705.1 Amia ocellicauda | reverse complement strand
TTTGAATCCTCCTGTTCGAGCTGATGATGATTTTGTGTCCTCGTTCAAAGGTCACCACTTCAGCGATGCAGTTCGGGGCACAGGAATGGTTGATATACCTACAGAGAAAAAAAGGTCATGCAGAGGTCATTCAAAGATCGACTTAGGGCAGGCTTTCGAATCCAAGCCGATGTACAGATCTGCAGAATTGGTGGCAATGGGAACCAGACAGGAATAGAATACTGTGAAATAGAGCTTCGTTGCCGCTGAGCTCTAAACAGATTTAAATCTCGGCTAATCGGCGCTTAAAACAGCCCCGAGAAGAATTCAGATCAGAGCTCGATTTGGCGACTGATACTGGAGAAAGCACCCTGTAGCTCAGTTACGGCTGACCCCGGATCATTATTAAACGGGGACTGAAGCCGGGCTGAAAGTGGGCTGTGTCGGATCACCTACCTTGCCGGACCTCCCGTCAGCGTGGCGTCAATCACGTGTTCGCTGTCCATCCGGAACATGTACACACCACGGTTCTGTGAAGAAACCCCCCCAAACACACAGGAACAAATGAGTCACAATGAAGATGCAGACACACAATCAAACAATGAGGGGAACCCACTTCTTTATCGTGTCTAAATGACAGCAGGAATGATCGGCACATCCGTCGCCTGTATTTCACACTTGAGATGCGGACAATAAAGCGACTACCCATCGGCCGTCTCTGATAAGGCCTGGCAGCTTGTTTTTCCGTACTGCTTCCTTATCAAACTCTCTTGGGAAAACAAAAGAAGATCATCTCAATGTACGCCTAGCGTCGGCAGTGCCTCTCTAGCATCTAGTGATAGGGTAACCGGACAGCAGACAGCAGTTTTGTTTTGGGATTTTAACAGCCACGGTTGAAACTGTTCACACCCTGCTTTTTGAAAGCATGTACTAAATGTCGGCCAAAGGCTGATTTCACCCTCTATGGCCTTTTAACAAGAGGGCAATTCAGGGAGTTCGAGTTCCGTCATACCTGGGATTCGTACAGCTTTTCCTTCCTGTTGGCCACTTCGTTGCGTATGACCGTCCCGATGTACTCGATGACCATGGTGTACTTTTCAATGTCCCTGGCAGCGTACAACCCGAGGCCCTGCCAAGAAAGTCAGCACGAGATAGATCACGGTCATCATTAAGAATAATAGAATCCATTTTGACGGGAGTTCAGGTACAGGCTTACAGACAGGTACAGAATTAAACCGTTATGAGCCTCTGAAATCTAAAACCGGGACCCAAGCAATTCTGGGAAGAGGCCGGATTTCAGTGACAACCCAACACAGTAACAGGAGTCTGTGCATCTCGAGATGGCTTCATCTCTCGATAATTCCTTGCGTTTCTTTCAGACTTCACATCCGTAAAGTTGCATTCGATTCAGTGAGAGCAGACGCACATTACGGCGCGTATGTCTAGAGATGGTGAACTGCGTTTCTGCACAGCTACGGAGAACAGATTCATGCCATGAAAAGACTGGTGACTCTACAATAGACTTCACTGATCACCTAAAAGAGTTATTCAAACTAAACGCCACATAGGTGGGGTCATACGTTTAGGTAAGTCTGTGCATCTGTGTCTGACCTGGATGCGAGAGCGTGCCAGGTACACGTTGCTCTTCCACTCGGTCTTCATCTTGCGGTACTGAGAGGACTTGGAGTGGACGAATTGCTTGCTGTAGGGCGCGCTGTGCTCCCCAGTCACGGTGCTCTGGAAGGACTTGGAGGTGCTGGTGCCATTCAGGGTGTGCGGTCTGGAAGGGAACGGGGGACCAAAAAACAAAAACAAGACACACTGAAGCTTTTTCATCACGACTGGAATTAAACACGCACGCAAGACAAGGGCCTTCAAAACAAGCTGGAGACGGATGCAAGCCGGAGCGATGCAGAGTAAAGACTCGGAGGGAGACAGCACGGGACCCAGACCCTCTGAACACAGGATATCACACACAGACAGAGACAAGAAGCCACTCCACAAGAAGAAAGCAACACGCATTCACACACACATGCCACAATGAAGACTAACAACGCAAAATCAGAATTGTAATATTTTTAAGTTTAAAATCGAACAAAATACCTTAACACAAACCTCTTGACATGGGAGCTGATCTTGGGCTCGGAGCGCGCGCTGCCCGTGGGGTTGATGGCCAGAGGCAGCTCCATCAGAGGGTTGCGGCCGTAGCGGAAAGTATACTTGTCACAGGCCTCAACCCCCGGGAGCTGGAGGGGGAGAGAAGAGAAAGAAAAGAAAACAAAAAACGGTTAAATGCAACTTGTTTTGTCACAGGCAGCTGGACTCGCCCACAGTAAACAACATGACTGCTATCACTACAGACAGAGATAAGTGGACCGAAGAGGTGTGTGGTTGTATCTGCTATAGAGTTTTAAAAACAGCAGTGCAAGCAGATCTACTACAAGAGGTTTACACGGAGTTACAACACAGGAAATGCATTGTATCTCACTGTATGTATAGAGTAGTTGAACTGGAGAAGAATCTAAATCTAAATACAATATTTTTAAGCCTATAGCTCTGAAAATCAAATGCTCAGCACAAGCACAACCCTGGCTGTTAAGTTCCTCTGGCCTCTGTTTTGAGAGGCACTCAATTACAGCAGAGTGGGCAAGGATTGGTGGACTACAGTCAGACCTTTGATAATGGAAGGGACTGCAGCGCGCCTGAAGCATAAAAGATACAAATGGGCCTCAATATCAACCTATAATTGAAAAAGAAGCTATAAATTAAGAGCTATAAAAGAAGAAAAAAAGATTAGTGAACTTGAGCTGGAAACGCATTGTGTAGAAATGGCTTTTCCCTGGCATTTACAAATTGTAGTTAACATCGGCAGTGCCAGTCATTACGGTTCACTTTCTTGTGAGTGACATTTCTGTTCGTAAATGTTGGCTGCTTCATGGTCTATTAAACAAATGTCAGAATTAAAAAAATAAAATAAAATCTTGACCTGCAGAGAATTTTAATGTAAAAGGAATATCACCAGAGGAAGCTGGGGGGGGGTGGAAGGTGTGCCACTTTACCTTCACTATCAGAATAAATGATTTTGACATTAACTGCTGAGTTTAAAGCTGTGAACTCGTATACATTAACTTAAATTACAAACATACTTCAAGTGCAGGAAAAAGAAAGTGTTCGAAAGCATTTACACATTTTCCAGCAATTTTCAATCTGGTCCAAAAATGGATTCAAGCATGTTGTGTGTGTGTGATGGGAGTCGGAGTAACCGGCCCTTACCGATTCCGCTATCCTAGTTACAGCCGAGACTGTGAGTCCGAAGAGGTCCTCTCCTTTGAGGTACATCGGGAAGAGTTTCAATGTGCCGGATTCATTGCGACGTTCAGCTACGGGCTCCAGAACTTTATCCCACACCCCTGTGAGACCCCGCAAATGACAGGAAATTGAAGTTAATGTTTTAGAAATTAATAAATGTACATAACTGATCTGGAAACTAGTACCCAGCACACACACAGACCAATATACAAGTTGCGGCAGGGACAGTGTACCGAGGAGAGCTCTGGTGGCATACCTTTTGGAGTGCCGTCGGTGAGCACTAGGTCCTCGTAGCCCTGCTCCACCACACGGATGCTGAACTCCGGCCGGCTGTCCCGCTCGTCGATGGAGCACAGGTAGCGGCAGCGGCGGTTGCTGTGGCGCATACTCCAGTACAGGCGGCTGGCCTCGAAGCCCACGGGGAAGATGGCGGCGGGGGAGTGGAAGACCTGCATCTGGTGGGGCAGCAGCTGGCCGATAGCGTGGAAGATGAGGCTGCCTACGCGGAAGGTGTGGTCGCGCTCGCCACGCTGCACAATGCTGGCGATCTGGCGGACCTCGTCGCGCTGCACGTAGACGCGGCGGAACACGGCGAAGTAGCGCAGCTCCTGCTCCTGGCCGGCCGCGCCGCGGGGCCGGTGCATGTGGCACAGCATGGTCTTGTCCTTGAAGAAGGTGCACTGAGCGCGGAGGGCACAGGTGAAGTGGTAGACGTTGGTGCAGCGCAGGCGGTGGCAGCCGCTGGTGGCACCGGTCTTTTGGCAGTAGGCGCACTTCATGGCCAGGCCACGCCGCAGCGCCAGCTCCACGTTGATGAGCGCGCCGGCCTGGGTCTCGTACACCTCGGTGGACCAAAGCGCGCAGTTCAGATGCACCCACAGGTCCAGGTCCAGGTTGAGAAGCCGGGCCGGGCCGTCCGTCATGCCGTCGCCCTCCTCGTGGCAGAAGCAGCACTTGCGCTGGTCCTTGGGCAGAGGCTCGGGCCGCAGCGACGCGCCCAGCTTCTGCAGCAGCTCGTCGATCTCCTCCTCGCAGGGCAACTTGAAGGTCCCCTTGGGAAGCACCACCTGCACGCTCCACTTCCTCCAGCGCATGCCCCTCCACCTCTTGCCTGCGTGGCGCACCTCCTCCGAGACGCTGTGCACAGCGCGGGGCCTGGGCTTCAGCTTCACCGTCACCTTTAGTGCCTCCGCCTTGGTCTCCGACCTGGCCACCTCCGAGGAGGCTGTGGGGAAGGCGATGGGGGGCGTCGGGGAAGGGGACTTGGGCTGCAGCTGTGGCAGGCAGTGCACGTCCAGCAGGGAGGTGTTGTTGCTGTACTGGTGGTGTGTTTTGGAAGCCACTTCTTTGACTGGGGAGTCGGAGGGGGCCTGAGTCACAGCCTCCTGAAGCGAGAACAACAGGTGTGCAGATTAGATCAACAGCATGAGGTGTTTGAGAAAATAAGTCACACTGAACAACTCTGCAGTTTTAGCAGTCTCTCATAGCAAGGCTGTTATTTTGTAACTGCAAGAGAGGGAGCATAGTGGTCCCCTAGCATGGTTTTGTTTCCCCATTAAAAGAAAAAGCTTTGTCCTCAGTCTGCCATTCAAAGCACACCTGCGCGCCGGTTGATGTTGGGAGCAGAAGTTCGGCCTTCTCTGCCGCCTCGCAGGATTTGCATGAAACCACGCTGCCATCTTGCCCGGGAGCTTCCGTTTAACCATGCAAGGCCATTTTCCAAGTGAACGTGATCTGGCACTAAGCTCCAGGCCAGGAAAATTAATTTATGGGGCTGTGGGTTCTGTTAATACAGCTATTTAATTAAGTAGAACCGAAGTCCGAAAAGAATAGTTAATGCAGACCAGACTAGTGCAGCCCTCTGGGTTTTGCACGTAGGCCTAGGTACCAGACAGATGTGTTTGAGTCTCTTCTGTTTTGTGCTACATGTTCTGTCATGGTTGCAAAATCCTCTCTTAAAGCACTTATGGTCTGTTGATCTAAATCCTTTCCTCCTTTTTATTTTCACTCATCTACAGAGCAACATTTGAAATGTATTCTTGGCATTTTACATGAGCTCATTTCTTTGCTGATCACAGCTTGCTTATAACAAGTACCCAAATCAAAGACATCGGCGCTATAAAAGGTACAGTAAATGTGATCAGAAAAGGCATGTGTATGAAATAAACTATACGTCTCACTTAGAAGTCTTTTTAAAACCCCAAACTCTTTCAAATATTCTGCAGTGGCACATCCACTGAATTGTGTAGTACTGTGACACAAACCATACAAATGTGTGTGCAGAATCACAAACCCCATTTCCCCATGTGTGCACTGTTATCATCTCTCTCCTTTCTTGTCCGGGACTAGCACTGCTTATTCATACCTTGGTCTCTGTGGCTTTGGCCTGGATGGCCGCGGAGAACAGAACAAAGCAGTTGTGACTGCAGAAGACCAAGCTCCCTCCAGCTCTCCCCAGGCTCTCCTGTGGGCCCTGAGAAACAAGAGTTAAGGGTAAACATCGGCTCCCCCCGACGAGAGCAGCTCTCCTCCGCCTCCCCATCAGCCCAAATTATCATTCAGACGCAGGGAGCAAGTGACACAGTGGGAATCGCAGATCAAAAAGACGGCAGCGACTCCTCGCGCGCCAACCTCTGTTGATGCCAAAAGGAACTCGTGCATTTACATATCGCAGACACATCAAAGGTACTGCACATTTGAATAACCTGCACTTCGAGAGATTTAACCGTTGGTGAACTTTGCGTTTTGTGCCTTTAAAATTGATATTTCCATCATTATCCCACGCCTCCCCCCAACTACACACACACACACCAGTTAACCCCCTAATTGCTCTGGGACAGCACATTACTCTCGATAGAAGAAGAATAAAAAAAAAAAAAAAAGGGATTTGCATTAATTACAGGCTATACTTTTCCGTGCCCCGGAGCAAGAACTTGATAAATCTATCCTTTGAAGTCAGTCCCCGACAGCAGGCCGAGATCACAAACGGATGTAGGAGGTTACGACTCCAGGGAAGCAAACTGCACAAAAATGAACTATGGCTTTTCAACTGAGGACAGAGAAACCAGCCTGCTTGGAGCTGAGCAATGTTGATCAATGGGTTGAGTTAATCACATCAAATCAACGGTAAATCATAACCATAACAATGCGGTCGCTGGTCGGGCCTGTACACAGTACCTGTGCATTACAGGGCAGGTCTTTGGTGAATTTCCGCACTCCGTTTCCAAGAACCACGACCTTGCAGTGACAGCACCACTGTGGTTTGGGTCCAGGGTTCCCTTTCAGGACGTGGTGTTCTCCTTTAATCATCGCCGAGCCTGGAAACACATTGACACTTATTAAACACGGTAGAGAGCGACACTTGTCAACTTGCATCATATAAACGGCTAAAAATAACACTTAAAAACACTTCCTGTCTGTGACTGCGAGATCTACACAGCCATTTCCAAGAGACACTTTGGATCCGACAGTTTCAAAGCGCTAAATGGAAACATGTTGGCAGCTTTAAAAACAGCTGAACCTGTCAGTCAAGGTGTTAAGGAAGTCTGTTTTTCTTTATCAGAAAAAAAACAAAACAAAAAAAAAACAGTCAAGGCTTCTCAAAGAAAAAGAAAAAGCTGTGCATCATTGCCATTGAATCCGCTCGACAGCGACTGAAGATAATCCACAGTTTCAATGGTTTAACAGCAGGCTTTTCTGAACGGGATGGCAGCAATAGACTTCAATACTTTAGAAATGTAAAATACACTGGTAAAGTTACATTTTGTAAAAACATGATTATCCCAAAAAAACAAAAACAAACACAAATCTGACAGGTTTTAGGGGTTAGAAGTTCGCTCAATTAAAGTACCGTACCGAAGACGCAAACAGTAGCTATCTTCTGCCCATCAAGAGAGGAACTTCTATACCCAGAAGGGCGAGTTGATACGTTCATTAGACGAGATCTGGCATGATCCACTTGAAAGCGGGAGGTTACAAACTAACAAGCTCGAGCCGAAATCATTACTCCGGTTTCATTAACTCCTCAGATCTTGGTCTTAAATCGATAACGATGCCCATCAATATTTGGCGCCAAAGGGCCTTTTCTCAGAAGCTTACAGAGGTTATTTTTTTGGTTTTCCACTAAGGAGACATTTATAAATCTTTAAAAAGGGTTAATTATGGCTGTGAAAGTACTAGGATGAGAGAATCAGCCTGTGCCAATTTAGATGGGTGTGGTTTCTTTATAAACCCCATATAAAGAATACTGTGAATATCTCCTTTTCTTGATGAATTCTCTAAAACGGCCTGATATTTGGATCACATCAAAACTATAAAAGTATGTTTTATGCACATGCACATTAACTACCATTGAAGATTACAAACTAAAAATAATTTCACATACTATGCAACCTAGCAGTTTCCTTTGCATTTAATAAAAAAAAAAAAAGTCACATTTGTCCTCAGATGAAGTACATTTTCCAAATAAACAATACATTCACATCTATACCTGAAAACACCACACACACAGGTCTTGCAGGGATAGGAGTTTCTTTAAGGAGGAAAAAACTCAAAATATTGGCATGTCTTTTTATTAAAAGAAACCTTGAACAAGATCGATTAATTTGAAATAGGCCTATTGGTTTTTCTTGATCTCTAAATCTTCCTGTAGCTCTGCACTTCAGAGCATTTTGAACATCTTGTTATCTGGCCGTGCTCATCAGACTGACCTCCTGGGGGGCTCACAGCGTGCAAATCTAACAGTCAGAGGCCAAGTTCCTCCTGGTGATGGTGCACAGGGCCAATTCAGTAACTGTGATTTTTGGCACACCACTAACACAGCCCCCTCATCCCCAAACACTACAAACATCCAGTTCCTAACATATTTCTTCATTGAAAAGCTGGAAAAAATATGTTTAATTAATGTGTGCTTTAAAAATAAAGAAATAATACTATATAGAAAACACACTTTATGGCTGTGAGGTCACTCTTTAGGTGTTTGAAGGACTTAGGCGTCCTTTTCAACTATGCAATGGCTGGACAACACCAGCCCTGAGTAGCCCCAGCTGTATCTTCTGGGTTGGTCGTTTGCAAGCTGTTGAGTACGTATTGTGCTTAATTATTGTTAATTAGCATATGTTCGAAGGAGTTCAGTGAAATGATGATTTAGTGAGAGACAGGACTAGAGAGTGAGAGCAACAGAACACACACACAAAGGCAGCTGGAGAATCCAAAGCAGGAATGTTGTAAGAACAATCTTTTGGGGAGGAAAACCTCAACCCTTGAAAAACACCAATTAACCAAATCTGAAGCCCAGACACAGCAGAAACAATACTGTCAGAAAATATATAAAGGGTGTAAAGAAAACAACATTACTGAACACATTTGTCCTCACCAGTAGGGGGGAAGTGAAGTGGGGGTTGGTTCTGGTGCACCCCGTGAGGTCCAGACGGTCTCAGGAACCTCATGACCCCCGGTGGGCCGGAACTGGGGCCATGGAAGTGCAGCGGGGCCCGATGCTCGAACCCGAAGCCCTGCCCATGCCCCATCTTCAGGCTGCTGAGCAGGGCCACGGAGCCCCGGTCCGGAGCGCTGCTGATCTCGTAGCTGTTGGGGATCTTCACACACAGCAGGTCGGCCACCGCGGCCACCACACCTGTGATGTTCTGGAAGGAATGATATTAGTCTATTGATGAACACGATAACAGACTTGAAGCTCAACACTGAGTAATCAACATGCTGCAACCCCCCCGGCCCAGAAATATCACTTTAGAAAGGACAACACACTGTCACCTCCGCTGCAGCTGGGTTCAGAGTGATGGCGATGGACACGAGACCGGTTTTTGAACAGTTGGGAGACTGGCCAAACTGGGAGCCAAAGAACATGCTGGAAGGCTCCATCTTGATGTTGCTCTGCCTGGCTTCCGATCCTAAACAACAAGACCACCCAACACTCATCACACCAGCAGCACACAAGAAAAGACGTGACTGCCTCCACAAACTGAAGATCTTACTACTACTACTACAGAACTGGTTTAGGTGGATATGTCAAGCAGATGTGTCTGAGGAGTTAGAAAACGCTGGACTGTCGATTTTCTCATAGTAGGTAAAGGGAGACGTTACCAAACCTCTGTTCACTAGTTTTGATTAACTTTTCTAATCTCTGTGAAATGTTGCACCATTGAGTACACTCAGATTTGGAAGTGAAGGAGGCTACAGACAGTTCGTTACCTTTCCAGCTGGAGCAGGGCAGCATGGGAATGACCGGCGAGGGGGCTGGGTCGGGGGGCTCCTCCTTCACCAGAGAGAGGTCCGGGTAGCGGCTGACCTCCCCCCCCACCACGCTCTCAGGGGATGAGGAGGGCACAAAGCTGTCGGGGGAGTCTCGGTCTTCGCAGTGCTCCTGTCCCCTGCAGAGAGAGAGGAGAATCGATCTGTAAAATAAACATGGAGCATGGGGCGGCCACATTTGCAGATGTTGACGGGTATTTAAGAACATACTGTCCGCCAGGGCAGCTAGAAGAGCATTGATATTTTTGAAAAACTGGGCACCCACCGCAGCTCCTCTTGGTTATTGTGGGGTGGCGTGGGGAGGGAGGCAGGAACGTCCACGGTTTTAGGACCCTGGGCAATGGCACGAGCCAACAAGTCATCCTCGGGTCTGAAGGGCATCTGGAACTGCTTGGGTCCTAGGCTCTTTGTGACTAAAGCAAAAAACACACAAAACAATGCACACCATGAAATTGAGATGAGCAATATCAGGCATAACGTCAACAATATCACACACCTTAATAATATTAATATTAATATTATACACATCGGTCTCCCAGATTTGGGGAGATCCAACACAAACACACTTTCCATTCGCACTTGGATAAACACAAGACGATAAGGCGTGTACAGGACTTGTACCATCATGTCCTCCCATCACAGCAGCTTTGCCTGCCAGCTCCTCTGCGGTGGCGAAACCGTTCACCATCTTCTGACGAGCCACCGGAGGGGGGGTAGGCGGCAGGGAGGCAGGGGGGGTGGGCGGGTTGCTTAGGTTGTTCTGCTGCAAAATTAACACAAGTCAGTGCTTTAGATCAGTGGTGGTGGTGGTGCTGTGCAAGACAGGTACAATGACAGCACAAGGCACTTCCTAAAGACACATTCTGGAATGAAGAGGGAAAAGCACTCCAATGAAACAAGAGCTCTTTGCGTCTGGGCAGTGCGCGCAGTCACTAAACTAGACCACGTGGCAGCGCACACCAGGAGCACGTTCAACACACACTTCAAACTAAGACCAATTCGGCCAGCTGGGATTCATCAGCAACCTGCTTCTCCAGAAGCCAGCTGAGAAATCGGGATGAAATGCCGTAGCCACTTTCAGAAGTGAAAAAGCAAGGAGAATTCGAAGAAAAGTCCCACACACTATCATAACAGTCTCCATACAGCACTATCCACACGGCTGGCCCACATTGCTATGGGATAGAAAGATGCTTTTACCCAAAGATTTAGCACCTGCCTTGGAGAGCCTGCCAAACGGACACAGTCTCTGACACCAGCCACCTGGCCACAAGAGACCGTCTCTCAAAACCGCCAAGGGGACATACATTAGCAATCTCCTGGGTTTAATCAGGAGATAAATGTCCTATCCATCTCGCTGGAGAGAGATCAGCACTTCGAACTGAAAACAAGACGGCCAGCTGGGATTCATCAGCAAACTGCTTTCACAGCAGCTAGAGGGGGAAATGACGTGGCCATCGTCGTGGAGGTTATTCCAGTTCAAAGTGTTGATCTCCCAGCATTGAGACACTATATACACCCATACGGAAAGGAAATATATTTCAATATATTATAAAAATGTGGACATATCATGCAATATAATGTAAAATATATTTAGTTCAAAATACATTTTCCTAAATTATATCTAAAATGCATTAAATGAATATTTTTACCAAATGTATTTGTAATTTTTACAAAATATATTTCACAAAATATATTTCCAATTTCAATAAAACATATTTAACATTGCATTGTAGTGAAATGCCCAAGTCTCAAACTCAGTTATTGGAGGTATGTATTGTCTATTAGCCATTGTCTAATTTGACAGGACAAAGTTGGGGCCCAAGTGGGTAGTAGCTGGTTAGACTGGGCTCAGCTGGGCTTGGGCTTTAGACAGGGGTTGCCAATATCTGCAACTCTACATACATGTATGTGCCTTAACTCAGTTCAATCAGCTGGAATCTGCACTGTGGCTCAATTTGAAATAATGAAATGCATATTAAACTAAATTAGTGAATAATGCTTTTAAAAATTAAGGGTGCCAAAACTTCAGTCTCAACTGTATACCAGTATACATTTTTTTTAATATGTTTTACATTAATACAAAAATATGTGTTCCTAATATATGACCTGTAGCGATCTATCCATTTAGCCATCTATTAATCTATAATGAGTCTGAGCCGTACAAGCTCCGAGCTGACGTGATATGCTCTGTTGTCAATCAAGTTTGAAACCCTTGATACTCGGAGCGGATTGGAAGAGAGAGAGATGCGACAGAGCAAGGCAAGAGAAGGTTTGAATGAGTCGAGCGGGAAGATTTGGATAAATGCTGCGAACAACTGACTGTTTTCCTTTTTGCTTTATGTCAGTTATGTAAAATGTTTTACTGAGCGTTAAGAACTAAATTAAGAGATTTCAGACAAGGATTAAAGACTTGTTGCTGACGTGTGTTTTTTGGGATTGAGTCGCCGGTACCAGTGTTTGTTTTGTTTAAACCAATGGTGATCAGGACCAGAACAAGACGCCGATGGAGACTTCACAGCATGAGACATGAAATCCAGTGTTTGCTATGTGTGTGTAACTCTGGACTGTTTTTGTTTTGCGCTTACAGTTATTCTAATGATATGGAAGTTGTACAGGTGATCAATCATTCTCATGAATATAGCATGTCTATAAAACACTTATTATTGTTATATTCTCTTTGTTTTCATCCCTAGTGATTTTTCTGTGAAGCAAATCAAGTCAAAACTATGCTTTTTACCTGGTCTACTGCAAGTGTCAATACTTGATTTGTGTAAACATCACATACATTATTCTGTATTCACCCCCCCATTGATAATAATAATGTTACTAATTTATTTATTTTCACAGATGCAACCAAAGAAATGTCCAGGCACTAAACAAGGGGACATCAGGAAGACTCAACGGCATATTCAACAAGCTTCGTCACCAGCTGAAGGAGAAGGAGGACACGGCCCTTCATCTGGACACTGTGATGTCATTGTTAATGGCCCCAGGGTGGAGGCGATCATGTGCCGTTTTTATACAATCGCATGTCGATTAGAGTTTCCACTGGACTGTGCACGTCTAGAAGTCCTCTGTCTCTTGCGGCAATTCATTCACCTTCTACAAGTGTATAAATAGTTTTATATTATATTATTATTGCTTATTGTTAGTTGTACTTGTTAAGTTGTAGTTTATGTAGTTTTTAGCAAAAGCTATACAGTGCTGTGACGAGATATGTTCAGAAAACAGGGTAGTGAAGCAGTGTTTGCAGCAACCAGATCCATCACAATGCTGCGCCCTGTAGTGCAGTCTTCCAGGTTTATTGAAATAAACCATTCAATAAATGTCACAGAGCAAGCCGGTAATGGCACAGGTTTTGATTATGACCGAGTTTTAGTTGATAGTTACTGTTCATTCTTTATTATTATTATTATTATTATTATTATTATTATTATTATTATTATTATAGCACAGAATTTTCAATTGTGGTAATTTCGTATTTGTATGTTTTATTTGCATTTTAGTGTATTGTTTGTTTTTATTATAAAAAAAACATTATTATAAAGTATACTATTGTAAACTAAGAAGTTATGTATATCGCATTTGCATGGTTTTATTTGTTCTAACAAAAAAAATGTTTTTCTCTCTTGAACATGGACATGTAAATGGGAGCGTAAAGGTTTTTTTTCATCCATCATATATTTACATTTTTAAAGCAATGTTAGGTGTTAAAACTTATTTTCAAAATCTGGTATCTGGGAAGGGTTTTCATTATTTCATCTGGAGTTGAAATGGTTAAGAGGATAATTAAGGTGTATGTTTTATATTTAAAAGTATGTTAATGTATTTCGAAGTTTTGAAAAATATATAAAAGTATTATGTATTTCAGTATATAAAAGTGGCCATAATTCAAATTTTTATGGTTTTAAAAATTTCTTAATGTATTTCACAATATACAAAACTGCAATTAACATTTTAAAGTATATTATAAGATACTGTAATATATTTTCCAGAAGACAATATTGTAATATATTAAACTATATTGTGATGTTTTGATAATGTATTTCTTATATATTGCTTAATTCCGTGTTTGTATTTTCACAACCCTGTTTATATTATGATGTTATTGTATGACTCTGTTGTATTGTAGAGGACTCTGATCATGCCAATAAAGCAAATTTTAACTTTACATTTTATATTTTACAAAACATATCAAATTAATCTCAATATACAAACACAGAAATAATGTATATATTGTAAAATATATTGTAGTATATTATAAGCTATTCTATGTTCCAGGACGATAGGACAATATATTGTAACATATGTTAAAATATATTTTGATGTTTTCATAATAAAAATATATCACAATATACAACTGCAATAATTTACATATTTTAAAATATATTACAATATATTCTAATATATTTTCCAGGAATATATGACCGTGTATTGAAACTGATACATTAAAATACAGTTTTTTTTACAATAACATATTTTGAAAAATATATTCTGCATATATTACATTTCCATAAGGGCACTGCCCAGAGCCTTCAAAATGAGCACTTTAATTGCATCTCTGAGACGTACTAAATGGAGAAATGGCACGTGCTTGTATTGCAGGGTTATAGTAAGTAGAGAGTTGCCTGGCTGGATTAAATCAATCAAACAAAAACACAGAACACACATGCTGAGCCACAACTCTAACTATGTTTTCCTTTTGCCAGTGCGAATTTGTGGGGGTGTGCAAGACAGCTGAATCATACACTGCTTTAAAACTACTTATGAACTGCCCTTCCCCCCAAACCCCCCCCAAGAAAACAAGAAAGGGAGAACCTGACCCAGCTATGGGGAGAGAGAACAGGGAGACTGCCAACACACTGAAACAGGCACATGAAAGAAGGGTGAAGCTCTGGAGCACATTAACCCTGCAGGTCTTCTAGATTACCTCAAAATGGTCAGGGACGCTTTCAGACCAAAAGAAACCCACCTTGTAAATGAGCTGTGAGTAGTAGTCCGACACGCCATCCAACGAGGCGCTGCCGAAGGTGCCAGCCAGGCGATTCTCCCCGTTCAGCTGCCCGCTGCCGTAGGGGGGAAAGTGGGCGAAGTTCACTCCTATGAGTGGCTCCATCAGGGGCAGGAGAGAGAGTTGCTGGTGGGGATGCAAAGCAAACACAAACACAAAGAAACAAACACAAACATTACTGAAATGCATTCAAATTCACAGAATTACTCAACTTTGACTTGCAGGCTGAGTGACTGCTTTCCGAGAGCTTGCTCTGGACTCAGATTGGATCAAGTGTCCAGTGGGAGGGTCTAGACCGCATCAGCAGGAATCGGATGCAAATACTTGGCTCACCTCACACTCTCCTGCTGACCGGGCCTCGTTGACTAGCAGCACTGGACAAATTATGCAATCAATTCAAGGCTACGGTCTTGGATTTGAACCCACAAATGTGGCTTTCAACCCAGGGTCTGGCACAAATACGGTCTCTTCTGCTTTTCCTTCCAGCTGGGCTCCTCTGGTACTTAATGAAATCCTTCACCTGAACCGTCTCCACTCGTTTCACAGCTGACAGTAATTAGAATGTGTCCAGTTAAGCAGTTACTATAATTAGGTTTCCAATTAAGTAATTTAAGAGCCCAGCTGGAATTTAAAAAAACCTACAGATACTCCAGGACCAGGTTTGATTATCCCTGCACTCGGTCTTAGTGTTCATCAGGGTTTTTAGTGACTCACTAAAAAGATGAGTTTGCTTGCTGTTCAATGACTGTTGGAATAATTCAAGAGACTTTAAGCTGTTATCTGCTATAAACAATGGAATCCATTTAATTTAAGTGTTGTATGCAATAACACAGTGATTTAAAAGCTTTTTTAGTCCAGTGGAATTCTGTTTCTGGAAACCAAACCTGCAGAAGGAAAAAACAACAATATGGGTCTGGTTGTGCAGTACCGCCGCATTTTCTAGTCTTCACCTGACCGCAATTTGCCCAATTCAGCTCCTTATTGGCTAAATGGTCCATATTTCACCCTTTCCCAAGTTCTTAGGGTGCTGGCGATTCATTAAGACCCCATCAACCCTACAGGACTGTTCCAATCTAAAGACCTGGTTCCTGGAGAGAGACTATCTAAATCAATCAATCACTGAACACTGTGAACGTGTGGGCAAGCTGGAGTCTGGGCAGTGGCTGGACACAAGACCAGAAGACACTGCCACTCTCCAGGACCAGAGCTGGGGCCCACAGTACCTGCTTCAGCTGGGTCATCAAGGTGTCCGTGTTGGTGTACACAGCTCGTCTCTCCTCCTCCTCCTTCCTCCTCTTCTTGGACCGAGGGGCCGGTTTCTCCCCGCTCTTTGGGGCCCTCTTGTTGCGCTGTTTCTTCTTGTCCTGCTCTGGTTCTCTCCTCGGCAGCAGAGGCCCCGGGAGATTCGAGCCCCCCTGTACGTGGTTGTCCATCGACTGCGGCTGGAGGGACAGAGGGAAAGTCAGAGGGTGAACCCAGTGATTCCAGAGACTAGAGCGCCTGTTGCTACCCAGACAGACTGCAAGAAGTGTGCATCAGTCACATGAGGCACAAATATGAATAAATATGGTTTAAATGATCTGAAAAGAAGCACTGAAGTATATCTAAGGCTGTCATTTTGTTCATCTTAAAATGGCATCATAATAAAGTCAGCACAAATTAAATGAATTCAAAACTACCAATTACATAACATGAAAAATGATTGAACAGTACATCAGAACAGCACTTTACATGTATCAAGCCTGCATTTCCACCGGTTGGGAAACCGATCGCTTACGTAACTGGATGTGGACGTTCCAAAGCACGAAAAGGAAGTTGAGAAACACACAGCAATAATCACCACCACCATGGCGGATTACATCCTTTATCTGAAAGCTTTACTACTGGCTTTGAAAACCTATTCAACTATCAAAATTCCTTCAGCACACAGCACAAATACTTTGTCAAAAAAGCGAGATCACATGTAGACAAGCAGAAGCGAAAATATAACTATACGAATATGCTAAGCAAACTCTGCCTTTTGTTTATATTAATGTGACATACAATACACATTTCCCCCTTATTCCTTCATTACAAGGACGTTAAGATGCTACATGGAATTAAAATGACAGATTAATTTCACATTCATAATCATAAAATACAGCCTATATAAAAAATGTTAAATTGAACACTATTTATCCTTCTGTTGTACATAGGAAATTGCCCACAGGTGGAAACACTGTGGTATATTCATGTAAGGGATTTACACCAATTCGCTATTTCAGACACTTACTGTATTGAATAAAATACAAGTTACAGTTAACGTGCATTCGTCACCGCACATTATTATGAATCTCTGTACGAGTGTATAGCTTTTAATTCATTTTGGGGCGTATTCTTACTTTTATTCTTGTTTTAAAAAACAGTTGGATATAGAATTGGTGTAATGTAAAACCCTCGAGCCTAGCCTATTGATTACGAATGCGGCTCGTTTTGGAGATATCTGCGCGCAGTGGTGGGGAAATCAATAAACTGTCGGATGATCTCAGGTTCTGATGCCAATATGGTTTGATGGGAAATTCTGCTTATCGAAGTCTGTGATGATGGTCCCAAATCATTGTTGCATTTTCCTTGTTGCCAGACACCGCAACAATGCTCTTATGTTTTGTAAGTCACCATGGATAAGGGTGTCTACTAACAAATAAAAAATAATAAATTGTCACCACCTATATCTCTGCTGCCGTGTTGAGCAATTCTACATGCTGAATAGATTCTTGAAATACAGCAGCAACAACAATGTAAATTGCATTTCTTCATGTATTTAAATGAGTTACACTTTTAGGACATAAGTATTCCATATGCACTCTTACTACATTGTGATTATCACTCTGTATATACATGTATTTAAAGTTGCACTCATTAGCACAGACGTTAGTGTATTTTATCTTCTCTTACTGTAAAATATGTATGTCTGCTATGAAAATGAATTTATGAATCATATGCAAACCAACCAGGGACACATGATTCCTAGGGGGTATTGAATTCAGCGAAACACCACATTTCTGACAGTGTTGGAAGAAACTGCATTTCTGATCAGTTCAGTTAAAAACAATATTCAAATTTCTGTCCAATCTATATAGTCAAAATAACTCTTCATCATCATAGCGCTATAACACGTCTTTCCTTTCACAGAAGCTGTGTTGACGCTGTCTTCTCATTGCTGCCGTCTGCCAACTCCTGACTAGTTAGTTGACCTCGTGAGGACCATATTGTTACTGTGTCCGCTGTCGCTCTCTTCGACAGACCACGGTTTGCTGCTGATTTTGCAAATTCTTAATCAAAAGTCTTACTGCTCGCGTCTCTTCTGCCTTTTTTAAAATGGCTCCAGCAAATAACTGCTTGTGGAGACAAATTTAACCCGCCCCCCGGCCCCTGACGTCACGGGTTCCTTGGTTCCAGACCAACAAGCTTTTGATGCTGGCAAAAGTAGGTCTGCGCTGGCCGGGAACCATTTTGTTTGCGGTGGAAAAGCTCGGAACAGTTCCAGATTAGGCACCAGCTCCGAACCGGTAATGGCACCATGTTGGTGGAAAAGCGCTATCACTCAGTTTGAGAGAGAGAAGGAAAATGGATTAAATAAAATAAATACATCAATTGCTACATGAACAAAACAATCTTCAACAGATCTAAAACGAATGAAGCCTGTGAGAACGAGTCCACTCACCACACCAGCAGAGCTCGGATTCCTCAGAGACTTGCTGTCCACCATCACCTCGTCCTCCGACCGCAGGGTTTCATCTGACCTCTGATGGGGCAGCGGGGCCGGCGCGTTCTTGTTTTTCAGGAGATGTTTGAGCAGCTCGTTCCCAGAATCCCCCTGTGGCTGCTGCTTCGCCCCTGCCCCACTCACAACTTGAGCTGAACTTTGGCCGGCAGTGTGAGGTGGGGTCCCCTCCTTCCCTTCTTCCGACTTCACCGGCCCGGTTCCCTGCTCCATCTTGGGCTCCTTCGCTCCGTGGCACTCGCTGGCATCCATCCACTCTGTCTTGATCTTGTGCAGCATCTTCTCGGGCTCATCCAGAGAGCCCCTGTCCGGCTCTGAGATGACGCTGGACTGACGGCCCAGAGTGCAGCTGCTGCCCCCTCCTCCACCTCCGTTGCTACTCCCTGACAGCTGCCGCTCCAGCTCCGAGTGGGTCTGGCTTCCCAGGGATCCGGGCGTGCAGGAGCCTGGTGGGACCTCCACCGCATCTGTCTCGGTGTGGGTGTGGCCAAGGGCATCGGCGGGGGCGTTCCTGGTGGGCGTGGAGGCCGTGTCAGACACACAGGGCGTCAGGGGGGCAGTGAGGTCGGAGTGGGGGGTGGAAGGCGTCTTGATGGAGTCGGCGTCATCGTCCTTCTTCTTCTTTCGGTTCCTCTTCTTCTTGCCCTTCTCTTCTGGGATGATGTTGGAGTACAGCTGGATGAGGGACTGGCCCGAGCCAGGGTAGTTGGGTGGGAGGGGAGTGGCCGGTTCCACGCCAAACGGAGAGCTGTCCCCGGAGCCCTGAGGCATCATCCCAGGCACTCCGAAGCCCGGTCTGGGCTGGCCCTGGATGAAGTTGGGACCTTGCATTGCTGGATTCTTGGGTCGGAAATTGGGGACTGCTATTTCAGGACCAAACGGCCCGTTGCCCACCATGGGCCGGCGCTCGCCTCCCTGCATGAAAGGGGTGACGGGAGGGGAGCCCATGAAGGCTGGCTGCATGTTTTGCTGCTGGACAAACATCTGCCCCATCTGCTGCTGGGGTCTCTGCGGTGGCATGAAGTCCAGAGGCAGGTCAGGATTGAAGTAGGTCATCTGAGAGAGCGGGCCTCGGCCCAAGTCCGGGCCCACCATGCCTTGCTGCTCTAGCTCTAGCCGCTGCTGCAGGGCCCTCTGGCGTTCCACCTCCTGCATCAGCTGGATGCGCTGCCTCTCCTGCTGCTCCCGCAGGCGCTCCTTCCTCTCGCGCTCCTGGAAGCCCTCGCTGAACGGGTTGTTGTCATCGAACTTCACGTGGGGTGTACCGCTGCCCGAATTGGACGCCACCGAGGACGTGCCCGCCGCAGGGACTGGCTTGTTCACTGGGAGGGGCACCTGCGAGGGAGCCGGGGCGGGACCGGGGTTGGCTGGGATCGGAGGAGGCATGTGGGCAGGCATCCTGGGGCTGGGAATCGGCACAGGAGCCCCAGGGTGCCACCCGGCCACATTGGGCATGCGAGGAGGAGTGGGCTGACCTGGGTGTGGAGGCTGCTGTTGGGGCATGGGCTGGGGCATGGGCTGGGTCATCATGGGGAAGCTCTGCTGGCTCATCGGAGGCCCCCCGGGGCCTAGTGGTACCGGGGCTTGGATCCCGGGCATGAGAGCCTGAGGCAGAGAGCACTGTTGCTGCTGCTTGATGCGATACTCCTCGATCAGCTCCGCATGCTCCTTCTGCTGCTTCCGGATCTGGACATCAGACACAAGAACAGAGTCAGATACAGAACCAGGACGGGTACAGACTGACACAGTACACTGGGTCAAAAAACACACTGTCAAGGGGTTTAAAGCCATAAGAGAAGAAAGCAGTGATGAGTGAAGAATTTGAAAATGCCAAATTATTCAAATCACATTTTCCTGCTGAGCAAGGTCTCATTTTTAATATTGAAGTGACGGAGGAGTAAAATTAAAACTTATAGATACACACTATTCAAAAAACCCCCTCATGGCCTTCTCTTTGTGATTTATTCAGACCCGATTTATTCTAGTGTGTTGGTATAATACACACACACACTACGCACAAATCAGGTCTACACACTAGAATAAATCAGGTCTGAATAAATCACAAAGAGAAGGCCATGAGGGGGTTTGGTAATTCAAAGTAGAAAAATAAGAAATTGGATTTCATTTAAGATTGGCAGCTTCAACAAAGACAGCAGGGCCTCAGAGGGACTCAGACCTGAGCGACCCCAGCGGTCAAAGACCCTCCTGCCTGCATGACCAGCACAGCTTGGAACGGTACTTTACATGGAGAATTGTAGTAATAACAATCAATTCAAGGCAAGTTGGACCCTAATTTGACCAGTAAATTTCACCCTGGTGGACAACTCAATGAGTCCTAACAGTCACCGCGAGACAATTCCACAGACGGCATCAACACATGACGGAAATGAGGAGAGACTGGATCTCCGCGTGGCGAGGCAGGCTGGGCGGCCGTTACCTGCTCCAGTTCTTTCTGCACCACGCTCTGCTGCTCCGTGACATGCTTCAGCTGCTCAGCGTCTTCTTCTGGGAATTCGCGGCCTGCTTTCTTGGCCGTGCGCTGCTTGGCTGAAAGTGCCTTTTTGGATTTCCTGTGGGCGCCGATCTGGTCTTCTAGAAACTTCTGCTGTATCTGGAGCAGCTGCTGCGTCTCCTGCAGCCACTCCTCGTACTGCTTCTTCTGGGCGTCGTCTAAGACAGGAGGCAGGGCATAAAGTTAGCGCATTGTTGTTGTTGTTGTATACTTATTGGGAATATTTTAATAGAAAAACATGTATACATATTACTTTTCTCTGTTCATATTTGTCAACTGACTACCTTACGAGAAGCACTACATAAAATTAAGATCATTCAATACAGATGGTAATATATAATCACTCAGGCAAGGAACCCCACTGATATGAAAGCTTTAGTTTATTATAGAGCTTTCAGCAGTAAATATGCGAGACTAAAAGGATTTGACTTACTGACAAAACCAGGTCCAAAGTTGGGAGGGTTAGGTCTCGCCATCTGAGGTGCCAGCTTGCCATCCTAAGAAAGCAAAGACAAAAACCATTATGCATTTGCTGAACAATAAACTGAAAAGATACTGACTACTCTGACCGGCTGTCCTGAGTTTTACCTGTCCGACAGGCTGCTGGGGGACGGCTGGGGCTTCGGCGGGGGGCATACCTGGCTGACCGGCAAATGGAAACCTGCAGAGAGAAGAAAAGGGAAGAATGACTGACCCTGCAATGGCCTGGTAGCACTGCTTTCTAAACACTTTGCCCCAGTGCGGTTTGTCCATCAATCTGATATTCCCCAGAGATTTAATGTTGCACACCATTTACTAAACCAAAAAATGCTTTTTTTGGTTCTGTGTTCCATACTTACATGGCCTCTGACTGTACCTTTAAATCTTTGATTACACTCAAGTAAAGTAGAGCACGTTTTTTATTGATTATAAGTAATGGATTTTTACAAATAAATCTGAACTAAAAGCCCAGTGAAACATTGTACAAACTCAGGTATTTACTTGAACGCATGTGCCAGTCCTTACCTGTTCATAACCATGGGAGTCATGCCCATACTGTTCTGAACCATGACTTTGTTGATTCCTTTCAGAGCAACCATCTTCGCCTTCATTATAGGGTCAGTAATGGCATCAAAGTCTGCAACAATAAGTTAAATTATAAAGTCTGAAGGTGGCTTTTTAAGATGATCAAGAGAGTAGAAAACTAGCTTTTATTAACAAGAACAAAATAGCATGAGAAACAGTGACTAAAACAGATATCCATTTTCCACTGGCACTGGCTTAAAATTTCAAGCACACAAGTTATGTTTAGGTAGTGGAAGCAGCACCTCTAACTTGTGTATATATAGCAGTCAAACACATTTTGTGCAGTTTGTGATCAAGCACTGGCACAAGGCAGCGGCCCAAAAGTAATCTGTGGCATTAAGCATGACAACACACTTCAGCCATGTTTATTTCTGCTGAGCTGTAGGTTTAGATGTAGGAGTGAATGTCCCATTTCAGTCCAAGCCAAAAAAAAAAAAAAAAATGAAAATTTGAATTACTTGAAATCATGAATTCTGGCAAAATATATACAAAAATACCCAAGCCCTCAAACCATACTATTCAAGGGCGGTTGCATTTTCTTTTATCCTCCCTTGCATGATGTAAAGTCTTTTCTGGCTTAAATAATTGATGTTCTCTTCAAGGAATTGTTAAAAAAACAAAAACAAAAACGTAATTTTCTTTGTGTGACAGCACTTTTCCTGCTACTTGGTATGAGAGTACGCAACCGTGTCACTCATTTTGCAGTGTCCTGGTCTTTAATTCATACACTGAATGACATGCAGGGTACACAAAGATGTTCTATATAATCGCTATACTACTACCACCACTAGCACCAAAACTACAAGCAGTCACAGTAATCATAAATAACATCATGAAGACTTTAGCTGGGTGGAAATCAGTAACAAAAAAAACAGGGCATTTCTAACAAGTCATCTTTACCGATGTTGGGGAAGAAGGAGTCACTGGAACGCTGCCGGATCATCGCCTGCATCTGCCGCTGCTGCTGCTGCTCCTGTCTCTCCTGGTCCAGCAGGTCCTGCAGGAGAAGAGGCTGCTCATCCAGCAGCAAAGGCCTCTCCCGATTCTGCTGACTCAGCGCCTGCGAGAACATTGCCTGTTGTGCTCCGATAATGCCATTGGGTCCTGCCTGGTCCACCTGCTGCCCAGCTCCGAAGTTCTGGCAGGAGGGCTGTCCCTGGATGAAGTTGGGGTTGACTAGAGGAGCTCCCTGGGAAAAACTCTGATTCATCCTCTGTCCTCCGGGCATGCCATTGGGATTCATGATATGCTCCTGCATCTGCGACCCCATGACAGCCGGGCCCTGCTGGATCCCAGTGACAGGGTTGGGCTGGGCCGCCGGGTCACTTTCATTGGGGGAAGCCATGGGCCCGAGCCCGGCTTCTTCAGACTTTTCCTTGATAAGCAAACCAGACAGCGCCGGAGCTGAACCAGAGAGGTTGCCAGTGCTGGACTGATCAGACAGGTGGGCAGATGATTCTGAGAGGCTCGGGCTGCAGCTCGAGTTTTCTTGGGGATTTGCAGTCCTTTCGTCAACTTGTTTGCCAGAAGACTCCTGCATGTGAATCAAGCCTTCTTTGGCTTCCATTTTAATAGTACCCTCCGTGAACAAAGGAATACTGCTCTTGCTGGGGCTGCCGTTTCCCCGGTGATTGTTATCCTGGGACTGTTCCGGCGAGTCCTCAGATTTCTGTGATATTGCGGATTCCGTCTTTGCGTGAGAGGAAATGACTGCAGTAGCGGGACCCCCAACAGGACAAGAACCCTTGTTTTCCAAAGTCTCTGTGTGGTCATCTATCGGATCGCTAAGATCGAGCTCCTCGTTGAACATGTCCTTCTTGTCCCCCATATCGAGTTCAGGGTCTGTGTACGCAATGATGTCGAACTTTCCTGATTTCAAGAAGTCGTCAAGATGAAGGTCATTGGTCTCCAGATCCAGATCGTCCCCTTTCCCATCCTCAGCATCGAGATTGAGATTTTCCAGGTCTTCATCATCCAGGTCTTTGACTTCCACATCGTCTAAATCCTTCACGGCCGAGTCGTCTGTGTCCAGTTTCTCCTCTATTCCGTCCGCATTGTTCATGGGAATCTCTTCTGTCTGCTCAGCTGGGGCCGAAGGAGGAAGAATGGAAGGAGCCATGCTATAAGTCTCACTTGTGGCAGGATGGCTCTGAGACCTCATCACTTGACCATGGTGGGGACCAGCGTGTCCCTGGGTGGGATGTTGGTGTATATTCTCCAAGCTAGACGACATTGGAATGTGGTTGACCATTTCTTGAGGCTGACTCACCATCGGGTCCATCATTCTCTGGCTCATATGAGGATGGAAGCCCATATCCTGTGTGCCCATGAATCCCATGGGTCTCTGAGGCTGGCCGACAGACGGATCCATCACGTTGCCTGCCATGACGGAGGGCCCAAAAGGAAGCCGCAGTCTGCTCTCGGGAGCCCTGTGGCGGAGCTCTATGAATGGTTGCCCCATTATGTTGTGCTGCTGCATAGGCATTCCACGTGGGGGGAAATGCTGCGGGAGTCCCATTGGATTGTTTACCATCGGTCTGGTGAGGTCCACTGATAAAGACCTTCTCATCTGCATGGGCACATCGAGCATCGGCCCTTGCATCTGAAGCTGGGATTTGAGAAAATGTTCTTGACCTGCATGAGGTCCCTGACCACCGGCAGGAAACCCAAACCTGGAAAATAAGAAAAAAATAATTAAGACACTACTAGGTTCGGGACAATACATATGACACCATACAAAAACACACACTCCAACACACTCTACTCATTTATGAATGTGCACTGTTTTTGCCCACATCATTTAAGAAGCCAATTAGCTTTTAATTTAACCCACCTTGGCCCGAGCTGCCTCATGTTCACGCCTGTGATGTCTCCGGGAAACTGAGGCCTGTTGAATTGACCTTCCCCAGGAAAGGGCCCTCGCAGATCGCTAGGGAAAGGGCCGGGAAACCTCTGGACGCCGGGCATCAGGGGACCTCGCATGGTTCCTGGGTAAGGAGGAGGGGGTCGGTTGAAAAGTTCGCCCTGCTGGCCCTGCTCCTCCTGGGACCAGTGGCGAGGGGTTCCTGGAGCGACAGACATCACCGGCTCCTGCAGGCCTTTCTCTTGGCGGATGGCACTCTTCTGCTGTTGCTGTCGCAGGATCAGCTCTCGTATACGTTGGCGCTAAATAATCGCAAGAGGGAAGGGAGATTCAGCACAGGAGGTCTTTGTTTACACCAAAGAAATGGGTTTTTACAAACACATGTACATTGAATTTCTATAACAATCCAGACAAGATTAAATAAAGATAAATGAATAGAAAAGTTTAAATGATGTACTTGAACACATTCCATGCACTAATTGTATATTAAGAACACTTTCAGCTAGCTAAACTGTTTGAAGTATGCCAATGTAAATAACTGGAATGTGTATTACTGGGATATGTTCTTGAATTATAGTGTGAATATCAAAACCATGTAGTGCAAGAGCTCATGGGAATTGAGGGGTAAGGGGAATCGGCCTCATAACGTTTAAGGTTAAATAATAAGGCAGTATAATACATATATACTATAAGAAACTGCTTTATTTTATACCTATTCTAAATATACAAAAAACACAAGAAATAAGGATTACGGTACCGTATAAAAGGGAAAGTTATTCAGAGATTGTGAAGCGTGCGTTACATGATCAAACACAGATGTTCTCACAGCAAGTGTCCAGGCTTAACCGTGTGCGGGAAGCATTAGTGGGTTGTGTGTTTGTGTGTGTTGCGATTTTATTTGCACATAGAACTGCGCATTGAACAAAACTAACAAATCTTCTGCATAACCGTGGAAACCCATGCATGGGGTTGGCTAAATATAAATCACATATAATCAAAAGCGTGTTAAACAAGGGATTACTGTACTCATGATATCGGGTGCTTTCACAGTATGCCTCTGAAAGCAGGATTATTTTTCCCCTCTTGAAGTGATCCTATGCATTAATACTCAACGTGCTTTACAGAAAAAGATTCTTATTAACAATGTGACCAATCAATAACTCCTATTACAGTGTGAAATCCCAGCAGCAAATGCGCAGCTTTCAGACATGGGTATTCTTCATTAGATAGTAGATACCGTGCAGTAAACATCTAGAAGAGATTTCCTTCAGGCACATCTCACCTGTCTTAGCTTCCCCTCATTGTCGCTGTTGGCCTCGACATTCGCTCCCGTTGTCTGAGGCATGTTTGAGTACTGCCCCATGCCCTGGGAGTTTAGCTTCTGCTCTGGGGCAACTGTGAAGTTGCCCTCGTGGCCAGATCCTTGCTGGTCATTCATGTCCCCAGGCCGAGGGTTCAGGGGAACCTGCTCAAAAGGGTCATGAACAGGCGTCTGGTTGGGCGCGTTGGGTTGATTAGGATGCGAAAAACCATCTTCAGCCATGCCAGAGTGTTTGGATGTTCGGGGATCGGCAGTTGATGGGCGTACAAACGTCTCTTGCCCTCCAATGGCTCTGTTCTGGGAAAAAGGGTCTTGGTTGGGCATCAGTCCAGGCCTAGTGACCACTGGTCGGTTGAAGACCTCTGATGGCCCTGGCCTGGGGGTGCCTGGGGGCTGGGTGTAAGGGTCATTGTACACAGGCCTGGGAGTGCCAGGAGGTTGGGAGTACGGATCGCTCTGGGCAGGTCTGGGCGTCCCAGGTGGGTGAGCATAGGGATCGGAGTTTCGATGTCCAACAGGAGATTTTGAAAACCTCTCCCCCATCGGGGGGCGGGGAGTCCCTGGCGGTTGGGCATAGGGGTCCGAGGACTGAGATGGAGATGGCCTAGAGACCTGAGGCTGCTGCTGCTGCTGCTGCTGCTGCTGCTGCTGCTGCTGAGAAAACGGATCCCCCATCGGCCGGGGAGCGGAAGGGGGCTGGGAATAAGGGTCTGACGAGGGGCGAGGGGTACCGGGCGGTAGTGCATAGGGGTCAGGCAAGGTCCGAGCAGCTCCATGGACCTGGGAGTACTGGTCCGTCACCGGCCTGGGTGTAGAAGGGGCCTGTGCATAGGGGTCCCGAGGAGGCAGCCGCCCCATGGGGCCTGGCTGGGCAAAGGGGTCTCCTTGCTGGTGGCGCATCATCCTGGGTGGGTTGGGGGCAAAGTCATTCATCCCAGGCCTGGGGGTAAGTGGTGGGTGGGCATAAGGGTCATTCTGCTGGCCAAAGCCGTCAGCCGGCCGCGGGGTCAGCACAGGTCTTTCGTAGGGGTCAGCCGACATCCTCCTGGGCGTGGAGGGCATGACACCATATGGGTCCTGTGACTGCATGGGAGGCATCGGAGCCTTGAAAACCGGCACCGACCCAGACTCGTTGCTCCCGGGGATGGGCGTCAGGAGGGGCCTGGTGTATGGGTCTGAAAGAATCATCCTGTTGTGGGTCATGCGCTGGTAAACCTCCGCACGGAGACCTGGCCTAGTATAGACCTCGCCTGACCCAGACCCTCCTAAGTGCTTCAGGGGACCCATGGGCTTGGCGAAGGGGTCCACAGACATCACAGGCCTGGGGGTGTCTGGTGGCTTTGCGTAGGGGTCACTGCTCAGGGAGGTGGGAGAGCCGAAGGATTCGTGAGCCGGGGAAGGCCTGCCCCTCTCCGGCTGCTCCGCGGAGGGGCGCGGGGGCAGCAGCGGTCCAGACGGCGGTGTGCAGGTCTCCATCGAGTTCCTCCTGGGTGTGCTGGAGCCGATGGGGGGCGGCCTTGGGGTGCCCACCATCTTGGCGTAGGGGTCCCAGGGAGAGGACGGCCGGGAGCTGGAGGAGCCGGGAGAGAACATCTGCGGTGACTGGGGCTGGGATGACTGCGCCTGGGAGCAGGAGTCCTGAGCGGGCAACCGTGAGGCGGTTGGTGGTGGGGCCTGGGGCCGGAGGAAGACGTCGTCCGAAGACCCCGAGGTGGGCGTGCCAGGCAGCTGCGGCCGCGCAAACCCTTCTTTGGGCATCTGCTGAGCCGGGGACATGTTCCCATTGCTGGACTGCGGTGTCAGGGGGCTCTGGTTACCGCTGTTCGGCGTGTCCGAGCCCGACTGGCCCTGCTGCTGTTGCTGCTGGAGTTGCTGTTGCTGCTGCTGCTGCTGCTCACTCTTCACCTGCTCCAGCTTCTGAGTGGCTTCAATCTTGGCTTGCTGTTTGCTTTTTTGTCTCATTTGCTGCAGTGAATAGAAAAAGATGGGAAGTACGTTAGACAGGAGAGCCACACCTTTGGTTCATGTATATGTTATTTTTCCTTGCTTGTGGGGAAGGCGGGGATTCGTGAGTTTGGCAGTTGTAGCAAGCTGCCATTTCAACTGCTGGGGACATCTGGCTAAGAGCGACTGAGGGTTTCTGACGTACTAGAAATACTGATTGCAAGACGATGACCCCCTGAGTGTGTCTACATTATGCAGGAAGCAAAGCATTGTGAGTAGATGTGGCAGTGTAGGCAAACACTACTAGATGAATTGTAGGTGGCTGGAGTATAGCTCAAGACAGTGATTACAGACAGTGTGTGTTTTTAGGCCAAAGACTTCACAGCGTAGCACTCTCTCCCTGCAACCTTCTCTCTCTTGCTTCTCTTTTCCCACCTTTGTAAATTTGTTTTATCGGTTCTTAGCAGACTAAAGCCAGAGCAGAATTTTGCCCAGGATCTTACCAGAGAACATTCTCCACTTCCTGCAGCTTTAGTTGCCTGGTTGGAACGTCCAAAAAGGACTTCTTTATTTGAAGTTTTTATGGCTTTGCTTTTTGGAATGTTTTCCTGCTGCTTCTTAAGGGATCCACACATCTGTTTTAACTCTTCCTTTTGTAATGCAAATTAAAAAATTAGAGCCTGCATAACGCGAAGTATAAAAATGACTGATCATCCATGCATTAAAAGTTGTGATTTATTTTTTTCTATAGATTTGTTTTTCTGCTTTACACATGACAAACAGCTCATTGAATTTCTCAGTTACGGCTAAACTCAAGCCCCAATTGGGCAGGGCTGAACACCAGAAGCAGCATGCAGGCCTGATTACATATGAAAGGCAGAGCGGCCCCCCCCACCACCATCACCACCACCACCACCATCACCATCACCACAACACACACACACACACACACACACACACACACACACACACACACAATCACACTGAGGCTGTACGCACTGTGCGAGCGTGCCACTCCTTACCTGTCTGAATTTCCACTCCTGCTCGTGCTCCGACTCCTTGTGCTTCAGCGGATCCTTAAACAGGAGGTCCGACTCCACGTGGGCGCTGGGGTCGAAAATGTCCTGGTGCTGCTGCTGCCGTTTGATCGTGTCGTTGGACATTTGGACTTTGTTTATACGCAGGGCAGCCCTGTTATCCCTGGCTTTTTGCTGAAGAGAATAATACAGTAAATAAATAATGTATACGTCGTCGTCATCATCATCATCATTATCATCTAGAGCCTATATCAATCCACTGCTGGATGAAGTCTTCCCAAGTTTTCCACTCGCTTCAACCTCTAGCTTCACTTTTTTATATATAAAAATAAAACGCACACACACTTCAGATCTTTGACTCGGCACTTTTTAAATCCCAAATCCTAGCATGAACTGAAGAAAAGGCAGGATTAACCCAGTGCGACAACAGAGACAAGGTTTCCATGTGCAGCCTGAGTCTCCTGACCCAAGCCGCTGCTGGCGAAGTGCTTCATTTGCTTAATTACAGCAGCCACCACGCGCACTAATGCTTATAATAAGATGTCTGTGCTAATTGTTTAATCTGTGAATGGCCAAATATCAAACTGTGTTCAGAATACTCATCAAGCGAGTATCGGAATAAATTATCCCAGGGGCTTGTGAGCAGGAGGCCGCGTCACAGAAGCTATTGCAGGTGGGGGGAGGGGGACAGCTTGACTCAATGAGGAAGAGTGAGCTACAAACACTGACTTTAGCAGGATGGAGGTAATTGGGGAAATTATCATAATGTTGTAGTGGCAGTGAGTAAAGCAAAAAGACATGTTTTTACCAGCTATTGAATATTGGTGGTTTAGACAAATACCTAAAAGGCGCTGAAGACAATTCTGGGATTTTTCTTTCCCTACACATTTCAAAGACTCGGGAGGGAGGGAGGGGAAATAACACCCAAAGGTGGCAAGAAAAGTCTTCAGAAAAGCATAGGAGAACAAAGATCCTGAAACACATTCTCATGAGTTAAATCCCCTGGGCCATAGCAGAGCGACGACTATGAACACAGGATATGAACTCCAGTGTTGGCAAATAAAATTAATTTTAAAGAGCAGGAAGAGCTTCTGTCAGTTTTCCAGGGAGGCACCATTACTGGATACAAGCTAAACTATACTTGGCTTAAACTTGCAAGGTCATGAAAAGCAAAAAACACCCATTGAAATTCTCCCTGAAATAGTCTGACATGCAAAACAGGCTCTGGGTTTGAGTTTTTAATCATTCAGTCACTCAGCTGCGCCAAGCGGAAGCTTTTTTTTTTTTGTCCGACAATCAGCTAACGATCAGCGACAATGAGCTCATAAACCCTAACATAACGGATAAGATCAAGAGCCGTTCAGAAGCACTAATGGGCACTTAAATGACTTTGCTAATGGATTGAAGATTAGGACTCTGTCTATAGAAAACACACTGACCAATGAAAACGTAGGCTTTTCACACTGACCCCCTTCGCTGGCACACTTAAAAGGTGACTTCTGTTGGATTGTACTTTTAAAATCCATGTATGTTAAGCCTGATGTGAAAGTGATGGATTCATACATTAGTAAACCAGAACTCCTTGATGCACAAGTGTAGCTGAATGTATTCACACCCTTCCTGTGAAAATTTTTCCATGACTCATTTAGTTTAATAAATATCATTAATTAAACTACACTTATTGATCAATGATGAGTTTGTAAAGCCCCGACTCCACAGAGAGAAAACTAGTTCGCTGAACAGAGTGGAAGTGTAAACTTTAGAATATCACTGTATAGAGATCAATGAAAGGTGTGAATGTTTCAAACTACAACCCATCTCCTACTGAATTAGGAATAGGAGCTTTCTTTCCTAGCACTTTCATGCGTCACACAGGCAAACTAAAAAGGCCGTCTTACCACATAGGGCGCTCTTTCTTGGGAACTGGCTTTTCTCCACAGTTTTGCGATTTGCTTAACTCTTGTAGACCAGTCTGAAAGTTTAAACAGAAGAGTAAACTGAGCAAGATATTACACTGGGACCCAGTAGCTTCTGACAGGATAAATATGTTAAAATACAGGCTGTACACTAGTTTGATCTTTTATACACCTCTTGAAATGAAGCTCTGTACTGAAATTGGACACTAGCTGCTATAATAATAATTAACCCTTAAGTATTAATATTCCTTGAACATTCCCCTCATCCCTATTAAACTGCATGGAAACTCATATCAGCTGTCAGTATTTCCCCTCTCCCTTCCACCTCCATCATCAAATTGATCTTTTGAAATGGACATCTTGTTGATAATTCAGCATCATTTTATTAAGGAGCTCATATCCGAGAGATACTGGAAAACATTTATAGTGAATCAAATGAAAGCAGGAAAAAAAAAATAGCAGATTAGAAATAATTTGAGACCAACTCATTCTTTCACAACAGCAGAGGTACCAGACAAAACAATAATAATAAAGCTAATATAAGCCCTCGACCAAATTAAACATTTGACCTACTCTGAAATTGCAAATTACAAACTTGTACCCACTTGTGGTTTAAATTTAATTTAATTGTCCAACGCTTATGAACCACAAAGCAACAGGGTACAAGTTTGTCATTTGCAATTCACTAGTAGGGCCAAGTTTCAATTTGGTCCGGGTCTAAGAAATAGAATTCATAAAAGTCCATTAGAAAGCTCTTGAAAAAGATTAGTTTTCATCTAAAAGCCATGAGCAGAGCTGCTTCTCTAACACGACCAGGGAGAGAATTCCTCTCGACCCAGCATCTCCAAACTTCAATAAAAAAACAAGTGAAATGTATTATTGTGGGGGGGAAATATGGAAGTCTCAATCCGCAGCCGCCGGGGACGAACCTGGGAACTCCTCCTTGAGGTTGGGGAAGTTGACGTTGGTGTAGAGGACCGGCGCCACCGTGGCCATCTCGCCCAGTGTCTCCTCCTTCTCCCACTTCAGCGTGCTCCTCTGAGCATTGGACATGGTGTCCACTTCACCCTCAGCCACGGGGGCCGGAGAGGGCCAGGGGCTGCCCGGCTCAGACACCATCTGATTGAACTGGAGTTTCTTGTCCCTGCAGAACAGAGGGGAAACATCAGACATGGAGAGTTTCAGACCCCATTCAAGAAATTACCATCTTTGTTTAATAATACTATGAATACTCCCAGTGTCAAGCCAGTGTACTTCTCACTAGCAAACTGTAATTTCACTGCTTGAACGAAGGAAGACATCGGTTTCAATCTTTCCCATTTTGTTTTTAAGACTATTGCTTTGTCTCATTACACAAAAAAAAAAAAAAAAGATAAACTGTGCATTTTTTAAACCTGTTCATAGCATCTACACAGTCTTAGGTGCATATTTGCTCATTCTTACACAAAACCATCTAGAACTCACCTCCCTCCTTTCACTCTCGAAAACTGTTCGTAATAAATACTCAAATTAATTAAAACCAGTGACTTTGTCCAGGGCCAGGAAGCCCGGCCATCTTACCTGGAGGCGTCTGGGAAAGGCATCCGATGGAGAGGGGAGAAAGTACTGGGGATGCAGGGCCCTCCTCCAGGGGTCATGGGGGCTGTAGGGAAATGGGGGTTTGGCCCCATCAGACCATTCATTAACGGCATCCGCGGAAACATGCCATCTCCTACGATTGAAAACAGAGGCCAGAGACTTTCAGAATGTGGAATGACATGGAATATACAGTCATGAAGAAACAACAACTAAAACAGTGTTAATGCAAAAACATCACTAACATTTTTTTTTTTTTTTCTTATATATATTCAGCTGTTCTGCTCCTAGTCAAACACTATCTGCACGTTCACTAGAGTTTGGGTCTCCATCTCTCACTTCTTCCACCACACAATGTCCCTGACCAGTTTAAATCTACTGCACGATCACATTTGCTTACTTAGAGTAGGAAACCGGGGGGGATAAAATTGGGAAGGTATCTAAGGTAGATCTCAGAAACCAGTAACTGCAGGGAAGCAGTATGCATTACAAAGCAAACCTACAGTTATAACCCTGAACTTCTGTACACTTATTTACACTTGCATTTATGAATTATGGAGGGAGATCAAAAGTTATTTAGCAATTATGAATTGAGCAGGAAGACGCACCGTGGTTTTGCAGGGGCATGGACGGCACTGGGGGGGCTGTGGCAGCACCAGCGGTCTGGGGGTGCGAGAGCTGGGGTGGCTGGCTGGTGCTGGGACTCAGGACAGCGGTGAAGAGATCCTCCACATCCTTGCCTTCCAGCTCTGAGAGGCCGTGAGTCAGACAAGGCGAAGGAAACAAAACGAAATTGAGAAAACGACTTCTAAAAATGGTAGATCAAACCAACAAAATAAAGGCAGGTCAAAAGAAAAGAAAGGGTTCTTAAAATATCATAAGAGGCAATGAAACCACTCATCAAAAATGCCATCATTAAAGGTAGACTAAACCAAAACACCCACCTGGAATTTTGTAGAGCTTGCCGAGAATTGCACCTGGAAGGAGACAAAATGAGGGGGAAACAAAAAACTAAATCTTTATACACAAATTAGCCCCATTCAACTCTTCCCTATACTATATCCTATAACACAATTCTTCTGTCATTTTAAAATAACATGTATCCACTTCAAACACAGCAAAAAGCATTTTAAAATGAAGGTTTGAGCAAAGACTGTCAGACTCATCATGTGCTCGCTTGTTTTAGTTTGGTTTGGATTTCTGTAAAGAAGAAAGTGAAAATCTCCCTAGGCTGTCAGATATAAACCTGAAGTGATGATGAATCAATTATAAAGAACCACCATAAAAAAAACTAGCTCACACCGCTTCCTAAATGATCAGTGGTTTAGTCGGCTCACCTTAACAGGCACATGGAAAGTGCACTGCAGATCTGGCTGACTGCTGAGCTGCAGAAACCAGCCCTGCCTGTAACTCTAAACTCACACGTCTCCAATATCAATGCTATTGATATCATTATACACATAACACTTAGATTGTGTCTTAAAGATCTTCAAAAGGTAAAACAATGGCATACTATCCGTTTAAGTTAATTTAACTGAGACCGGGAATTAACTTTGAAATCGGAACAAGGCGGGATGGAGTCATTTGCCCAAGTGTAGTTTCCCATCACAGCCTTCAGAGCAGAGTGCCCATCTCAACAGGAATAGACAACAGGGACAGACAGACCGAAGAGTCAGCTCTTTGGAGGGGAACTTACAAAAACTAAAACTTACTCTTCACAAACCTTGTGAGTCAAGACAAAACTACCATCCTCTTTGTCTTTATTACTGCCCGGATGTTTTCCAAGAAACACATGCTTCTTGGAAAACTGGAAAGGAGATGAGCTATTGACACAGTCTAGGAAGAATACACACCCATATACCCAAACGGATTAATAAATAAAATATTACTAAGTGCCCAATAAATACCCAAGTAAACAAATAAATACAAATAAAGCCCTGTCTTCTCGTACCGTCCGTGACCATTTTGTCCAGTTCGGGGCTGAGAATGCCGTCCAGGGGCTCTTCGGTCAGTGGCCGCGCGACTCGGGCCGGGTTCTGCTGGTTGGGCGTGGAGGGGTCGTCCGAGATGGGCCCTATATCCAGGCCAGCTGAGCCAAAACAAAGCCAGCACCAGTTTAGTTTCAGACAGATATCAAAGGCCAATGGGCAGCCTGGCACAGCAGTCCACTCACAACACAATTCATCACCATCGGAGGGAGGCTGAAGTCATGAAATGTCCAACCTTGGGCACGGCTCTCCAGGACCAGGGTAGGAAAGCCCTGCACTAGTGCATGGAGGGTCAAACTACATGCATCTGGGGATATATTGGCTCCTTCTCAGCCAGTTACTGAAACCTTCCTTAAATCTTGTGTACCATCTCAGACCTGGACTGAAATTAAATGCAGCACAGACTACATAAGCCTTCATACAGAGAGCCACCCGATCTTGAACTGGTCATTTCACAGCATTAACCTCTCCATCTTGCAAACTGGGTCTTGTCTGCTCCCCTGCACTGACACTTGGCTTTCCCAGTCTGGACTCGCAGTAGACAGAGGGAAACGTGGCTATTCATTCAAACTGAATAAACCAAAATACAACTAAATAAATAGTGGGAAATGAATAACTACATTTACAAAACAGGTCTTTCATACAGCTCAAACTTGTGTGCCTTCATCAGATTACATAACCATGTAGGAATAAGTTAATAACCATGTATTTAATTATATTTTAATGCATGCTGAACACAAGTAATTTAACTTTAAAGCCTTTCCCTTTACAGTTTCTACAACCTTTAACCTCCAATTTGTAACTATTCTGGAGTGAATGGCTGTACTTGTTTGGTGTCAGTTGCTGTAAAAGCAGTGAAACTCTACAGGCCTAAAGGCTTTGGTCAATGTGCACAGGGTCCTTTTCTAGAGGGAAGAGGCTCTAGGCCATTCGTCAAGACACAACATGGAATTAATTTAAGACGAAAAAAACACTGTGGTACATACGAAAAAAAAAGTGAGAAAGAAGGCGCACACACACAACATGCAAACACTGGACACAGCCAACACAGGGCAAAGGTTTCACACAGAGTTTGGGAGAGGCCCAGGAAGAGAGTCACTACTTCTAGTCATGGTTAGGCCATGGTGCAGTCTCTTACCAAATGGAGAGGCAGAATTGTCGACCTGGAAAGTGCATAAATCAAGACCTACAAGGACCCAAACCAGATAAAATGGGTGAATATAAAACAAAGAAAGGAAGCAGATAACAGCAGCAAAACTAGGGGGAAAAACATGACAAACAGGGGGAATAAATAAACAGATGGAAAAATCAGAACTTTAAAAGAAAAACACAGTATGTGGCAAAATGAATTAAGACGCAAAAGCACAGAGAATAACATATGAATAAACTGACTAAAGTGCCCAAGGGTGTGAACACCACTGCTCACGCTCTGATGGTTATTCCGAGTGTTTATAGATTGGCACTGCACTCTGCCCACTGGAAGCCGCTACACAGAGGCTGGGGTAGTTGTTAAGTAGGTGGTTAAAGATCGTAAACGGGTGTGAGCTGGACAACACCAAACTAACGGTGCTAAGGGGGCAAGTGGAAATCTCTCGCCTTGAGAAAACCAGGGTGGCGCAAGCTCGAGAGAGCTTTGAAGAGCATCGGTCAACTCTCTCAGTCAGGCTGAAGTACCTGACTCATTACCAGGCTTCACCAGCTCATCTGACAGAATGCCCAAGATGTCGTCGTCGGTGTTCAAGACATCCGACAAGTCAGCCAGAGGATCCTCCAAGTCTAAAAACAAAAACAGGAATGACACAAATTTACACACTGGAGCGGATGTAACCCATTAAGAACTGCCGGCCGGCAAACAGGCTGTAGTGGCAAGAACAACCCCCGCCCGGTCTAAAACCTGCTTAGACTAACCTTCTGTATTTTGATCAATTAGAGAAATGGTCATTTGTTCCTTGGGATGAGGGGTCAACAACACTTGAAATGCATTAAAGCAAATATTTGTTGTAAACATTGAGATCTAGATGTACAAGAGATCCACCTACTTCTTCTGTGCCGGCTATTTCCTCCACTACATGAGCGAAGTTACTCATCATTCAAGCTCTACGCTCCACTGTTCATTTTGCTCCATAAAACTGATCCTCTGCTGTTCATCAGATCAGATAAGGTTTCCCAAAAGTTAAGTTAAAGATTAAATAAATCGATAAATCGAAATAAAGCACATTTGATGTATAAAAGAACGTCACTGCTTCTAGTGTTGCAGAGTGACCAAACTTCCCATTCATTTTCATCCCCCCCCAGCTGTTAAGAGCTCCGGATAAATATTAGATGAGGTGAATCGCAGCGCCCCTGCAGATTCACTGAGCAAAATAAGATGCAAATTAGATGTGAAGAGCCATCGTTGAGGGAGCGTCTCTGATAATGTGAGCGGGAACAGGTCAGCCGTGGCCGAGGATTTTACTGCCGTCTGATTTGACGGGCTTTGGCGTTTGCGAAAACAAAAGTAAAGGAACATACGCTGGGTTGTTCCCTTGTTGGGAATAGGCGTGGAGGCCACACTCAGCATGGGGTCAGAGGAAGGGTCCAGGAATCTGCTGCTGCCACCACCGCCGGGAGGCTTGCCGTCCGTCTGGGCCGCGTCATCGTCGGAGAGGTTGCTCTCCAGGCTCAGCCGGTTCTGGCGACTCGTGTCCAGCAGGTCCTTCCCAAAGAAGGCTTCCTAAAAGAGGTGGGGATGGGAAACACAGCAGCTCTGGGGTTAGCGTTCAAAAACCCAGCAGAAGGACACGGCACCCCAAACTGGTTGATCGGCTGTGACTCATCTCCTGCTCCTCACACACACAGAAGGCAGGGGAAGCTCAGGAGAAATGGAAGATGCTGTATTTGGTAAGATAAGCATTGATCAGGTTTATGAGACTGTACTTATTTCCCTCGTATTTGTGAGGGGTTTGGTAAAGGTTACGAAAAAAGGGAAAGCAAGCTGCCAGCAAAGATTTCAGCCAGAATGTTCGGACACTCATCTGATAATTTATTCACAGCTATGGAGAGGAACGACTCGTGGCAGTGCACTCGCTACTCCGCAACATTACCGGTGGAGAGATCCTGGGGTTTAAATGGCACCTACAGTGCCGCATTGCCAATTATGACAAGAGGCCACACATTTATTAAGACACAATGTAAGCACATCCCACAAGGGCACTGAGAGATGACAGATACACGAGTGGCAACAAATAGACTCCCCGCTTCTGGCACACGACTTCGAGCGCGAGTTCAGTTGGTAGCAGTTCAATGTATCTAACAACTCAAACTATCACTGTGACTACTCCCCTCTGTGTTGAAACATTAAAAGGCTAACGCAGGGGGATTTCAATAATTGATTAAAGTCATTCCTCTAGTGAGGACCTTTAAGTTTAATTTGCAGCTCACAGTGCAAGGAAACCAGCTGGGGTAGCAGGCCTACTTTTTTTCCTCTCTCTCCCTCTTCCAACACTAACACAGTGTTCCTTCGATGCAATTAACATGTCTCTGCAAAGCTGTTAATTGTATTTATTTTAAACATATACATATTGTATCCAGAGAGAGAAGTGAAGATGAACATTAAGTGTGAGCAAAACAAAACCTAAACAAACATCATTAGCTTAATACAAGGTGACAGTGAGAAGGAGGTGAAGATCGTATTAATTGTCAACACAAAGGCCAAGGATGAGCTCCAAACAAAGAAACAAATAATGCAACAGGAGATGCTTTTTATAGGGATATTTCAACTAATGGGCCAGTCAAGAGTGTTTAATTGGCGCAGTTCTAAGAAAAAGCACGGTGGACAATAGCCAGGTCGGTTCACAAACAGCACAGATAAATCAACACAATGGAAGAGGGGTTTTCAAGGGGCCCTCGAAATAGGAAAATGACAGAAGCAACTTTCAAAACCCCATCATCCTGCATGAATTCATAGTCCTAAATGTTATTAAAAATCTATAATTAATGCATTTAGAAGCATGCACAGCTAAGAGACCAAACATAAGATCTATTTTTCCCCTCAGCAGGATGTTAACTGACCAGCAGTGAAATTCATTTTCGGCACCTTAATTTGAATATTTTATTTTCATTTTTAAAAGGGGGCTACATTTCCCGCTATGAACCATGATTTGGACAGATAGGTAGACAGTTATCTGTGTAACACGATTCATAGGACAGACAGTAAGCACATTTCAAATTCTGACATTAAGAAAACCAAACTGAAGCAAAAGGATTAGAAGAGTAAGATGTGTGTAGATGCAGCGGCCCTGGTTCAACACATACCTGCAGATAGGTGGGAAACGTCTCCTCTAGTTTGTTTTTCTTTTTCCTGTATCGTTTCTTCGCCTTCTCCAGGGTCTCGGAGCCCGGCACAGACTCATCCACGGGAGTATCTGGCAGCGGCTCGTTCCAGCCTGAGCACAGAAAAAAGCCCTTCTTAAAACCTGGATACGTTATGTTTTCAAAATCTCTCGCTGCTCTCCCCGCAAGTATTCGGATGAAAGATGTAAATCCACTGACTTATGGAGCCAAAACATTTACGGTCACATTGGAAAATGCTTCCCAGCTTCCAGAGTGCAAGAGATTGTAACTCATCTTCTCATTTACAAGCATGTTCCCTTCCCTATTTTCTGTTAAGGGATTGGGATTGGGCTAGACAGTCTGGGTGCACTAGAGTTTAAAACAGCATTTTTTTCCACATCTACAGCAGAAAAATATATAAAATACGAAGCTCCAAACCAAATGTTGCTTATAGTAAGAGGGCATGGACAGGCCAGGCTGTCCCAGTAAGGCCTACCTTCCTCCTTGCACATGACATTCTCTGATACCGAGCCCGACGAGTCCTTCCGACAGAGGAAGCGCTTGGCCTTGCCCTGGCCCGTGCGGCTCCGCTGGCGCACCATGAACCCTCCAATGCCTGCAGGGGGCAATGGGTAAAAGCATGAGTGAAACCAAATCAGCGCACAGTGTACACTTTTTTTTTTTTTTTTTTTTTTTAATATAAGCTGGTCGAATATTAATCACACTCCTCATTCCCAGTAATGCTAGTCTGTGGCTTGAAATGGCTAATTAATGATTACTGATCAGTGATTCTACCTCCTTCTGTAGTTAAAAAAATATTTTGTGGGTCCCAGCTTGTTTAAGTTCTCAAAAATAAGGCTTTCTGTCCCGAGTTGGTACGTCTGTGAGGCACTCCATTATTTTATACCCTCAGGCATATTTCAGTGTGTTTGGTAAACAGAAGTGGTAACTAGTCTTTCCAATGCATGACACACAGTCAAGAACACGTATTTCAAAAGCATGTTCTACAGCGCAGTTTAAACCTCCGTTTCTGTCAAGTCACCAATCGAAATGGTGTCGGTATCCAAGAAGCCCTACTCAAGGACGTTCTAACAAACTGAAATCTTAACATGGATGCGGCAGTGTCTCAAAGCCTCGACACGCGACAGAGCATGAGAGATCATTGTTGGGGATTTTATCAGCCTGAGAAAACATGTCCTTGATTAAGCAGAAGTTCTCCCTCAAAGTGACTAGTCCAGTCTAGGACCTGCAACCTAACCATTTGTGACAAGAGGTGGCTTTCAAATCCATTGAAATTAAGCACGCATTGCCTGCTCCTTCCGGTTAACAAACAACCATCATAAATACATCAACCAGGGACAGTTTAACACAGAGAGAGTGAGAGAGTGAGGAGAGTGAGAGAGGGGGAAGGTTACAGATAAAGAGAACAAGGTGGGAGCTTCACCAAGTACCTCTGTCTCTTTGAAATCTATTTCCCCAAAAGGCCCCTACGCCCCCTACCCCACTCTTCTTTAAATTACTGTGGAGATCAAAAGCATAACAAAAATCCGTCTGAATTCTTTTCATACTTTTGCGGTGGGGGGGCCGAGAGGACAATTCCTCCAGCTTCTCGAGTTCCTTTCAAAATAAACAGGGAAATCCAGATTCAAAATATGAATTTTTCAGGCCTGCCCTGTCTTTTACATAGTCAAGGTGTTCCATACGAGTTCCGAGTCTAGTTTAGGTACAAACCACAGCTCTGGGACCCATTTGAACACTGGGCTGAATACCGGTGGGGAGGGCCTGGTCCTGGGGGAACCACAGGCCAACAGGCTTTCAAAGCTATTGATTACATTACATGCTTTTCAACCCCGATCCTAGAAAGCCACTATTCTGTTGCTTTCAGTTTGAGCCAAGCCTTCAGTTGCCTCATTGAAACCTCATTTAACTTAGTTTGACTTCAATTGTTTCACATACAAAAAGCTTGAGAAAACAAGTGCTTTAGATGGTTTTAGATTCCCGGAACTGTTTAAAATAATTAACAAGCAGGCCCAAAAGTCCTTTTGGAAATTATTTGCCAAAGTCTGAACCCTGAAGACGTTCTGGTAATTTCATTGTTCCAAGAGTACCCCCAGAGTCACGACGTACTGGACTCGGATCATTTCGTAAGCATAGGTTAATATAAACCGGTTATTTTTACCGTATTTGAAAACCACAGTCCGTTCAATGTATACTGGCGATGAGAAATATAACGCGTAACATAGGATTTATTATTTGTGATAAACGCCTACATTTAAAATCTGTTTCATCCCAAAGAATCGGATGTCATTGAAGTGAAGATGTAAATGAAGATTTATTTTCAACAAGTGAAGGGCGTCCAGCAAAGTGAGACTCAAATACTAGAGATAACATTAGGATTTGCCTGAAGTAGTCTGGAAGACTGGTAACTTCACACAGAAATACAAATCTTTGATTTGTTGTTCTTGCAATGTGAATGTCATGTTATTCAAAGCAGACAACATTCCATGCTCCTTCTGCAATTTTTGCATTTAGTGACCAGGTTTCACAGCCACAAGTGAACACGGGTCTTGTGCATTGATCAAATACTTCTCTCAAATGGGTAGATTTCCTTCTACAAAAGTAGATTTAAATTTCTTCCAAATGCACTCCATCCCATATTCACTCTTTGATTTATTCCAGCAAAAACTAATCTAGCCAGTCTGCACCCTGTTATATGCTCCTATGGAAAATCCTGCAGGGATGCACTTTACTGAAACAGCGCAAGATACCACAATTACTACAACACATTTATATACAAGGGATCTCTCTCTATGCTTCCTGTACACTCAAATTTAGGCTCTGGACAGTTCCCTTGTCATTTCCTTCTTAAGATGATTGAGGCTGTTTTTTAATTTTGATGAATGCCTAATGTCACAGATACAGTAAATGAAGGAGATTTAATCAAAAGCAAAACCAGATGGTGAGATGCTGGGGTCCGTGGCAGTAGTCTAGGCCTACTAAAGCACATTGAGACCAGGGGTCTGAAACCTGGGGTCCAACTGGAGTTCTCTCTCATTCATTAACCCACATATTTCAATTACGCATGAGAATGTGTAGGTCAGTGGTCTCAAACTCAATTCCTGGAGGGCCGTGTGTATGTTGGTTTCGTTCCAAAAGAGTCCTCAAATACTTAAATTTGTCAATTATATTTTTCAAAAAATATTTTGCTAGGTAACTCAAGGTACAGGTATTCAAGGTACAGTTGCTTATAAAATATCCCGGTGCATGGATAGGTGTTTAAATGTATCTAGCTAAATAAACAATTAGACCAATTAAGACATAGACGAGTCTGTTGGAATGAAAATCAGCATACACACGGCCCTCCAGGGATTGAGTTTGAGACCGCTGGTGTAGGTCTTTCACAGTTCTCGGCTTAAAAGATTATTTGGATTCAAAGTACACTTCCTGTATAGTTATAGAACATTTCTGCGCAGATTTGTCTTTTCCTGCATCATTCCTGATATTCCTGCTTCTGTTGCATCGGTCCTACTGTCCAGGCAGACCCGTGGCAATAAACAACGGGGTCTGAGGGAGGCCAGCCCTTCAGCTTTTTGTTAACACTATAAAAACAATGTCTACAGCTGAACAAAACATGCCTTTCCAACAAAAACAAAAATACATGGGTCAAAATAATGGGCAAATCTAATGGGGCACGTTTAATTTAGTTATGTTATGCTGTGTAATCAATGCTTAAAATGAATAAATCCACACATCAGGTATTAGCTATCACGGAGAACGACCACCAGACAAAGGCAATGGGATGTGGAGCCACCAAAAAGCCAAGTTAAGATATGCTACTAGATTAAAATGACAGCCTTCCCTGAAAGCAGTGTAATTGCCCTCTCTCTCACAGCACGCCTACACACACGGCACAACGGGCCTGTCTGCTGAACAGCGCTGGCAGCATCTGCTCCACCCCCTCACCCCACCACTGCACTCCCTATTCATCAACTGTTCATTTTTAACAGACCGGTGCTCCTTCCACAGCGAGTCGGACTCAAACTCTGGACACACGTCGTGCTCTTTCCCTCTCATTCGGGTCAGGACGGCCGGCTCTTACAAGAGCTGCTCTGGAGCAAAGGCATTACGTGTAATGCACACACGTGAGGACTTCCCCCCCCCCCAGGGAGCGTCCCAGCCAAGACCCATCTGAGAAACACCAGTACCAGTGCTACCAGACACAGACGTCTTCGCACGTGTCCCTCAGGCTTTAAAACCTGCTGTAGTCCCTCTGACCACTTCAGGTTTTTTTTTTTTTTCTGCCTAGAATAAGCGTTTCTGGCTGTAAAACTCCTGACAGTATTCCTTAACAACATTGAGGAGCTACAGCCTTAAAGAGTCAGCTATGCCAGCAGGCCGGGCTGCCACTGTGCCGTGCACACCCATCTGTCTCCCAGTCCAGTGGAGTGTCAGCTCTCAACGTCTCCCCTACCGGGTCGGTACGGTTTCCGTTTCCTCTTCTTGACGCCATCGGCCCCATCTGCACCCTTGGCGTCTTCGTCTGCCGGCTCCCTCTCCGGGCTGGAGTCCGACTTCCCCTCACAGTCTAAAAGGTCTCCTTCTGCAAATGGAGGAAGATGCATGAGAAATCGGGGGTATTTTTTAAATCAAGTGAATTAAGAGCTTATTTTGTGAACGTGAAATAGCTGGCATTAGCAGGGTCATTTCAGCGGAGGGCCATTTAAAAATGTAAAAGATTACCATTTAAAAAGGAGGTATGAGGGAATGCTTTATACCTTACAGAAAAAAAGATAGGCTGAGGAAAAAACTAAAACTGTAAAAACAAACACGTAGCAAGAGACTGCTTAAAAAATGTAAAATGTGCATTGGCTACTTTTGAGAGTGTTGTATCGATTGTGTTCTGGGGGGCCGCATCAGATTTCTGACAAAACAAGAGAAAAAAACCTTTCCATCTGAGACAGGCACTTATGTGGGCTAAAGCAAAACGCATAAATAAAATGTAGCCGTCTACAGATAAGCAGGTGACATTAAGTATTTCAAAGAGGCGGCTGCCTGGGGCCCCAAGTCATCTATAAGGACAGAATAGTTCAATCAAATTGAGCTAAATTTAGTAAAGTCTCAGTCTAGACTCTCGGGGCCCTAGGTTGCTTAATATGGAGAGCATTAATTTAGTCGTACTCTGGAAGTCTCTCTTCATATCAAGACCAAAGTAGGAAGAATTTGCAGACTGCTGTTTTCAAAGCAAAGACTTGCCTTTCTTCCTTCTCCAAGTTAAGTGAATAACAGATATTCCACACTCCCCCCAATCTCTTCTGCAAGAGCTTTTAATGTTTGGAAATCTTGAATCTTTGAATTATGCATATCCATTCCAGGTAACATGGTCTGCTTTCTTCTTCTTATTATTTTAACACAATTTTAGAATTAAAGCAGTAAATATTGTAAGGATTTCTTTTTTTTTTTTTTTAATAAAATGCATTTTAACACAGAATACTGGTTCTTAAGATAAATAATTGTCAAGAACGAGAACGTCAAGTAGACTTCCTTTATCCTTCCCCCATCATAAAAAATAAAATCTAATGAAGAGTTCAGAGAATATCAAAATAAGAAATACAGGGCATGAAAAATCAATGCCGTCTGAAATTTTACCCACAAACCATACTTGCAAGGTTCTAACCCCAAATCCAATGTTGCCATGAGACACAGACAATTTGAGTCCACAACCAGAAGACTGACTGACTTAAATAGAGACACAAAATGACACTTTGGTTAGGACAGCGGCCTCTATTTCATTGCTTCTTTACAAGTATTTTTGGGAAAAGTTATTCCAGGTATATCAGTTTACTCCTCATATTTTATATATTCTCTCTCACTCGCTCGCTCGCTCTCTCCCCTCCCTTAAAACACACTGCCACTCTCTCTCTCTTTCCCTAAAACACACTTTTATATATAACACACTTTTTATATGAAAGGATTGGTACGAGGGATAGGGGACATGCCAGCACAGTGTAACCATGCAGGTAAACCCCCACATTGTGAATCTGATCTGTGACTGTAAAGACCAGGACACTGGGACGTGTGTCGGGGCGCTGCAGTACCCCGGCTATCATCCATGTCCCCATCCCGCGAGTGCTCAGACTGGGGGTCCGGCAGAGGCTGCAGCACGGACACGCTGTTCTGGTTGATGATCTTCAGCTTCAGTTTGGGCTTGGGTCTCTTCCGCCGTGGCACCGTCACCGCCAGGCTCTGCAGCTGAGACAGTCCTGTCTCAGTCAGACACACCCCATCCTGGGTATATGTCTTGGGCGGGTCTGAGAGGAGACGGACAGAAGAGGAAATAGATGCATATAAATACATATGTAATGACATCCATCGATTCACCATAGATCTGTGGATGAGGCCAGGACATCGGTTTGTGTGTGTGCGAGATCCACTGTGTAGGAGGACACAAGGGGATTTCTGGGGGATGTCAGATCTACCCTATCTTTATAAGGAACCTGAAAAAGCCACAACCAGTTATAACGACCCAGTGATGTCAAAGAGGAGCCCGAGACGTTACAGACATGCTGAGCTAAACTGCCAATCAGTTCTGTACCCTTTCAAGAAGCCCAAGAGAATGCTTCTGTGGGCATGCGTGGTTTGGTAAAGTGTCTATCTGGGCATGTGTGGAAAGCAGGTGGAGGTCAAAGGGCATTTCATCTGCTGCTCTGCTCATTTCTCCCTGTTCCAGCTGCCTGCCTGGTTCTGCATGTGTAGCATGTGAAACCGCTCAATAAAACAAGCCTGAGAAACCTGCGGTCACATCGACAAACGGTTGCGCATTTACCCAGCTCTTTCATTTTCGTCACAATCTGAGCCACGATCGGTGACTCACTGCTCTCCATGCTGGATGCTGTGTGAGAGAGAGAGAGAGAGAGAAAAAAGAAAAACGAGTTACCGTACAGGCTGGAGGATCTGCCTTTCCACTCTGAACAGAGCTGACCATCTAGCTTGAAATCTTGCTACGTCAGTTTGAAATGTGCAAATAATTCTGTGATGCCTCAAAAATATTTTGTATATTTATTATTAAGCATTTGAACTACATTAAACAAACTTCAATCATGTTCACTGATCAGGCTTTTCAGAGCACAATTACAATAGACGAATTAATCAATCAAGAGCTTATAAAGCACAAGGCTGAATGGATGCTGCGTTGCGTTCCTACCCAGAGCCGGCGTCGGATGCACTCGGCACATGGTGCAGTCGAAGCTGTGGTCCGCGGCTCTCTCCACCTCCTCCTCTGTGTTCAGATTCTGACAGGTGGCGTGAATCCACCTGGGGAGGGGGGGGGGGGGAGTGGGGGTTTGGAAGAGAAGCACAGAAGGTCTTTAGAACGTCACCGGGACAACCTGCTGACCCTCGTGATCGACGAGGTGGTTTGAGGAAGACGTTGCAGGGGAAGAGATGCAGAGAGGTCGAGTGTTTTACAGTTCACGTCGCTTAACTGTGGCAACATGCCTTTAAATGTGTCTGCGGTTCAGAAGATCTGCTATGAGCCTCTCAGACACCCACTTAGAACTGTAGACATGTATATAAAACCAAAATCAAAATCTATAGAAAGTAAATAAAAAAATAAAAAAAAAACAGCACACAACGTAAAATCAAAAGATGGACAGGCTGCATTTCACATTTTCACACACTACCCCACCTTCCACAAACCCCCCCCCAATGCAGATGCCACCACACACCGCACACACCCTGCGGTGGCAAGGTGCGCGTGTCGGAGGCCCACCTGTCGCACTGCCGGCACTGCACGATGAGCTCGTCCTCGCGGTAGTTGCGGCAGCACACTGGGCACACGGCCAGGCTGGCGCAGGGGGCGCACTGCGTGTAGTTGTTCTGCCACTCGCACCTCAGGCCCGGCGAAGCAGAGCCACAGTTGGTGCACGAGACACACCTGCAGGAATGAGAGGGGCGGTGCGGTCAGCATTCAAATCCACAGGGAGACGGGAGGAAAACAAGCCATTAATTTAATAAGAAACCATCAAAACGTACCCTCTAACCACAAACTGTCAGTCTTTCGTCAAACAACTGCACCCCACACCTCCCCTTTCAAAAGCCATCACACCATTTTCAATTCCTGTATCTTTTTCTGCCCCTCCAAGCGCCTGCACTGCACAGCTCAGCTAAAACCCGCCACGCCAAAACACTAGCCCCCTGCCCCGGGGGATTCGTCCGCTCTTCTACGTTCAGAAAGGGATCACGTCTCTGGCATGGAAACACTCACAAAGAGCTGCGTCACCCTGACAAAGGCGTGCATCGCTGTGTTACGCTAGTTTATTCTAATCTGGTAGGGCTCTGTATGAATAGTTACAGTATCATTTTCCCAACACACCGCGGGGCAAACACGAGGCGTGTTATATATTGGATAAAATGACACTATGAACGGTGCATCATCAGGGCGGGTTTCCTAATCAGTCATACTTCAGGGAGTTGCTGTACTTTCTACAGGGTTGAGTACAAAATAAAATCTTGTCGACGCACAGCAATAGCCAGGAGAAACAAAGGAGAAAGGCTGATGAAACCTACAACAGAGACAACCCAAGTGGCAAATGGACAGACTAAGGGAAAGACTGTCTAAAATGAAACAAAAAATAATAATCTGATTGTTTATTCATAGTAATCAGAGAAACTCCAAAGACCAAAACAAGGGGAAGTCTGTTGGTAAATCTGACTGGAGAAACAGCTGCTAAACACAGACAAGCGGTAAACAGAGAAGGCACAGGTCAGGTGTCCATGCAGAGACAGCCATCCTACATCTCCGAACTGGCTGTGCTCACCACTTGCACTTCCAGCTGCCTTTGGGGACCGTCTGCAGGGGGGGGTCCAGGCAGTAGGTGTGGTAGCTGATGTCACAGTCGTCGCACAACAGCAGGCGGCCCGGGTCGGTGGCCTTCCCGCAGGCCTCGCACACCGTGCACTCCAGGCAGCGCCAGCCCTTGCTCAGCACCACCTTGGTGATCTGTGACGAGGAAGAAGAAGAGGAAAATGACCGGTCAGGCCACGTCGCTTGAAAGCATCAACCGATTAAGAATTTAAAAACGTGAAGCTGCAGCTGTCACCCCAAGCCAATTGTTTGTTTTGCTGCAATTACATCAGTTGATGCGATTATCGTCTGCAGAATTCAAAAGGAATCTGTGATCTTAATTAAGGCTCAAGATCATGCAATGAAATTGGTCTTTTATTACATCCCTCGCCCCAATATGCTCGAGATGTGAGAAAGCTCCCCTGTTTTTACAGAAAATGTAACGTGTACATGCGTGCGCAAACAGAGGATTTCACAAAACAAACATGGTCTCGCTTCAGGGAAATTCCTGGCAGAGTGACAGTCACAATTTTATTGATGTACTTTTGTTTAAATAAACACAAATACTGTTGGAAAAGAAAACGCTAACTGAAAATAATATCCTGACACATTTTCAAGAATCCTCTTGGATTAATTTGATAAAGTTTTAAAACTGATCTTCAAATGTATAAAAAGTCTGGATATTTGTATTCTTTTGGAGCTAAAACTCCCATCTCCGTGTCTCTACGTTCAGCACTTTTTATATTCAAAGTGCTGACTGCTTGATCTTAATTGGTCTTTTATGAGTTCACAAAAGTAAGCCATCTTGAACAGAATTTAATCTCCCTTAACTATTGGCTTCCATCACTGCACATTAAAGCGTCTTAAAAACAAACAGTGCTATTTACTGACAATTAGGTTTGACAACCGATTGGCTGGTGGTTAAAACTGAAGGAAGTCTTGCGCCTGTTTGAGCAGGCAAGGATTCCTACACTGATGGCAGAATCGTTATCTGCTACCTGGCTTTCTGTTAATTGGTGTATTATGGCAAACAAATCTTTTCAGACAGATTTGTGATGACTGATAACAATCCAGTACTTTGTAGTTCTTCCACTGTTTGTGCTTTCCAGGAAGTTATGACACCATCCTGACACCCTGGCACTTATTTGGGAAGTTTGACATTTTTAAGTTTTAAAAGTTGCTTATAAGATAGAATTAGACTGGAAAAGTCTACCATCATTTTAGGAATTGTGCGTGTTCCCCTTTCACACTGTAAAATAAACTGCAAGAACAAAGTATCTCTCAGACTTGAGATGCATTTGGTTAAATGGGATCAATACAGTACAATGTAAGGGCTTGCAAAAGCTGACGGAAGTCCTTTACCTTAATACTGACACAGTAAGGATGGTAACACTGCCCACACTGAGAGCAGGCTAGCAGTCTGCCCTCCGCCCCCTGCCCGAAACTGCCACAGACTACACACATGTCCTGCAACACAGACATCAGGTTAATCCAATCAGAAGCCCAGAAGCCCTCATTTCAGCCTCCCCACAATTAGATCCCAATTCACACTGGATAGCACAGTGTGTTGTAATGAATGTTAGTGTGAGCAAGTGAGCAGAAGCTCCTTACCTGTTTCAAAGTGAACCGATCGCTGCTGGAGAATAACACCACGGTGTTGTGCATGGAGTTCTCCTCCTCTTCCTTAACCACATACGTTTCCACAAGGTTAATCTGCAGACAGGTTAGACAAAAATGACAACATTCAAATCTGCTGTCGAGGAGGAAACCGACATGCAACATCTGGGAAAATAAATACATAAATAAAATGTGGGGAATTTGTGTTTTGAGGGATTCACTTTTTCTGGCATTCATCTGGGCATTTGACAATTAGGTTCTGAATGCTGTCAGGGTTATTTTCGGCATCATTGAATATCAGGAACAGGTTTGTGGGATAAAAACCTGAAATGTTAAATTTACATAGCTTTCCAAAGATGTAAACAAATCATATTCAAATGTATAGTGAACTATACATTGGATTGAAAACAAGATACCGGTAATTCTGTTAACTGTCTAAGATTCGATGTACTGTGAACTCTCACTAACTAAACAAAAAGCACTTCAACAAAACTGTGGAAATACACTTTAAACCAAACCATCAACATTATACTTCATTAATGCATTGTGTATGTTGCAGTTAATTGTTAGTTCAATCACTGCAATTAACAGCAATACAATATATACATACATATAACATATATATCCATATATATATCCATATATATATATATAGATATATAGATATGGATATATAGATCTATAGATATGGATATATAGATATATAGATATGGATATATACATATACATATATACACTCACCTAAAGGATTATTAGGAACACCATACTAATACTGTGTTTGACCCCCTGTCTATGTTGCAGTTAATTGTTAGTTCAATCACTGCAATTAACAGCAATACAATATATACATACATATAACATATATATCCATATATATATATATATATATATATATATCCATATATATATATATCCATATATATATATATATATATATATATATATATATATATATATATATATATATATATATATATATATCTATAGATAGATATGGATATATATATATATATATATATATATAGATATATATATATATATATATATATATATATAGATATATATATATATAGATATATATATATATAGATATATATATATATATATACACATACATATACATATATACACTCACCTAAAGGATTATTAGGAACACCATACTAATACTGTGTTTGACCCCCTTTCGCCTTCAGAACTGCCTTAATTCTACGTGGCATTGTTTCAACAAGGTGCTGAAAGCATTCTTTAGAAATGTTGGCCCATATTGATAGGATAGCATCTTGCAGTTGATGGAGATTTGTGGGATGCACATCCAGGGCACGAAGCTCCCGTTCCACCACATCCCAAAGATGCTCTATTGGGTTGAGATCTGGTGACTGTGGGGGCCAGTTTAGTACAGTGAACTCATTGTCATGTTCAAGAAACCAATTTGAAATGATTCGACCTTTGTGACATGGTGCATTATCCTGCTGGAAGTAGCCATCAGAGGATGGGTACATGGTGGTCATAAAGGGATGGACATGGTCAGAAAATGCTCAGGTAGGCCGTGGCATTTAAACGATGCCCAATTGGCACTAAGGGGCCTAAAGTGTGCCAAGAAAACATCCCCCACACCATTACACCACCACCACCAGCCTGCACAGTGGTAACAAGGCATGATGGATCCATGTTCTCATTCTGTTTACGCCAAATTCTGACTCTACCATCTGAATGTCTCAACAGAAATCCAGACTCATCAGACCAGGCAACATTTTTCCAGTCTTCAACTGTCCAATTTTGGTGAGCTTGTGCAAATTGTAGCCTCTTTTTCCTATTTGTAGTGGAGATGAGTGGTACCCGGTGGGGTCTTCTGCTGTTGTAGCCCATCCGCCTCAAGGTTGTACGTGTTGTGGCTTCACAAATGCTTTGCTGCATACCTCGGTTCTAACGAGTGGTTATTTCAGTCAAAGTTGCTCTTCTATCAGCTTGAATCAGTCGGCCCATTCTCCTCTGACCTCTAGCATCAACAAGGCATTTTCGCCCACAGGACTGCCGCATACTGGATGTTTTTCCCTTTTCACACCATTCTTTGTAAACCCTAGAAATGGTTGTGCGTGAAAATCCCAGTAACTGAGCAGATTGTGAAATACTCAGACCGGCCCGTCTGGCACCAACAACCATGCCACGCTCAGAATTGCTTAAATCACCTTTCTTTCCCATTCAGACATTCAGTTTGGAGTTCAGGAGATTGTCTTGACCAGGACCACACCCCTAAATGCATTGAAGCAACTGCCATGTGATTGGTTGGTTAGATAATTGCATTAATGAGAAATTGAACAGGTGTTCCTAATAATCCTTTAGGTGAGTGTATATGTGTATAATAAAAACGTTTTTTTTTTTTTTTTTTTATTAATATACAGTATAATTTACTGAAAACAAGAAAGATGCAAAAACTAAAAGTTTAGGTAAATACGCTTTGGAAGGTTAATGCATATTTAGAAACTATCGATTTCCCCTTTCTTTATCTATAAAACATGGTCAAGTCTGTTTTGTAACCTGGCGTTTATTCGAGACCGGCTTTTGTTTACATGATTATGCAAATCAACCTGGTGACTATTGGAGACCTGCTGCTATTTGAGACGCGGCGAGTATGGGAAGTTTTACGGTATGTCTGAATGAGGGTTGAAAAAGAAAATGAAAAATGTACATCTGAGGTGGTTTTTAATGACCTGCCTTTTCTACTGATTGACTGAAATAAATAACCATGGAACCGATTGAGGATTTTCACATGGGTTTGAAAAATAGATAAGAGACTATGGTTTGTAATTGAGGTGCTGCAAAAAAAATCTGATAATCCAATAATGATGTACAGAAGAGAAAGAATAAACTAATGTAAATAAGTCCAAATCAAAAGAAGCCGAGAGGATATTAACTTGAACTGCCGTTTGGTCACACAAATGCACAAAAGATTAAATCAAATCAGTTTTAAATCCATACTTTCATGTAGTGTCCTTCAAATCTAGTTACAATGGACCAGAGCATCATCTGGTTTTCATTGCACCCTAAGCGCTTAATTGGTTAATGGAACAAATGAAAAGCACAGCCAACGCAGGTAAGGGTTATAAGAAGTACACTTGCGGTCCTGCAGGACTGGATTTCAATCAGAACACCGGCTCTGAGGTGCAGAGCCGTCAATTTTATCATCAATCTAACAGGGAGGTAAAAAAAGACCGAGGGGGGACCTACTCCAGGAGTGATGATGGCTCCGATTCCATTTTTCATTTTCGAGCGGCCTCTTCCCCCTCTCCCAGACAGACTGGCCCCCCGCGGCCTCCTCTTCCCGGGGAAGCCGGATCCGCGGCCCTGCGCACACAGAGGAGAGATGCACATTTCAGGCCTGGCTTGACCTCTCTCTGAGCAACCCCTTTAAACATCAGTAAATACATTCAAACAGAGTGGCTTCAGGGCACTGGAGACGCAGGCCGTGCGATGTAGTGCCCGTTCTCACGCAGCCCCTTAATCTGTGCATCCTCCGCTGGCCTCCCCACCTCTCCCAGTCCCAGGCAGGGGCTCAATTATAGCGTCCCCACCCAGGCTGAATGCTCACCAGACCCTTGTGCGAATACCCGAAAGCACTGCCCCGCCTGGTGTGTTTACAGATGTGTGGGAGATAAATGGCGAAATTCAAAACAAAAAGTCCCCTGGTTACCAGAATCTGAGATGTAGGTTTTAATCCTTGTTTTATTGAACATCTTTCAGAGAAATACTTTTGAAAATCCACTGTGGGTGCCCCCCCCCACCTCGTCCTACACGAGAGGTTAGCCAACTCGAAAATCCTTTGGCACGGTTCCTCTCAGTGAAGCTGCCTTTAAAGCAGCAACTCTTTCAAGTAGTTGGAAAGAAATGGAAATACCATTGTGCTTTTTTTTTTGTAATGGAAGCAGTGGGAAAGGAAGACCAATGGGGGGAGGATAATTTGCATTATAAGCAATGTAAGTGGAAAATAAATCCCGACCTTACATACATACGTTTCAAGGCAATGTTCTCGCAGGACCACTCAATAATTCAGAGGCTCAGCTGGGAGACCGTTGCATGATGGGAAAACTCCAGTGACTGACAGCTCTTTAAAAGAGACTATGGGACGTCGTCAAATACGTTAATTGACACCATGGTTTTTTAAGCAGCGTTTGATTGAATTCATATGCAAATCAGTGCAAAACATACTGTACTGCTGTTACAAAGCCCAAACTCCAGTTTTATAATTTAGGAATGCATTGTAACATTTTACACACACCCCCACACACCCTTTATATTTCTTCATAGGCGACTGAAAGCAATGCAAAGCAATAAACCCGTAGTATAATTTTGAAATGTGACTGCGAGATGTCATTCAACATGTGGTCACTAGCTAAATATTTACACTTTTAACCTTGTAAACCACAAAGCGGTCAAGAGGTTTTTGTTTCCATATCTCATGACATGACAGCAAATTACAAGATAAATATTTGACGTGACTCAATGGAAATTTGGAGAACACAAGAAAAGGTTAACCACAGAAGTGTTTGGCCAATTCCATAGGTGTTAACCTCTCTCCAAAGTGTCTTTCCTGCACTGTATTTGTTCCCACAGCACGCTTGCTTTAGCCTACAGAGACTCGCTCCTCAATGCAGTTTCAGTCACATGTTCCCATCGGCTCCAGTTTGTCTTGCTGCTGGTTCTGCCACCAGGTGTGCTTTCAGCCATGGCCAAGGCTTCTGCAGAGTCCAGATCAGCTGACTGCACTGACCGTCCCTCTTCTGAAGACAGCTGGAAACGTGGGCCCATTATAGTCTCTGATCTCCACTGAAACGTTACAGCAGTGAGCTAAGGGTCTATTGACATTATTCCACCAACTCCAGCGATTAACTTCTCGCGCCTGGTGGGGGATTATGTTTCTGGGAATCCTGACAGGAAACCCTTCTTGTTTAACAACCACCTGAAAGTCAGTGCACCCACTTCCAGACTCCACTGCGCTGGTGTGACAGGGCTGGCCAATATGAGCCTTTAAAACCTCTGTCTACTATAAACTCCAAGCAGATCATTCAACAGGTAATCGTCTCCCATTGGGTTCCCAAATGAATTTGAAACTTTTGAATCAGTAGCTGTAGAATGGTCACACTCTGGCATGATCCAATTTCTTTAAAGCAAGCCTCACGTGATGCTTATGGTGCGTTTGCATAGTGAACTCCAGTCTAATATTTATTCTGCAGTATAAACTAAATAAAATTGACTCTCCACTTGTGCACCTGTAGGACTGACAAAATTAAATATAAGCATAATACTAACTCTTTACAACCAGAAAATGGTCTCTGAAAGGAAGGCTCAACTGTTGTAGATTTAAGGTAGATGTATCCTCCAGGGCAGAGGTTTTTAACCTGGTCCTAAATGGGGCTACAATTGATTTCCTTTGCTCTTCCAGTGGCTGGTCATTTCAGGGAGGAGATCAGAGTCAGCATCAGAAAACAATCACAGAGATATTAGGAGATATTGTGAAGGCTCTTAGCCATGAAGACCAGAAAAAGGCTTTTGTCCTGAAATGGAGCTTCAAAAGAGTCCCAGGTCTTTCAGTGAATCAGCCTCACTGGTTCAGGGACATGCAGTCAGGCTTGGCAGAGCAGTTTTGGGGGTGCACAAAAAAGACAAAAAGCAGGTGGAACTGATGACTTATGCCCAAAAGCTGCTTTCCCATGCATGCTCAAGTTTGCAAGGCTCTCAAATAAAAGCACATTCCAAAGCCACTTCATTTTCTATTTCCCCCTTGGATTCCAATTTCTCTAAAATAAGTTAATTACTTTACATCCTTTCTGTGCCTGCAGGTTCAAATTGACAGAACTTGGCAAAGGAAGGCATCTGTGTCTGTATTAGTCTAAACTGTCCTTGTCTATGGGAGAACCAAGGCTATACAGTGGAGGAACATTAGCCTACAACATAAATCACTGGGACTTTTCTTTGAGAACAAAGTTTGGCAGATTCACTATTTCATTTCCCCATCTGTGAATTGGGTGCCGGAGAGTAGGGGGGAAAAAAAATAAGCAAAACGTACAAGAAAGCAGGCTATAGTCACAAAAAGCGGGATTTCAGTTTCTCCATCTCCTTGGGAATTAATTTGAATCCACTTTATCAACACCATCCATTTTTCAAAGTGGCCGGGCCTGGCAGCCCCTCCACTTGGCAAACAACCCGTCCTGCTCTCGGAGGAGCCCAGAAAGCAGAGACTCAGTTATGCCACTCGGGGGAAGAGTGGAAATTCACGGGTCAGATTCCTGGCCCCGTCCTGGAGCTGGGCCAGGATGTGGGAGATTAACAGCCCTGGCCGTCCCCGTCCTAGTGAAACACAATACCTACTCTAACGCCACCATAATCCCCCACTCCCACGATGCATGGATGTCAATGGCAGCCATCACTGGCTGTGACAACCAAAGCACCTCATGCGTCTAGCTGGCGTCTGTATCCTGTGCTCTGGAAACAAACATGAGATCCACACTCTCTGCTCTTAACGTAAGGCAAACTATTTACCACTTTGATGCTCCAGACGGGGGTACTCGAAGGCTGCCTCGTCTTGGGGGTTTCCCACCCCTCTGAGCGCTCAGGTGACCAAGACGGAGAGCTCACAGTGCTAGGGGTGCTCCAAGCGCCCTACGGCATAGTGGGTGAGAGAAGGGGGACAAAATGCAGCAACATAAATTGAAAGCCAGCAAAAGGGGGAAAAAAGGAAATCTAAATAAAAAGCTAGAAAGCAGAAGTGAAATAATAAATAATAAATGTTTGGGACAAAATTGAGGGTTGTACCAGGTGTTCAACAAATTACAGAGCACAATCAAGACTCTTTGCACGGCTAGCAAAATGCCACGTGCTTTAGGGCAAGCTCCCAGTGATAAGTGGCACTCTCAGGCTGATTTAATGCCCACCGTTTGAAATTTGATTGCTTGTTCAATATTTGTCCCTGCGAGAGCCGAGCTGAATATTCACATCTCTGGGGAACATGTCGCACGAACACACGCGTGTGCGGAGAAGAAAGTTCAAACTCATAGATCAATAAATAACAGAAAAATACCAGCTTCCCAGAATTAGATGCCTTGTAAATACTGGTTTGTATTTTTGCTTTGTACATGCATTCAAAAAATTCTGTTTGGCGTGCATTGAAATAATAGTATTGCTTTTTGGCCCAATTACACAAAACCACACAAACTCACAGCACACTTGTTAAGATGAGGCCCGTTTCCAATTAAATACATTTTAGGATTCAATTAGTGTGTGTAATAAGTAATCAGTGTTACGTTAACTAATTAGAATCAATAAAAATTAACTATAGAGAATTACATTTTGTAAAGCCAAATCATAAATAAAATATTACAGCCAAGGGTATGACAATTTTTCTTTACCACTCAGATTTGTCCCAAACTTTTTCCCCTCTCTCGCTCTAATAATGTCAAACAATTAAATGAAAGCATAACATAACTCAGCCCCAAGATAAAACAAAGGTGTCAATACACAAAACATGGTCTCGAAGAGGAGCATGAGCAAAAAACAAAATGAAAGATGTTAAGGGCTTCTTCTGGAAGATGCTGTACACCACATTAACGTCAAATAAAAATGGCACAGGGTGGGTTCAGCACTTATGATGGAACCAATCGAAGGAGATGCAGAACTGTACACAAAAAGCATATCACATGCTGTGGAACCCGAATCAACCGTCGTTGCAGCATCTTTAGAGGTGAGCTTAGAGCTGTAGGAGGAAGAGCCTGACTTTCACATGCAAGAGATGTGACAGCTAGTGACAGCAGTTAGTGTACAAACTGCATTTATAACTTCTCTATAATCCAGAATATATTAAGATTATTTATAGGATGAGAGCACCTGGCCTCTACTAGTGATTAAGTGTGTTATTAATTAAACGTTCACACTTGTGATGTATAAACCCTGTAAGAGAATAATTCAGCACTAACAGCTTTGTGTAGCCTAGATTAAAGTGTTACTGTTGGGTCTTGGCCATCGTGTCCCAGTTCTGCTCTATATACTCGACAACGTGCACTTCTTTCAGAAACCAATGTTGCTGTATATGTATATCCCTCCTCATTTGTTTAAATTTAAATAAGTTCACATTACCCATCATACAAGTCAGACCCCTTTTAACTGGACAAGAGTGAGGCACAAAGCACCGTGTAACAATCTCCTGAGCACCTGTTCAAGCCAACGATCCCGAATAAAAGACGAACAACGGCAGACCACTGCAACCAGATCAGCCTGCCCACACCATCGGCCCCCTGACCAAAGTGAAGAGCGAGCATCTGGGTCTGTGCTCATGCTGAGCACTGTGGCAAACCACCCCTTTGAGTTTGAAACAACTGCACCTGTGAAAGTGCGTTAAAACCAGAGGCCTCCATCCCAAAGCAACGAACGCACCAAGACTCTTCAACCTCTGGGCAAGGCTCAAGGCCAGATGTGTACACAGAGGTTAGTGGGCAGGGCACGTGAACGCCGCTGTGAGGGAAGGTGTCAAATTGTGAAGGTTTTTTTGTCTTCGCCATTTTGCACCACACTCATCCTATTCAACAGTCACTTCAGCACCCCCATCAGACTACACTCTTCTTACAAGACCAACAATTCATTCTTACGGACGCACATCTTCCAAACGCGCTGCATCCACAGGGGCGCGTTAATCAGATTATGACAACGTCCATTACTGAGGAATGCCGTGCCTCAAGGCCTGCAGGGACGGCTCCATGGCCCGTGTGAACAGCACAGCAACAAGTCAACGCAGCGCACAATCATCGACACAAGCAGGAAATCCCCAGTCAACAGTGGAGAAAGCCCACCCTTTGAATTACTGCTCACAGAGTGTGGAGACTATCCAGGGAAGGGAAGAATGCAAAATGGATATCCAGTTAAAAATAAAGAGTGGGTACGAGTTTGAACACTGCTCAAATATGCACTATATTATTGTCTTGTGAAGCGATTTGCAAATAATCACAAATAAAACCAACTTAGGTTTTAAGAATTCAGAACACAAGACACCCCCCCCAAAAAAAACTATGCATAATTGCAATTAATAGCTAATGCTTCTCGATTGCCCATCTCTCTATTTTGCGAAGGCTTGAAGAAATAATTAGGCTATTAGTATTACAGTACACCAGATTCTTCTGCATAATTACGTTACGAAGAAACAAAACCGAAGCTTAAAAATTGAAAGCCTTATAACACGTCTACTAGTAAACATTGCATTATGCATTTTATACACTCACCTAAAGGATTATTAGGAACACCATACTAATACTGTGTTTGACCCCCTTTCGCCTTCAGAACTGCCTTAATTCTACGTGGCATTGATTCAACAAGGTGCTGAAAGCATTCTTTAGAAATGTTGGCCCATATTGATAGGATAGCATCTTGCAGTTGATGGAGATTTGTGGGATGCACATCCAGGGCACGAAGCTCCCGTTCCACCACATCCCAAAGATGCTCTATTGGGTTGAGATCTGGTGACTGTGGGGGCCAGTTTAGTACAGTGAACTCATTGTCATGTTCAAGAAACCAATTTGAAATGATTCGACCTTTGTGACATGGTGCATTATCCTGCTGGAAGTAGCCATCAGAGGATGGGTACATGGTGGTCATAAAGGGATGGACATGGTCAGAAACAATGCTCAGGTAGGCCGTGGCATTTAAACGATGCCCAATTGGCACTAAGGGGCCTAAAGTGTGCCAAGAAAACATCCCCCACACCATTACACCACCACCACCAGCCCGCACAGTGGTAACAAGGCATGATGGATCCATGTTCTCATTCTGTTTACGCCAAATTCTGACTCTACCATCTGAATGTCTCAACAGAAATCCAGACTCATCAGACCAGGCAACATTTTTCCAGTCTTCAACTGTCCAATTTTGGTGAGCTTGTGCAAACTGTAGCCTCTTTTTCCTATTTGTAGTGGAGATGAGTGGTACCCGGTGGGGTCTTCTGCTGTTGTAGCCCATCCGCCTCAAGGTTGTACGTGTTGTGGCTTCACAAATGCTTTGCTGCATACCTCGGTTCTAACGAGTGGTTATTTCAGTCAAAGTTGCTCTTCTATCAGCTTGAATCAGTCGGCCCATTCTCCTCTGACCTCTAGCATCAACAAGGCATTTTCGCCCACAGGACTGCCGCATACTGGATGTTTTTCCCTTTTCACACCATTCTTTGTAAACCCTAGAAATGGTTGTGCGTGAAAATCCCAGTAACTGAGCAGATTGTGAAATACTCAGACCGGCCCGTCTGGCACCAACAACCATGCCACGTTCAAAATTGCTTAAATCACCTTTCTTTCCCATTCAGACATTCAGTTTGGAGTTCAGGAGATTGTCTTGACCAGGACCACACCCCTAAATGCATTGAAGCAACTGCCATGTGATTGGTTGGTTAGATTATTGCATTAATGAGAAATTGAACAGGTGTTCCTAATAATCCTTTAGGTGAGTGTACACGATTCATCTACATAAATACATCCAGAAACCGGGCAAGCGAATCGAGGGTCTTACCTGCTTCACTCGGGGTCTTCCAGGGGAGAACTTTCTCTTGGTGATGGCTGGCTTCCCCATACCGATCTTTGGAGCGACCGGGATGAAGGTTGTGGAAGGCACTCCGCCGCCGTGGCCCTGGGGGGCTTCCTTGGGAGAGGCCCCCGCGGAAAAGGGCGACTGTGCCAGCTTGGCCGAGTCCGAGGAGGCAGTGGCGGTGGAGTGGGGGGTCTGGGGAGAGCCCTTGGGGGCCTTGTCCTCGGCCGGGGAGCTCGGGGCCGAGAAGCTCCTCTCGCTGGCTGGGGTGGTGTTCATCTCCACCGGGGGGCAGGCCTCAGACGCCGGCACCGTGGCGGGGGCCAGATCCACGTGCTCGGACCCTCCCCCGGGGGCCTCTTTCACCTCTCCCGGCCCGTGGTCAAGCCCCTCCGCCTCCCCCTCCTCTGGCGCCTTCTCCATCTCCAGCTCCATAGAGGGCATCTCCGCTGGGATCTCTGGGACTGCGGCCTCATACGTGGCGAGAGCCTCCGAGGGACACACTTCCATGCGCTCGGGCTGGACGGCAGCAGGAGAGGCGGCAGTGGTTGTGGCGGGGGAGGTGCTGGTGATGGCATTTTCTTTGGTAGGTGAGGGGACAGCCTGTCGCAGCTCCCCGGCCTGCTGCTTCTCTTCCTGCTGGACCCCGGCCACCCCTTTGGCCACATCTGTCGCCTGCGACCCTCCCTGCCCCTCCGAGGCCTCCCCGGCTGATAGAGCCTGCGAGGGCAGCTGGGCCACCTCCCCGGGGAGCAGGGATGGCTGGGGTGGCTCCGAGGCCTCGGTGACCGTCACCGTGACTTGAATCTCCTGCGTCGTCTCCACGGCTGGAAGACACAACACGGGGAGATCAGAAGCACTGGCTGAGAAGAGCTGCCCGTACAGGGTTAACCAACTTACAACCAACACCACCCCCAAAAAAAGAAAAAACAAATCAATAAGACGCAGTAACACTATTTTAAGATGCATGGGGACGCAGGACACAGGATAAGGAGTAACCCTTCATTTGTGACGGGACCATCTACAAGCTTTTAGAAATTACTTGCAGCCAACATCCTATATTGCCTTTTTGAAGATCATGTGGCCGACTCACAGCACTACAGCCCCCCCCGTTAACTAAACGGGTTAAGCCATCATTATTTTAAATGGAAATCAAGCATTTAATACAACTACTGTCTTGCAGATGTAAAATTGTTTCCTGGCACACTCCCTCCTTCCCTACAGGGGCAACAATACCCAAAACCAGTTCAAGAGGAGGGAGACAAAAGCACGGCTGTCTGAGGTGGTCACAATCTACCTGCGGTACAATCCGCTTTCTGCAACTCGTTGAGGGGCGTCTCAGTAGCCACTTCTTCCTGCTGCACAACTTCTTCCATGTCCGTGTCCTCCGAGATTGCTTTGAAAAGGGAGAGAAACACACCAATTAATTTTAAAATGACTTGGTATGACGGGGGAGGGCTTGGGCAGAAGACCGGCACAATGTGACAATTAGAAGAAATAACCCCTTATTTTTAAGTTTTTACACAACACTCCACCAAGCCAGCATTTGGCCAGAGTGCTTTAGCTTGAGAGGTAGAAAAGATCAGCAAAACTAGAGGCCGTGGTCCTGCATGGAGAACAAACTAGGGTTCACTGCTGAATCAAAGGGGGGAAGAATGGTGCACCAGAGAATGCAGGATTTTACTAAAGGTCTCAATATTTACTAGAAGTGTTTTTGAATGTGTTAATTTAACAAGGCCAGAAAAGAAGCAAATGTTTAAAATTAAGGAACTTAAATATAAGAGGGGGAGAAGGGGGGCTCCTTTTCTGACACCAGGCTTCAGGAAGAGAGAAAGACGGAAGGAAAAAAAAAAAACTAAAAAATGCAGTAACGTTTTTCTTTTTTCTTCCCCAGGAAAAGCAGAGCGGAGAAAGATGAAAAGCTATCCAGTCTTGTGAGGATTTGATCCCCCTGGCAAAACATACAAACACTGTCTAGGGGAGCTAAATTAATCTTCACAGACCTGGAGAGAGGAAAAAAACACTGAGGAGATGCTCTAGTTTGATAGTTCAGAACATCTCTGATGGCTTTCAAATCCCGTCCTCTTGTTTGTTATGCAAGATTACTGTTGACTAATAAAGAGTCTGCCAGCTGTCTGGAAGGTCTTATTGATGCAGCAAAAGATCCTAAAACTGAACTCAAATGTTACATATTTATTGAAACACTTAAATCCTTGGAAAGACAATACTAGCTTCAAACAACTGGATTACAAATGGTTCCCTTCCGAGAGGAAACCCTTGATTATAAAGGTTGGAATGATAAGGTGACCATTTTACACTTTAGACAATATTGCTCTGGACATCAGCAGTGAGTAACAAAGACAGGATCTTAAATGTTATTCATGTTTTTTTTTTTTTAGTTGATATGAAAGTGTAAGCTAACTGTCTATTAAAAACAAGGAAATTCCCTTCTGAAAATGATTACTAAAAAATAAGAATCTATTAAATCCTCTGTTGAAGTGGACCTCAATCTAAATCTATGGACAGCAATTGCAGCTCCCGTTATTAAAGGGGAAAATGTAAAGAGAAATGTTCCCAATGCGTCTCTTTCACTGCCTAAAAGTAGGAGTCATCAGTATCCCCGCCCTCCCCCTTGTGAAACAAACACCCAACTTCAGCTCAGCTACAATTTCATGAAAAGTGCATCTAACAAAATGGGTCTCTCAAGCTTGCATTGCATAGTCATCCTTAGATGGGAGGAGAGAAGGGAAGAGATCAGATGAAAGAAGAGAGATCAAAAGTTTTTTTCTAGGGCTCTTAAAGTAAACATTATGCTTTTTCTCGAGCCCCTCCCTTGCTGGACTAAATAAAGCACTTGGACAGCAATGTAACACATCAGCGTTCTTACACTGAGGGTCTAAAAGCCTAGATGGACACTTTCGCTAGCTCCTGCCCCGTGTTAGTTACCCCTCCCCACCCCCAAGACCAACATAACAAGCAGCGCACTGAAGGAAGGAATTACCATGACAACGTAAGCTCTCAAGACTTCTCATTAGATTCGAGCTCTCAGATGGTCCTGGACACAATACAGAGGAAACTCAGAGCACTCTACCTTCAACAATGCGACTCCCCCACCCCCCAGAGGTCAGGGGACATTTCACTCAGCTATGCCTTCTAAGATATATGTGTTAGATCTGATGTCAAAGCACAACCTAGCAGTGATGGGACAGAGACCATGAATCCATCCTAAAGGCGAGACTTGAATTTTAACTGCGAGAAAACATTCACAGAAACTCTTGGCACAGTCACTGAACCATTGAGAGAGAGATACGCAGGATTCACCACATTTGAGCTCCTATTAGAAGAATAAATTAATGTTCTGGTTTTCAAAAATGTCAACTTCAGCAATTGATGAATGATTGCCCCATGATTAGTTCTACTGGAATTCTAGGTTTTAAAGACTTCATATAAAAATAAAAGCATAAGACTTTTAGGTTTCTAAATGAACAGCACTGAAAATAACAGCGCTGTGCAAAGCAACTATTTAACAAGATTTGCAAACCGCAAAAGAGATGCAAAATTTCAGCTCACACTGCGTACAGTTCAGGTTAGGGTTCCCCGTCGGGCCTGAGCTGGCCTCGTCCTGCGATTATCCCAAAGTGAGCCCTGAAGAGTAATCAATTGATTAATTAACTGCATCTTGTAAGCCTCTCTATATCCCCTCTCTTCCAGCACTGCTGCTGCCTCTTTCTCACTGGATTAACGGCACAGAAAAGACCTGGTCATCATGGGAGTGGATTACACTGCTACAGAGGGACAAAGCCAAGCAACGCCTCCCCCTGCCCTCCACGCCCTCCACCCCCAAAAATAATAAGCCGCTCCAGGGAGACTTAAGCTCCACGGCCGAAGACCCACCCAATAGTAAAAAGCAGTGCAAGAGCAGAAGCGAGGCATAGGCGTTTCTGTTAATTGGTTTAACGAGAGGCGGGACAGAAAAGGACACCCTTGTTTGCCACAATGGAATAAAACCACAGGGGGTCAACCTCGGGGATGAATACAGGCTTGAGAGGCTGGCCGGCGCTACTCTGTGTGGGCCGCTGGGAGCCGCGTGGGACAATACAGGGCAAGACCTGTGAGTGGAGGCATCCCGTCCAGCCAGCGCAGCTCAAGAGACGCCAGTGCAGCGAGATTACAGACCTCAGTGTAGCAGCGTAGTGGAGGAGTGAGTGAAGAAGCCATCTTGGATGCTGGTTGCAGCTTCCAGGTCATGGCAGCAGGTGCCTCTGGGGTGGTGCAGGCCGAAATATCATCACCACAACTGGATTCAATGCCAAGCAAACTCTGCCTGTACGCACATGGATTTCAACCCATGTGTCAACCCTTCACTTTGATGAAAAAGAACTGGAGCTGAATATAGTCCAGCGTTAAAGTAGCAGCAGAAAGGGCATCTAGTGCGGTGAGTGCCGTCAGCCTTGGGGTCCAGCTGCCGTCACAGACCGCACCGAACAGTTGAGCGAGGGGGGAGGAAAGTAGGGCAAACGGCTCGGTCTCTGATAGGGTTGTGACGAAGTTCAAATCCACATTCGCAGATGTCGAACTTCGGACATGTTTAGCAAATCCGAACTCCGTCGAATACTAAACCAAACGAATTCGAATTAGTAGCAAAATGTTTTTGTCTACCATTGCAACATGCACATGATGAGCCTGAGTCAGCCCGCTCATTGACTCAGTACAGTGCAGATGTTGTTATTTTACAGACAGAAGGGATGATGTGATTGTTACAGATAGGGCTGTAATGCTGTTGGAGCGCACAGACCAGAGTGCCGCTCCGACCGGCACTTTAAAATCGTTAAGGCGGAGCTCCCCCTCTGACACAGGGGTGTAGTGGAGCCAGGAAGAGCGGCGCCGCTCTTTCAACCGCATGCTTCTCAATTTTAAATACATGTATTAATAATTGTAAATATTTAGAACTTTTCCTTGTGCTGTGTATTTGTATGAAATAAGTAATAAAGCCCACTTATTAACATAACAATTCATATAAAAACAGTGCGTGCAGCACCCGCTCCTTCTTATTCTACAACTACACCACTGGAGGTGACTACATATTTGGTATATAATTCACTATAATTCAACGAAAGGAAAGCCCATTGTTGTGGAAAATTAACCAGCATCGACTACCTGTCCTTCCAAGATGGGCTGAAGTGCATCTTTCTGTACCACCCTACAAAGTGAATGTATTTTTAGTGTTGGTGGCATCTATGGCGGAGTTCACTGCTGTGTTTTAGCCTCACTAACTCACACATTAACTCTAGTGCAGCTCTCGTGCTGTTTTTGCAGGAAAATACCAGAAAGGCTGGTTTACATGTTTGAGAATAACACTTAAACACTTCCATCACGGAATCCATGGCTGTCATGTGACAGCGTGTTCAAATTAAACCGGTAGCTGTGCCTTGCGGCTTTAATACTTTGTATTATTGTTTTAAACACAATGTAAAGTATCTACAGTGAGGGAAAAAAGTATTTGATCCCTTGCTGATTTTGTAGGTTTGCCCACTGACAAAGAAATGATCAGTCTATAATTTTAATGGTAGGTGTATTTTAACAGTGAGAGACAGAATAACAACAAAAAAATCCAGAAAAACGCATTTCAAAAAAGTTATAAATTGATTTGCATGTTAATGAGGGAAATAAGTATTTGATCCCCTATCAATCAGCAAGATTTCTGTCTCTCTTAAAGGGAGTGCTCCTAATCTCAGCTCGTTACCTGTATAAAATACACCTGTCCATAAGAAGCAATCAATCAATCAGATTCCAAACTCTCCACCATGGCCAAGACCAAAGAGCTGTCCAAGGATGTCAGGGACAAGATTGTAGACCTACACAAGGCTGGAATGGGCTACAAGACCATCGCCAAGCAGCTTGGTGAGAAGGTGACAACAGTTGGTGCGATTATTCGCAAATGGAAGAAACACAAAATAACTGTCAGTGTCCCTCTGTCTGGGGCTCCATGCAAGATCTCACCTCGTGGAGTTTCAATGATCATGAGAACGGTGAGGAATCAGCTCAGAACTACACAGGAGGATCTTGTTAATGATCTCAAGGCAGCTGGGACCATAGTCACCAAGAAAACAATTGGTAACACACTACGCCGTGAAGGACTGAAATCCTGCAGCGCCCGCAAGGTCCCCCTGCTCAAGAAAGCACATGTACAGGCCCGTCTGAAGTTTGCCAATGAACATCTGAATGATTCAGAGGAGAACTGGGTGAAAGTGTTGTGGTCAGATGAGACCAAAATCGAGCTCTTTGGCATCAACTCAACTCGCCGTGTTTGGACCATCCCCACCGTCAAACATGGAGGTGGAAACATTATGCTTTGGGGGTGTTTTTCTGCTAAGGGGACAGGACAACTGCACCACATCAAAGGGACGATGGACGGGGCCATTACCGTCAAATCTTGGGTGAGAATCTCCTTCCCTCAGCCAGGGCATTGAAAATGGGGCGTGGATGGGTATTCCAGCATGACAATGACCAAGACACACAGCCAAGGCAATAAAGGAGTGGCTCAAGAAGAAGCACATTAAGGTCCTGGAGTGGCCTAGCCAGTCTCCAGACCTTAATCCCATAGTTGCCAAACGTTAGCCTCGAAACCTTAATGACTTGGAGAGGATCTGCAAAGAGGAGTGGGACAAAATCCCTCCTGAGATGTGTGCAAACCTGGTGGCCAACTAGAAACGTCTGACCTCTGTGATTGCCAACAAGGGTTTTGCCACCAAGTACTAAGTCGAAGGGGTCAAATACTTATTTCCCTCATTAACATGCAAATCAATTTATAACTTTTTTGAAATGCGTTTTTCTGGATTTTTTTGTTGTTATTCTGTCTCTCACTGTTAAAATACACCTACCATTAAAATTATAGACTGATCATTTCTTTGTCAGTGGGCGAACATACAAAATCAGCAGGGGATCAAATACTTTTTTCCCCTCAATCTAACAGTGCACAACAGACCCACTAGATAGAAAGCATAATGATAATAGAAAAAATAAAGCTTTGCACATTATTTTACAAACATTGCTAACAATGAAACATCCATTGGTAACTTGCTTACCTTTAAATCTTGCACTTCTATAATGCAGTCATTTAAGGATATATAAGATTAATACTGTTTATATTTGGAATGGGAGTGCTTTTTTGCTTTTCCTCATTTTCACATCATTTACTTGAGTACTTGGGTTTGACCCGGTCCTTCTCTGGGCGTTTTTTCTTGACCACATAACTGATGCCAAACGTGGCCGCGCATCATCACTTCACAGTTAAACCTGCATGTCACCCCTCTGTGATGCTCAGAGCTGCTTGTGCTTTTGAAATGTAAACTACTAACCTAAACTACATGCGAGTAGTAAAGTGACTAGTAATAGTAGTATTAGATGCATGTTAAGAACTTAAGAAACCATGTTGAATAGTAACTTTTGCATCTGAACAGTTAATTCAAAATGTCTGAAGACTCATGCAATTGTTAATTTGAACAGTGAAATATTAATAAAAGCACTCCATTACATTCAATTTTAGGACTATGAACTGATGTTTTTTCAGCTCTATTTCACATTTACAGCTTTTAAATGTGTTAAATATATATATTTTTTAAAGAAAAACTGTAGCAAATAGATTTTACAGTAATACTGGAAAATACAAAATGCTTCTCAACCTACAACTAAATACACTACGTCTGCACCCGCATTCAACGGATTTAATGCTTTTAAATCTGCATTCGACGAATGTTTCTGACCAAGGGGCACTCCGAGTCCAGAGAAGCCAGGGCAGTGAGGGTCACTACAGCAAGAGGACTCGATGCAACATGACCTTAGTCAACAAAAATGAGAGTGAGGAAAAGAAAAATGTCTCGGAAAAGGAAAGAGTCTTGATCTACAGCATCCCTTCACAATCGTGCCCCTGTAATGAAGACAAACGCATGTCATATTTTCTATATCAATAGATGTCTGTTTGTGGTTAATAAATGGAGGTTGCCAACAAAAAAAAAGAAGAAAGATGCATGTTGTCGTCTGGAAAGTCATCTCCTGCCAAGTATAACAGCTGAATCCAGTACAGCATACCTCGGTTAACAAATCCTCTGGGAACTAAGCTCTTTTACAACAAAGTTGGATGCAGACGATTTGGGTGCTTTTTTTTTTTTCACGTGAAGCAACTCAAGAGTACAATTTGAATGGTGAGCTTGCCTGTAAATGTGGCCGAGTGGGGTTACTTTAGGATCGAGAGTCTTCCTCATCACTGTAGATCCCTGTAAAGCAACATTTATTTAAATCACATTTTAAGTAGTGATGAAGTAAAACTGTACTACCCATTATTATGCCATCCAAACAACCATCTAACACTACTGGCCTTACTAGGCAAAAAGTGCAGCGTAAAGCCATCTCTTGGGAATGCAGACCAGGTTAGATGAGATTAGGTCCCAGCAGACAAAAATTAGATTTAGACCCCGTTCACACTTATTAGGCCAGCCCTGGGCCGCCTCAAATTTAGTCCAGCTTTTTTTCTGACCCCATTCACAGCTGAGGTTTTAGGAGGCCTAAGTTTGTTCACTTAAGCAGCAGAAAAGGACGCCTAAACGACAGGAATTAAACAAATCTGCTCAAACAAACCAGTTTCATATGACATTAGGTCTGCTTAGAGGTGTATCTGATATATTTATAATCACAATTTATTAATATGGCTATATATATATATATATAGATATATATATATAGATAGATATATATATAGATAGATATATATATAGATAGGCTATTGATCGGTTCTATATTTTTGTTGAAAGTAAGCTTACCCCTTTGCAGCCAAAGCTTTCTAATATAATTTAAAAAATGCTGGTTCAATGGGGAATTGAATTAATATATTTCCCTTTTCAAATGTCTATGTTCGGTTTTGCAAATCTAAAAGTGTTATACAATTCACCCCAAAGCAAAGCACATTTTAGTAGGACATCTACATTAAATCACAAGAAATCATATGCATTAGTTATCAATAGCCTATTGAGATTTATAATCTGAAAAATGTGCATTTCATACATACATATACACACACACAGTACATATAATCTATTACAGTAGTACTTCAAAATTGTCCGTTTCCTCGTGTGGTTTGCTGCAGCTCGATACGTCCCAAGCTGTTGCTCAGTAGCTACCTGGGCACTGGAGCAGGTAAACCAACGGCACTGAAGAGGGTCTAGACTCCTGACCGACGGCCTTATCAACTGGCAAGAGCTGCATGCATTTTAAAATGTTGCAGAAAATCATGCACATGTTTTGCACATCACCAAGAGCGCCGACTCTTTCTCCATCTCCATCATTTGCAAGGAACTTGAACTACAGTCAAAAGGTTCTAATGGTTTCCAAACACCACTGCAAATATATAATACAGTATTGTACTGATCCACGTTTTGGTAGCATGGGGGGTGGGGTAGAAAATGCATATTACTAAAGACAAATAAACACACAAATCTCATCGCCTTCCTGAAAGTGTGCACCACTGTGCTCCTCAGACATCAGTGGTGAGATCAAAGCCAGACTGGCTAAGCGCTGGGAGCTATTTATAACCACAGTGGCAAAGAACCTGTGTTCTCTGGAGCCACGCAGCCGAACGGCACAGAAGTCGAGAGGGAGGAAGAGCTTAAACAAACGGCAGAGAAGAATAATGGGCGTCAGGTCAGAGTTTTCATTGTTTATCTCACTTCGGAAAAGAGAAAAATGACAAAACCTACAAAGCATCTGTAAACATGAAATAGAGATTTACCTATTTGCCAAAAAATTTTTTGTATCATGGCTTCATGGGTATCTGCAGCTTCATGGGCCGTTCGCCCCAGATGTGAGTCACAGCCAACGTTCACCCAACACAAGACTTACACACAGAGCGACAGCTCAGCTGCTCTCCCGGGCACTGAGGGCCAATTGCTCAGCCCTTGCATGCAGGAAGTACACGCACACAGCTGGAGACAGGGACCCATAATGCATACGGGCTCACACTCACAGCGATACTAACACATGTGCACACAGTGACAAACACGCACTAACACACAGCAATACTGACACATACGGACACACACACGACACAGAGAATGACTCATGCACGCACACACTATGACTGGTGCCCCCACACCCACACATTACCACTCACAGTAGAGAGAGAGAGTTCAGTTCTGTGCTCTGCTCTGTTAGCCTGAGGACAAATGGCTGACTGAAAGACTGTCAATCACTCACCTGCCTTTGACAGGGCGGAGGAGGGGAATGGAAGTGCTTTAAAACCGGCGTTATCTTCCATCGAGCCACAGGCCCACAGGCCTCAGGTATCTGTTCAGCTATCAGGGGTTGTGGGGGGGTAGCTGCTGATCCTGATGATCAATATAACTCCCTGTCTCTCACCTGGCCGTCGGGAGCGCTCACTCCCAGGGCTCCGCCACCATCGGCCTGCCCTCCCTCCCCCACCTCCCAACCCCACAGGTTTTAAAAGCACGTTCCACCTGCACTGTTGTGTAAAGAATGCTTTGAAGTCACAGCTGGCAAGCAAACACGAGGGCCTTGAGGTGATCAACATGTCAAAAAACAACCCCTGAACGCCCCCTCCCCTATTCCCCCAACCTCCCTAGTGAAAGAAATCTTGTTTTTAATTATTGAACAACGGCAGCAATATTTCTCTGGTAATTTTAACCAAAATCCACACGGTTTTCAGAAGACAGAATTCGCTGGGCGGGATTGAGTGGAACAGAAGACCTCAGTGCTGTGGGGGGACAGGATGTCAGATTTACGTCAAAACCATCTCAAAGATGCTAACATGTCCACTGAGTCCAATTCTGGTGTCAATGCTGGTGGGAGAGGATTGACAGAGCGATAACTTGATCCTTTGTCACTTGTCAAACACTCTGGCACAAATAAACCAATTAAAACACTTAATAAAACCATGCTGTAGCTGTATCCCATTTAAAGACCCAGTGCAGTGACAGGCATCGAAAGGTCTTGTGAGCCTTGACCTTCATGTCATGCTGTTGAGTTTTCATATTGTCCTGCACTTTATGGATCTATTTACCCATCTATCTATCCATGCATCTATTTATTTGATCTGGGTATTAAAGATTCCTTGATCTTCAACACCAATGACAACATGAGTTCAAAGCCCCTTCGAACCCTCTCCAGCCTGCCCTGCGCCTGAGCATCGGGGGACTCAACAGGTGGGAGTTTCAGGCAGTCTTAGCAGTTACTCCCTGGGGGGTGGAATAAACAATGAAATGATTGCTTCCCTGCCTGCTTTTTCTTTTTTTCTCTTCTTCCACCGAGCTTGCATTTGGCTGCAAATCAGAACGCTGCTTTTGGCGAGCCGCTCTCCAGGAGGAGGTAGAAGCGAAGCCAGGATGTTTCTCTCACCTTGTTTGTCCGTGGTTTTCGGCAAATGCCTGTACTGCACAGCGTTCAGACCAGTTTATGGTACAATAGATTAAAAATATTTAATGGCTTTCTTAATTAACAAACCATGAACCAAGACACAGTAGTGATTAGTGCAATACTGCATTCATTTGGGAGGCAAACCCTAGCCTTAACCCTAACCATCCCAGAATCATAATTGTAACGCTTGTAAAATGTAGTTTATGGACATCGTGTGAAACAAACGGGAGAGAAATTTATCTCTGTATCTTTAATTAAACCTAATTACCTAAATGTATGCTTCACCCTAGTCTAGCTACCACACGGTTAGTGCTGAGAACGGCTGAAATCCCAGGCCCAGCCAACACAAAATGTTACGATACGGCCCCATCTGCAACCAGTGCAATCCTTATAGGATCCTGAGTTTACTGGGAACTCTAACCAGAACCGGGTCCAAACCCAGGCCTGACTGTAACCCTTCATTAAACTCCAGATCGTTCCATAAAACAAATACAAGTCCCATCCGTCAAAGTTGAAAAACACATGCCATCTCTGTTGGTGCTCCCTTCACTCCCGCTTCCTCGCAAACCCAAATCTTTCTAACTATCGGTTTAGCCCAAGGATGCCTCTCTCAGCATTGGTCTTCATTTGCTCAGCCTTCTGTTAAGCCATTGTACTTAAATGCAAAACACTCCCAGTCAGACTCAACAGCCACCGCATCTCCCTCTCCACACACTAATCCTCCACCAAGCACAGCAGAGAGAGATGGCGATCGAGCAGACAATAACCACAAAGACCACACTGCTTCAACCTCAGTATGTGTCCAGTCTTTTAAGTATATAAACCCAGTCGGATTCAGCAGATCCAGCATACACTGTAGGCGCAAAACGTTTGTGGTTGCAACCTGCTTTTCTTATCATTTTTTAAACCCATGTCAATTCTGGACCTTTTGCAACTTAATTACCATGTGATTGAGAGGTGTGTAACATTCGATTCAAGAGGAATGTTTGGAAATGTGCACGGGTATGGCAGTCGGTGCGTTACAGAGTTTCTGATGTGGGGGGTCGTTTCTGAAGGTACCTGGTTGGGGCTCTGGAAGCACCTCCGTGCTCGGCTGCTCATCACAAGCCTGCGGTGCCACAAGCTCTAGCTCTGCCTGCCTGCAGACGGTGCAGATGTAGTCGTCCTTCAGCTGGGCGTCGCTATCCCCCTCAGTCTGCTTCTCACACTCCAGATGCAGCCACCTTGAAACAGTCGGGGCAGCGTTAGCACTTGGACAGGCCCTTAACCAGGAATTCTGAACACTGCTTTTTACAACAGTATGAAACACACACATATATACACACTAAACAACTAAATGCATATTTTAAACACATGACTTGCACTTTTTCAGTGGCGTGCATCGTTTGCACAGTGCAGCGGGAGACTGACCTCTTGCACATGTGACAGCTCAGCAGGTCCTTGTGACAGTCGGGATGCAGGGCTTTCCCACACAGCGGACACGACAGGCTGCTGTCCTGCTGCTGAAAACAGCCGTCACACAGCAGGCAGTTGTGGTGCCACTGAGCGCTGGTCCTGGTCTGGCACTGCACACACACCCTGCAGTTCTGTACGAGAGAGAGAGACAGGGGAGAAATTTCAGCTGTGACTCATGGTGTGCAGTCCACGCAGGCATTGCTCACACCAGTTTTAAGAGAGCGTACCAGTTGCCTGCATGGAAACCATTTTTCCATCATACGGATTTACATTAATCTTATTATAATAAAAGATTTGGTGCCCATTGCATTATTGAAAGCAATGACTGTACTGCACTGGCTCGTGTGTGTATGGCTTTTACACTATCTCCAACAGACAGGCTGGTTGACAAAGGCCGGCACAGACCGCAGCTTCGCAGTCTGAAAGGCACATGCAGCCGCTAACAGGCGAGATAACTCAATTTGGTTCGGCAGCAGTGAGTGTGTTACTCTCAGGGATGGAGGTGAGCACAGCACTTCTGGAGGGGATTCATCAATGGCAAAACCAGTGGACAGCTGCTAATCAGCACCTGCAATCTACAGCCTGTGCTCTGGGGGGAGAGATCCCTGCCACTTCTCCCTCTCTCCCAAACCTCTCTTTCCAAACCGCAACGACATCTGTGCCTCCGAAAGGACAAAACAGCTGCTCAGACGGATATCTGGATAAATCGAAGATCGTATGGGTCCCCGACATTGTTACTGGCAGATTCAAACTTTTCATTAATTAATTTCCTTTATAATCACAGTTGTCTCTCATTGCCTCTCTAAAGCAACAAGAAGGATGCTGTGGCAAACCGCACAGTGTCCACCTGTCTTCAACAGGGACCGTTAATCACAGTAATTGCTGCAGTAGTACGTGATAAAGGAACAGGATTTAGATGTGTATCTGCACTAATGGTGGATAAAGATGGCTCTGTTCTTTCTGTAAATACACTGCTGCAGGCGAAGGTCACCAGAATTAGAGACACCGTGCCAGTCCAGGGAGAGACAAGTAAAATGACTCTCCCAATGCCTCGACACATTCACGTTATTATGAATTCCACGCCCCTCCGTCTACACGAAGTCCTAAGACACTGGCAAGCGTGAAACGGATGACGCTTGCAGCTGCACAAAACCTAGAGTGGCACAGAGCACTTTACAAGAGGGGTCTTATCTGCTTTCCTGGCAGAGCGTAAAGTCGCACTGAAGCGCTGATAACACTGACACCGACAAACTAATAATAGAAAAGGAAAATGGCAACATGCACCATCCGTGGGTTCATTTCAAGTCTAGCGACTCTGTTGAAATTTTTAAACTAAGGGTATCAGTGTCTCACTCTGTCCTGGACTTTTAAAACGCTCAGTATTTATTGAAGCGGCTCTGCTTCAAACCACAACAATATCACTATGAGATCAGTGTCACGAGAGGGCTGCATAGGAGGTTTTAATTTTCCCCCTCTTTATCGGGGAACGGCCTAAGGATATCCTTACAGATGGATCAGAAAAGCACAATGGAAATCTGGCACAGACAAGCTGGTCCCATTTCACTATCATGCATATAAGCAGCAGCACATGGCCATTTGGACAACGCACTCGAGGAGCCGAATTTGGCATCTCAGAACACCGATGACAACACAACAGGGCTCCTTTAAGACTGGAAACAGACAATCACTACATCACAGCCTGGCGATGGGCTAAAACCCCCCTTCCTCCCTCCCTCCCTCCCACACCCTGGGCACCGCACTCAGAACGAAACTGAGAGACGAACGCGAGGTGAACACCGCAAAGCCGCCTGGCAAGAGAGCGGCTTGAGTGTGTGTGCCGGCAGTGCTGAGTCATAGCTGGAGGGCATGTGGGCTCGGCGTGCTGAACAGACGCCATGGAGGAGGATTTACCTTCCCCCAGCATCGCTCTCAAAGCTGCTCTCTCCAGCACCTGCAGGGCCAATCGGGGGTTAACAAGGAACAGCACACACCAAGCCACTGGCAGCTGCGCTCCACACACACACAGCACAGATAAATAACACTCTGCTGACCCTAACTAGCAGCTACTGGGAGGGGGGAGGTCTGAGATGCTATCTGGCGAGGCCTTTCCATTAGAAGCCAGACCTGTTACACGAGTGCCTCACAGAAAGCACGCACACACTGCAGGTGTCAGGTCACAGACAAGGCCAGAAACCACAGTTTTCTTAATAGGGGGGGTGTGCCTTCCGGTTTAATTTCCCCACTCACTGTGAAAGGTAGACCCCCCAGCCTTTTCCAGTGCATGGACTACAATTCTATCTTCATATACAGGTGCAAAATGGACAAAAAATAAATAAAAAAAACATGGGGGCAGCTCTTCCTTTCCGCTCAGCTTGGGGAGGATGGTAGAGAAATAAGGAAAAGTAGGCTAAACATGTAATATATAAACAACCGAAAAGCACAGCAATGCAGTAGAGTCGGGGGGAATAAATAAATCAGAATAAACACATTGAAAACAATAATATACAAGCGCTTTCTTCTGAAGGATGCATTAGTGCCTCTGGGCCTCCGCAGCCCACTCTCCTCCAACTCAACGGCGCTACGGAGTGCCAGCGCCCACGCGGCACAGCACGGTGCACAGTCCGGCGGCACGACTTACTTTGCACCTCCAGCCGTTGGTGGGGATGGACTCGATGGCCGGCTGCAGGCAGAAGGTGTGGTAGCCTTTGTCACACATGTCACACACCAGCATCTTGCTGTCCTCTCCAGGGTTCCTGACATGATGTGGAGGGAGGGAGAGAGAGAGAGAGAGGGGGGAAGGAAAAAAAAGCTTTAAAACATTCCACTGCATCCTAGTATTGCAGATTTTGAGGCATACAAGGTTTGCATGATATTCAGAAGACAACATCAGTACATTTGTGACACATTTAACACTCCAGAACACAATCTCTCAAAGGCAACAAAGATACAAAAGTGTGGTGTGTGACATTTCACTACACGTTAACAACTCTATTATCCTCAGGCTGTGATAATCTGCTTTTCTTTAGGCGTCTTTTGGATGGCTCGACAAAAGCAACATTTTAAATTTTCACTTCTGCATCCACTGCATCAAAAGGACAGATGAACGAGAAATAAATAAAAGATGACGTGTTCAGCTCTCCAGTGTGGTCAACGGAAGCATCTTCACTTCACACAGATTGGGTCTCAAACACACAACAAATCAAGCTAATTATTCAGATTATGCTGCGAGTTACGGGACAAAAAAATCATAATATATGCCATATAAATAGTAGGTCTGTATTCTGGCGAAGCACTCCAGACCTCTCAAATACGTTGTAAACTCCTAGTGCACTCTGAACCAATCCTCCACAGATTTAATCATTTCAAAGTCGTGTGTCTGATCCCCCCCCTCTCCCCCAGGCTCCTTCAGTTACACACACGCACTTTAGAGCACACAAGTGTGTCATGAAGGGATTTTATTTTTCTTTGCCCCATCCATAATGCATTTTAGGATCAATGGGAATTATAATTGAGTGAAAAAAAAAAAATGCAAATTATGTACTTTGCTTGTTCAGGATGCTAGCGGTATCAGGTTAATTAAAATGAGGAACAGTTCATGTTTCTTGTGGCGTGACCATGTCCATCTCTGAAGATAGCAAAGGAAAATCAATTTGGTTTGTGAATATCCAAGAAGTTGACAGCTGGATGGTCCCCCCTCTACTGAAAAAAATAAAGCAAGAATTCCAGCCAAATCGAGCAGAAATGTGCCAAAGAAACGGCTCGGGAGTCTTTCAGACCAAACCTTCATCTGAACCCTCAGCGCAAATCTATAATAAAGACACGCCAATCAGCGAGACTCATAGCTCTTTGAATCACACAATATTAAAATGATGAGGCTCCTTTAGAAGTAACGTTAAGGAGCTTTAAAAGAACATTTCCCCACACAAACTAACTGAAAACTTGGATCCTGGTCAAATGAGGTCCTCAGGAGTTGACCAAGACCACAGCCAACCATCACTTGCATCGCTAAGGAACCCTTAGAGCTGAAATACGTCACAACCTTTAAAATGCTCGACAACCATAGCCAGGTCTGTACGGGTGACATTCATGCATCATGCTTAGGTTCCCGAGGGTTAAGCGTGATTGACAAGGGTCAGGGGCCTCCGGTCACAGCAACTCACTTGCACGTCTGGCAGATCTTGCACTCTGGGCACTGCCAGCCCGCTCTCTTCAGGGGGGTGACCGCGATGTCCAGGCACAGACCGTGATAGTGCTGACCACAGCTGGTGCAGAAGAGCTGGTCCCGCAAGTCGCCGGGGCTGTCGCACACAGCACAGTTCACCTCATCCTTGGCTGCAGGGGAGCAGAGAAGAAAATAACGAAAAGTCAGGAAAGTTGATCGCTCGTTGTGCACACGAGGGAGAGGAGGAGTGCCTTTCAAATGTGTCATAATTCTGAAGACGTGGATAAGACTGCATGGGGGGATGCGTTTCTCTTAATTCTGCTCATGGATGACAGAGACCGACACTCACATCTCTCGATCGCCAGCTCAATGTGCTCTGGACACAGCAGCGTGTAGCTCCGGATGTCCTGAAACGTCCCAGCGGCCGCGGCACAGGGATAATGGTACAGGTGACGGCACGTCTCCTCACAGCACTTGATGGACGCTCCAAGGCGCTTACAGTATGCACAGTACTGGCGAGAGAGAATGGGAAGAGAAAGGTCATTGTTTTTGTTAATAAGATTGTTATGCATTTCAATTTATTATTAGACATCAATTCCGTACTGTAAATGCTTTGGCAGCACAAAAGGAGGGAGATGGGGGACGAGAGAGTTAGCACGCAAAAGAGTTTTTATAGAGGGAGAGAGTGTGAGAGAGAGCGGGGGTTGGAGGATAAGGGAAAAGAACGAGAGGAGGAAGAAAAGAGTGGAGAGGGGAAGAGAAAAGGGGAACATGTGCTGATAACATCTCATCCAAACTGCCTCCTGACTCTCCAGGACGTCTCCAGGTTGTAAAATATTCTGCTCACGTCGTCTAGATTTCAGAGCGATGGAGCCCATGTCCTGCCCAGCAGCCCAAACACATTTGCAAACAATTACTGGTCCTACTCGAAAAAAAAATAAAAAATAAAATAAAAAGATTTCAGATTGTCGTAGACGTTAATGGATTAAGTGGAAAGAAATAAAGCTGGGCATAAATAGGAGCCGTTCTCGGATTCAGAGAGTTTAAGAGTGTGGAAAAGTGCCGGAGGACAGCTCAGCAGCACGTACTCCATTCAGAATTAGCATCAAGCACGTCCGTGACGTTCGCACACAACGCAGTGGATATCGATGTTGACACCGACACAGCCATCCCTCGATGCCTGCAGCAGGTTCCGGGGCTTCCCATTAAGAGCGTGTGACGCGCAGGCTTTGATGTGGCGCCGTGCGCTTAATACCCGATATCCACATCACTGCTCTCTAGAGCCATTTACACAACCACCTCCCCTATACACACACACACACACATCCAAGCAACAAATAAATAAATCCCCACAGAACTGAAACACAAGTCATCTATTAGGTCACTTGCATAATCTCTGCAGAGGGAAAAAGAAAGTGTGGAAGGGTTTTCATTACCAAGGGGTGTTTTGATCTACGTTGGTATTGGATCGAGCGCACAGCTGAAAAGGAAGACGACTCTCGGGTTCACTGATCTTCATACAGAGGTCAGTTACCCCCCCCCCACCAATTAACTGGGAACATGCAATTCACAAGTTTGAAGACCGGACTAAATGTAAGCTACATACAATACAATCAGTGAACACATACAAATGAACATAACTCTATAGATGAAGATTCTCTGTCATAACAGCGAAGTTCACTTTATAATGTGTAGAAGTTATATAGTAAATATTAATATTAATACATTATTTATTTATTTTTTATTGCAGAAGAAAAAAAAATGTAAACTGCAAACATAAGCGGGTTATGCAGCCCTGAAATTTTTATTTTTAATGCAATTTTTTCATGCTTAAGAAGCAGTGACTAGATGACTCTAAGATACCAGCTATTTTTTCAACAAAGCAAAATGTCCGTATGGAGGGAAATGCAGAAACGGACATGGAGAGGGAGGATTTCCCCAAGGAAGAATATCTCTTGGTTCTCTAAACAGAAGATAAAATGAGTGAGAAAACAAGGGCAGTGTGGTTACAGCACTGCCTAGGTGTTGCGTCTGCGCACCCATAAAATGTCAGAAAACATCACAAAAATGAAAAGCTATGCATCTTCTGCGAAATAACTGGTTTGTATTTGAAAACAGCATATTGCACTCAAGGGGAGACGGAGTGCAGACGCATCATGCATTTATCATTGTGGAGAAAAGGTCCAATGCATTGAATGCAATCAGACAAAGACCCAGTAAAATTGTGTGTGTATACATATCCATCCACATACAGTGCTAAAAGAAACTCTGCACCCCCTTTCAAAAATGTCACCTTTTGTTGCCTCAATCAACAGAAAGCCAACAGAAAAATCGCTTGGTTGGATAAGTGTCCACCCTCCTTGTAATAGCAATTCTAATTTAGATCAGGTGTGAGCGATCACCTTCAAAGTCACACACCAAGTTAAATGGCTCCACCTGTGTTCAACTGTAGTGATTCTCATGATTTCAGGATCAATTCAGCAGCTCCTGAAGGTTCCCGTGCATTTTAAAGCTAAGACTCAACCATGGGCACCAAGGAGCTTTCAGAAGAACTCCAAGACAGCTATTGAAAGACACAGATCAGGGGATGGGTATAATAAAAATATACATCAAAAGGTCTGTAATAATGAGCATGGTCAAGAGAATATTAAGTGGAAAGTGGAAGGTGTTTGGCACCACCAAGACCCTGTGTAGGTCAGGCCATCCCTTCAAACTGGATGATGGAGCAAGAAGGAGATTAGAGAGGCGACCCAGAGGCCAATGGCAACTGTGCAAGAGCTGCAGACTTTTATGGCCAAGACTGCACGTGCACAAGTGACAATAATATCCCTGGCACTCAACAAATCTGGGCTGTGTGGCTGGTTGGCAAGAAGGAAGTCATTACTCAATAAAGCCCACCTTGACTGACATCTGAAGTCTGCAAACAAAACACTCAGGAGATTCTGTAGCCATGTGGCAAAACATTGTGTGGTCTGACGAAACAAATAGAATTTTGAAGCCTCAATGCAAAGCGTTGCATTTGTCTGAAACCCAAAACAGCACATCACCCTATGAACACCATCCCTACTGTGAAGTTCGGTGGGGGAGCAATATGTTCTGGGGATGTTTCTCAGCAGCAGGGACTGGAGTATTAATCAGGGAAGATGGGGAATTGAATGGAGCGAAGTACAGAAAAGTCCTTGAGGAAAACATGCTGCCTACTCTCACATGCACATACACCATGCAAATGCAAATGGGTGACAATGCAAACTTGAGTCCATTGAAGGTTAATTAACTGCACTTCAGATTTAGTTACTAACAAAACAAATTATATATATATATGTAAGTATAGATATGTATATACACAAACTCCATGTTAGCAGTACATTTTCCTGACTATCTTGTGTTTCTGTGTAACCCACAGCACTGAACGCTCTCACTGGGAGAGACTGTTGAAACTCATTTTCTGAAGTGTTTTTTCTTTTCTTTTCTTCTGTCCCCAAGTGATTGTAAGGTGCTGGAAGGACGAGGTTTGGAAAGTATTTCAGATTTTGGCTGCACTAATTATTAATATCCTCATTCCAGTAAATTCGCAAAGTGCTGATAATTGAACAGATTACGGGTGCAAAAGCAATTACAGGAACATGAACGAGAGGGGGTGGGGAACGGGGCCGGGGGAGGGATGAGCACCCCCCCCCCCTCCCCCAAGCCCTGTAACCTTTCCATTTCACAGCTGAGCGAGCAGCTCTGGCAGGGCCGACCTTTCCTGGCGGCCTTATCCATCACCACTCCCCCAGACTGATGGGTGGGAACTGGTATAAGGTGCCCATGGTGCAATCACATGTGACAGGAGAACAAGCACAAGCACACCTTCTCCTTGGCAGCCTTCCCCTCCCCAATATCTGTTTTTGTTTCACACTCTCTCCATCTCCCTCACAAAAAGAGGATAAAACAAACAAGATCGGGCTGCTGCCTGTGTCTGGTCCCTCTCTGTCCATCGGTTTCATTTATAAAAATGTTATATTACTTTGTCTTGTTTTACTGAGCTATTCCAGCAGTTTGTCCAGGGCTCAAGCCTCTTCTGCAAAAATAAACTGCATGTACTGCTAGAAAATAATAATCTTAACACACTAAATGCATAAAAGAAGCAACTGCTAACAGGCCACTAAAAGCCACTCCACCATGCCAGATATTTCTGATCATGTAGAGGAGAGAAAACCTCAAACCTTTTAAATGAATTGGCGTTTCAATCAATGAAACCATACAGATCAGAGTGAAACTGTAAGCATCTCACACAGGATTAAATTACAGTGCGCAGCAGTTTAATATCTAGGCAGCGATCTGTGCCTCTTCTCCTCAGCTCAATCCTGTTTGAATACACCGGAGAGTGAAATTAGCAGAATAGTTTACAGTTTCTCTTTTTGTGCTGGAGGTCAAAGTCCTCCCTGATAAATGGAGAGAAGTCGTCGCCTGGATGTCAATCATTGTGCTTTGATACAGAGCCTTTATATATAAAGTTTCAAAAGCACTTTAGACAATCTTCTGGAGGTGAAATGCAAGGCTAGTCAGACTTGATTCTATTTTTAAGCAAAGACCTGTTTAGCATACTCTTCACTTCAGCTTGGAGAGCTTGTGTGTGCGGGGCGGGCCAAAACTATGACCACAGAGAGACTCAGCACCAGCAGAACACAGTGATATCACCAAAAACCAACACGACAACCAACAATTTCGCATGAGGATCACACTTCCCACATGGCTGCAGTAAAATGTATTCACAACCTCTCCACTTGAAACCTTGCCATTGGGCAATTGTTTTAGGTTAAACCTTTGACTTCCACTTAATTTCCATTGAAATCCAGTTTAATCCAGAGGCAGAAGCAGTGTCAGATTTCTGCCTCCAAACACACAAAAGAAAATTCCCACATGTAGAATACATTCGGTCTCCAGGGAGTGTAGCTCCCATTACCCAGCACAGTATTTTCACAGGAAAATGCAGCACGTGTATCAAATGGGACGAGAGCATAGCAGTCAAATTAGCTTAAATAAGGAATTAAAAAATAAAAAGCTCAGACTCACGGTGCATACTTAAACTTGGTTGTTTCGGGTCTCACTCCAACATCTTCCAGATGTCTACGTGATGGCCAGATCGTTTGCCAAGCTGGCTGCAGCATTGTGATACCGACAAACTACACTTGAAGAGGCCCTAGAGAAGGCCCTAGTTGCTGAACAAGGCAGTTGTCTTGGAGTCTCGCCTTGTTGAGATTGCGCCTCAGATTGGATCTGTAAGCAGTGTGTCGTTTCCTCGGAAACCTGCTGCCTTTGAAATGCAGCTGCCAACTCCAGCTGTGCCAGATGATGGTCGTGGCAATTGGAGAGAGGATACATGGTAAAGACCGTCCAGTCTCACAAGTCAGGGGGCTTCTAGCTGCCCTCATCGGCCAGACCAAACTAAAAAAACTCTGACCCGGACGCAAATCAGAAACCTCGGCTGTCCGAGGGCACATGTCTCAACTCAAGATGACATGCAAGGAGGTGGATGTGGATTGGTCTGGGCCCAAGTGTGCAAGTGAGTGGTAATCGTGATGTTATACGTTTATCACATACTAAACCTCTGCATAGACCCTTCACTGCTGAGATGCAGGACGAGTTCAATACGGCTTGGGAAAAACATCCTCTTTAAAGGAGGAGAATGCGGGGACTTTGTGTCAAGAGTGACTCGAGATCCCAATCAAATACCATCTAGCTCAAAAAAGCTGTGTTGGGAACCCCCCAGTCACTGAAAATAATGACAAGCACACAAACTAACAATATCTGCTTTATTTAGTATTTTGTTACCATTTCAATAAGGCTTTTGGTTTCTCAAGCTTTTTTAAATGAAAAAGCAATAATGAAGAAGGGAAAACTCAAATGTACATCATGGAAGAGAGACCAATCCATTGGCATATACCGAGATGTGGAGGCGCTGGGGGATTGTACGGGCACAGAAATTTGATTCCTTACATGTTAACAAGCTGCACCCCTTGACTCTTTCCTCCTGGTGTATTCGCTACAATAAGGCATCAGCTATGAAATATCCAGTCTGGGACGTGTGGCGTTTCTATACACAGCAGAGATTCAGATATCGATCCGACTGCAATGCAAAGAGGGTCTTATTCCCAGCTCTTGTGGGGGAAAGGAAACAGGTTCACGGATGGGTAACTACAGCACGACTGAAGCATAGCACTCAACGGACCTTAATAACCCAAAACACAAAAATGGAGCACTGCCCGAAAAAAGCAAGATGAGAAATTTCAGGTCTTGGAAAACGGAAGCAACCCCTTCATTAAAAACACATTAATTTGCTGACAGTGCATTTTGCCAGAATACAATCTTTTAGGCCTCCCAATTGCTGCACCACACCCACTTCTATTCATGACTGTAATTGGCAGAATCGCACAACAGACACGTTACTATGGTAGCTTTCAACTCTTGAACTCCTAATTAAAATTATCCAAGGATCAAGGAAACCTGGCGAAAAAAAAAAAAAAAAAAAAAAAAATGGTCTCCTGTTCTCTATTTATTTTCCTCTTCCAACCATGAAAACACTCAACTAATTATTGGTTTATTTAAGACATATTGAACAAAGACCTATAGCCATTATTTCAGAAGTATGTTATCTTGTTGTTGTTGTTCCATCATAGCTGAATATTTTACCGAACCATCCTTTATTGGCCGAGTAACATAGCGCTTATGTAAATCAAGTAAGCAAAACCACTTAATTAATTCAGGCAGGCAGAAGAATGAATACACGACCAACCTAGAAATGATCTCATACAATTAAAAAAAACAAAAACAAATTAATATAGAGGAACTGAAGAGGCCTAAACAAATAGTGCCATTACACAAATGCAGGAAATTAACGAGAGAGAAACCAACTGTCCATATATACATAAAATAGATAAATAATGACAGGGCCCTGATTTGGGGCTTACCTCTGTGCTCCCTGAGTCGATGGCTCTGTCCACGTAGGCCAGCGATTGCCCCGGAGCCCGGCTCACGCCCTCCGACCACATGGCACAGCTCTGGTGGGCCCAGCAGCGTCCTGCGACCGGGAAGACAAGAAGGAAGGCTTTAGAGGGAGGGGAGGAATACAAAACACTCTAAAAACCAGAAGATTTCCAGATGCAAAAGGAGTATCTTTCATTCTGGGGGAGGGGAATTCAGTCAACAGACATCTGTGGGTGATCCACAAAATCCTACAAAGTGTTTAGAGCTTCTAGACCAAGACCAGTGAAGTTCACTCCTCAGCAGGACAAACCTCAAGAGAGGGAAAGCTTTTGCCCAGGGACCAGACTTCAGGCAATGCAGTTGTGCAACACTTCCTCGCACCACAGCAGCTTCCTGTATTTTCCAACTGCATTCAACAGAGCCAGTCAGAAACTCCCAATTAAATGAACCAGCCACGAGTGGAAGGTAGAACAGCCCCAGGGCTTCCTCACCAGTTTACCACAACTAAATTGCAGGTTATACCCCCTGGCAGAGGAAGAAGCCGCAACAATTAGTTGGGAGAGTCTGGATAAGCAGTCTTTCCTGGAAATGCTTGTGGTTCACAGAATCTATTCACTAGAGGTGAGACTAGCAAGGGATATTATAGCGACCTGGACATGAGGGAGCTGAAGAAAGAGGTCGTCCATCTCAACTAACAGATGGAACAACTCTGAGCTGCCATATCACACAAGGGGCAGAGATTGGGGTGAAAGTTATCTGGCTACAACTCAGTTTCACCTTATGGTCGTGGTTTAAGGATTATTCTTGGCCAAGCAGCGACACACATGCCATATGCATCCAGGAGGGTTTGATTTCCTTGGGAGCAAAGACGTTTTGGTATGTGTAACTGTACAGGATTTATTTTTGCCCTACATTTGCTTGCTTATGTTTGGACTGGGCAGTTCCTTACCTGCAAGATCAAACAGCGATCGCGCATCGATGTCGCTGGGCAGCCCAACCTGCGTCAGCTCGTCCCAATACTTGCTAGCCTGCTCCTCGGGAGAGGCCTCGAAGATCCCAGGGGCCAAGGACGGCGCGCCGCTGCAGGGAGAGGTGCAGTCCCTGGAGGAGACGGAGAAGGGAGGATAAAAATGGGAGGATAAATTTGGTAAATGCACAACAGACGAGGGGCTGGCTGCTCCATCTCGCGAACCGAACCCAGAGAATGATCTCGGGTTTTTCTTTTGGACAGCCACTTAGACTCCTGCACGGAGCCGCAAGAAAAGAGAAAATAAGAATTTACATTTAAAAAGAGCTTCATTCGGTAACACAGCCAACACTGTGAACAAAGTGATGAAAGCCAAAACAGAATCCTTCCACAGAGCTGCAGTGGTGCATCTGAATTCACTCGAGAGGGGAGGGAGGGGGAGAGGAGAAAAAAATCAAAGTATTTCCCATAACATCTTCAGCTGAAGCCCGTTTGAAAAGATGTCTGGATGCCAGCACTTAAAAGCGACGTGCACGACGGCTACTGTGACACAGTGACAGCAGCACGTTGTCTTTACACCTCCCTCCCACTCGACCACACCACCTGACACCAGAGCCGGAGCCGTGTGCGAACAACTCTGCCGTGGAGTCAAAATCCTAGTACTTGCGGTGTCATTGTTAGTGAAAATACTGTAGAAGAAAATGCAGCAAGGCCTGGGGAAATGAGAGTGTACTCTAGGGATTAAACTAACTTCATTCCAGAGTCAAGTAAAAATGGAAATTGGGTGGGGGGGCACACATTTGCGCTGTACACAGAGAAAAGGAGGTTTAACGATCACATGCGAAATGTTCTGAGCCATTAAAGGGACTAAATAAACCAGAAAATAGACATTACTGGAGGGGGCTTTACCTCACCTATACTGTAATGTCTACAGACGACACATTATAGGTTTTGCCTATAGGTTTTTAATAAAAACAAAGTGCAACAGGAAATCAAAGCAAGTGAAACCAGTAGGACGGATTGAGTTCAGACTCGGGCAACAGACATCTCTGCATTCTTCAACAAAACAGAGGAGATACACAAGCATATACAAATAAAACCAATACAAAATCAACAATCACTTCCAAGCCCAAGGCCGAGATCATAGCGAGATGCTCCCCCCCTCCCCCTGTCTAAAGTTTTAATTAGGACTGAGAGGCCTTCGTTAGAAGACGCTACTTTTCATTATGTAGCCGATTATGTCGTGTCGGGGTCTATTAGTGCGAGAGCAGGTTAGGGAGGCATTTTAATTACACGGATGCGGTTACGCGTTCCTTCTTCAGGTGGGTTTAGGTGGTAATGCATACGGTTCTCAAAACATAACAAAGTGTGTGTATGTGGGGGGGTGCCCAAACTGTAAGCTCTCTGGAGGATAGCAGTGATCGTGTCACAGCCATCCGGGCATCTCGTCTGCGGCCTCAGACAGCCCGGCCTTCCTTAACTCGTGCTACCTTAAATATCACTCAATAGCCACCACCCCCACCCCCTTTTTTTTGTTTTGGTTTTGTTATTGTTTTCATCCCTCGCTCTCCTTCCATCCTTGGCATGGCTCCAGTCCCCCCCCTACCCTGACCAATTGCAGCGCTCCAGCACAACAATGCTCCGCCGCTTGGACGCCTTCCAGGACTGCACTCGGCGCACATTACATCACCCAACCCCAGGGAAACGCTAGATTGGCTCCAAAGAACTGAACAAATTAGGCACTTGTCCAATCAGCCAAGGGAGTGTCTTTACTTGGGGGCTTTTACAACAATGGTCACGTGTCATTAGCGTGACAGACAGAGCTAATAAATTACTATAAGCAAAAGGCAACGAGAGGAATACTAATTTATGGATTTCTCTTTTTTGCATTGTTTTCTTTTTTTTTTTTTTTCCTCTTCTCCTCAGCAAGCGACTAATCATCAGGCCATTTTGGCTGCAAATTAATTGACCCGAATTGAATTCTCGAGCTCAGTTCATTAGCATTTACTCGCTTATTTAGGTCACAAACACTCCATCTTCTGCCGCCTGTACAATGGAAAGAAAACACTAATTTGGTTTAATTGACAAAATTTCTCAACCAAAAAAAGGGAAGAGAGGGTGGGGATTTGCTCTCGGTTTCTTTCTCTCATACAATATGCCTTCAAAGTAAGTGTGACGTTGGTACAGAGGCCTGTTTAGTAACAATTAAAGCTTTGAACACTGTGAGAGCCCTGGTTTTGAAGACTATCCACTCTCATTGATCTCATCATGGGACTACTCCTGTCTGGGGATTCTCAATATGGATCTTGTTCCTTCATGGGAATATTCAATGTAGATGTAAGGAAAGATGACCCTGACTTGATGTGCTTAAGGATTTCCTGCCCAGGTGATGAAAGCAGTAAAGATTTGGTCACTGCAGTTGGAATGGCCAGTAATTCCACAAGTTCATAAAGTAGCTTGAAGAGAATGGCAACCAAACAAGTCAATTTTGTTCAAGTCAAAAATAAAGAACCTTTTTCCTGAGTTGAAAACATTTTCAAAACCAGGATTGGGATATCAATCATCGTTCAATGCACTACTGACTGACTTTTGTTTTTACTCTATTTTCCCTAAAAATAAATACATGCAAAAAATGTGAGGAGAATGAGTACTGGGTCTGTTCAGCAGCTGGTTTCTACCATATTTTGACAATATACCCTAACAGTCTGTTTGCCTTTTTTATTGCTTCCCCACATTGTTTGGATGGAGAAAGTGAGGAGTCCACATAGACTCCTAGGTCTTTCTCATGCATTACTTCATCTAGTTCTATTCCTCCCATAGTGTAATTATAGTGGACATTTTTGTTACCTCCATGTAATACCTTGCACTTGTCCACATTGAATTTCATCTGCCAGGTGTCGGCCCACAACTGAATATTATCTAAGTCCCTTTGAACAACCTGTGCTGCCGAGAATGTATCTGCTGAGCCACCTATTTTAGTATCATCTGCAAATTTGACAAGTTTGCTAACTATCCCAGAGTCCAGATCATTAATATAGATTAGAAAAAGCAAAGGCCCTAGTACTGATCCCTGTGGAACTCCACTAACAACCTCACTCCAGTTAGAAGCAACTCCTCTAATCGACACCCTCTGCTACCTATACATCAACCAGTTCATAATCCATCTACTTACATTACCCTGAATGCCTACAGCTTCCAATTTGAGGATCAGTCAATGGTGTGGAACCTTATCAAAAGCTTTTTGAAAATCTGCCTCGTCTAAACCCATGTTGACTATCACCAAGAATATGGTTTTCATTAAGATGCTCCTCGATTTTGTGTCTAATCATTTTTTCCAACATTTTACAGGTGAGACTGATTGGTCTGTAATTTCCTGGCCCAGTTTTGTCCACTTTCTTGTGGATTGGTATGACATTTGCTGTCTTCCAGTCAGTTGGCACATCCCCTGTTCGAAGTGTCATTTGGAATATTTTAGTTAGCGGCCTGTCCCTCTGACTCTATCCTGGTCATTTGAAAAGATCAAAATCAATGCATGCACTCTCTTGTTGGTTCCCTGACAAATGGAGTTCAAAAGCAGTCATTTACCATCTAAACCATTTCTATTTCTGCTTCTGTAATCCCAACTGGGCTTTCCCAGTCAATGTTTGGGAAATTGAGATTCCCCCATTATAACAGCCACGTCCTTGCTACATGCAGTCCTGATTAAATTGTACAATATTATTTCTGACATATAATGCCATCCCACCACCTCTTTGATTTTGCCCGTCTTTCCTAAATTGTGTATCCTTTCAACTTGTATTCATCCCTATCATTTTCTGTAAGCCTTTGTTTCATAAACCCACTATTGAACTAAATAAACGCACTTAGATGGCCTGCTCACACCGGGAGTTTAGGCCGCTTTGGGTCTGCTCTTGCAGCTACTGTGGATGCAACTCTACAAGCTATTTGCAGTCCTAGAGATTCAAAATCTTTTGGTTAAAAAGATAAAAAGCCAAGAAGGTGGCAAATCAAAATTCTACACAAAACATTGTAAAGAAGAGAAAGGGAAGGAAGCAAGCTGCAGCAACACAGCAACAGATCTGGATTAATGGACTCACTTCTTGGCTCCCCTCTGCCTGTGGCCCGGCGCGCCATCCTGGGGGCTCCCGTCACCATCCTCCTCGCCGTCCCCTCCCTTGTTGCTGCGGACATCGTCTGGGCTGTACCCCGGCGTTGGGGTGAAGAGCTTGAGCTCCCCCTGCCCCAGGAGGCTCCGGTCTCCACAGTTGCAGAAGGCACAGGGCTGAAAGCTGCAAAGAGAGAGGAGCCAGTTTGGGTCAATGAACGCATTGAAACTGAAAAAGTACACATTCTACACACCTACTGGTATATTGAATAGGATTAAACTGTAATAATCCAGAATTAGACCACATTGGCAGTTGATACAGGAGACCAATTCCCTAAACCCTGTATGCTTCCTACTGTTGGGTCTTACGGAAACACTGGAAGCAGGATTTTCCCCTTATTGAGACCTGACTCTCGACACACTACTGAAGTGTTTTCACAGGCTGTGTAAATCCCTTGTACACCATGGATTAAGCTTGTATAGCATTTTCCATTAATCAAATCAAAGTGGCTGTCCTCGGGAACAACTCTTGTTGAATGATCCAGAGAAGAAAAAACTCATTCTGGGGCCTGAGATTCAAATCTTCTTTCTTAAAGATTTAAGCCATTTACTATGGATAATATAATAACACCCCCCATGCCTTCTCCCTCAACTCCATCAACCAAAAGCAGCACACTCAGGAACCGCCCGGTACACAGCGAGATGCACACTTGGGCAATGTTTGAGTCCATTATTTTCCCCAGAGACTCGGCACGGGAAGGAGAAAAGCCACAGCTGAGCCGAGCCGTTACATCTTTGGAAATGTAAGCAGGAACCCTTACTTCCCAGGACTAATTTGAAAATTCTTGCAGGAACAATCCTCGGTACACAGCACAGCACTTAAAAGAACAAAACAAAACAAAAACACACAAAAATTCACATCTCCCACGGTGGGGAATATTAAACCCTAATCAAAACCGGTGCCAGGGAAGAGCAGTAGTCTAGATGAATAGGAACTGAAGTAAAGGAAACCATGCTGGGCAGGATATAACATGGGGTTAGCATGCAAGTGTTACCGTTTGTTAAGGCCAACTGGCTGTCAACGTCAACTGATGCCCTGTTGTCACATTATAAGGGTTGCCCCTCAGGTCCTGTTAGCAATTATACGAAGTTAAGGTATCTGAATCGAAAGCTTATGCTGTATAACCCGACTGAATGCTAAATGATAAACATCTGCACAAAATAAAAGACGCAACGAGTGGATCAAAACCATTTGGTCAAGATATATTATACGCATGTATTTAACTATCTGTAAATAGACCGGCAGAGAATATGGAAGAATTTCAAATATCGTCTCTAGTTTTCCCAGCACCTGTCATGTAGGCTTCTTTTCCACAACTTTAAATATATAAATAAATGCAACGGACTGTGCTACCAAGGGGATTAAATCCAAATAAACACAGACTATTCTACAGACAGGGTTATTTGGGGGCAAAGCTGTAGAGCAATCTTAGCACGGCTTCAGACATATGGATTGCAGATGTACAATACGCATTAGCGATTCAACAAGACGTCTCCCGTACACAAGCACGGTGGTGCAGCTCTCATTTGATGCACTCAGCCACCGCAATTAAAGGATGAAATTAATTCTGAGGTTGAGCTCCAAGAATAGCACGCAATCCCTCCCCAGAGCTCCTTCGCTCGCTGACACCCCCGACTCCCGTCTCTTATAGACTGGCCCCTGACATGCCCAATTAGCACTTTCTTATGACATCAGACTGGCAAGTTGTCGGCTTTTTCAAAAGCAAGAAAAGGAAAGCAGTTAGAAAATACAGATATAGATAGACAGATTATAGATTGATGTATTTTCACTTCTACAACAACTCACATGGGTAAATTACCCATATCACCGTACTTTAAGTATTCCCCTTTTCCCTCGGCTTGCACTGAAAACATGCATAACATTTGAGCCGCAGTTTGAAAATTTAATTGTAAATCTACTCAAAGCTGGTTTCATTAACAGCAGCCGACATTTTTAGTTTTCTTCAGAAGAGGGAGCAGGACTCGTCATCAATACCTCTCAAATGTTTGTTTAGAGAAAAGGGAGACAGGCTTTGCCCTTAATAAGCTCCCAGGAGTATTGGCCCTCCACCTCAATGTGGTGTCCATCGACAAGGCCGACTTGGTCAGCAAATTAATTAGGATGCATGGAAGAGCCCCCCAATCCTACTCTTCTCCAACCTGTTATCCCAGCAGCTTACAGAAGGGGACCTATTCAAGTACTTCTGGGAGAATCTCACTAAGACAACCATCCAACATCACACTGACATAGACGCACTAAACCTCGCAGACAAAAAATGACAGCAAAACATTCAATTTCTATTTTGTGTCTTTTCTTGAAGCAAATTCCGCCTTTATCTTCTGTTCAAATCATCACCATAACATTGGAAAACTAACTCAAAGACTCACACATCGAAAACCATAACAAAATGTGCTTGAGAAATTCATTTTGAGAATTTAAAAGATTCGTGAACTTGCAAATTCATAAAAATAACAAAACCAGACGATCTACAAGTGCATGGGTGGCAAAGGAGGAGGGAGGGGAAATATTGCTGGAAACGTGGACTGATAAAAGCGATGGACATTCGTGCACCTGCTGTTTAACGGTAGGTGACAAACAGTATTCTCTCCCTTCTTCTGTGACCTAAAGTCACAAACCAAAAAGCAAAAAAGAGGGTTTGATTTTTGATTTTGGGTTTGACACCTGTTGCTCCAGGACGGCGCACTACTGCGATTGTGCTCAGTGCTAAATGGAGGCATTGACGAGGAAACCCTTTCTTGCTCCCTCCCTCCCCTACCCCCTTCTCTCATCCTCCACTAATTATGGTACCAGCCCTCCAGTCTGCAAGCTGGCAGGGTTTGGAGAGGCCTGGCAGACTTCATTTATCCTGCAGCTTTCCTTTATACCCAGCATTCTCCACTGTGTGATTGCCTCTGCTGCTGGTCCCATCCCCCAACTCTGCACTCCTTTCACACACACACTTACTCACAGACTGCCAGACACACAAAGACAGCAAATAACACACACACACCCCCCCCTCCCTCCCTCCCTCCCTCTACCAGACTGCCACACACAGACACACACTCCCTCCCTCTCACAGACTGCCACGCGCACACACACAGACATGCGAGCGCAAACACACTGACGCACACAAACACACACACACACACTCACTCACTGCCTCCAGTGTCTGTGACTCAGCACAAGTCAAGTGCAGCGCTCTAACCTGCTTTTGGCTTCTTCGGCGGCTAAGGCAGAGGACCCGGCAGACGCCTCTGTGGTGCAGGGCCAGGGGAGCGGGGACCGGGTGCCATCCTGCCCCCCGCCCTCCACAGGCCGCAGGTTCTCGAGCTCGTCCCTCGGCCTCTCCGGGTCCCTCTCTTCTGCGGATGGAGGCTGCTCTTTTGTTTCTGCTGCAGAAGATGAGAAACACAGAAGCATTCAGGTGCAGAAAACAAAGCAAGACCAAACAAAAAACAAGAAAACTAATAACATCCAACAAAAGGAGGGTTGTCAAATGTTGTCAAATGAGTTTCGAATCCTGTGGACGTCCCCCTCCCCTCCAGACACCGCCAACATATAGCCACTGAAAGGATCAACATTTTCAATCTATGTACAATAGATAACGGTTATTTGTAGTGGGAACTAATGTAAACAAAGCATTTCTGATGTGCAACTGTGGTGTTAGACAAAAGCCTATGGTTAACCGGACACAAATATCCTTTGTTCAACTGATTTTAATTATTAATACTCTTCATTCACGGAATATGAAATGTACAAGAATACAAGAAATTTGGAATTGATCATTTTGGTTTTAAACGCTTGTGACACTACCAAGCAGTGTTTTTAACAGATCTCAAATTGTTTTACCCCATAGATTAAAAAAAAACAGGTCATACTAAGTACTTATACAAACATTATATACTGAATGCTGCAGTTTGTGTCTAAGAAAACATTGTTTTATAGCCACAGATACACCTGCTTTGAGTGCCATGAACCGAAAAACAGATATGGCAAAGCAAGCTTGGCGCCCAGTCCCCATTCGAAGAACAATCTCTGAAGGCTTCGGCCTGCACAGGGGTCTTATGTTTCTAGTTACCACCACAACAACCACCAAACAAAAGCACACACAGGAACTTGAGCTGAGAGATCAGCAGTTTTTTTTTTTTTTTTTTTTTTTTAAACCCGAGTGAGCACACAGGAAGCTAAGCTCCAGCCTGTGACATCAGCGAGGTCTCAGGAGTGAAACCGCTATCGCCAGGAGACTGAGGCTGGCATTGCAGACACGGAACTAAAAGCACCTAAAAACTCTAACAAGGTCCCATAAAGGCGCTGTTCTTCATATGTGTAACGGCATGTTGGCTCTAATGAACGCGAGGGGACCGAACGGCAGCCCAAGGTGGATGCAAAATTCTGCAGATGAACGTGAGGTGTTGAAAGTGTGCTTGGGATCATAAATGAGAGAAGGCAGGCTATTGCAACACAAAGGATTTGTGTAGGGATTTCCAAAAGCAAAGACACAAGAGTACTGATGTACTGACCGAGTGAGGATTTAGGAATTGCTCAACTTCCAGTTGCTGGTAATATGATAACGTCAACAAAGTCAAACTGAAAATATATATGTAAATATCTCCTCTGGTTTGTTTTTCTAGTACCACCTAACAGACTGAGCTGAAACAGCAGCAACATCACAGTCTTCAGCATTTGTGCGGTTTTGCTAACATTTTCTTCAGATAACACAGAAGACAGGAGCAGTGGCGATTTAAAAAATAAATTAAAACTCATAATGTTTATTTTGCTAGACTTAACAGTAATAAAAATATACATACAATGGATTGCATAAACATTCACTCCACAAGGACTTTTCCACATTTTGATGTGTTACAATCTGGAATGAAAATTGATTTAATTGGGATTCTCTCTAGTTGATTAATACCACATACACAACACCTTGAAGGTGCAATTTTTTTTAATTGTGAAACTGAAAAAAGTGTTAGATGCATAAGTATTCACCGCCCTGAGTCAATACTTGGTAGAACGATCTTAGTAAGCAATAACACGACAAGTCTTTTTGGGTAAGTCTCTACCAGCTTTGCATATCTGGTTCCTATACTTTCTGCCCATTCTTCTTGGCAGAATTGTTCAAGCTCTCAAGTTGGATGGGCACCGGTGGTTAACAGCTACTTTCAAGTCTTGCCACAAATTGACAAATGGATTGAGGTCTGGGCTTTGACTGGGCCACTCTAGGAAACTCAGTTTCTTGTTTTTAAACCACTCCAGTGTAGCCTTGGCTGTGTGTTTAGGATCATTGTCCTGCTGAAAGGTGAACATCCACCCCAGTCCAAGGCCTGACTGAAGCTGGTTTTCCACTAGGAGTTTCCTGTATTTGGCTTCATCCATCTTGCCCTCAATTCTGACAATGTTCCACTGAGGGGTCGAATTTTAACATTTGTGTTTACGGTTAAACAAAGCCTGTGAGAAACGGGTGGTCGACACAAACCCACACACGAGAGTCAAACCTGAACGGGCAGAGTCACCAAGACCCTCCTGACAAATATGAATAGGTTCATCTGTGGTCTTTCAGCACTGTTTTTTAAAAATAACTTACAATTTGATAATGTTTAAAAGACATGCAAGTTGTTTAGGATGCATGGGGTTTCCCACATTAGAATTATAAGGCATTTCTCGTTACAGATTTGAGCTTAGAGAGCCATGACGCTTCAGTAAGGTTTTACATCATCAGAAAGTATTGTGTTGTGTTGCTCATGTCAGTGTATCGTTTCAGTGCTACAGGGGAGATGAGTTCTTCCTAATGAAGCAGTCGAGATTGGATTTTTACTCATGGGGGTGGGGTGGATGGGTTACTGGTCTTGGCAGGTCTTTCAGACGTCACACAGAGCAGCGCGGATCCTTCCCTATGGACGTCTCATTGTCCGCTACTCCATAAAAAAAACACATTTGTTGTTTAAAGCCACTGACCTGGAAATTCCTAATTAATTACAGATTTGTAGTCTCATAACAGACTTTCTTTCCCCTCTCTTTCCTTCCTGGGGCTTCTTTTATTTAAAAAAAATAAAAAATAAAAAATCTCATTGTTCGATTGTTTTTCATAGGCTGCAATGGCACCTGAACCAGCGATGCGCAGCACCACCTCCCACACCACACCCAGTCTTCAACACAATTAATAGCAAATAATTAATCTCTGCAACGCTGCCTTTGCGAGAGCTGTTAGATGAAGGAACCTGGAGATCATTCATCAGTTTTGCTTACAGCCATCATCAAGGCCCAGGCAGCTAGTGAGGTTGGGGGACGTATCGCAGACCGAGGTTTAAGGAATAAGTGAAGCAGTCCTGTTTTTTTATGCTGACATGCTAATGGAGTTGGCTGCCACTTTCTATCTCCATCGCCAGAGCTAGATGGGGCTCAGGAAGTGAGAGGGACATCGGTAAGATGTAATGAGGTAATCTCAGGCATAGGACCACACTGGAAATAACTATATATATTTTTACACTTAATTTTCAATATAGTTGTCACAGCCTAAAGGCGATCTACAGAGAGGCGTCACAATGTGGAACAAACTCCTCAGCAATGTGGTTGGAGTGACAATTTGGGAACATTTAAAATTAGACCGGATAGGATCATTGGATCACTTAGTTATTAATGGACACCAAACGAGCATGTGTTGGAGTCTCAGAGTGATCCAAGTTACTTTGGAGGAAGTCTGTCTTTAAGAGCGGCAACTCTGGAGATGTCAGTGTACTCTTGATTAAGTGTCTAAAATAATCAAAGCTGTAGAAAGAGCCTTAAATTACAAGTTTGTCTTTTTTTTTTTTTTTTTTTTTTTTTTTTTTTTTTAACAGAAATAACCCTGCACTTCAGTACAGCCTCTCTCCACCCCCTCACAGGTGCCTGGGCTTATCGCTTCTGAAGTCTTTGCTCAAGCATGAGGCAGAAAAAAAAAACACCAACCAGGCAGTCACATGACATCAGGCCACTACCAGAGCAGTGAGAGAGAGAGAGCACAGTAATGTAAATGTAGAAAAGGATTTTAAAAAGCTTTTTATAGAACATTAGTCATCTACAATCTCCATCGTCGTGCAGCTCTCAGGAACGGCAGTGGAAAGGAGGTGGTGGTGGGGTGGGGTGTAACTTAATGGTAGATGTAAAAACACTTTCAATTAAGTATATCTGAAAAGCACTATTACGTTTCTGCAGCTTCACCACTTTCAGCTCTGAAAGCTTTGGTTCGTTTCTTGAACATATGAAGGAACATGCAGAGAGCTGCCCGTGACGCTGCAACCCCTGCCACACTTTGCCGAGCATACATTCGCTGCTCTTCCCTGGAGATTTGCCACCGGTGCATTAATAAACATCCAATAAGAGCTGACAGGAAGTCCATAAGCATTCTAAATATTCGGCCTCTGGGTGCCGTGTGGCCCCTGGGGAAGCCAAGAGGCCGCAAACCCCAGAAACCTGCCATTTATAAGCCCGCTCATACACTAACGAACAGTTTAAACCCTCCGAGCACATTTTCAAAAGTCACAGCGAGGGGATCTCCTGGGGAGCCCCACTTCCGCTCGTTTGATAGCTCACCCCCCTGCAGGACCCATCTCTGAAGACGGGGACCACCATGTTCATTAGGAATGGTTCAATTAAGGCTCTCTGGTGCTTGTGAGGCTGGAGAGCATTCCAAGTGTCATCCCCCTTCAAAATCTCTCCACTTTACCCCCACTGTGAAGAATTAAACGTTTCCCAGACTTTATAACATGGCAGTTTAAGGTTCTGATCATAAAGACGGCTGCAGGACCTGGATGGGAAGCAGACCAGTATAAGCAACAGACTTGCTTTCCAAGACTGTCAGCAAGACGGCGAGAGACCCGACACACAGACACCAACACCATGCATCGTAGAGGAGAAGGCCACTCACCTGTCTCTGTGGGTGTCTCCGTCTCGGCCGCCTCAACACCGTCCATGCTGTCCTCATCGTCCACCGCCGGCTTCCCTCTGCTGCGAGATCTGAAACCAGCAAGATCAACACCATTACTACTACTACCACCAAGTTCTTTTTTGTATCCTTACATGGTTAAACAATTTCAAGCATTGAAAGTTCTACATACACACAACATTATAACCGAAAGGAACATGGAAATCACTACCCACTCATCACCTGTCTCTCTCTGCGAATGGGCGAATCGTACAAAACAAACTGTGGTTGTCCAAACAGAACGGCTGTGGGGGAACATGATGAATCTTATTCAATTCCACACATTTCTGCCTTAAATCGTGGATTGACTTCACTGTGTTGAGGTAGAGACGGACAAAGGCAACGACAATAATGCAGAAAAACAAGTGTCCATGTGACGTCACCACTATGGTACAACAAACATTCAGCCCCATGATTCACAGAGTCCGACGGGCACCCACAGTAATGCAAAGCTTCCACGTTCACAATGAACACAACACAGTAGACACTATGTACAGGTTCTCCATAACTGCAGCCAGCCACCATCAGCTCTGCCAACAAGTGACCTAGTCTCTCATCGGATTATGCCCATAATTGCGATGGACAGAATAGTTAGAAGAGACTAAACACTTCGGCCATAAATTACCTGTATTACTCTCTCCAGGTGGGAAAGCATGTTAAAAGACTACCATTTGGTTCACAGAAGTTAAACGCAGTTTAGGATAGGTCCTTAACGAAGGGAGTTTAATGAGGAGGAGGAGGGGGCAGATTATAGCATCTGAGCTTGATGCCACAGTAAAACCACTATCGTAGAATGAACCAAGCTTGAAACACCAAGACTTTGACTGTCCTGTTGTTAACTGTAGCGGTAGAGTAAGGACCATCTGATCAACACAATCCTAAGGAAAGTCATTAATAAGGCAAGACGTTTAGCACAGAGGTGCAAAAAGCAGAATACACCTTGACAGAAGAGGCTGAAATCGAACCTTGTAGGCAAAGGTGACCGCTCAGTATCAGATTACCAGCCGGTGTGCTCCTGGAGTACCCCTGGTTTACTGTCCCACATGAGAGATGTTCACAAGCTACACAGATGACTACATCAATACAAATACATCAAGAACACATGTATTAGGGCAATCCAAGAGGTAGTTTTAAAATAGACATCTTTGGATAGTTTTGTCTTCATAAAATATATGAAAAAACAGGTTTACAAATCTGCCTGGTGGTCTGCTGCTATAAAACCGTGTCCCTCTCAACTCCAAAAGCAGTTTGAATCAATTACTAGGCAACTTCGCATACATTAGAGGTTTCAGTTAAGACCTTTTACCCTCACCTGACAAGCGCTACAGCACTAAGGCTTGACATGAGCTCACACTTGCTCATTTATGTACCTTAACAGGGACCATTTTATACCTCAGGTCTGTGAACCATTTCATATACATGGCTGAAATTTCCCTGGCAAACACACTTCATTGCAGCAACATTGTTTGAGGTTTTAGAGAAATGTTAACCCTAACCACAGGCTGTCGTTAAAGATCTCCAGCTGATGCGCAGTATCGTTATCGTTCGGGCATTTTACAGGCACGACACCAGAACTTCAAAACAAGCTCAAATGTATAAATTTTTCATTGTATTTATATAACATCCAGTCCGAGACTGTGGTTCTCGCCTACCGCAGTCTTGCTCAGACAGCACCCAGCTACCTCCAGACTCTCCCCTCTGCTTGCTCTCCCTCAAGACTCACGCCTTCCCCGCCCACTGCAGCCAACATCTTCTGCTTTTCATTTACTCTTACTGAACGGATATACTCTGGATAATTCTGCTCTCGATTATTGTTAAGCACTTTTAATAATTTTACTGTAACCACTTCTGTGATATTAATTTTGCCTACCCTGCCGCTTGGCACACAGCAGGGAAGCAGCTCTATTATGTTTTAGTTCATTTGTACTGGGATGTATGCTTCTCATTGTATTTTGCACTTAGCATTTAGCTACTTTGTAATGGCTTTTTAAATGTTCTTGCACTGGGTAAGGGCGCCTGCTAATAAATAAATACAAATAATAAAATAACATTATTGTGGAAGGGACTGACAACATTCCCTAGAGTTTACAATTGTGTGTTGCCGCAAAATTATAGTGCTATGTGGTCACTAGTACAATGTTGCCAGAACGTCAATGGGTTCGGGTTTGTTGGGTCAACACCTACCTGTAAGCATTGGAGCTCAAATTAATTGGGAACAGAAGCCCAATTTACCCAGTCAATGGATGTGACGTTTGCCATTACATTGGGGCCCCAGGACTTAAAATAAAGTAAAATAAATCCTCTGCCTCGTGTTTAACAGTGGGGGGGGGGGGGGATGATTTTGACATAAGCAGCTCCTTATCCAGTTGTGCCTGGCAATGTGTTGCCACTCCCTCAGCTCCTCCCTCTCCCTCTCTCCCTCTGCAGTCGTGTGCTGCCTGGCTCTCTCTCCCTCTCTCAGCCGCCCCTCCCCCCCAGATCTCCCGTCCGTCTGTCTCCTCCCATGCTGTCAACTGTGGTGTCTCTTGCAAACACTCGAAGCAGCCAATGGGACGGGAGGAAGAGCGAGCCGCCAGAACTCAGCTGCTCGCTACCATGGTAACAGAGTCTAGTTTCTTACAACAGACATCGTACTGCCGGCCAGGAAACCGAGGCCTGCGTCGCACAAGGAAAAACTGAAGAACAAGAAGAAACCAAAGAATAAATAAAACATAAAAATACATTTGCTTTTTTTTTTTTCCCCTTAATGAAGAGCATGTTTTCAAGAGAGTTTAGGTGCTTCCCCCGAGGGAAATGGTCACACATGAACTAAACCAGCTCTCATTTTATTACAACACTTTGTCTCATGTTTGATGGGTGGGTGGTTTTCAAAATGTGAAAATGATCCAATACAGCAACTGCCACAGTGTGGAGAAAAATCAATGTTCTCAAAAAGCTGCACAGATCCAAAAACCCATCAGATGGCATTAAATGGCGATCAAGCCTGCCACGCTTTGGGGACCTTGCGGTTCTTCAGCCTTAGTGCAGCACTTCACTCTAAACTGGTGCCTTACCTTTCCATACAGGTTTCCAGTAACGTGACATTGCATTCAAAACACTTTGGTTGGTAAGAGGAGAGCCCAAGGAACCCTTCAGGCCACGCTTGGAAACTGCCTTCATACACTAATTTATACAGCACCAGATATATTCTTTAAACCAACATGTTTTTGCTCTGTGTCTGTGTGTGGCGACTTCCATAACAGGGAGGAGAAAGCTTACTAAGCCTGGGAGCAGACAAGAATCTGAGCCCATGCTTTAAACACCCTGAAATTAAGCGTGCAGGCCAATGAACATCATGTAAAGGTGGCCACAACATGCATCTTGGCCACATGACATTAAAATAACAACTGTTCTCCATTAGCAAAAGCACGGAACCGGCTAGCGATCATTTCCGACCATGCCACACTGAGGTGGGGTGGGGTGGGCTTCCCAGTCACACCCAAACAGGCCATCGATCTGGGCTTCGGTTCTTCCTTAACCGTCAGCGCACAGGAACACACTGTACAGCTCCGTATACAACCGGACACTTCGGTACCTTTAACAGTCCTTCAACTGTAACAGTAATTAAGAATGACACCTTTCCCAAGATTAATATTGTTGTGTACAGCGCTCCGCTAACTGGTAATAGTCATCAACTGTTCACTACTCAGGATCGATCACATAATGAAGACTTAATATAAAATGTGCCTAGACTTCATTCATTAGTTCTGTTTTGCAGTGCAGGGTAATGAAGCAAAAGGATTCAATTTAGTTTGTGTGTGATGCTTAACTGCTTAGTCTGGGGCAAACAAACCAGTGGTTTACGAATACAGATTAAAGTAAGTCTATGGACCCATACAGGTGAAATCTGAGAATAAGCCATCCCCTCATTTATACTGAACAGGCACCATTAAACTGTCTGCTTGTCGCTCATTAGAAATTCAAATCAAAATGGCTGTACAATTAGAGGAGACCAGCAATTAGAAGGCACGGCTTCTGGAGATGAACTAAAATTAAAAACCGCAGCTGGAACCACCTGGACGCATCAATGCAGCTGCTGTACTGGACTGCTCCAGGTAAAAAAAAAAACTTGAGGGGAAACCAAAAAACAAACAAAAAGCAGCAGCCAAGTACACAGAGCATCCATCATGGGTCCCACATCAGACCTGCAGAGAGGAGTCTGAGCTGAAGCCTCACTCTTCCATGTGCTTGAGATATCCGTGGTGTTATGAGCAGGTATTCATCGACTGTAGTCATGGTATAAAGCAAACAAACAAACACTCTTTCAATGGCACTGCTTCAAAACCTGTCCCCCTCCCACTCTGCCACAACAGGAACAAGCGCTTCTTATTCGGAGCACTTACGGTTACGGTTGACCGCACTTAAAGCTGACAACACTTTCTAATTTGCTGTATATAAAAATGCCTACTTAGGTTCTTATGGTCTGGTAGCACTTGAGACAGATTAAAAGCAACATGAACTTCCCTGCGCTGTCGGTAACAGCCAAGATAAAACCACGACATTGGTTTGGTTTTAAGGAGTCCCGCTCGAAGGCTTGGAGTGCTTCGCAAATTCCCTCCAAGGTAAAAATGACAAACGCACCAACACAAAATATTTGTATGCTCATGCTATGCTTAACAGATTAAAAAAAAAGGTTGCAACACAAACGAAAGACTTAAAACTCCCCCACAATTAAAATGGATGCTTCTCTTTCTTCCGCACTTAAAATAATAAGCAGTAAACAAGGTGTGGACAATCCATAGATCGGGACACAAAACTAGAGATGGGATTCATCAGAGTAAAGCATTACATAAATTGGTACAATGATGTATGCGCGTTGGCCATTTTGCATCATTTCATTTAAATTTCATCATCTCCTATTCTACCTAAACAAAACAAAACAGACCCGTGAATTGGTACCAAATGGTTGTGCATTCCTCTGCCACACTGTCGAAGAGGGCTGGCTGGTATTTTCCAAAATGCTTAAAGCGGTGATCGGAGAGACCTGATTTTGCACTTTGCATTTCCCCAGCTCTACCTACAATGCCATATTGAGGTAGTATTCGTTAGGCACAGGATTATGAAGCGATCAAAATTAGACAGAGCGCGCACGCACGCACACGCACATGCACGAACGCACACGCATGCACGCAAATGGGAGGGGGTTGAGTAAAACAGTCAAAAGGAGTGCAACATTTCTGGGAGCAAGCAGGTAATTATCGCTGCTTCTTTAAAGAGGTATAATCAACCAGAGACATCACACCTCCCACATCCCGGTTCTCCGGAGAGGCACAGGAACCAACAGCCGAGAAGGTGCTGCGACCGTCTGAGGTTTCCGTTTAACCCTCGTCTCTGGCATAAAAGCAAAAGGATGACTACCGAGCCGATCTCCACCGAGGTGAGGTTCCCCAACATGACACGAAAGGGTTTGAAACCAGGCTCTCGGATTTTGTGTTAATTGAATTTAGATGTGTAACTCACTTGTTGGTTTCCAGACAATGAATCTGCAGCGAAGACAAAGTGGGGTATTGCAGCTATGAAAATTAATCAAGTCCTTCCATATATTGCGTTAAGAGGTTTGCCAAATTCAGATCCTACAGAAAATCTAAACATCCAAAGCCAATCCAGCCATTCTGGATAATGACATACAATAACGTTTGTACAAAGCATCCAATAAATCATGACTTGTGATGGTTGTGGTAGTCACAAGTGTTTGGCGATTTACTGTAACCTGCAAGTCAGCTTGAATACAGGTGGCTGTACAAATTACAACCAAAATATGGTTATTCCAGCATATATGTTTTGCATTTTGACATATGAAAACAAACAAGGAAATGTTTTACAGAGATTAATGTGTAGGTCTGATGTCTAAGGGCACATAGATGAAGGCACACACGCATGGACACACGGGTTTGCAGCTAGGTTTCTGGTAAGATTAGGTAAGACTATGGAACAGGGTAGGAAGTCTGAATTTCCTGGAGTGTTTTGCATAGCCTCTCCGTACAGCTTGATTAATCAAAACTGAAAGGTAAACCATTTTGAGTCAGCATTCGAGTCGTGATGGTAACTCAGGCAGAAATCTTTGCATTACCTTAAGAGGCTTTTCACTTACCACTCCTCAACACCCTTGACTAAACACCGGAGCAATTAGGCTCCTATAACCGGGGCAACAGTGTGGGGAAGTGGTTCAGGCTGCAGGCTGCCAACCAGGGGGTCATGGGGTTGTCCTGGACGAGAGAGTGCCATCGTACCCCTGAGCAAGGATGCTCTACCCCAAAAAAGCCATCTGTATAAAGGGGTTTTGATTAACGTGTCAGCTGAATCAAGGAAGAAAATTAAATCTCAGAGGGAAGAGCAGCAATGCGGATGTGTCTGTTCAGGAAGGAGGAGAAAATCTCTATCATGAGTGTTTTTCACAGAAATTCTAAATCTGCCAGGCAACCGCTAAGACAGACACATTCACAAATCAGCCCTCTGCAAACGCCTTACAAAACCATTGACTTCATATAGGGGAGCAGACCAATACTAGTGCAGCTGAAAATAACAAAAAAGATCCTCTAACATTTTTAAAACCAATGCTGACAAACTAGGTTATAATGGAAGGTTAAGGTTCAATATAAGTGTGGAAATGAAATTAGGAACTGGAAGTGAGCTGGAAAAAAAAAAAAAACACGCCTGTCTGTCGTCCTGTGTTCCACTGGTGGCTTATCTGATTCCAGCAAGAATAAGCCAGACAAAGCATCAGATCGCAAGTATTGAATTCCCTGCAGGGAATGATCCAGTTGCCCCGGCTCTGATCAATGACCTATATCAGTCAAAATACAGCGGGCTGTGCGCTGACGGGAGTGGGTTTAATTCAGGTCAGTAAAACCACACAATTATGACTCCTGCACTTTCAATTAGCTGGAATAACAAGGCCGAACACGTAAAACTAGCTAAACAGGGTCATATTTGTGCCTTTCAAAGCAAGCCAGCTCTTAAAGACAACAGAAAATATGGTAAAATAATAATGTTTTAGTCTTGAAAGATTAAAGTCACTATGGAGGCTATTGCTGTGTGGTTTTACATTACAAACTTAAAGTTTAGCTTCAATTAATTCCAAAGTGACTTTTAAGATTATTTTTATTTCTTGGCAGACGCCCTTATCCAAGGCGACTTACAACATAAGTGCAATACAAAGTGCAAGAATACAGTAAAGTACAAGGGCATCAAACATTACAAATTCCTACAAGTGCTCAGATTATTTAATCTACTTGCTACCTTTGCTACTTCCTTCACATTTTCTGGAACAGTCGCTGCGTTTATGAAGCTTTCACAGCTATGACGCAGGAAGGGAAAAAAAATAAATTAAAAAAAAAAAAAAAAACTCTAAAACCGTGCAAATTCGAGTGAGATCTCACCACAGATCCCCACACCGAGACCCCTCATGTGCAGAGTACTGGAGACGCTGAATTATACATCATATGGTGAGCTGCCATCTCTCAATCCTTTCACTCTCTGAACGTGAAGTCTTAAATGGATTTTGCTTGTACCTCTCCCAGAGAGCTGGCAGAGAACCGCTAAGCCCATAATGAGGGACCTGGTGGTAAACACAGACATGCTGCTCGCAGAGATATGAAGAGCCAGGCCAGGGTACCGATCTAAAACGCACAGGCAGGACTGGAGCCCCTTTTCGGGTTGTTGTTCTTGCACTTCTTGTTGCACTTAACCCTCAAAATACACAGCAGGAGCAGATATCCATGTCCTCCAATAACAGCTCAAAGAATAGCACACACAATACTCCATGTCCTACTATATACAGTGTTTATTACAGGACAACCTTTCTGCTGTACTAACTGAATCCATCCCCCAATATATATATATATATATATATATATATATATATATATATATATATATATATATATATACACACACACACACACACACGTGTATATATTTGTATGCTCTCTACATAGACTCTATCCATAGATTCCTTTCGTCTTAAGGGAGACCCTTACAAAGGATGGATTTGGTCCATGGAAGTAACCGACCCACACCCTTCATTTCAGCTTGTTACTCCACTTCTTTTCTGAGAAGTCACATTTCAGTGAAGCTCTTCAGAAACAACCTCCACACAACCGAGCGATTTTATGTGTAGGGGACATCTTGCATGATCAAGTATTAATGATTGCATTAACCCTTTGGAACCTGGTGTACCACATGGAGGCCTTGTAAAACAGGGCGATATTTTTTAACAGGCTTGACGAAAATGTTACATGAACATCACACTAGCTGGTTAAATGAGAATCCATGTTCATAAAATAAAATCAGCAAATTAACACTTCACTCCACTTACACTTATATTAAATGCTCCCCTGAGTTACAAAACTTTTTGTACACACACACACAAACACCTATAAAACACAGCAGCTCCCCCATGTAAGAGTTACTCAGCATCTTAAAGTTTCCATGCATATTTCATGCCTGGCAGTTGGCTTCCTCCAGCCTGAGACCCAGCTCTGAGCGCCGAGAGCCTTCACAATCAAAGAGACCCAGTCTTTTCTTTAGTGAACAAAACCTAAAAGGATCTTGAACACCCTCCTCCTCCTGCCCAGTGTGCTATAACTTATCCTCCTGATCCCACTACAGTTGGGGGCGGAGAGAGAGAGAGAGAGAGAGAGAGGTTGGTGTAAGTAGTTCCAGCAGCGAGGGTGGAAGTGAAAGCCCGACACGGAGTCTATAGTGCTGAAGCGGGAGCGTCTCACAGCAGCTCCAGTCCCCAGGCACGGGAGCTGCACTTTTAACCCTTCACGCTCTCGTTGTTGGGAAGCAGCGCTCTACCCTTTTCTTCACAATGATCAAGGCAGTCAACACTTACAATTCAAAATGATCAAAAACCCCTACCAAAGGGGCCGACCTTGGCTGAGCAAGAGATGCACAGTGTGAGGCAACAATGTGACGCAAAGCAAAGTCTACCATTTGCAATGCATACGTATGTAAAGAGAAACGGGGGAGGGCACTTGTTAACAGATGGTGGCGACTAGATCAGTAGATCAATATCTGTACTAGATGTGCATTGTATTTGGCAGCAGAGTGCATAGAAATGTTCTGGAATCTATAGTAACTACAGTAGTTACCTAGACTGGGCTCAACCTATGTGAAGCAGATGCTCCTCAAAGCCAGTTTGCATTAATATTTTGGGTTGTAATAAAAGCAGATAAACAACCCCCCACATCAGTAACAGAACATGCACTGCCCGAAAGAGAAGAGAAGTAGTTTAAAAACAAAATTTGGGTACAGTCTCTCCCTCAATTCTCACCCAGGATTCAAAAGTCCAGAGTCCTGATCCCCCCCACACTGCTGCTGCCCCGAGTGCACAACCCCTGATTGAGCTCATAAGCCATAGAAACCTAATTGTGTAGAAGTCCCCCAATTCAATTACAGGCTGCAAATTAACACTCTGTGAGGGGACAGCAGCACCACCCACCTTGAGGGCCGGGGAGACCAGGACGTTCACGTGAGGAGCTGAACCCCAGGCACGGTAAAGTGTCGGCAGAAACGGAGATGAAAGGGATACCGGATGTGCATCGGGAAGAACAGTGCCGAGAGACCATGAAGGACACTATCAAAAGCCAAGCCAGCAGGACAGCCATTCGAACATTAACTCTCCACGTTATTGTCACAGCTTTTAGGTTCTTTGTTGTCATTTTCTTCCCCTCATTTGCATAACACCCTCCACACTCAGCACAGTACGGCATTGAACAGCATCAGGGGGTTGATAGGTACAGTAACTTAGCAGATACAGTACCTACCTTTATGCCAGTCAGTCAGCCCTGCAAACTGTATTCGCCAGAGACTTTGCCAGCTAGGGCAGAACGAGTCTCCTACTCCCGGTCGTTTGAGAGAGTAAACCTAATTCTGGCCGAGTGAGCAACTCTGAATCAGACAGGACTTCAAACTTTTATAAATTTTAATCATTCCATGCTGTACTAGGAATCAAGCCCAAGATTCCCAGAAAGACAGACTGAAATTTACGCACGCACACACACAAACAAACAAACAAAGGGTATCGATTCCTAAAAACAGGAGGTTGTTGGGTTCTACCGCAGATGCTTATGAGCAAGTTAACTGAAAACCAGATGTCTGGAACCGATGGAAGTGGCCACGTTTAACTGTGGAATATTACAATGTTAATAACGAACTATATAAAAGTGTAAATGTGTGCATTTGTATGGTTGTCGGATCTATGGGAATGCAATCAAAATCCTTTTCTCTGTCCGTCTCTGCTCCAGCAGTAGGGGGGGCGGAGTTTATATGTATATGTGCGTGTGTAGTTGTGCTGGGAGGGCCTGTCAGGTTTCAGTAAAGCAGCAAGTAGATGCTGGCTCCACCAGCTATCACCGGTGTTTACAGCAATTGTTCAGGTCTGCTGCCGAGAGCCTGTTAAATTAACTATTAAATGCAAAACTGTACACATCCCTGTTAGATCACTTAGCTGCCTCGGGGGGGCTGGGAAGGGGAAAGGGAAGAGGCAGGTAAGAGTAATTTCACCAAAATTAAACAAAATAAAGCTCATCAAATCTCCACATTTAAAAAGTTTATTTTTTTTCTCCCTCCTAAGAAGTCATTTCAAATGTAAAATCAAGACTATGGTGGCACACATCTGCTGACCACAGACAATGGCAGTGCTTCAGACTAAAGAGTCCGCCTCTCCTTCCTGCCCCTCGACAGACAGCATGGACCCCCGTCTCAAGGATCCCTGACAGGACTGAGGTTGTAGAGGTTACTCTTAAACCATCAATTAATAAAGACAGACGTTTAAAACACATGTAGGCGTGTTGGCAAAATGCAGAATTTTTTCTTAATTGATCTAGAATGAATACGCTCTTTAGATACGAGTGATTCGCAGCTAGGAGTGTATAAAACTCACTGGATCGGGGTGTAGGACTGGGGCTGGGGCAATCTGGACTGGATTTTGAATTGCCCATCGTTTTCCGGGTTTGGTTTCTGGATTTTAGGCATTTTATTCTACACAGACAAATGCTCTCTCATTTCAACTCGCTCCCATACATAGTATCATTAAGATGACTTTTCCAGTAGGCCATCCCCCCCGAGAGGGAGACCCCACAGCAATCTAATGCCACCCCCGTCACCAGCTGCCCACTCCACTTATACAGGTGTTGCAGTATGAGGAAAAAATAGGCAAAATCTAGATTGAAATATATGCAAAGAAAGGGGGAAACAGAAAACGAGCATCAAATGAACAATGTGTTCATTTTACTTTGGTACCATTCAACTCCAGAGCCGCCCCCCCCAAAAGACAAAAGAATAAGGCAATTTCCCAAAACAAACCCCAAAACCATTACAGAAACAACACTATTGAGACTGTGAATTCAAATGAAGGCCGGGAAAGCAGCGATAGAATTGCCATTGAGAATGCCTGCTTCCATAATGCACCCAAACCCCTATTTATTTTTAAATTGCTCTTCTCCATCCTTTCACTTCAGACTACAGAGGCAGCCATTTGGCAACACACTGCAGAGTCAGAGCCACACAACCACTAGAACCCACTAGCTCCAACACTGTGCCTACACACAAACAACGCGCTTCTGCTGGCACAGATCCCTGCAGTTTTTAGTTCAAAGAGGCTCTGGGGCTACCAGGGGGAAAATGGAGGGTACTTCCTGGCATGGAGGGTGCAATTAGTGAGCTGGAGAAACAGCAAAACAAACCTTGCTCATTAAAAGTGTACGCAGAAGAAAATAGTGGAAAAAAATAAGACATTAATTAAGGAAAGGCTGCTAGATTACACCATTTCCAGTATCATGCTGAAACATACAAGGTCTCTGGACCTTTTTGTTTATAATAATAGTGCTTCAGCACAAATGTCCAGTAGATAAAATAACAGGAAAGACTGAGGGAGACAACAACAACAACGCTCATTACAGAATGAGCAACAAAACAAACAGAACAAAAATATCAATGTTAAGTTGATTGGCATACACACCATCCCTAGGCTCCTCTTATCAGATGCCCCTTCAGAGACACGAGTACAACGTGTGCATTCACCGAACTGACACGCACAAGATTACCACAACAGGTGATGGCTTCGGGAAAAACCGTGACCAAGCAAGAAATACAGGTCAGTCACCACTGTTAGGCCAGATCAGCTTACTAAGGAATCCATTTTATAAAAACAGCTTTACACCCAAAACATTACCCCTTGACTAGCAAAACTCATCCAGGTTATTCCCCATGTCGAAACGATTACTCATGGATATGACCACCCACAGATATTATCCAATTGGCCCTTCAAAGGTTTAACCATAATAACCCTCTTCATGACCAGTTGTACAGTCATGTTTTCAGCCCTTTAAGTCTCAATGACCTCTTGTGTACAGGTAATGTACAGAGAATACACCTCTTCTGCTTTTGAAACCAGAAGCATTTTTTTAGAAGAACCTCCAAATGTTCTCAACTTGTTCTCCCAAAAGACAGGTCAGTCCCATACAGTGCAGAACACCTGCTCCTGCCGTCACTGATCTCAAACCAGTACCATGACTTCTAGCTCACAGAGAAGTGTAATTGTACCCCCAATTGATGAGAAACTAAATGCAACCACCAGGCTTTTCACATTTCTGTAATGTGTTGCTCACACTCTCTCTCTGACTCATTTTCAATTTGAATGCCTCAAAGGAAATGTTTGGAGTTTAAATAATTCATGGCACTTAATAAAATAGGGACAACTTAACAGTCCTGGGGGGGGAGCCCCTAGGGTTAACCTTCAATACTAATGAAAGAAATAAGGACAAAACGTCACTACACAATTAACCAGCACACATACACGGACTACTACAACTCTGCCAAGTAATACGATACATAATCTATATAATGTTCTACAAATACATTACACCCTATACACTGTGTATTCTGTCTCTCTCCGTCTCTCTCAAATTTTCAAATTCAAAATTCAAATTAAACATGCTTTATTGGCATGACCAAAAATAAGTATTGCCAAAGCAATAGTGACAAACAGTTTTGAACATATACATGTACATTTGCATACATAAATACACGATATGTATGTTAAACAATTAACGGATTCATTGCAATTAATACAATTCAATCATAGTTCAGAGAGACATAAAATTGATATTGATAGTAATAATTGGGTGTAGCATAGATGTCATTGCCTGTGTCCAGGGGTCTCCCCTGTGTGAGTGGACTGAGTGTCCACTGTGTCCCTCAGGCTGTGGCAGACAGCTGTATACTGGGCTGCCAGTAATATGCAGCTGGTCTCCTCTCCCAGAAGGATTGGCACTTTCTCCGATTCTGGCAGGTCTGAAAATCTCTTATAGAGCTCTGCTATTTTGGGGAAAAATTGTGCTCCTAAATGTTCATATTTTTCACATTTTAGAATAAAGTGCAGCTCTGTCTCAACCTCTCGGTGTTGGCAGTGGGGACACAGCCTGTCCTCTCTGGGCAGCCAGGTCTGCCTGTGCCGGCCCGTCTCGATGGCCAGGCTGTGCTCACTGAGCCTGTATTTGGTCAGGATCCTTTTGTTTTTCATTCGTTATTAATTTAAGGTATTCTGCCAATGTGTAGTGTCCTTTTAGGGCCCGACAGCACTGCAGTTTACTTTGTGCTTGTGTTTCACAATGGGTGATGTAGTTTTCTTTGTGTGGTGTGATAATTCTCTCTCTCCCTCCCTCTTTCCCTCTCCCTCTCTCCCTCTCTCCCCTGTTGAAAACATGAACTAATAGAGACAAAACTGCCCTGTACCAAATCCAGCATAAAGCAAAGCATTCAAGAACCAAAATCACCGAGAGGAGAAGCTATGGCTCGGAGACGGGAGACAATTTTACCCTCAGTTATATTCACAAAGATATGTACCTTTGGAGGGGATACTGCCTGTCAATTGTATCCATAATGGGGCGTGTACCATAATCAACCAACACAGAAAAAACTGTGGCTACGCAGAGCAAAAACAGCCAAGGCAGGAAGACACAGACACCTAAAACACAGTGTACTTTCAGAGGGTGAGCTCACATGCATTGCTTGGGGAGTTACGTCCCCTCGTCCCCATGGGAACACACGCTTACTGGATAAAAACGCCAAAGCTATGTGTGGCCAAGACTGCAAAGCTCTTACGAAAATGGGTCCTTTATAAACCTCTTGTAAAAATGACCAAACCCACAATCACATTATAAACCCTTCCTACAGCCTTGTCCAGCCCTCTGGAACGTCCACACAACTGCACAAAACCAAACCCCTGGCATTCCCACCGGCAGGCTGAGCAACGGGAAACGACACTGAAGCACACTCACTTCTTTTTGGCTTTCTGAGTGGGAGCGACTCCATCTTTGCGAGGCCGGCCCCGAGGTCTCTTGTCTGTGGTGGCCGGGCTCCCAGCTGGGGTGGCCACGGAGCTGCTGGGGGGCGGTGAGGGTCCTTGGTCAGAGGGCTCCAGAGTCTTGTCCTCTGATGACATTCTGTGGAGAAGGAAGCGCAAGTTAATTTCTGTTGTTCAGACAGTATATCCCCACAGAGCAGCAGACAAAGAGGACAACACATTCAGCTATAAAGAGATGACACTGTCGGGCCAATGCCAGGTGTCAAAAACACTACAGCCGGATCCCAGCGTTAAAATAATAGGCTTGTTCTAGAGAGCAGTTTTTAGACTAAAGCTTAGAGCAGATCTTAAACTTTGACCTTCCCACGAATCGCAAATTACAGACTTGCACCCAATCACAGTTTAATGTGTTGGCAGAAGCCACATTATACTACTAATAAATAAAAATAAGACACAAATCGGGTACAAGTTTGTAGCTTACGATTCGTGATTTAATGGCGACATGTACACTGGCATCATCATATGGAGGAAACACAGACAGGGGGTTAGCTTAAGTTTGCAGCATTACAGAAAGTACAGTCGGGGAACAGAGAAGCCTCAAGGAAGAGAGGTAAGGGGTTTGCATTTAGGATAAAAGGAGCTATGACATGGGAAGCCAAGCTATTCCATAAAAACAATAAAATAAATAAGTAAATGAGTAAAATCAGTTAAAACCACTTCACAGTAAGCAATTTATCCTTATTTATCAGCCCAGAATTAATTGTCAAAATGCATATTATAAAGCATAACAAGTATCAAGAATGGATCCCAGCAGCCTCCTTCCCAAGCTCTCCAACCCACTTCAATGCTCTGGAGAGATCGCATGAAGCACCGCTGAAGCAAGCCCACTGGTAACGAGCGCAATCGCCCTGGTCTGCCGGGGGAGTGAGCCCGCTTCCCCAGACACCGAATCGTTAGGGTTCGGGGCCCGTGTTTCCAGTCTGCTTGTGCAACATGAACCATAGCTGTTGGAACATTTTCTTATTACACCAGGCATTCACAAGTCAGCTGCGGCAGTGGGGAGGGGGAGTCCTGGAGGAGTTATAGCGAGCTCTGAAACCAAGCCTGCTCGGGACTTGGCAAAAGGTGCTCTGGCGCTGCCCCACTTAAGAAAACACTGTCATGTGAAGCCATTAAAAAGCTCAGAGGGAAGTACAGGTGGGCCGCCTCTAGGGAAGCCGAGTGGTGAACCCCAGGATTTAAAAACACAAAAAGGTACAAAAGGTGCTATTTTACTCAGTCCAACAAAGCTTCTCTTATTTCAACAGGGGGGGAATGTAAATAAAAACTTAAAATAATAATGATCCAGGTTTAGCACAGGGAGGTATATGTCATACTAATGCACTCATCCCTACAGGCACAAAGTGATGCATTGCAACGATGTTGCACTTCTACAGGAGAGACGAAGTGAAATGATATACCATCGCACCGGCCAACACAGGCCTGGCCATCCATCAAGACACAGCATGGGAACAAACACTTGGTCTGCTCAACAGGGTTACGTACAGGGTTAAACAATTATGGTTTTTATTTTGGCTATTTGTTTGGTTTTCAGATTCACAGTAGATTAAATTTGGATTGCTAGGATCGATAGGTTTTCAAATAATTTCTGTTACAGTGATTTAACATCGTAATTTACAAGATGCACAATAACTGCATTTCAATTAATGCTCATATGTTAAGCTTTGATATTTGCTTCCTCCTCCACCAACAAACTTTGTTTTTGTATTATTTTCTGAAAAAACACATGAAAAAACAGAGTTGTGCACCTTTGTAAAATACAGTGGCGTTTTAAAGAGCTCCTACCCTTTGCTTGCCCGAAAAAACGCCAAATCCAAAAACAAATAGACAGATTATCCGATTATGTCTGAACACTAAAGTTCAGAGGAGGGGCGGGGAAACCTTGAAAAATGCAATTAAAAAAAATCTCACCATCAATCATATGAAATCTAGCCACAGCTGAGCAACACTTGAGCTTATAAACCATGTTGCGTCTCCCCGATGCGGAGTTTAGGAGCGATCGCACCATCTGAACGCAGATTAATCCAGAGTGGATTCTAGAGACCACCTACGCTGGGGGGGGGTGACTGCTTTGCCGGTAAACGACACAAGGAGCAGCTGTATGGAGACGAGCATCAGGAAGGCTCTGCCAGCATGGTGCCGCGGCTCTCTGCGGAGGGCTGCTTAAATTAATTTAAAATTTTAATTCAGCCAAGTCATGCTGCGAAAAAAGCTGTCCTGCAGTGTTTCTGTACCAGTGGTTATTTGAATGTTGATTTAACCAGAGAGATCTCTCCAGACTGAAGATGATAGCAAGAGATGAGTGTGTGGGGGGGGGGGGAGCAGTATAGCTTTTATGCCTGTACTGTACTTTAATATAAATAGTAAAGTAAGTCGTCAGTATAAAGACTTCGTTTTAGGCTCTAATAAAAGTAATTTGAAATAGTGCCGTAAGAATGAATGTTAACACTTTGAGTTTTGAAAATGTAGAAGTGTTAATGCACACCGAACACTAACCACCTTTTTATCATCTCTAAGGTTACGGAAACTATCTGTATACATATTCTGGTGCATATGTGACTGCAGTTCTCCGTACGAAACAAAACAAAAAGCTGGAAATTCAAGACCTAACACCACTAATCATCCACAATTGGACAACTCATCTTATCAATTACACAGGGACTGCAGAAAGCTACAGAATGACCACAGGCTCCCTCCAATAAAGCATAAGGGTTTAAAATGGACATTATGCTCTGAGCAGAGTGCCTTGGGATCCTTTTGTAGTTAAAAATTCAAGTCTTTCCTCAAAACCTTCATGCATGAAATAGGAACATTTAATTTGTTCATACATTACTAATAAAAGTGTCAAGACCTTAATGTCCCCCGATTTCTTTTTAATTATTCTGGCCCGATTTATACTGCCTTTCCAGATTCAGCAGCACACTCTTTGCTTAACAAGCGTGCATCCGTCTGTGTGAATTTCAATGCAGGCCCTGACAAAAACTTGTCCTCCTGATATTGCAAGACAGTTTCCAACTCTCAAAAGCTTGAAACTCTATACTCTCTCTCCTATGCAGACCTATATACGTACATCTTTCAAAAAGACAACAAAAAACCACAGCTGTATTTATACCTAAATCAAGCTGAATGTAATTGATGATGTGACCACATGAGAAACTGAAATAAAGACTCCCCTTTCAATCACCATTCACTGGGAAGCAGAAAAGCTGACGGGAAAGACATTCATGCTGAAGCAAACCGTGATCGCTGTGAATGGTACTCCCACATGACTTTGCAAATGACAATATTGTCTTTGCCTAATTTCCAAAGCACTAATTTTCATTTGCTGATAAACGACAGCCTCATTGGGGAATGACTGAGTCTACCCAGCACTATGGCACACAAGAAGAAAGAGAAATCAATAGCCAAACACAACAAAGGAACAGATTCTCATTCCCTGAAATTTGCGCAAGTGTGGAGAAAATTTCAATCGTGTTGTCGTGCTCAGTCAGTCTATTGTAGTCATCAAGTTCTGCAGTTTGTGAAACTGGTCAAACCCATCCAAACAAAAACTAAATTGTACTTAGTAATTGTCACATGCAGCTCACTGGGAACAAACACTTTAGTGCACCAACCATGAATGGTGGAAACTGGGGAAATGACGTAGGTGAGGATCAATTACAGCCATCACATGAGCAACAGAATAGTAACGAGATCATGCACATTTTCAGATTTCAGGTTTTTTTTTTTTTTTTAAATGGGCCGGTACAATCCAATATAGCTCATGGTGCATTGTGAGTGAACCAACAACAGCAGCATATACAGTGCTCTATATATTCAGAATTAAATTATTAATATCCAAAGAATAATACCCTATACAATGCCCTAGTCAGGCTACAATTCGAGTATTGTAATTTGTCACAGTCAAAAACAAAAACAGAAAGGTTCACTTCAGAGTTCAAAGAGGGGTAGCTAGACTTCTACTCAACCTGAAAGGTTTGAGTTGAGTATGAATGAAAAATGTAAAGAAATAAACCTACTTTGGTTTAATGTACACATTGGCAGGTGTGTGTGTGTGTGTGTGTGTGGCTTCCTCCAATTCCTGCAATGGAAATACCAAGGAGGTTTCCAGCACTTATTGAAAAAGCAGTTTCAGACCTGAATGTTGGGGCTGAAGGACCTGACCTTTTCTCCTACAAATGTTCTGATTATCTTAATTGAAAAACCCTGCTTGATATATATAGCGCATTATAAAGCTCAATCCTCTGAAGGCAACGAAAACAACCTCCAGTCATTTCAAGTGAATGACTAACATAAATTTGTATTTTAATTATTATATATAGCCTACAGAAAGTCTACACCACCTTTAAAAATGTTCACCTTTTGTTGACTGAAAATAAAAACTGAAATAGCTTGGTTGGCTAAGTGTCCACCCCCCTTGTAATAGCAATCCTTAATTAGCGCAGGTGTGAGCAATCACCTTTAAAATCACACACCAAGTTAAGGGGCTCCACCTGTATTCAACTGTAAGGATTCAAAGGATTTCAGGATCAATTCAGCAGCTCCTGTAGATTCCTCTGCTGGGTCAGGCATTTCAGAGCAAAGACGCACCAAGGATCTTTCAAAAGAACTCCAGGACAAAGTTGTTATATAGATATATAAAAATCAATCTATCAAAAGCCTTCAATATCCCTTGGAGCACAGTCAAGACAATTAAGAAGTGGAAGGCATTTGGTACCACCAAGACTCTGCCTAGATCAGGCCATCTCTCCAAACTGGATGACCCAGCAAGATGGAAGACTGATCAGTGAGATGACCAAGAGGCCAATGGCACAAGCTACAGCCTTGTATGGCCAATACTGGTCAAAGTGTGCCTGTGACAACAATGTCCCTAGCACTCCACAACTCTGGCCTGTATGGTACTCAAGACGCCCACCTTGAATGACATTTGAAGTTTGCAAGACAACACTCAGGAGATTCTGTACCCATGTGGCAAAAAGGTTTGTTGTCTGATGAAACTAAAAATGAAACTTACAAAACGTTAAGTTTACCAAAAGCACAGCACAGTGCATCACCCAAAGAACACCATAACTACTATGAATATGATGGTGGGGCAGCATCATATTATGGGGATGTTTCTCATTGGCAGGGACTGAGGCACTTGTCAGGATAGAAGGGGAAATTAATGGAGCCAAGTAAAGTTCTTGATAAAAACATGATGCCACCTGCAAGGAACTGAAACTGGGGTGGAAGTTCAGCAGGACAATGACCTGAAGCACACAGCCAAAACTACACTGGAGTGACTAAGGAACAAAAAGGTAAATGTCCATGAGCGGCCCAAATGTGTGGCTTGACTTGAAGATTGCAGTCCATCAACACTCCCCAAGGAACATGACAGAGCTTGAACACTTTTGTAAAGAAGAAAGGTCAAATATTGCCACGTCTAGGTTGGTAGAGACCCATCCCAACAACCTCTGTAATTGCTGCCAAAGGTGGTTCCTCCAAGTATTAACTAGAGGGGGGGGGGGACTTCTCCAATAATGATATTTCAGTTTTATTTTTAATTATATATATTTGTTCCCCCCATTCACAGTGTGGAGGATGGTGTGTAGATAAGTGAAAATAAACAATTTAAGTGCATGAAACAAACCGACACAGAATGTGAAAAACATTCAGGTGGATGTAGACTTTCTATAGGCAGTGTGTATACATTATTTAAATCACGCATGCACACACACACACACACACACACACTGAATGTAATATTTTTCATATTGTAATATGAAAGTATTATTGCAACAACTAAGAAATGTTTTTGTTGCAAAGGCGATTTTGAGAGGTGAAATGTATAGATATATTTTCCATTTGAAACTATTTCTCATTTCTATATCCCAACTCCAGAGAAAGTGTGCACATTGATTGAGTCATTGCCTTTCCTAAATCATGAATAGTTAAATGATACTTCAGCAGATGCACTAAGTAGCTGGGACCTCCCTGTACCTCGTGTAATCAGCGGTGAAGATGACGTCTGAAAAGCAAACGCCTCCAAAACATTTACACAGAACGGGAGGATAAACATCCATGGCAGAAAGAGAAAAAAACGAGGCAGTAACAGACAAGACAATGCCAGAAGGCAGGGGAATTGGGACCACTGATCAAGGCAGGGCTTCAAAACCCTCCTCAGAATAAATATGCAGAATTCTAGAAATCGCTCACCAACCCCCAACCCCCACACACACACAGTGATTCGGCTCCCTCTGCTGTTGACATAAACCTGCTGAATGCAGCGGAGGTGTCAAGCCTGAGCACAGTGCGATTAGGATGAAATGATAAATGACTAAATTAATCACTACTGCATTTCTCCCCATGGCCCCAGGAGCTGCAAGAATGGAGGGACAGAATTGTGAAAAATGGAATTGTGCAAGAATTGTGCACCTGCCATCATTAATATGACCCCCTCCCCCACACGACAATTTTGTTTTTCAAAATTATTTAATCTCCCTGAAATCAATACAATTGTGTTCGTTACTCCCAACTAGAAGACTCAACGAAAGCTGCATCAAATGTTGTACGGTTTTGTGGTTTCCTTTCAAACACATTTGCTTTTCTTGCAAGTTTGCTTTTATAGGCCTTTGCCACCTTAAAACCTAAGGACAGTTACCGGTTACCGGAGGAAAGCCATTAAGCATTGTAGAATGATCTGAATTCAAACTTTCTCCATTGGCCGATTCCTTTGTCATTGGCCCTTTCATATCTCAGAACACAAGCAATATAAAAAATAACGGGGTACTCGGCAGGGCTGGGCGATATGGCCAAAATACAATATCGCAGTATTTTTCACAATTTTGACGGTATGACGGTATTTTTTTAATGGCCATTTTATATTGTTCATAAAGCAAAAGTAATAAGACACAACGGACATTGAATTACGTTTCCTGTACTGTGTCAGTTGTCTTGAAACAAAATCATGTCCACACTAATCGACGACACACCTTTCTTCGGGACAGATTCACTGGGGTCACTTTGCTGTGAAGTTTCACCCACACTACTCTCCTCCATCTCGTCTTCATTCATTGTGCATTGATCACGTTTGTTTGTTCATGTCAACACGCAATACACATGGAATTTATTTTCGATATTTGGCCAAGGCCACATTCATTCCAGAACAAGGGTCGCGCTGAGAAGCGCAGCTCTGCGCAGAGACTCCGATGCGTGTTACTGCTTGATGCCACCAAGACCCAGCCAAAGAAATCTGTGCAGAATCGCGCAGCCCAGCGCAGCTCTGAGAAGCTGCTGCGGGAGGCGAGCTGTGGCTGCGAGACAAAAGATTATGCAGCAATCAAGAGGGGCGTGTTAAGCTGAATGAAAACTACTACTGCCCCCTTGTTAGCGGAGGCGAATGTCAACTTTCATTACACAATGAATCTGTGAACAGCACTGTCAAAACCATAGATATAGAGTTCTAGATCGACACTTGTCAATGCTTTATTAAATAATTACATCAATTATTTTTAAAAATTGAATGTAAATCTATGATGCACAATAATTAAGTTGTTACTTAAATGATTGGCAATTCTATTTTTTAAAATAACTAAAAATATAAAAATAAATTACCCAATTACTTCGATTTCTGCAGGGTTTGTGAAGAAAGGTGGTCGCATTCTTGTAGCGCAGATTTGAGCACTTCTGCACAGCTCCACCAATGGGATACGTTGTATCCTGCAGATTTGTGCAGATCTGTGGAAATTTGCGTTACACAAACACTATCGGTGTTTTTTGATCAGATGCGTCTCGTGTCAGACAGCGCAGTCTCAAGCAGCCGGCGCAGCGAGTTGTGGGATACGTGAACACGATCCAGTTTATTGGTAGCTGAACGCTATGACTCAATGACACAGTAAATAGCCAATTAAAAACTTTAAAATACAGATATGAAGGTATAGTAAAAGTCCAAACCAGTCCGTAAATGAATACCGGTATATTGTTTTCTACGGTATACCGCCCAGCCCTAGTACTCGGCTGAAACAAGTATCCGGTACGGATAATGAACTTTTTACGAGTATCTTCCGAGTGAAATGTGTCAATATCCGTACTCGTGATGAAGAAAAATCCTCACTGGGTAGTACTAGCAGCTGCTAGCTGTGTCTGTCCACATCTTTCTAGGCCAGCTACACACAGAGCTCCGCCTCCTCGCCGACACAGACCGCTGCAGTTCTGCTGCCACACAGACGTGATCTCGCCTCGTCACAGCAGCCTCTCCGTCAGCTCGACTCTTCTCTCTTAAAAGGTCATCTATCATAAATTCTGCCGAGTCACTGTGAGGACTGAGCTCGAACTGGACGCGCTGTAGTGCAGGTTACAGCTCGGGACTCTCACTGCTGCTGCCGCTCGCTCCTACCTCGGTAAAACATCCGACTTCAACAATAAAGCCACAAGGCTGAATGCTGTGTCTGTGCATAAATCAGCCAGCTTTACACCATCAGTTCATTTAAGAAAATAATAAAACCAGCCCCCCCACCCCTTGCACTCACAACAAATAATTAACATTGTGTTTTAGAAATAGAAATAAAAAAATACCATTCCCCCTAAAATAAAAACATTAGGCAGTGGAAAGAAAAGTGATCACACACAGAAACATTACACTGTTTAAATTTTTTTTAAAGAGTAAACAACAAAAAAAAGGTTTTGTTGACTATAAAAAAAACTGTAGTTCATGCTTTTTACTTCATACTTCATGTGTTCATTGATTCATTTATTAATTCAAGTTTATAAAAAACTTGAAATAGTTCTTACTCTTGTGATCAAAAACATTGCTCTGAAGCTCAATTCTGAGGCTGTTCTGTAAATATTTTTTTTTACTGAATACAGCAACTTCTGATCAACCCATATCAATTTCAGGCCTACATGAAAAACGTATTGTTTGCTCTGCCCACTTCCGATTTAAGCCACACCCATTCCAAGTATGGATACGGATACAGATAATTTTGTTTGTTGAACAGATACAGATAATGGTGTACTCGGTCATCTCTAAAACATATGCATCAACACCACCAATTGTTGTTGTAGTGCTAAAGAGAGAGTATAATACAGACCTATTAATACCATACTTCATAGCCAAAGGTTACAACAGCAGGTTGAAGTCTTATAAAATATAAATTTGTTAAGTTCCCATAAAATTCATACTCAAAGTGCACACACTGAAATGGATGGCTTATGTTCCTGACCATGGCAAGAAGTACCTCTCTACACACATACTAGGTCTTAAAAAACACATGAAACCTGCAATGGATCCAGTCATCTGTAGTTTTCTACAGTCCCTGCCTTCTGCCTTTATGTCTAAGTCTGTGTGTGAAAGTCAATGCTCATTCGAACCATTACCGCAGCCATTTTATTAGAATGTTTGTTTAATGTCCAGATCTTTCCCTGTTGCTGGGTTGCACAGGTTGGACCCGGGTGTGACAGAATATGCCGACATTCCTTACTGCTTCTACTGCTGAAAGGCAGATCGATGGAGGAGGGAAACCGGAGACGGGAGCCGGCGGCATGAAAGACTTAGGTTACAGAAGGTGACATGTTAGGAGAGCTCGTCACAATAGAGGCGGGAGAGAGGGCCCGAACGCAGGGCAATGATGAATGACTGACTGCAATACCGCGAATTGCCTACAGAGATCATAGGTCTTCCACCATGTCTTTCAACCGCTACCTTATCACACAAAAACAACTATGAGATGTGTGTGTGTGTGTGTGTGTGTGGGGTGGGGGGGGGGGGGGACAAAAACAACACTGTAAGCATTTCCATCTCGTGTAATTGTGATTCCCGTCGAAATCATGCCAAAAGCATTATATTCAACTGCCACAGACACAAAGCTCTAATATCTCACCTGCTCAGACATCTACTACAGCTGTTCTCATACTCCATTTTCTATATTAACACTTGGCGGCTTGAAAGTGTTGTGTTAAATCAACTTGTGTAGGTCCTTGGACCAGCATTGGAAAGCAGAAGACCTGAAAGCATCCATTGAAAAAGGTCCATTTCACCTATTGAGCCATTTTCAAATTTTCAAACAAATCCATAAAAATAAAAAATAAATCAGGATTCTTACTTGAAAGACTAAATTCTGCTTTGGTTGGGTTAGAAGTGCACCACATGGAGAGGTGGTTTCTAGATGGCAGCACCAGAACTTTGTCCACCAGCAGACCAGTCATGTTGTTACTCAACATTGATTACATTTCACTCTCTCTGGTCTCTTCACACCAGCACAAAAAGCAAACACTACCCTTTAATGGTTTAACTTTGGGTATGCAGTGTTTATAGAATGATACATTTATCTGGCAATGCCAACATCTAGGAGACAGAAGTAGAGGCCTGGCTGCAATATGAACACTGATGACATCCCTACTCAAAAAGAGGAGAACTTTAAAATACAAAGAGTTTCTAACCAGTGTCCAATACTGTGAAAGTAAAAGTATTGACCAACACGTGTTCGTGTTCTAGCACGTTACAAAGTGCAGGAGAATATTTATTTCTACACAGAAGCATAATAGTCAAAATACACTCTCAGTGGAAAGAATTCAGGACTTTCATCCAAGTCATTCTATGGATTGAGTCTAAAGTGTAAACCCTACCCACCACAAAAAAATGTGCCATTGATAGATAACTATTTTAATATGTATCCATCTATAAATATACACACATACCTTTTTAAATTAAGGATACAAATACATTCCGACCACAACCATATATCAGAGGGATATAACAAGCTCAAAGTCTCTGCCAGACATTCGCACAACACAGCAGCGTCGGCTTCTGCAAACAGAGGAAATGTTGCACTTGGCAATTTTTAATCTTTTTTTTTTTTTTTTTTTTTTTTTTGCTTTACAATCATCCCCCCTTGAAGTTTACGGCACATCTCTCATGAATACCGTGAAGAGGCCTAATCCCCGTTCGGCAACACGAAGAGAACACTTCTGGAACAGCATGGATAAATATCTCTCAAGTGCGTACGCGGTCTCTCTCCTGGATAAGAACATAAACTAAGCCTTTTAAAGCCCCTTCAGAAGCTGCAGGCAAACCCAACCCATGATGGGTTTCACTTGGCTGGTACTTCAGAAACTGAGCAAAAAGACAGACAAGACTTAAAAGAAATGTATCCTGGGAACAAAATAAATAAGAAATGAAACATGGCTAAATGGTTCTACCTCGTATTTATAGCCATGGTATGAAATAGAAAGCATCTGTGTGATAAGAAGCATCTAGATTGTCTGCAGTCAAATGATGCACAAAGCTTTTCTAAATTGATCTGATTCAGGTGGATTTTTAGAGAAACATATAGTATCCAAAGGGAGGGGATCAACTTGAAAATGCAAATGATCGTCCAACTTCGCACCCTCAAGTGTCCACGCTGCACGGACCCTGCTTCCATTTTCATCAAATATGCATTTGAATCCAGCCGGAGCCTGCAGCAAGCAGAGTGATGCAAGGTCTTACCTCATCACAACAGTGACTCACTCATACGAGTCCCAAACCGTCTCCAGACCGAACCGGCTCCTCATGTGGAGGACGTCACGAGGAGAGAAGGGTGGAAGTGGGTCATTGAACATCTTAAACAATTTTCCTCAATTCAAATGTCCTGCTCACATTGTCATGAACAATATTTTCAATGCAGTGCACATCTTAGTCGAGCGGCAAATGGATTATGACGGGCAAAAATAGAAAAACTACTACCACACTACAACTACAGTACTTCTAATAATAAAAATGCTTGGATTTTGTACACCTCGATTCAGAGAAAGCAGACCCTCATCCATTACGTAGCAGAAAGAGTATATAATTGGGACACAAGCACATCAGTATCTGGCGTGCATAGACTTCAACAGGCTCAAAACATGTCTTAATTAAACTGATGCACAACTGCATGCTGCATCTTCCCTCCAAACCAGCTTCTTATGCAGGGAAATATACTATATGGGACAGGCTTTAATCTCCCTTGTGTACTCAAAAATATGAATGCAACTAGGGTTGTGACGAAGTTCGAATCCGCATTCGCAGATGTCGAGCTTCGCACATTTAGCAAATCCGAACTACGACGAATACTAAACCAAACGAATTCGAATTTGTAGCAAAATATTTTTGCCTACCATTACAACACGCACATGATGAGCCTGAGTCAGCCCGCTCATTGACTCAGTACAGTGCAGATGTTATTTTAAAGACAGAAGGGATGATGTGATCGTTACAGATAGGGCTGTAATGCTGTCGGAGCGCACAGACCAGAGCACCGCTCCGACCGGCACTTTAAAATCGTTAAGGCGATGAAGTGCATCTTTCTGTACCACCCTAAAAAGTGAATATTTTCAGTGTTGGCGAGTTCATGTGAGTGTTTTAACCTCACTCACAAATTAGCTGTAGTACATCCATGGCTGTCATGTGACAACGTGTTCAAATTAAACTGGTAGCTGTGCCTTGCAGCTTTAATACTTTGTATTAGTGTTTTAAAAGGTAGGATTACAACACGATGTAAAGTATCTAATGGTGCACACCACACCCACAAGATAGAAAGCATAATAATCACAGAAAAAAAAAAAAAACTTTGCGCATTAAGATAAAATACAACATTGCTAACAATGAAACGTCCATCAGCAACTTACTTTACCTTTAAATCTTGCACTTCTCTGGAAAACATTTCTTGACCACATAACTGATGCCAAACGTGGCCGCGCATCATCACTTCACAGTTAAACCTGCATGTCACCCCCCTGTGATGCTCTTCACAGCAGCTACTGCCTAACAAAGCAGAGCTGCTTGTGCTTTTGAAATGTAATGGGAACTACTAGCCTGAACTACATGTAAGTAGTAAAGTGACTAGTAATAGTGGTATTAGATACATGTTAAGAACTTAAGAAACCATGTAAGAAATGTAACATTTGCATCTGATGTCAATTCAAAATGTCTGAAGACTCATGAAATTGTAAATTTTTACAGTTAAATAACAGTAATAAAAGTACTCCATTACATTAAATTTTTTGACTATGAGCTGATGTTTTTCATCTCTATTTCACATGTACAGCATTTAAATGAAATGTTAAATAATTTTTAAATAAAAACTGTAGCAAACTGATTTTACAGTAATACAGGCAAATAAAAAAATGCCCCTCAACCTACAATGAAATACGCTACATCTGCATCCGATGGATTTAATGCTTTAAAATTCGGTTTCGATGGATGCGGATTTCTGTCAGCTCCGTCACATCCCTAAACACAACATGTAAAGTGTTGGTCCAGTGTTTCATGAGCTGCAATGAAAGATCACAGATGTTGTCCAGACACACAAAACACTTATTTCTCTCAATTTTGGGCACAAATGTGTTGCCATCCCTGTTAGTGAGTATTTCTCCTTTGCCAAGATAATCCTCCTGACAGGTGCGGCACATCAAGAAGCTGATTGAACAGCACGATCATTACACAGGTGCCCTGTGTGCTGGGACAATAAAAGGCCACTCTACAATGTGCAGTTTTGTCACAACAACACACCAAACAGGTCTGCAGTTTTGAGAAAGCTGTGATTGGCTGCTGACAGCAGGAATGGCCACCAGAGCTGCTGCTAGAGAATTTAAATGTTGATTTTTCTACCATACACCTCCAATGTCATTTTAGAGAATTTGTCAGGACGTCCAACCGGCCTCAGACCGCAGACCACGTGTTACCACACCAGCCCAGGACCTGACTGCAGTTCGACATCGTAACCAACTTCAGTGGGCAGACCCTCCCTCACTTTCGATGGCCACCGGCATACTGGAGAAGCGTACTTTTCAAGGATGAATCACGGTTTCAACTGTACTGGGAAGATGGCAGTATGGTGCCATGTGGGCGAGTGGTTTGCTGACGCCAATTATCGACATTTACCCATGGTGGCGGTGTGGTTATGGTATGGGCAGGCATAAGCTATGGAAAATGAACACATTTGTATTTTATAGTTGGCAATTTGAATACCATATCCAGCAACTTCGCACCACCATTGGGACCACATTACCCAGGCAGCAATCAACAGCCTGGTCAACTCTGCCAAGGAGTTGTGGCATCACACCAGACACTAACTGGTCTTCTGATCCACAAGCCTACTTTTTTCTTTTTAAAGGTATCCGTATTCCCACTCATGTGGGACCCATGGATTAGAGCCGAATTAATTTCAATTGACTGATTTTCTTATATGAACCATGACCCTATAAAATCCTTGGTATTATATTTTTGTTCAGTGTACATGTGTTGCAGTGAGGTGGGCAGAACTGAAAAGAATTGTCCTCATGAGGCACAACTAGTGCACTGCTTCCCTATTGTTTTCTAAATGGTAAAAATGGAACAATTCTACATTCCCAAACTAAAGTTTCTACCAAAAGGGAAGTAGCTTGCAAAGGATTAACATTAAGAACCATGTAACTTTTTCTTTTTCTAATGGCTGTAGGCTACAGAAAACTTCACTCCACACTGTGAAAATTACCTTTACTACAGAAAAACCAACATGCCACAGCGACTGTTCATTTTAGGTTCTCTAGGATAAAAAAAAAAAAAGCGATTTCATCTCAATATGATGTCACTTTTCCACTGAATGACTCTGGTTGCCATGGCTCCTAAACATGTTACATGTCAATCCACCAACACACAAAAGAGCACTGAGCGAAGAAGAAATCATAAGCACAATATAATCACCAAGAATATTGGGTTGTTTTTTGGGTTGTTTTTTTTGCAGGTATTCAGTCATTTTACCAAAATAAAAATTGACTTAATGTACACACCTTTTTTTAATGTAATAGTTCACCCAACTTCACCCAAATGATTCAACATGGTGTGTGGTGGGGCAGTTTTTTTTCTCTACACCACGGTTCGTCAAACTCAAATCTCCAGGATCCAGAGTGCGTTTGGATTTAATTCCACCCTGAGCTGTTAATCACACAAGTGAACTAATTATTCCACTTAACTGAAGCATTTTAAACCTCTAATGCAGCTGATCAAGTATCTGCTCACACTTTGCAATAATCGGGACAAGAATTCTTAATGAATTAACTTATGAATCCCACAGCAACAACACCTGAACATCTCATAGACTCTCCCCCTCTGAGCGTTGATGTCGATCACATGTGTAACAGTGAGCTGCAGGGTGTGGCTCAGTGTTGGGGAACCCAGGCTTGGTGTGTTGGGCTTGCATTGGGCCTCTGAACTCATAAGGAGTGTGTGAGGGATTAACGCACGATTCCTGTGCTATCCATGCATTCGCACATCAGTGTTTTAACAGGACCTTTGGCTCTTGATGCCTGGACTCAAGAGGAATACCACAGAAATGCTCCAGCTCACGGTGCACAAATGCCCAAAAGCAGGTCTGTGGTGCAGCTACCATGGAGTCTCTGGGAACACAATGGGTAAAAGCAGGAGGGCTGTGTATTCATCGTGTTGAAACAGCGGGCTATTTGGACCTGGCAGTTTAAGTCCAGGCTGTGGCGGTCTGCCAGCCGCCAGCGAATCCTGCCTCAGTCTTTCCAGCCATGCAGCATGCCGTGAAAAGAGGAGGTCAACTTGATATCTGGGCCCTGGCAATATCTGTCCGTCGTTCCCCTCACATCTGTTGGAGGAGTGCGACCACAAAGCTAAAGCGGACAAACCAACAGGGATCGCTCCAGTATCGGTGACAAAAATAGAACCCGTTTAGAAAGAAGCAAAGATCATAATTTTTTTTTTTTTTTAAAAGCCTGATACACGTGCAATGACTAATACTTAAATGTATATATTTTAAGAAGTCTCACCATCAATCTGCAGCAGTGCTAATTTGTTCTGATGTGACTGACAGCAGAAGGAGATCTCAGCTATGTTAATTGCACGGCAAAAAGGAGAGTGTTGATCCTGACAGTTTTTTATGCGGCTTTGACAATTTTAAATTACCCGTTTACACTGCTTTTGCTACGAAAACACTGTTTGCATATCAGCCCTAAGGACATTTGAATAATTCGATTCATAAACCCATTAGCATGCTTTTTACAGCAATAATGTAAATGTCATTGTAAAACAGCTTTTTTTTTTTCTGTGTGCATAACATTGATTTTTTTCCCCCAATCAGGCCTTATAAAAGAGAATACAGTCCGATAGAAAAACCCTGATCCTGGAGAGCAACAGTTTCTTATGTTTTTTGTTGTGGTTGTCGTTTCTATATTCAACCTTATACCTTCTTGACTGGATTCAATTACTGGGCTCAATTAGTGCACATTACCATGTGAACAAGGTATTTGTCGATGTAGAGGGACCTGTAAAACTGCAGAATCAGGACTGCGGGAACAGGGTTTGGCCATCACTGGAGTGAAGCATCACTGGAACGCAAAGTGAGAGCGAGCAGCTGCAACCCCCCATATCATTAACCAGACAAATGAGAGGAGAAGAAGGGCAGCAGTTGTAGTGGACAGGGCGGGCAGGGGTGTAAATCTAAAAAAACAGTCAAAGACACACTCGTTTACATATGATCCCACTGCGCAGAAGCTCAAGAGCAACCTTTCAAAGCGCAGAAATCATATTGGTTTTTCAGGCAGATACTCCCTAGGCTTAAGTGCATGGCACACACACAGCACAGCACTTTAACAAAGCCCTGAACGGCGAGCAGGTCCTTCAGACGGCACATTGTCTCTGAAGCAGAAACCAGCATCACGACAAAGGGAGCTGACTGGCTGCACCACAGGGTCTGCCAGCGCCCCACTCACCCCCTCCAACTGTCAAGAACTGCAACCAGAGCAACTCTGATGGGAATCTGGCGGTCGTCACTAACTGTTTTCAATCATAAAAATACCGTTTCTAGTCGTCCTGGCTTGCCTGGCCAATTCAACCCACAAGGATACTGATTGGATCTGGGCTCTCTTTTCCACCGTCTCGATGGCCTCAATGTAAAGTAAAGCACTCAGACAAAGCCCTACACTGGGCTTATATGGTCATGTACTGCGGCACTTAAGTGAGCTTTCCTTGGATACCATTAGCGGGTAACTTTAGCAATGGAAATTTGTGCACCTCAGAGTCAGACTGGGATAGTCAGTACAGCAGTCTTGGCAACGATATGCAGGTAGTGCTACGATTCACATTTTCTTTGACACTGAATATGAATGATGCATGTACAGACTATATACACAGTTTCAAATTCCTGGTACACACTAAAAAATAAAACTATGCAGTGAGCAGGAAAAAACTTCCAATAGAGGGAATGAGTAAATCATTTTAAAATAAAAGTCCACCTGACTGAGTAGTGAAGCTGTGACAGGCCTTCTTTGAATTGCTTTTAAAGCACGAATCAAAGCAAACCAAACAGCAGACAGGTGTTTAACTGTGCAATACTCAACTGGTCTATTTTGCTACAGCTATAAATGAGGGCAACAAGCAATATTACTCAAGTTCACATTTTGCATGAAGATTGTCCTGAAAGACTATAAACTGCAGAACAGTCAAAAAGCCAAGGCTACAGAAAAAGGACATAAAATGCACAACCATGCGTCTTGTATCCACAGACAAACAACCCATCACCCCGGATAAACCTCCATACCAAAAAAATAATAAAAAAAACTAAAAAAAAACCGAAGCACCACAAACTAAAAAGTACATTTAAAATTGCTCCACAACAGACCTTAAAACCCCAACCGTCGGTTTAACGCTTAAAAGGATCCCGCTGTCACTGCTGTGACTGAACTACCTTAAAGCACAAGCGCTACTAGGGGAAGGGATTTCTGTGCTTCTGAACTGCAATTAAAACTTAAGAAAAATCATCTGCCAGGATGAAAACAAGACAATTAGAGCGAATGGCTCTCGGTGGATCAATTCAGGCTTGCATAAAAAAATAAGAATAAAACACGGCAGAGATTATTTAATTTAGAAGCATTAAGGAAAGACATGAACCTACACTTCAAATCCTGCAATTGGACAAAGGCCAATGCAAATAGAAACCAGGCCCTGCACACTGGACAGTGGAGTGGGCAGAGAGAATTATGTCTGGGAATAAGTGTACAGACCTGCATTACTAAAGGTACTGTGTGTAACAAATGAACTTAATTTGCACACTGATGGGTTCTTTATCCCTACACAGTCAAGACCAGTGACCTCCTTGAAAGATTTAGTGCAATTTTAATTTCAGATCTAGACAAGCCACAAAAGACCAGCCCCTCTGCAGACGCGTCTAAGGACTGCAGCTTGAGGTTTTGGTATGATTGTACGTAGAGAAGACAGAAGCCCTCAGGGAGAAGCACACCTGCCTATATGAACCAGCCGTCTGAAAGGACTCTCCAGAAGAACATGCACATGCACATGCGTGTGTGTGTGTGTGTGTGTGTGTGTGGGGGGGGGGGGGGGGGGGGAAGAGTGTTTATCCAAGTCCTTGAGCTTGTTCAGATATCCCAGGCTTGCTTTCAAATGGTGTCAGACAGAAAACAGAGCTGGGAGATTTTAGCGAGTGCCCACCCAGAGAAACTGGCAACTTACACAGGCAGACTCCCAAACACCACACTGTAGCTGGGCCTGGGTAATATCGAAACCTTGATCCACCCAGTCAATTGAAACGCAAATAAGGTGCTCGAGGGCAGCTCAGCGTATCCCAGAAGCTGCCGGTTTCTTCCCGTGGGTCGGCCTCATTCACACCCTGGAGTGCTTTGTAAAGGTGCCTCATCGCAACACACTAAAGCCCAACAGTCTTGCATAGACACGTCTCAATTAGATTATACTCTTATTGTTGTTTAGTAAAATGTAGTTTTTAAAATCAATAACACTGCTGCCATGCTCTCTCTACACAATGCATTACACTCCTTTAATTGCATTACAGTGATGATTCCTGTATTATATAACCTCCTCTTCATTAAAGCACTGAACTTGATCACTATTTGACACTTATATGCCCCCACTTCTCAATTTTGAATGAAAAACCCTGTCATGAAAAAACTGACCAAACTGTCTTTTTATGCTTTCTATCCAGCTGGGTGCTGCAATGACAAAACCCAGACACATCTTGCTATGCGTCTTAATTTGGATTCTGCAAAGGTTAACGTACAAGGCAAAGCCGATCGCACTAACAACAGGCAGTGAAACCCCACATCCGAGGTTCTCTCGCTTACATCAGTCCTAACCACAAAAAACAATGGTTACATTTTTCCAAAACATAGACCTCCTTTCAGGAGTGAAGGTGGTGTCAAAGTGAACTCTAGACCTGTTATATTGATCTGTTAACTCCTTTATAAATAAATCAATTGCAGGCGCATCTGGGATTCCACACTAGTAATACATGAACATACATAGGTCTCCGAGTCCCACTGAAATATCTTGCTCAAGATCTTGGGCATGGGAAGGGGCTGCTTGTAAAATATTCAATTTTCGTGTTCCATTACTGGCCTATCTGCAAGTAAATGGGGAAATGGAAAGGAAAAGCACAGTTACGGATCTGGATAGTGCTGACATAAGAATGCCCAAGCTAGTGTTCGTGCTGTGCTAGTGATGTGGCCCCTGGAGGAAGCCAAATTCGAAGACCCCCTCGAAAGCAAATCAGTACATAGAAAATAGACAATACTGACAGCTCTCGGAATAGGACAGCTGTGTTACAAAGTGTTACAAAGAATGAAAGAGATCTATACTGTGAAAGATGTTTGCCATCCCCCCACCACCAATTTTCTGTGGGACATACTAGGGTATAACATACACATTTATTCCCTATAAACACCCATTTATGGTCACAGAGTTGGGACTATGGCATGTCTCATTGCTGCCAATGCGATAGTTGACAAGTTCTACAGGTCAGAATATATGTAAATAAATACAATCTTGTGCATGAAGGAGTACAAAGAACAGCACAAATCTAAATACAAATATGCACATATTTAATTGTTCCCCATTTGCCAACAATTTGTTTACTTTGTGTAGGTGATGGTGCAAGTTGATAACTCTCAGTCTGCCGACATCAAGCTAGTATCTGACACAGCACTGTACAGGAAACAGTCACATGCCCTATCTGTAGTGTTTTTTCGTTTGCTCATTTTAATAAAACCACACCTTTTTGCAGGTAAACAGCATTTTAAAATATATGCGGATACCAACAGATCAGAGACTGGTAACTCCAGTCCTCGAGGGGACAGATTCCTGACAATTATCAAAACTGATTAATATATGGAAATGGCAGGTAGATTTGACAGTGTACGCATCTTTATAGGCAGCCTTACCTTACAGAAATGAGCAGCACTGACAGTTTATTATATTGACAAGACCGAGCCGCAAACAAGACTGACTGCGTAAACAAACAGCAGTGTCTGGTCTCTTGGCCTTGGCACCCTACAAGGCCTGGTGCAAAAAAAAAAAAAAAAATTAACTCGAAGGGCGATGTTTAGTGCTGTAGAAGTGCTGGATTCATTTTGCTGGGTTGCAGAGCTGCTTATTTTAATATCGCACCCCCGCCCCCACAGACCCAACATATTAACAACCCTCATGTTCTAGTGTCATGACAACACACCATCGAATATTTTACAGTGCTGCCTGAACATCATGCCAATTATCAGGCTACTCAAAAGACTTGAAGACAAAAATACATAGTACAGTCAGATTGGAGTATTATGTTATGAGGGAGTAAAAAACTAGAATACTAGCATTCTACCAATTGATGTTGCAAGTATGGGTGAACAAGTTTAATTAAAATGGCAGATCAGACACTGCCATTCTGCTGATTTCTCCATTCTGGAACGATCTGGGATATATTGAGAATGCTGACTTCAAAGCATGTTACATTTAAATAAATATAACCCTGTTAACACCACCATTTAGGAACTTATAGTCTTCAAAACAACACAATGCTTAATGTACTACAGTCTTCGCCTTCAAGGATCTTTGGAACAGTGTAACCACTTGGCCCTGAACATGTCAGTCAAAACAACAGGGTCACCTGGAACATTCCCTAGTAAGGAAGATATTTAAGTCGAGAAACTACCGTTCCACGTCCGAAAAAAACAAACAAAAAAAAACAACCTCTGCCGAGATGGTGACATAAAAAGTCGAGACTGAACGATTCCCATGCCCAGTGGGATGGTGTTTTGTGGTTGGATGACCATCTGATGAGATGAAAATTCCTAGAATGGGCACCTAACCATGAAGGCTGGTCAAAAGAAGTTTGGATACGACTGTCATGGACATGAAAAGTCTGAATTGTTCAGCCCGAAGGGGAAGACATTTCTTAAACTAATAAACAGTCAAATATAGAACAAGGAAAGTGATAGTTTGGAAATCAAGCATGAATGGAAGGTACAGAAAAGGCCCAATGCTGTTCCATTTTTCCATGCTATTCTTTCAGGAAGACTAAGGTTCATGACCCTAAACACACAGCTAAACTACATGCAAAACAAAACAAAAAAACAATAGGGGTTGAACCCCCCCAATCTGCAAAGAAAGAGACAAGAGACAGAGAGAAGAGCAATGTGTGCTCCAGCTCGACACACAACACTCACCGTTCCCCAGCAGTAAGCAGGGTTCAGCAGCTCAGCCTACCCAAGCTTGAACACCGCGCATCCTCCCGTGCTAAATTGCCTAGCAACATTTGTTAATTAAGTTAATCAGGTGAAAGGATCTAGCTGCGTTGCGACCTTGAGCCCTTATGTAATACGCGTGGGTGTGGTGAAGGAGCATGGCCTTGATAGAAAACAGTGGAACATAGGGGAACATCCTAAACAGAAGATGAGAACAAGATTTTTGAAATCATTCTTGAACACATGGTATTTACACCAACCAGTGCAGCAGTCCTACAGATCGAGGGACCCGGTTTTATCTTGAGATTTTTTTTTTTTTTTTTTTTCATTCTTTGAAAGTATTGTTTTTTTGTCCATTATTATTAATAGCCAAAACTTGTTTTGTTTTAAAACTGTCCATCTATTGTGGGGCAGTAGAAATTTTAACCAAGCATCCTTTAAAGCAGCTTTGGTCACATGATTCTTTACATCATTCTGTGCCGTGCTGACACTGCGTACGGGCCCGAGCCGTCTTAGATCAGAACTGTGCACATATGTCCCAATTACAAAACATACAGGGTGATGTCAAATCACCACCCACAAATGACGAGTTATCTGCTCCCACAAAGTATACCAAAATAATAATCTTATTAGTGTGGAGGTGGTTTGTATAGATTAATGTGTACATTAATTACAAATACTAGAAAGTAAGCAACACCCTGAAAGTCAGCTTTCGGTTACTGTAAACATGAGAAAGAAACTTGTACACAGAATGAAACCTCCTTTATTTAGCGATTATGTGCCTGCAACTTTGTTTCTCATTTACAAAAATTAAAACGTAGAAGCAAAAAAGGATAAGGTTATTTACAAGTTCAACAAATTAATCAGTTAAAGAAATAAAGAAATGTATTGTCTTTTTGGAAATGTCAGTTCTGTCATTGTGTTCTTCTATTTGAAGGTGCTGTCTAGTGACGCTCGATGCATGAGGGTGCTGGCTAGTGACACTCGCATTGTGGGAGCCCTGCTGGGGCGGCTGTGTTGACACTGCAGTTAAGACGGCTGTCACGAGGCCAACTCTTGAGCTGATTAGAGGTGGAACCAGGTCCGACTGTAGCGTTCACACTGCACTAAGTCAGCATAGCACCACCTTAAAAGCGACCAGGTGTTAAATGATTAGCAATCTTACCATCTGAACACACACACACTAGATCATGTCATTAAGTGGACTATCAGCTTGCCAGAATATGGTCAATTTTTGTCTCGCTCAATCTTTTACGTCACCCAGAGAAGATTGTTAATAACAAAGTGAAAAAAGAAAGCGTGCTTTTAGAGCCGAAGGGAATAAAACACCACCCTTGGTATTCAGCACTAAAACAAGTCAAAATAGGTGCCGTCAGTAATTCAGTTCACGTTCGCAGTGTCAGTCATGCAGATTCTTCAAAAACAGTCACTATTGCTGCTCATTTTTCTGAGTCGTGTCAGACATTTTAGGTTAGAGGGAAGATGAAGAGGAGTAGCAGATTGCCCAAGGGACTTTACAACCCACTGCAAGTGCAAAGCTTAAACCAGACAATTAAAATGGAAGTAAAGGCAGGATTTACCTTTACAAAGTACATCATTTATTCTAATTAATGTAATCAGGCCTGGGTTTTATTATTTTGCAAAACATAAACTGACATCTGGAGTTCTGATAACGACATCTCAGTCAATGTTCTGTTTGTACAGAAGCAACTGAAAATATCCATCAGTAATGCACTAGCAATAAACTTGACATTTTCTTCATGACCAAAATAACTGCAAGTAAAATAAAGGCATCGGTCTGCAGCTCAACTTTTTCAATTCAATGTTCTAGGTTGTTTTTGTGTTTTTGCCAAACAATATGGATGTTGAAACCAGAATAAATGAAACTCCATAAAAATAAATCCTGAAGTGCGTGCAAAATAATTAATAAATTGCAAGTATTGGATAAAAGTATTAGTTCTCATTGAAATACTCAAACTTAATTTATCCTGTGTGTGAAAAGCTTTCCACCACACCAATTTCAATCTATGAAGCATACACATTTTAAAACTGCAATTAAAATTAAAATTGTAATTATATTATACTTAAAAGGAATTTAAAGAACTCTAACCCAATACATTTCCCTGAATATACAACACCACACACAAGTTCACACTGCTAATCAGATCTTTAGCACAACACACATCTTTCCTTGGACAATTTCAGACCATCTCCAAGATTTAAAACATCGCAACAAATTAAGGATCTGACCAAGTCGCATCATTTTCTGATCACTTGGTAGGTAGGTCACTACTAGCGTCCCGTCAGATATAACTTAATGAAAGAGAGCTTGCACTATTCCTCAAATATTTCTGAAGGTTACTATTGTCAGATCATTATTTAATCAAAACACACAAGGTGTGAGACAGGAATTTCCCCCAGTGCTTTTATTCTAAAGCTCTTGCATTGCATTTGCAGTTTTCCCATGTTCTAAACATCATAAAAATCCAACTGCAGATAAAAACACTTCCAAAGCAATAATCAATCACCCCAAGCTTCTTGATGAGGGTGTCATCAGTTGTACCTTAATACGGCTCTTTTTATTTGCCTGTTGAGGTAGTTGTACAGAATTTAGAAAGCACACGTCGAGCACCCGTGCTCACACAACACTCACCAGTTTAAACTCAACCTGCAGCCCCGCAAACTACTCGCTCCACACGTCTGACTGATCTTCACAACTTACACTATTTTCAAACACGGGTGCCACAGTGTCCCATTTGCTCTATATTGGATACATTTCTACATATTCATAAACTCCTATAAACTAATGCACATTTGTAACATTACATCTGTAGGACTCTCTGTAATGTTCCCTCGTCTTTGCAAGGCATTGCATCACCCTTCAGTAACCCTTGCTAAGCCCTTAGTGGGTAAGGCAGCAGTTAAATTAATAAATAAACACACAAATATCTTTCTTTGTTTTGGTTCAGAGCTCCACATGAAATATCACAATCCTACAATCCGATCCTGTCCAACCTTTTTCAACATGTTATTTAAAAAAAAAAAAGAGAGAGGGTGAGAGGAGTGCATCTAATTATGGATGTGGTTTTTGTTGGGGGTTTCTGGGGCTCTTTGTGTTCGGTCCTTCCCTACATTACACAGTTTCTGGGTCCTGCTCTCAGAGCTGGGGCAATTATATACAGTGCCCAGCAGATACACAGGCCTTTCTCCAGGCTTCTGAGAAAATACCGGAGTTGAGGGAGAACTGCCCTGCAAATCTCTCCTACCCTGAGGTCTATTACAAGATATGAAAACCCTGAAGTGGGTGCATAAATGAAAAATAACGTGGATGACAACTTTCTCCTGCGCTAACGAACCGACAGAAGCCAAGCACGTTTGTTTTACACTCGTCATTAGTCTAAATTACCAGCAGGCCTTTGTGCTGAACTGAATTACACAAGCAAGGAAGTCTCAAACTGTGTCCGAGTGGAATCCATAGAGGAAAACACTATTGCCGCTCTGTGGTTGAAGGGAAACCCCAGGAAAGATTCACAGGCCTTTCTGCTGTCGTTACCAATCTTATAGCGGGCTTCAAAAGGAGTCCAATCGTTATTTAACACAATCTGTACTGTATTGGTCAAAGATTCCTGAAAATAAAAGCATCTCGGCCTTCTCTGCACACTCTACCCTTCAGTGAGATTTTTGTTCTTTTGCAATTGAGTTTTGAGGCTGAGGGGGTAGGTAAGTTTTGATGACTCAGCTGTGGTGGTCTGACTTGCTGAAATCACTGTGGTAACTAACTGCCAACCAGTACAGCTCAATAAAGATCTTATGGTGGAGGATTATCAAAAGAAATACAGTCAGCAAGCCAAGCACAGACTAGTTCACTTTTTCTTTTTGCCCAGGACTTCCAAAGCTTTTCCCCTCTAACACTAGAAGCAGGGCAGGAGTGACGGTATTATTATTGTACTTTTATTGCTCTGGTTAGTGATTACCGCAAAGTATTTACAAATAAACACGCATTGGGTTTGACCATAATATTTACGGATAGCTCGTAACTTGCATGATTTTCACATTATTTACAAAGACATAAACTGGGATACATGCAGTGGTAGATGAGGGGGGAAGGGGGGGGTTCATTAAAATTCCTCATACATTTTATTTTATTTCCAAGATTTCCAGGAAACAAACGAGCAAAAACACAATGCAGACTAGTAACCTGAGCACGTTTTGATAAAAGCATCACAGATCGGGCTTTTGTTCAATTCAAGTAATTTAACATTTGAATTGAGAAACAAACACAAGCACAGTGACTTGATATACTTTCCATTGGGTCCTGTAAAACAGATGGAATATTAAACCCCAACCAAAAAGGCATATAAAAGTAAAAGTGCTATTTTGAGTAGTTTAAAATATTCACAAAACACGTCAATTACATTACACCGTATGGAAACAAATTCAGAACTGCTACCTATTTATACAATCTGGTTCTTGTCAATACACGCTTGGTGCAGGGTGCTGCTAACTGTGGTCAGCTTTAGGCTAAGGCTGAAGTCACAACGAGAGAGAGGGGCTGCTGGCGCGCCTGTGCGCTGCAAACACGCCGCTTCCTGCCAGCGCTGGGGTGTCACAGCGGCCCCCGCCCGGCCAGCCGGCCACCTCGCAACACCGGCGGCACTTTCGCACGAACGGGCCCAGCTGCAGTAATACTAGATGCATCACATGCCTACATAGTTTTGTCAACTCGCATGGATCAACTCATGTAAAGCAAGATGCATGTTTTGTATGCCATACGCGTCCTAGCGAGACTCCTTCCAGCTATGTGCGTGTACACGGACATGGGAACCGATCAAGCCCATCATGTGATTTTTGAGATGCCTGTGTGTTCACTTCACCACCCCACCCCCAGACCTGTTGGGCACGTAGTGTCCGACTCGCCAGCGAAAATCCCCTGCAGAGTAACCGGGGGTATTAACCGCACAGTCCTCAGTGTCCGCGTGTATCCCGCCGAGTCACAGGACACCGGATTCAATCGGCTACTTCTGCGAACAGGCGATACTGTATAAACCAGCGGGAGCAGCTCCACGACGCGCTCGTTTCCCAGGGGAGCCTGTTCTGGATCCGGGACGCTGCAGCACATGCCTCAAACCTGAAGGGCTACAATGCAGAGCAGGGCGGGGAGCCGGCGTGCTCCCTCTCCCCGGCGCCTTCGGGAACCGGGAGCCCTGAACCCTGAACACGTCACACGTCGGAGCCGAGCGCTCGGATACGTCAGCTCATCTTGTTATTGTCGATCACGCAGTGGTGGCAGTGTTGGTACAGCACTTGTGTGACCCCCAAGTTGTATTATACCATCTAAAACACACACACCTTTAAGTACGTAACGCGCCAGGCCGCACGTCTTCCTAGCAGAGTCCGTCCCCGCGGAAGCGCACGTTTAAACCCGCAACAGCGGAGCAGCGCGGCGGCACACACCCGACCGCTCGCCGCGTCTTCTCGGGGAAACTGCATTCAGGGCGACCGGGGCTGAAATGGAGGGCTGTAGCATATTAAGTGCAATACGGCATCAATAACGTGTCCATCGCGCGTCACGTCGGGTTTGTTTTTTAAAAAAGGAGAAAAAGAAAGAAACAAAGAGGCGAGCAACACAGGCGGCGTTTGCAGCCGGTTGCACAGCGCGCTTATGTAACTCGCGGGGTGAAAGCAGAGCGAAACCCGGAGCGAAAGAGCGGCCGGCCGGCACAGCGCGAAAGCGGAGTGTCCGGCTGACAGCACGACCCAAAAGCGAAGGATCCCCGGGCCCTGGCATTACTCCATACGACAGGGGGACAAATAAACATGCAGGAAATCTTACCTTTTTAACCCTAGAAGTGTGAAATTAATGCCTTCATGACCCTAAATGTGACAAGAGAAATGTAATACTTTTGTTTAGTATGTTTTTGGGAGGGGGTGTTGGGGGTGGGGATATTCCACTCCTGTTGTAGAAATAAGGAGGAAACAGCCAATGCACTTTCTGCGTTCAAAAGCACACAATTATAATCCAAACGGGGCTTCCTCGCCGGGGATATTTCTGTTCTTTCAATGGTAACAATGTTGTTGTTGTTGGTGGTGTTGAAAGGCGGCGATGGGGGTCGGGGTTGGGGGTCCAAACCCTGCACCCAGTTTCTCTCCCTTTAATTAAAACAGATCACTTTCCTTTTGAGGAGGGCACTGCAAAACAACACAAAAAGGAAGAGAGTGATATTTTGTATCCCAGACGTATCCCCTTTTCTTTTTCATCGACAAAACATCTGCGAGGTATCCATCTTCTGCTGTTATGAAACTTCCAAGAAACGGCTTAAGAGGAAGAAGAAAATACAAGAACAGAGCAAAAAAAAGAGGGAGAGCAAATGCTTACGAAATGGATGGATTTCTTTTTTTTTTCTTTCCAGCTTCCAGCCAACTTGCACCAATAATAAATCCTCCGCGCAACTCCCCCCCGGGTCTCTCGGTTGAGTAGAAAACTGCGTGTGCGTCTTTTTGGAACAAAACGCTCCTTTTTGCATCAAGAAAAAAGGAGTTTTCTCCTTTAAAAAAATCCGAATTTAAAGTTATTGCATTCACTCCATCATGGTGGCCATGTTTGAGAGACCTGAGCACAGCCTGTCAACCTCCCTCAGACAAGTAGTCCCTCATTAAACATTAAGTTGGCCGTAGTCTTTACAGATCGTGTTTGGAGGGCAAATACTGCCACATAAATAAGACATAATAATTGCATGATGAAAGGGTGAGAGTAATGTGATAAAAACATGAATGAAATCCGTTCAATTAAAATACTTACTGACCCCGGCGGAGGGATACATCGGAGTACTCTTCAGGTAAGAAGACTTTTTCAACCAGCAGCTACACGGCTGCTGTAAAAACGCGGTGTGGACTTTCGGGACGTGGCCCAATTAAGTGTGACATCTTGTTTAAAGTTATTGTTTCAGGCGTGGATTTATTCCTTTAGCAATAGTGGGGAAAATAAATGAGCGTGTGAAAGAAAAAAAACGCGCTCACAAAACGAGCTTTTCAACGAGTGGACTATTGTAAATAAACAGCAAAATATAATACACAAAATCAAATAACTAACAACATACTTAGCACATTTGGTTGATACAGCTTGATTTCAAATTGTGAATGTATCCAAATAAAATGAAACGATTTTAATAAAATACAAATAAAACGGCTATAGCAAAGAAAAGAGAAAGAAAAGGGGGTTCCGGTAGAAATTGGAAGCCCGAGTGCTGACGTCACACGCGTTTCAGGACAACAAGGGTTTGTTATTTTGACGCCGCGACGCAAACGCGGCGCAATAAAGGCGAGCAGTCCAACATTATTAGCGAGGGCTGTATTAATGGTCAGACTTGTAAGGGCCAGTTATCTGATATATGAACCCAGACAAACGGATTAGCACTCGGAGATAACAGTCCTATCTGCACAGCTGAAACCAGACACCGCGGGGGCGCCGCTGGGAGCTGCTGTCACTTGTTACTGTTGCCAGCTCCAGCAGTCTATTGCAACCAATGCAGCAGAAACGTCGCCTCCTTGATATTTATTTACGAATTTGAATACAACCCGTTACTTTATTGTGTATGTACAAGTTTTTCACTCCCTTATTGATCTGTCCAGTTCTTGGGGCTTTATCCTCCATGGACCACAAACACTCGCGAATTGTGTTTGTATCCATTTAAAATGTCTTCATGGCTTTAAAGGTAGAATTAAGATTAAGCTTTGGATTCAGAGGTGAGACCAAGTTATTGGCTATTGTTTGCATATATCATAGCAAAATATTGTAGGGATCTGGGACTGTAATGTTAGTGTGTGTGGGAGGGGTGGGGCAGAATGTTTGGGGGTCTGATTTATCGAGTGTTAGGGGTGTTGTTGCTGCTCGGGTCGAACGTTAGCTGGGGTGCTGTGATTGGGGGGCTAGGAGATGTATAAATGAAGGCCTTCCCCATGGCGAGTAGCAAATAGGCACTAAGACTGGTCCATGGACAGTTGGAGCAGGGTGCCAGTGACGAACCTGTGAGTGAAGCCCAGGAGCCAGCGGGACGGCAGAGACGAGTCCCTGCCTTGACACAAACAAGAGAGCGACAGCGACGCAGAGCAGCAGCACGGCAGCAGTGAAGAGGCCTGGCGAGAGGGAGGCAACATGGGTCCAGGGTCTGACAGCGTGACCCAGTTCAGCAGCTATAGTTGAGCAGTAGGGTGCATACATGCAGGCCCCAACAATCTCAAGCAAAGGAGAACAAAAACTGGACTTTGCCCCATGCTCACCATTTACTTCTCCATTCCCCGCCCCCCGCACATTTCCAGATTGAGGGAGAAGTAGCTGGGAGCAAGACTAAGCTCAGTGTTGTTCCTGTAAGGCTGCCTGAGAATTAACCTGTTGCATTCACCCCAACTCACCCTCTCTTATTGTTTTTTTTGTAACCAGTAAAACACTACATGTGATATATTTTAAAATCCTATGAAAATATTCTGAAATGTACAATTTATAGTTGTGAAGGTGAGGATGACGGGTTTCTCCAAACAATATGTACATGGCATGGACCCAAACAGAGATGTGCAAATCTGCTTAAAATCTAGTGGCTATTCATCACTTTGGTACTTCTTCAAAATTACAATTTATAGGATCCTGTACAATAAATTATATTTCAGAAAAATCCCTTGAATTTATTTTTGTAGTCCATCGCATCCAAACAACAGTATTATTATTATTATACACTGGCCTATATATACTGTATATATATAATGTGTTCAAACATGATTGGCATTTCATAGTGAGTCTAGCACACACATTTGCAGGGCTCGAACATTGCAGCAGACTGGCTGTTGGCAGCCATTGATCCCTTGAAATATAACACAAAATCTAAGAGTCAATTTTTAAGCTTTTAAGATTGTTGTGCTCTTACCAAAAATGATGGCCTCAAAAAGTAAGTGCACAGATAGAGTCTTGCTCATTAGGATTCTGGTCTCTCCCACTAGGCCAAGATAAATAAAGGTCAGTGATGGGATGGAAAGAGTCCAAAGAGGAACAGGTGCCAGTGGAAGTGCTCTTCCTGGTTTAAAAGAGGGTTCACTGTCTTCAGAGACAGTGCTGAACTGATTCCTCAAGTGGAGAGTTCACAGAGACGGGCCTGATGCGAGATCTGTCTGTGCCATTAACCGCACTCTGAAGACTCGAGCAAATCTCTCATGATCAGCACAGCAAACATGAAGGAGCCCAATTCCGGCTCAAGGAAGTCATTACTATGTAACAGTTTAACAGTACAATCTCCTTTCTTCAGTATAAAAGTTGTGCACTTTGTTTATTCTTCTTGCTATTTACACATTCTGTGATGTAGATAAAACCATAAGAAATCATAGCATTTCTTTCTTCCGTTTTTTGCTTTTTGTTTGTTTAATTGTACCCCCATATCAGAACAAAAGCAGTGAAGAAAGCTCATGTTAAATTAACAAGAATATGTTTTAAGTTTGACCTCAAAGTATTTGGCTGAATTACAAATGTTTTTATTTATTAGTTTGAACTAGGTGTAGTCTCTATTTTCAAGGTGCTCCGAACAGTACAATATGTTATGTTTTCACCACAAAACATAACAGTATATTCAATGTTTGCTTCTTAACTAATTCTAAAATAGAAAAAAATGAAATCTCAATACTAGGATAAAATATGGATTATTGGAATGTTTTAAAATGTTTGATCTAATTCCTATAATCAGTGCATATATATACTTTGTTATATATTCCCATTTTCCTTTTGGTAGGTATTTTACATTGAGACGTGCAAGCTTTTGCCCATGACTGTATATTGCAAAATGTACTCAGAGATAAGTGTGATGTGAGCAACAGTCAGGCATTTGCTGAGAGTCACACAGATTTATTAATGAAATCATTTATTTTTAAAAACAACTCACCCACATACATTGTCAGATTTCAGACACATCACAGATTGTCCAGCTAATCCTATCACATTAAACCATAGTAGGTGCACAGGGACGGCCCCAAACAAACATTAAAGCTTTAAGAAAATATTAAAGACAACATGTTTATGTGAGCTATTTATGATCAAGAGTTCCCGGCTGTGATAAACAAAACTAAGTGAATCATACAATTGAGAAAAGTACTGATATTCCTTGAGAAAAGACGTAATGCATGCAATAGAAACCATTTGAACTCAGACCAATGAATCGCTCTCAGTGTAGTTCTAAGCAAATACAGAACGCCAATTTGACGCATCTTGGAAAATAAGTGATTCAGGTAAAATCAATGCACTTGTTTTCCCTACAACAGCCCAGAGTCTTGGTAATAGCAAGACACACTTTCACTGGTCCCCCCAATATACACTGATTGGCCACTTTATTAGGTAAACCTCCCATTTCCATGAAATAGACTGCACAATCGGTGACAGTATCATGTGTTCAGATTATGCTATTTAAAGCAGGTGGGCAGGTACCTATGGATTGTGTGTGTGTACAATTCAGAGGGGAAATGGGCAAGACGGGTCATGGGAGTTGATGTCGGGTGCACCAGTGTGAGTTTGTCAGAAACAGCACCCCACTGGCCTGCCCAGTTACCAGATCTCAATCCACTTGAGCATCTGTGGGCTGAGATGGAACGAGCTATTCAGAGTAGAGATCCACCAACAGCCAATTTGCAACAACTATGAGAAGCAGTGGAGTCGACATGGGCCAGCATCCCTGTGCAACGCTTTCGACACCTTGTAGAGTCCATGCTCTGATGAATTCAGGCTGTTCTGAGGGTGAAAAGGGGAGCAATGTGCTATTAGGTCGGAGAACCTGATGAAGTGGCCACCCAGTGCATACTAGATGCTATTTTTGTGGCACGCATCGAAAGGGGTTTGCAATGAGAAAATTGTCAACTGGAGTGAAACATATCAATAGAATGGCTGTGATACAAAATATGATATCTCCTCTGAGCTGGCGCCTCAGTGACACTTGGCCTGGTGTGGGATCTCACAGTGACAGCATTTACACTGTGTACTTAATCCAACACCCTCTCTGCCACCCAGCTACAAGGCAGGTACACACAGCATGAGAGATGATGGTTAGCCTGTGAAATAGAAGGAGATACTACTGTTCACCTCTCATCTTGTTTTTATTATTTTCTCAAACCAGTATCACACTTCCCATTATGAAAGGAAGCGTCAGTCCAGATGGATCTAGGTAATGCGAATGATTTAAGCAAAAGTCTGCATAATACCACTTGTGTATAGTAGCAGGATTTCCGTGTGAACAATTACATTTAAATGTGTTATAACAAACAAGAAACAACTATAACAGCGTGACATATGTTTATGTTTTTCGTATGTATGCTCATTTTCCTCCAGGCTTTAATATCATTGTTTTCTGTATTCATATTCACAGCTCACTGCTGCTGCTGTCTCAACCAAATATCAAGTAACACAGCAAGGTTTCGTCCCAGGCATGTCCTGCCTGGATTCAATTATCCCAGGCTTGCCACTCTCCTGGGAGCCCCGTCTGCACTAGGCAGTGGGTCATTATACTCGTGCATTCTTTGCAAGGTGGCAGGACTTATTTTTCCCATACAATTTTATGATGCTTTGCAAGTCTGAGGTTTCACTCCTCACGGGCCTGGAACTATCAAGGCTTTAGTCCACGGTTTATTATGGTTGTTGAATGTGGCTGTGACAGGAATATCCTACACTGTAATGAGCCAATGGGGTGTATATAATTATGGTCTGTTTCAATAGGCATTATAGCTTACTTAGCTGGGTTTTGATACTGTAGATTAAGACTGGAAAGGGCCAACATACTTGCCTACCAGACGCATAAGGAGCCCTCATCACCCACCTCCCCCTCAACACACACTTCTCTTCTTTTAAAGTCCTGTTGAGAATCCTTCCAGCGCTATCACTTCCCAGTGGCGAACACCCTCTGGGGGGGTCAGTTGCTCTAAAAGAGACTCTAACCAATGGAGCTCTGTGTCTGAAACGGTGGTGAAATCCTGAGGAATTCTGCTGCATATAAATCGCATTTTGTTGTCGACAATAGAAATGGAAAACATTCGCATGGCAACAACAGAAATGCACTGGAAGTCTCAATGACATTTTGTGTATGCGAATCAGTTTTTAAGTAAATAAACAATAAGTCACACTTTGTTGAGAATTCAGAAACCGTAGTGCCAATATAGGGTGGCACAGTGGGGCAGTGGTTAGCGCTGCTCCCTCACAACTCCTAGGACCCAGTTCCTGTGTGGAGTTTGCTTGCTCACCCTCTGGCTGTCCAGGTTCCTCCCACATCTCCAAGACAGGCTGTTTCTGAAGACGGGCTACTCTAAACCGCCCTGCAGGTATGTGAGTGTGGTTTGTGTGTCTGTGCTGTTCTGCGAAGGACTAGAATCATGTCAAGGTTGTCCCCTGCCTGCTTACCTGTGCCCTTCAGTTTAGGCTTCAGACCGTCTCCTCCGGCTCCTGATTGTGTAACTTGCAACTTCCCCTTGCTGTTCCAATTCCTACCCATAACTACCCTTCAGCCTAGCCCTTTGCAAAGCTACTCACGTCAGCCCTTCACGGATGAAGTTGTGCTGATGCACTAGGGAGACATCTGTCCCTTCACACGCAGCCGGCCCACGCTGCAACCAAGCGATTGTATCGGGCAGAGGCCTGATACTCTTTTCACTTCTACAGCCACAATGTCATTAGCACCACAGTGGAGGTATCCTCAGCCGAGATATCCCCACCAAGACCCAGCAACATTCAGCAGATAGTGCCCCACATCCTGGGAGAGCTTATTATGAAAGAATGGATAATAAAAATGTAATAAAAGTAAAAGGGCACCACAGCCATCGAAGATGTCTGCCGCAGCACGGAGGAAAAGTGAGCTGGGAAATCATAACCTGTAGGATAAAAATCAACTCTGTGGGGCTCCGCTTACTCAAGGGTCTACCTCACACGTATATACAGGCACAACTGGGGCTCAGAAAGCAACACCAGACCAAGACAACAGCAAGGCATTCAGTCTTCCACAGAATAACAGACAGCTAGTGTGGCTTTGTTATAGTCTTGATATTTCATTCCCTCTGCTGTGTTTGAATCTGATGCCACTGTCGGGACTGTATTTGGGAAGTGATTGTTTTTCTTTACTTTAACTCACTATTTTCAGTTGGTTTAAAAAGAAAAAAACTGCAGCCTTGTTTTTGTGCACCGTTGACTGTTTTTATGCCAGCTGAATAACACAATGGTGCTAAAGGTAACTTATAACATGCAGGAATGATGAAAAACAAAAGGAGTGACAATACAGGGATAAAGGCAGATACCGAGATTTACTCACAGTTTAACCAAGTCAGTGTTTGTTGATAGTTTATAGGGGTTAATGCCTTTGATTTGGTCTGTGAAGTGAGTTGAACTGCACCAGATAAGGCTACTGTTGCAGGGCGGCATTTCACCTTATTTATATATATTACAGAGGAACAGTTTTATTTGCATTTAGATTAAATCAATATTCTTCAGAAATAATCTGTGACTGAAAGACTGACCGTGCAGGTAAATTACAACTTTCTCTTGCATGATGCATGAGGTAGAACTGCCAATTCAATTTCAAGAAGCAAGATCTTCTTCATCATTGTCTTCTTCCTCATACACCTCTTGTTTACTGTATAACATTGTTTTTAGTTTTTTAAGCTGAGAAAAGTATCCTTGAAAAAGGGAAAGTTTAAAGTGAAGGCACAAGAGGGAGAGAGAATGGACGCAAATGGGTTTCCCTGCAGTGAAGGATCAAATATAACAATCTGGTTGGTCAGAGCTTAATTATTCTGGAAAACATGCTTAAAAAACAATTCTCGTCTCCTAGAAACTAGCATGGAGAGGAGGCTCTACGGGGAAACTAGCAGCGACTGTTATTTACTGTACAGCTATTCATTGGCACAGTGCTATTAGTAGGGCCTTCTTGTGAACCACTGTTGAAGCTACACTTATGGGGGTTAATCTTCTGATAGGAGGCATTGTTGTAGGTCTCAGTCTGTTGGTGTTAACAGATACAAATAATCAGATTGTAATACTGGCTCTGTTACATGTCTTTGTTTGTGCTTTGGTTTTTAACATCGGCCAAACCATCGCTGTTTTGATTCGGCGCGCCCCTGCAGATTGGAGAGGTGCTTTCTGTCCGTTAACCCCGAATGTGTGTCAGTCTGATGCTCCCAGCACTGCTCCCTCACAAGCTGGGCCTCAATGTTCCCAGTAATGTCATGTTCCAAGGCAATTAGCGTTTTTTTAACAGTATCATCTGTAACTAAAGCATTTAGGTCTCAAAGCTGTCACTGATTAAAAACCAAGTTAATAGCTTAAGCTCTCATTAGTGGCTGTAATACATGTATACTCTTTACAACTTTGTTGATTATAAGCATTTATGAAAGCAAGTTCATACCAGTAGCCTCCTTAGTCATGTATAATTTTAATAGCAGCCAGAACCCCAGGCCTAGCTGTCACCAACATGAACATTAGAAACTCTACCCTATACCTTAATGAAACTTTTGACTGGTTTTACAGACCTTGATTAGAACTAGTCTAGGACTACTCTAAATTAACTTTGATTAGCCCACGAGTAGTGCTAATTTGAGTCTGTGACTAACCCTAACTATAGCCCAAAATCAAAGTGTAACTGTACTGGCATCCCCAAGCAAAATATAACTAAATTACTCTAAAAACAACCTTAATGGAACCGTAATAGCATTACTACCTTCACGTGTATCTCTATTGAAACCCAATAAAAGCTCAGTCCTTTACAAATTCAGTTTTTGTATTTCAGCTTTTCATTTTTATCTATCCACATTGGCAGTTTACTAGCCTAACATCCTAATCATGATCACAATCTTCATTCCAAACTCTGATATAGAGCCAAACTAAAACACCTGATACCTGATATCTGGATGGCTATACCTCTAAAAGCCTTTGAAATATAACCATAATGCCCTTCCTACCTTCACCTCTATCCCTAATGAATCCTCCCCTTGCTGAGGCTCCAGTCCTGTAATAACGATAACCTTTCTGTGGACCACCAGGAAGAAGCAGTTTGAGATTCTGTCTTAAGAGCGTTGCTAAGATGTCTAATGTTGACCGGGAGCAGAAAGCCTCCTGCATTTCGAGACAACATTGACAATTTGCTCAGTGGCACAGCCTTTTAAATTCCTGAAATCAGGGAACACTTGAAGATCTCTCTTCCTGGCGTCTGTAAGGCCCAGGGGTTCTTATCGGCTCTCCTGAGGGAAACCCTTAGTAAGTCCAACTGTGTGTGTGTTTTGTAGAATCCTCTTTATCCATACACCAGTGCTGTTCTCATTGTTGCTCGTGGGCCTTGGTGCTCTGAAGGGGGGGGGAGAGAGAGAGAGAGGGAGAGAGAGAGAGAGCACTTAATGTTCCAGTCAGTTGGCAATGCTTGTTTTTTTATCTCTAAGGGGAATAAACTCTATGGGCTGGTTTCACGGGCTTTGAATAGCACTAGACACTGGGTAGTCCACGATTAGAGCTACACTGGGTCTGTGGAAGCAGCCCTGTATGTGTTTCCTGAGTTCAGTTCTCCAGATAGACGAGGCTCAGTTCAAGACAGAATCACATGTCCGCAGAGGACGGCTGCTGACGAAGAGCAAGTGAAACGACACTGCAGATCTATTGAGCGTGTGAAGACACCACAGAGATAAAGGTTTGAGAGTCTCAGACACGTTTCGGGTTTAAATGGTTTTGCACATTTAAGCCTTTGGGTGTGATTTTCCATGGTTGAAGATTTACTTGTGCGTAAGACCAGCCATTTTAATGCAATTTCTTGCAATTTGCAGTTTTTCAAATCAAGATCATCTGTGGGGGATTTTTGCTACTCTTTTGAGGAAGCTGTAAGTTACAGTGACAGTACTATAATAAACTGCACTTACTCTTTTGAAAATCCCTTTCCAACTTGGCACATAATGTGAAATTGTACACCTTTACTTTTGGGTGAAGAGAGAAAAAATAAAGCGAAAAACGAATCACAGCATGGAGTGAAATGAGAAATTGCGGTTGCTTCCAATTACTCACATTAAATGTATTTGTGCGCAGAAGCTGACAGCCTTGTTCTCCCTGACTCGGCAGCCGTGGATGAAGTTAATTTCTGGCCTGTGTGGAGGAAATTGATTATTCCCCTGATTGCTTGCCAGCTTTCACAAGCCCAAAGGCATGCCATTGTTCTGTCCTTGGTCTTGTTCTTAAACATCTTGGTATCTCATGTTGTCATCTCTCTGACTAACAGAAAAGAAATATACACTTCTCAAAACTTGAGAGGACACAGCCCTTCAATAAACTAACAGGTGCCACTCCTACATGTTAAGTTTTCTTTTAAATGTTTATCTAAATCCCTTCCGGCTTTCAAATTGCATTTACATCTTACAGGCTCGACAGACACGTGCTGACCAATAAAACGATCGCTAGGCCGAACCATCTGATCATTCTCTAATATAATTTGTTAACCATGTATCTTCTATGGCAGGAGTTCTCTCATTATTTTCTCTCTCTAGCTAATTCTTAATAAAGACCCCCATCAGTTTAAACATTAAAGTTGCTTGACATATATTATAAATCTTCATCAGAACTACAAGTCTCAAGATTCACCATAAGCTTTTTTCCCCTAGAACGGTTCTACTTTATTAATGCAACATAATAAAACATTGAGATTATTATTATATGAAAATCTTAAGTGGGAGATTTCATGTTTTTCTGGGGACCCCTTGGACCTTCCCTAACAACCCCAAGGGGCCCCTGACTTTATGGTTGGGGACCATTACTCTTTGTTTCAATTGTATCATGATTGGGTTTGATAATGGTGGATAATGCAAATCTCTGGTGAATCTTGCTCCTGAAAATATACCTCCGTCGTTCTTCCTGCAGTGCATTCTTAACATTAATCACAAAGTGGATCATTCTTGTCCTCAACGTGGCTTTAAACCCATGTTTATTAATCTATTACTATACTCTCAGATTTGGGGCAGCACTTGCTTGATTTTTCTTCTTAGGTCTGGACCAAATCAAATCTTTGACCTACCTACACATCACAAATTACACACTTGTACCCTTTCACGGTTTCATGTGTAGCCGGAAGTCACTTTCCAGAGTGTAAGAATTAAAACACAACGGTGCGCAAGGTTATAGTTTCAGTTTTAGTTTTGAGTGGGTCCAGGCCTCAGTACAGCTCTATTTCATCAGATGAGTTTTGTTTGCTGTAGTGGATGTGACACCTATTTGTCAACAACATTACTGTCATTCTGATGAAGAAACTATGTTGCTGTAATTGGGAAAGCACTCTCGAAGCCAGAAAAAACAATGCTGACCGAAAAACATACAATAATAACAACAATAAATAAATAAAGCAGTCATTTACTATTGTGGAGAAGCGCTATGCTTTACAAACACTGCTTGAACACCCAAAATCGGAGTTTTCAACTGTGGGAGAATAACAGAAAGGACAGGAATGATGTACGTGCTTTGCTCACACACTCTTACGCAGTGGGGTATTCCTGACAAAGAAGAAAAAATTATATTCCAGAACATCCACTCAGAGTGTCCCCCCGGGGGGAAGACGGGTCAGCTGAGGCCATGTGCAGCCCAGACAGTCCTGAGGGATTAAAGCCCCCCAAGGCTTGTGGTCTCCAGCCAAGACCGCCGATGATAAATGATCTGGTCATGTACATACCAAATCTGCATGAATAAAGAAGCCCACTTTTAGAGGCGGGTCTCACAACAGGCCATTTCATAGCCCAGCAACACAAGAGTGCTTTGCAATAAAAATTCACTGCCTCGAATCACAACATGTAGCTTTAATGTAGTCTTCTGTCGGCAGTACATCATCAGTATAAATATATATGGGTGACAGCTCTTTTAACGTGGGGGCCTTGTACTCGTAGACTGGGTATTTTTAACATCTGTTTTCACTTTATTTTGAGAGATGGGAAGAGTACACATACATGCAAGGCATTTCATTGTCATTGTCACAAACACAAGTGACTGAAAAGTCTCCCATCTTCTGGAGAGATCAGTAAGCGAAAAGAAAGACAGGCAAAAGTGTTGCTGATAAGGCTTTGCATCATCCTGCAGATGCATTGAGAGATTCTCCAGAAAGCACAGAGTCACTGCATTCTTCACTGTCAGGCCGTATCCTCAGGAAGATGACTTGTGGGTAAAGGTCTCATTGATCAACAACAGATTCAACGCAACAGCTCACCCAAACAAAGGCCAACGATGAAGCAATTCAAACCAGGAATGTAAAAAAGACACACTTTATTTAATATTTACATCATTAGTACATGCTGGAAGAAGAATGGGAAGAACACATTGTTTCTCTGTCATCACGAAGGAAGAGGAAAGAATATTTCAGGAAAGTGAAGAAATAAATTCAAAATAATTATTTGCAGATGAAGACGACAGTAGAGTACAAAAGAAAAATCTTAAAGATTGATGTCACTAATTTGGAAAACATTGTGCAGACCAATGCAAATCTCTGAACAAATCCCGAGAAGCCATTTAAGACCATGCGGTTCCCCCCAGTGTATGGCTTGAACCCCCGGTCAAAGCTTTCCGAGTCCCTCTCTTCCAGATTACCATTCAACATATAAAGTTATGCAAAAAAATGTTAAGCAAATGAAAAGACGAAAAGCGTTACCTATGTGTCATCTCTTTTCCTGTGCTAGTTTTGGTTTGTTGTCTGGAAACATTCATGCAATGCTTTCTCAGATCTCAAGGTCTTTGGTCAGGCGCCTCCGACCACCTTAACTGTACGGGTTTGTAAAAATAAATTCAGCCTTCAGGACTTCTTAAATGCAAGATGTTCACAGGAAACGCCTCAGCCGTTGCAAATAAACAAAAAACATCTTTATCATCATATGACACTCACAGCATGGTTTTCAAAAAGGGGAAGCTGGCCGAGTAATTAACCCGATCGCTGTGTTTATGGCTTTAAATACGCAGAGAGAAGATGTGTAACACACACTCACACACACTCCTTACTCGCTGGATTACAAAAATTGGACGCCACCCTCCCCCACGTAGAAGGCGCTCCTCTGCGTGCTTTTGCTCCTCAGGCTGGAGGACACAATGGAGAAGACCTGCCTGCCATCCTGCCCAGCATCCGCTCTAGAGAACACCAGCCTGTGCGTGACCATCTTCTGCCAGGCTCTGCACAGGTAGGGCTTGGAGTAATCAGTGTCCGTGGAGTGCCAGCCTCTCCAGGAAGAAGAGGAGGAGGAGGAGGAGGAGCCGTCTGCCGCCCCACATGAGTCGGCCGCGGGGTAGTTCCTCATGATGGCCTGGGTGGTAGCGACGAGGACCAGGCGGTAGTCCCTCAGCAGCCTCTGCAGGAGCTCGGCGCACTTCCTCAGGCCCAACTCCTGGCTCGCCACACCCTCCCCTCCCCCGCGATCCGTCCAGTAGAAGGTCGACACGCTGTCCAGGACGAGGAGGGAGAGCGTCGGCCGGCTGCAGAACAGGCCCTCGAGGTAGTGCAGCGTGAGGAGCAGCTGTGCGGTGCCGCCGCAGTGGGCCACAAAGAGGCGGTGCAGGCAGCTCCGCAGGGCCTCCTCCGAGCTCCGGGGCAGCCGGTGCTCCAGGACAGCCACCAGCCGCAGCATGTCGAAGTGGAAGTCGGTGTCGACGAACACCACCTCGGCCTCCAGGCCCCCGTGCTCGGCTGGGAGGATACAGCGAGCCACCAGGTGGTACAGCATTTCCGTCTTCCCCGTCCCCTCGGTGCCGAAGAACTCCACCACGTCGCCTGCGAGCAGGAAGGTAGATTCAGTCACTTTCCTCGTTCTCACCCACTGCCTTCTTCTCTAACCTGCTCTGCCCATCTACATCCGTCATTCTCTGTGTCCCTCGCTCCATCCTCCTATCTATGGACTCCTCACTTTCCACAGAGAGGCGTCACAATCTGAACAAACTCCCCAGTGATGTGGTTGAAGAGACAATTTGGGAACATTTAATAATAGACTGGATAGGATCCTTGGATCACTTAGTTATTAATGGATAACAAACAAGCACGATGGGGCGAATGGCCTCCTCTCGATTTGACACTTTCTTATGTTCTTATCTCTTAGCTTCCATCCACCTCCTTCTCTCTCTTCCCATCTCTTTCTCTCTCCCATATCTACCTCGCCTTCTCTTCCTGTCTCTCATCAGTCATCGGTGTGAAATTCATTGTCACCACTATCTTTGTGCTTGTTACCAATACATAGTTAACACATACTGTGTCAAAGAGCTGAATGAAAATGCAATAATAAAATGTTCCAAGACGTTAATTTTTCTGTTTGTGTCTCTGTTTAACACCTGATTCATATTTAACACCAGCCTACCGATGCTGATTACTTTTCTGAAGATTGTTTTAGATGTACTGTGGATTTTTTGTAGTTGCCTCACAAGAATAAACAGTGGGACAAATGACACCAGCGACAGTCATTAACACCGAATAAATAAAATAACGATAAAATATGCATGCACAAAAGACACACTTCCTGGTTTTTATAGACTTATGATTTCAGATCAAGAGAGCAGCGAAATTAGAAAGTGACAAACGAGCCCAGGTAGATTTGAGCCCTTCTCTTTCATTGCCTAGTTTTTAATTTTCAATCATACGACACATACACTCATATTCCGGGAATAAAAAATAAGAAAAGGATTCTCATACAACAAGTGTCACTGTAGGCATTACTGTCCCTGCTCTCTACAGCTAGCATATATCTACACTTCAATCTCCAGTAAGCGATAGGCAGTCTGGCCTGCGGTGTATATCTCCTGGTACCACACAGAGGAGACTCGGCCGCTCAGATAAGAGGCACTTTTCACTGGATTCACACTTCTGATAAAAGCTGCAGCGGCTCAACGTCTCTACGTGGCCGGGGGATGGTTCTCATCTCGCTGAAAGGCACAATTACAACAAAATGTTCTGAAAAAGGCCTAGACCATAAATCAAAAGCACTTGCTTGTTCCAGGTCTTACTCAGTTGCTAATTGAAAAAGGCAGTATAAAACCTCAAGGACTGGAATTGCTAACCTAATGTCTTCCCACGTCACTGAATAATCAACACCAACTCCTGTAGCTGTTCCTCAACTGCTGGCGTCTGTCACAGATCTTTACCCCTGCCAGAAAACACTGTCCCAGCAGCTGAATCACCATTTTGTGAAACAACATTATATAGCCAGTGTTTCTCAAAGCTGTTCAGAGGCCCGCATTACCAGTCCGTGCTTCTGACCCAAGCCACGTCTCCATTGTATGTTCAGATATCAGTATTTTGCTGTGTGTTGTGTGCAATACAGTAACACATCTTCATTTAGTTTAAACTCTGTGCGACTACACTGAGTGACATGAATTGTGAAGCAGCGCTGATTTTAAAAGCAATGATCAGAGCCCTGGGTTGGATCAGTAACCCTGACTGGTGCTGGTGGGGCCTTCAAACAGGTGTTGGACACCATCCATCTCAGGGGGTCTCATCTCCAGCTCCCCGAGGGCCACAGTGTCTTCTGGTCTTTGTTCTGACTTGATACCTCAGTTACTTCATTACCTAGTTCTGTTATCAATTAGATTAGTCTCTGTAATCACATGGTTTGGAGCAGAGCTTCCCAACCCCGGTCCTGGAGAACCAGTGTCCGCTGGTTTTCATCCCAGCCCACTCGGCACCTGACCTAAATTCAAGGTGCACCACCTACAACATCAAGGACAGCCTGCAGAGAAGTATTTAATTAGAACAAATTAAGTAATGGTCTAATTGCTTAAGTACTTAATGTTCCTCCTTATGGTCTTACCCTGCGCTGGACCTCCTTCCTCAGCGAACAAGCGGAGCTCGAGGTCCTTCAGGGAACGCCGGCCTTCCAGGCGCGCGAGCAGCTGGGCGGCCGGAAACAGGCGGCACGATCAAAGGCAGCACAGACATGACGTCAGGAGCAAGATAGACATCATTAAAGGCCCGACCTCCCACAATGCCTGCTGACACACAAGGTTGTGATATTTGCTATTACGTAATATTTGCTGTGTGTTAGCAAATATTACGTTATAGCAATTATTACATTGCTACACAGTCAGTGTCGGAAACGACCACTGCCACATCGACACCAGCACTGAGGACGCCATGGTCGTGCTCTAAATAAATCCACGTATTCATTATTATTTTTTTAAATGGCTAACTTTCATTTTCAAAGTCTTCTCATTACTTCGTATTTATTGTAATTACTGCAACCCATCTAAACTGAAAGCGCAACGCCCTCGTTTTCCTAATGCAATGCAACACGGGCCACTTCTGCCTGCTTTCACTGCGGTCCGCCTTGCACAGTGTTTACCTGCGCTCCCGACTCCGCCGGGCCGCCGTGCAGCGCCATCCAGCACAACGCGCCCCAGCAGCGGCACAGCCCGCCGAGCAGCGCCTTCCCTTCCGCCTCGGTGTCCGCCGCTCCCGCTTCCTCCTGGCAGCGCCGCCACAGGGTTACCGTATACCCGCCAATATACGCGCACAGCATCGCCTTTTAAATAGGCGAGGTTTGTTATTGCAATGATACATGTATGTTTCTGCCTATTTCTTCATAAACTGAAGCTTGTATTTATTCGGGGGGTATTATTCATATTATTATCTGCGTTGTAAAATTATTCTTCCACTATCCCTGACCAAATGTCCCAAGTGCTATGCTATTACTTTTGGTGTAGGTCTGTGGCCTGCCTTCGGACCTCCATGCCACATCCTCTAAAAGTGAAAGTAGTTTATAACTCTCTAAAGGTTGTAAACACAGTCATGGTACTTATTGAAGACCTATAAGAGACCTATGGTGCTTTATCTGACCATGCCCTTTTTCTTGACTTTTCTGGAGCCAGATACTGCTCTTTTACTCTGATGCAAGGTGCTCTCAGACATTGAACATCTCATTACACATTCAAGGAAGCTGAGTAATGTTACTGTAGAGCATAGACAGGAAACTGTATGAAGTTTCCAAAACTGTGAACTGTTTTCCGATTGGAGCTATGGATCATGGGATATCGCCAAAAACATCTTGATTTTGAAGGCTTATAACTCCTTACGGGTGGCAGATGTATAGGAAACCATATGGGCTGTATCCATGCATGACCTTCAACTTGACCTCTGACCCTTCCTTCAAGGTCAAATCACGTTTTCATGCATTTCAGGGTTAAAGCTTGCAAGATCCATCAAAGTCATCATGAATCATGTTATAGGGGCCCAAATGTGTTCTTTTGAAAAAATAATGTTTGAACTTTGACCTTTCTTTCAGGGTTCAAAGGTCAATTAAACATTAACTGCTTTCAGATTGAAGATAGAGTCACATTTAGTATTGGACACATATAGGAAACCATAAGTGGTCTATTTGAAAATGTTCAAAATTATTACCTTTTGACCTCTCGTTTCAGGTAAAATGCAAGTTTTTTTTTAAACTTTTACCTGTATAATGCCTCACAGAGAGGAAATAGGCCTTTGGTCAATATGGAACACATATAGGAAACCATATATGGGCTTTCACAATATGACCCTGAATTTTACCTTTGACCTTTCCTTCAAGGTCAAGTTCACTATGAGTCATTAAAAACTCTTATTTTCTTAAATATTAAACATATTTTCTCCTAGACACAAGCCTCAAAACTGATATCTGACTTCAGATTTGTAATGAACATCATATGTTGACTTCTAAAGCATGGTACATGGTAAACATCTGTGCCTAATACAAAAATAAATATATAAATGCTGATACACAGACACACAGAAATCTCTTACTGTACATTTTATGAAGAACTGCATGGCTATCTCTATATAATCCCATAGTCACTGTGAAGTGGCAGAACTGTCAGCTGGTTGGAGTGGGATACAAATTTTACCAAATTCCCTTTGGTCATTAAAACTAATACTGATTCCCTGATACGGGGTTTATTAATGGCAGTTTGATAAATTCATGATATCCATATATTATTACTGTTGAGTACATTTACATAGCAAACCATATCTGAGGAAAGGCTATTTCTTTAATCCTTCAAATAGGTTAAAAAAAGGGGATAACACATAACAATAATGGGCACCAGTTCCTAATGAATTAATATATGAACCCCAAAGGAATAAGTCATGAATAGCTCATGCACTTCCACTGAGTTTTGATGTTTATCATATATGTAGCCTATAAGCCTTAACCCTCAACCTAGTCTGTGTTATTCTTTTGGTATTCTTACAGCAATGTACTGGTGAATTGGTGCCCATTATTCTAAAGTGTGACCAAAAATGTAATGTAAACCAACATTAAATACACCATCAAACATCATTGTCCTCAAATTCTGTTCCAAATTCAATATAATTGCACTAGACAGCCTGTGATTTTTAATCTACCAGGCAATATACACCGAGCAGGAAGCAGCAGAGCACAGCGCCTTAAATAAAAGACAAAATGGGGAATTGATTATGACGTGTAATAAATGATTGTTCCAGTATTGAGCTTCTGCTTTGGCCTCTGCCTTCTATGCATTTTAATCATCCAGAGACTCGATTCAAAGTGCTTTCCCGTACCAGCTACTCAGCAGTCATTCTTCATGGAGTCGAAGCAGAGCCAGCATTCGTCTGCTTGGTTCCAAACAAAGGTAAATATATATTGGGAGAGTATTTATTACGGGTGAATAGAGATGTGTCAACAGAAAAACTTAAATCAATTGTACTTCGTGGTTGATTTGGAGGAGTAAAGTGTCCCTCCATGATAGCACTTTGAAAAAAAAAGACTGAATGCATAGAGGCATGTAAAACATAAAATATACAAAAATACACGTGCTAAAAACTTCCTTACTTGTGCACCATCTACATTTCTATCATAGAAAGCAAGTTGGCTACACATGACCTAACGTTGTCCACTTAAAGTGTAGTAATGTTGATACAGTTAGGTCTGTAAAGATTTCTACAGTGACACAATTGTCACCATTTTGGCTCTGTACGCCACCACAATGGATTTGAAAGGATTAGGGTTAGGGTTAGGGTTAGCAGGAACTAAAGACAGCTGCAGTGCAGGTGTGGCAGAGCATCACCAGGGATGAAACACAGCATCTGCTGATGTCTATGGGTTCCCGACTTCAGGCAGTCATTGACTGCAAAGGATTTGCAACCAAGTATTGAAACTAATAGTTTCATTCATGATTATGTTAGTTTGTCCAAATACTTTTGAGCCCCTAAAATTGGGGGGACCACATATAAAAATGGGTGTAATTCCTACACCGTTCACCCAATTTGGATGTAACTACCCTCAAATTAAAGATGAAAATCTTGAGTATTTCCTTTCAAATACATTGTGGTGGCTACAGAGCCAAAATTATGACAATTGTGTCACTGTCCAAATATTTATGGACCTAACTGTGCATGTAAATGTTTATGCCTGTGGATAAAAAAATGTGCGTTACCTTGAATAAAGGTGTCTTCTGAATAACTTAATAACAATAGAGATAATAATACAAAATAATTAAGGGACAAAGCTGGAAATCATAGATAAATAAAACAAGTTATGATTAATCTGATACAAAATAAATGGAAAGCACATTTGTAAAATAAAAATATTAATATTGTAATTATGACATACTAATAATAACATATTTCAAGCCTTGGATTTACTGCTAGTTTAATATTTGTTTTATACTATTGTAACTATTACTATTATTATCAATGTCCTCAATTATTGGTCTGTCCTAATTGCATCATTTTAATTTCATATAGATGATATTCAATGCCTCTAGAGATTTTTAAGGAGAATAAATACATAATTTTCCAAGTGCTCTTCAAACCCACTCTGCTGGGCACATAATCCAAAGGGTTTGAAATGTTTCAAAAATGTTTCTTGCTCAGTCCTGGGAAAGGGGTTACATTTGTTTAGATAAATAATTAGTTTTGTTAATGAAGGTCTAGACCAATTCAAAACATTGATCTACTAGAAAATTTTAAATTGGAAACATGTACCCTATCCCCTGTCTATTTTAAAGTAGAAGAAAGTGGCTCGTGACAATATATTATTTTCATACAGTAGTTTGAAATTTGCAGGTTGGTCAAATATTTGCTTAATTTCTTATATTTTATATTAGTTATTTTGCCAAACATATTTAAAGGATTTAGAGTTCTGTGTCATAAAACTCTTCTCACACAAAATACAAGGTTTCTTCTAAAGGCATTTGCTCATTGGTGATTTTATTTTGCAGGATCTATTTTTCATGACATACATTTAGTTCAGGGTGTTCAGTTCACACACACAAACATCCATCCATTCAGTAAATGCTTAATCCAGTACAGGGTCATGGTGGATCATAGCCTAACCCAGCAGACACAGGGCACTAGACAGAGTAGACCCTGTATGGGATAAACACACACACACAGTGGCGTACGGGAAATTATTGTGGCCCCCCTGCAAGATCAGAAAGTGATCCCCCCCAAGATCGGAACGCGATTCATCCCCACCCCGCATTGAAGTTATATATATGGGAAAATATATACAGGACAATATACGGGAAAATACCAACAGGTGATCGGGAAAAATTTAAAATACGTTTTTTATGGAATTAAGGGGAAACATTATTATTATTATGATTATTATTATTATTATTATTATTATTATTATTATTATTATTATTATTATTATTATTGTCTTGATTTATTTATATATTTTTTACTAAATGTTGAGTGAGGTCCTTACATCTCTGTGGGCCCCCCCGCACCGCAGGGGCTGCGGGGGTGTGTCGTACGCCTCAGCACACACACACACACACACACAGACACACACACACACACGCACACACACGCTCACACGATATACATCACCATCATCATCAGCCCATATTGATCCACTGCTGGATAAAGGCTCCCTAAGATGTTTCCTCTTTCTTCGATCTACAGCGTCTCTTTTCCACGTCACGCCTGCAAAGTGTATGATTTAGTCTTCCCATTGTCTATGTGGTCTTCTAGATCTTTCTTAATCTCTGGGGATCTATCTTTGATCTGATCTTCTTGTGATGTGTCCGGTCCGTTGCCATTTTAACAATTTCACAACATATTTTTGTGTATTCTCTGATACATTCTTTTGTTTTTCTATCACTTCCTGTTATCCGCAGTTTCTTCATTTTTGCATTAAGTGAACAGGTTTCACAACCATAAGTGAGCACTGGTCGTGTGCATTGATCAAATAGTGAACTCTTCAGGGAAGTGTGTCCTTTCAGCAGTGTGATGTTTCTTCTAGATTGCACTCCATCCCATTTTCACTCTTCTTTTGATTTCTTCCATAATATCTGCGCTGATATGTTGTCCAAGGTAAACACAACTAAATTTGACTGTTTTCAACAAAGCTGTTGAACATGACTTTTGTTTTACTCAGGTTCATGTTAAGTCCAGTTTTCTTCCATCTGAGAGTTCTTTAAATTGAAGCTGCAGGTCTTCAGGAGTTTTTGCAAATATGATGATGTAATTGGCAAATCATAAGTTGTTCAAATTAGTTCTGTTTAACGTGATTTCCTTTTCTTCCCAATCCAAGTATTTACAGAAGTATTTACAAGTTGCCACAGAGAGAGACCGGAGAGTACAGGTGAGAGGTAGCCATCTTGTTGTTTGACTAGTTTCAGAATAGTCTTAGCATTGCTCATTTTGTTTTAAGTTTGCCTTAAATTGATGTTAGCATTGTCTGTAGTTTGCCTAAATTGAAGTCAATTCAGTTCAGCTGCTGAGTTGGTGAAAGTAAACAGGTTGTAGAAGGGAGTTTCTGTCTAGGACTAGCAGGAATTCTGTTGCAAGAGGAGCCAGGTGGGGCCAGTTAGGTGTGAATTGGGGGCAGGTAGACAAAAGCTACTTAAAGCAGCTGTTGAGAAAGAGCTGCACTGTTTCTCGCTGACAAAAGACTAGCAGCAGGAACCAAGAGAAGTATAAAGAAGCAAACAAAAAAAAAAGTTACATTTAGAAGCATGTGGCTACTACAGTGTCAGGTTTGCAGAATGATTGTCTTCCTGGATGAACTCATCCAAGGAGGCTTCATTTGTGAATGTTGTCGGCAGGTTGAAATCCTAGAGATCAAGGTTTGTGATCTTGAGGCTCAGCTTGTCGATCTGCACTGTATTAGGGATATAGAAGAATTGGTCAATCAGCCCATGAGAGAGATGGTGTGCACGCCAAAACCTAGGAGAGTTGAGACCTTAGAGCAGGACAGTGTAGAGAACTGCTGGGTTACAGTAGGTCGTAACCACAGAAAAGGGCGTGCACAACCCCTAGAGACACCCCAAGAGCTTGAATTGCCCAACAGGTTCCAACTGCTGGACACCGAGTTGGACAGTGACAGCTCAGAGGGTGATGGGGGGCAGTTGAGCACCAGAGCACCATGGTGCCCACTCCCCCCCAGAAGGAGGTAGTTATAGTAGGAGACTCAGTTCTTAGAGGTGTAGATCACACAGTGTGTTCTAGTGACAAGGAGACCCGCATGGTATCTTGCCTGCCTGGTGCTCAGGTTTCAGATCTCCCTAAACTAGTAGACGGGCTACTGGCCGAAGCCGGGGGAATCCACTGGTCCAATGACATAGGAAAAGGTAGGACAGAGGTTCTGCAAGACAAATTTAAAGAGTTAGGAACAAAACTAAACAGCAGAACCTCCACGGTAGTTTTCTCTGAAATAATTCCAGTACCACGTGCCAAGCCAGGGAGACAGGCAGAGATTAGAAAGTTTAACACGTGGTTGAAAGCTTGGTGTAGGGAAGAGGGGTTTAGGTTTATGGAGCATTGGTCTTTCTTCTGGGATAGATGGGACCTGTACAAACCGGACGGTCTACATCTAAACAGAAGGGGGGCTAATGCATTGGGAGAGCGTATGTGCCGTGAAATTGAGAATCATTTAAACTAGGAACCAGGGGGGCAGGGAGCTCTGACAATGGGAGATGTTCCACTAAGGAAAGAAAACCAAGGGAAACTGCCAGTAGGAAAGTCCTGAAATGTTTGTACCTCAATGCCAGGAGTATAAGGAACAAGATGTTAGACTTGGAAGCCACAGTGCTGGCTTATGACTATGATGTTGTAGGAGTGACAGAAACATGGCTTACAGAAAATGATGGGGATGAATACATGGTTGAAGGATAAACACAGTTTAGGAGAGACAGGCAAAATCAAAGAGGGGGTGGGGTAGCATTATATGTGAAAAATGACATTGAGGCAGAAGAACTTGTATTAGATCCCAGTAATGGAACAGAATCTTTGTGGGTGAAACTTTTGGACAAGAGATCTGGAGGATTAGTAGTAGGAGTGTGTTACAGGCCACCAAACTTAGATATTCAGAAAGATGCTGCATTATACAGTGTAATCAGGACTGCATGTAGCAAGGATGTGGCTGTTATAATGGGGGATTTAAATTTCCCAAACTTAGACTGGGAAAGCCCAGTGGGGAATACAGAAGCAGAAATCGAAATGGTTGAGATGGTAAATGACTGCTTTGTAACTCAATTTGTCAGGGAACCAACCAGAGAGAGTGCATGTATTGACTTCATCTTTTCAAATGACCAAGATAGAGTCAGGGGGACAGTAGTTAGAGAACCAATGGCAAATTGTGATCACAATATGGTTCGCTTTGAGGCATTCTTTCAAAAAACAAGGTCCAAGTCTAAAACAATGGTCTACAATTTTAGAAAAGCAAACCTTGAAGGTATGAGGCGGCATTTAGAAGAGGTAGACTGGAGCACACTGGATACAGAGTCAGTTGAAAATGGATGGGTATATTTTAAGAATATACTACTTGAGGCTCAGGAGCAATTTGTACCAAAACTTAGCAAATTGAGGAACAAAAAACACTGGCCAAAATGGTTTAATAGAGGTATGCAAAAAAATAAATAAATAAATAAATAAATAAAATATAAAGAGAAAGAAAATGTTGTATAGCGCATACAAAAGGGATGGTGACGAAACAAAATACATAGAATATGTTGAGCTGCAAAGAGATCTTAAGAAAAGGATCAGGAAAGCAAAGAGGGAAATAGAAAGAAACATAGCTCTTGGAGCTAAAACCTATGCAAAGAGCTTTTTTCAATATTACAACAGCAAGCAGTCAATAAAGGAGGAGATGAAACAGATAAAGGGCAAAAATTGAGGTATCTTGGAAAACGAACAAGATGTGGCAAATATTCTAAATTAGTATTTCACAGAGGTTTTTACAAAAGAAAAAACAGATAACATGCCACAGGTTGACAATCAGTTCAGTCAAACCCTAAGAGAGATCAGGATAAATGAGGAGGAGGTACTAAAGGGACTAGCAGAATTAAAAACAAACAAATCACCTCGGCCAGATGGGATATCTCCAACAGTACTTAAAGAAATTAGGGAAATTATTTTTATCCCGCTAACTCAAATATTCCAAATGACACTTAGAACAGGGGATGTGCCAACTGACTGGAAGACAGCAGATCTCATACCAATCCACAAGAAAGGGGAAAAAAATGAGCCAGGAAATTACAGACCAATCAGTCTCACCTGCATCACCTGTAAAATGATTAGACAGAAAATAGAGGAGCATCTCAATGAAAACCATATTCTTGGAGATAGTCAACATGGGTTTAGACGAGGCAGATCATGTCTTACTAATTTATAAAAAAAAATTGAACATGCAACTGCAGCTGTAGATCATGTGAAAGCATATGATATGATATACTTAGATTTCCAAAAAGCTTTTGATAAGGTTCCACACCAAAGACTGATCCTCAAATTGGAAGCTGTAGGCATTCAGGGTAATGTAAGTAGATGGATTATGAACTGGTTGATGTATAAGAAACAGAGGGTGTCGATTAGAGGAGTCACTTCTAACTGGAATGAGGTTGTTAGTGGAGTTCCACAGGGATCAGTACTAGGGCCTTTGCTTTTCTATAATAATGATCTGGACTCTGGGATAGTTAGCAAACTTGTCAAATTTGCAGATGATACTAAAATAGGTGGCTCAGCAGATACAATCTTGGCAGCACAGGCTATTCAGAGGGACTTAGATAATATTCATTTGTGGGCTGACACTTGGCAAATGAAATTCAATGTGGAAAAGTGCAAGGTATTACATGCAGGTAACAAAAATGTCCACTATAATTACACTATGGGAGGTACAGATCTAGATGAAGTAACGCATGAGAAAGACCTAGGTGTCTATGTGGACTCCTCACTTTCTCCATCCAAGCAATGTGGGGAAGCAATAAAAAGGCAAACACAATGCTAGGGTATATTGTCAAAAGTGTAGAATTGAGAACAAGGGCAGTGATGTTCAGACTGTACAATGCACTAGTTAGAGCTCATCTGGATACTGTGGACAGTTCTGGGCTCCACACTTCAAGAAGGATATCGCTGCTCTAGAGGCAGTTCAGAGGAGAGCAACCAGACTTATTCCAGGTCTGAAGGGAATGTCCTACTGATAGACTGAGGAACTGAACCATTTTACCCTGTAACAGAGGAGACTACGTGGGGACTTGATCCAAGTCTTCAAACTCATGAAAGGCAATGACCACATCAAACCAGAGGAGCTTTTCCAGATCAGCAGGGACACACGCACCCGGGGACACAACTGGAAATTGGGCTTCAAGGCATTCAAAACGGAAAACAGGAGACACTTCTTCACACAGAGAGTCGTCACAATCTGGAATAAACTACCCAGCAATGTGGTTGAAGCTGAAAGTTTGGGAACATTTAAAAATAGACTGGATAGGATCCTTGGATCACTTAGATATTAATGAACACCAAACGAGCACGATGGGTCGAATGGCCTCCTCTCATTTGTAAACTTTCTTATGTTCTTATGTTCTTAATTCTTGAACACATCTTCAAGAGTTGCGGTGAACAGTTGTGAAGAGATTGTGTCTCCTTGACGAACTCCTTTACAGATCTTGCTCTTGTCGGTGTCTTGGTGGAGTGGGATTGTTGATGTAGCACTGCTGTAGATATATTTAATAAGAGTTATATAGGCTTCCTCAGTGTGTTGATTTGTTAGAGCTCTGATGACTAAGTTTGTATAGACTGAATCAAACACTTTCTCATAGTCAACAAAGCCCAGCACAGAGGAAGCTCAATTCTCAATCTTTCCAATAATTCTCTGACAACTTGTATATAAGCCATCATGTTATATCCACTTCTGAATCCTGCTTGTTCTCTTGGTTGGGCAAACTCAACCATTTTAATGTGACTTTAATATTATTATTGTGTGCTGGTGTTGCTAAGCTAATATTAATTGATATCAGGTGCGTGTATGGCTACTTAGAGTGAAGCTGAGAGATCTTTAAGCTGATACCTTTATTGATACCAATAAACCTATATAAAGTATGTATGTATATATATTATGAACTTTAATAATGTATTTTTTATTATCAGCACTATAAGCATTAAAAAAATCGTACAATGAGCTTAAACATAAAGTTCTTTGGGTATAAGCTTCTCTTTCACTTTTAAGAGCTTTCAGCCAAACGGGCTCGTCTCATTTGGCGCAGGCTAAAAGGCCATTTAAAACACAAGTGCTGGCAGCAATGCAGATGATTCACACGGTACGGAACGAGATTCTCATTAGCGCCCCTAACTAGAGCCTTGATCAAAATGTTTTTTTAGCTTTCATGTCACATAGATTCTCCTTAGAGGTCTATAGCACATTTATCTCAGCCTATAGTGCAAAATAAAGAAAACCAAAGGAACTGGTATCTGAAGCAGCTAATTGTATTTATCAGGCAGTTCTTCCTTTCCTGTCTACGATGCCAGCAATCCTTGGCTTCTAGTCTGGCACAGTTCTGTCATTTCAGTGCCCATTTAATTACAGAAGTGTTATTTGGAGGCCGTTAAGAGGACAGATTGTTATTGAGGGTGCAGTTTTCCGATCTTTGGCTATTTTCTAGCGCAGTTAGATACCCTTTTCTTTTCTTTTCTCCCTCTTCCCGAACCCATTTTCAAAGTAGCTGTGGTCGGAAAAAACAAATGTGGGTGCTGGAAGATATAGTTCTAATTTTGTTTCACCTTCCCCCAACAAACACACCTCTACCTCAGTTTAAATAATATTTTATAGGAGACTGAATCACTACAGCAATCATTACTAGGATGGCAGAATGTATTTCCCTCTGTTCTGCTTTGCTGTACAACATTTGCACCTGCCTGCGTTTGCTGGTCAGTCAGAGACTAAGATTTGATGGGTGGAGATGATTTTTCATGGAGAGTTTTAGCATCTGGAGACCCGCATCCCATTGCAGTGACTGTCTCAGCAGGCCTGCATATTGCACTGTGAGGGACAATCAGCTCTTATGTTATCCAGTGTTAAAAATGTGCTAAATCAGTCACACGTCTGGTTTTCTGGAATCAAGGTCATGATTGGCGGGTCAGTGACTGTGAGAACTTCAGGTGTGTGTCTGACTTTGGTCTGTTTCCTTCCATATTTTTCTACTCTTTTAATGCTTACCCTCTCATACCTGTCTGTTCATACATATGCATTTGCCTGCCTCATCACTGCACAAAACCATACTGTGGTATCCTGAGTACTGAGACTGTTTCGGTGGCAATACATATTATCTCTGCACATGCAAAGTAAAACACTGATGTGCATGCAAGCCTCAGAGTGTGCTTTACTTCCATCCCATAATTACACACCAGATCTGTTAGCACATCATGAACAGACCTGTATATGAATATGAAATGTTTCTTGTGTATCCCCCAAACTGGCAGCCTTTTTAGAAAGCGCGGCATGTATCGAAGGGACAATTCTCAATTGCTGGGTTTTTAAAGCACAGACCAATGGAATCGTGCAAAACTGAGGATGCTTTTTATTTCACAATTCATACCCTTAATCTATCCTTACAAAACGTGAGATACAGAGAGAGGGGAGAGGGAGAGAGGCTGAGATGGGCACATGCCAGTGCAGCCAGGGTGGACAGGCAGAGGGTCACCCAGAGGGGACTAGGTACACAGCACAGTGAGTGCACCCTTAAGAGCACACAGAATAAGTATTTACAATGGCCTCAAGCCAGTCCTCTGTCCACACAGTCCAGCTAAAGTCCAGGAGGCGGCTCCCAGCATCCCCTGTGCCCACCACGGGACCACCTGCTATCCCCTCCATGCTGAACTGTGACAGCACTACCATATTTTCCTAAAAAAACAAAGAACATTAAACTGTTTCAATACATTCTGTGCATACTGTCCCAGGATTAATATTAAGTCTATTAATTAATTCTTAATCATACATTTTATCTATGTCTGTGTTCAAGTGTTCAAGCTGGCACAGAATTACTTTTTCTCTTGTGCTCATTAACGGACAAAGTCTAGAGTAATTCTTTAGCAAACAAATAATAATATTGAAGTGTTAGATACTGTGTTTACTGAAATACACATTTCTTTTGAAGTGTTAATATTTAAATATATTTTTAAAGTAATGTCAAGGCATTCTAACAGATCTTATTTTTAATTTTGTTTGACGCCTTGGATAATAGTCCTCAATTGTTGTACACTAACATTCTGTCAAGGCAGGAAGTATATTTTTCCAGTAAGGAAATAACATTTCAGCACTTCATGTGCCGCTATCCCCCTCTGCTGGAGGAACAGAGCTGCTGTGAATAGATACTGAAGAGGCAAATCAAATCACTGACATCAACAAGCTGAAGAATTTGGGAATGACAATGTGTCAAAGCCAAACTGTGGTCAGTCCTGCCCGTCAGCTTTCAAGATGTGAGAAAATAACTGGAGGAGTAGAATGACTTCTGTCTGATTTTCACATAGAAACATGTGAGCAATCTACTGAGGGAGGTCTGTCTTGGCTGGCTAGAAAAGTAACATCGTAGGCCTATGTATTGTGGTGTGGCAGCTCAGAATATGTGGTTCCTAGGTTTGATACCTCTGATTTACAAGAAACCAGGACAACAGAGGCTATTATTAAAAAGAAAAAACAACCACAACAAAACGCATAGTACTAGCTTGAACCCTATGTAAAACTGACTAAAGTTATATTTGTAACAATACTTGTTACTTATATTAAAGTAGATGCACTGGCATTGACCCCTTTCCTTAAACTAGATTAACGTAGGATTGTTATAACTGACTTATTATTCCATTTTAATGCTATGCTACACTTAAGATAAAGTATAATTATCTGCCACTTTAATTAACTGCATCAGGAAGGATTTAGCATTTCTACGCATGCGCCATGCTGATGTATATCTACATAATATAAAATCTAGCTCTGGGATGTTCCTGCGAGACAATTAAATCATGTGCACGAGATGCTAAATCATTCCTGAGATAGTTGTCTCTCATGTGCCTTCCCAGGCTCAGAACAGGCTAAAATCCAAGGAGTGACTGTTTTATGGTAAATACTGTGTTTTTCTGGGGCGTGCAAGACCTCATAGGGTGCAGAACGGCTCACGATTGATAAAGAGGGGATAGGACAGAACAGGGATAATCCTACGCTGAGGGAAACTGAATTTATGGAGCTAACAAACAACGGGACATTAAATGTCCAGTAAAATATTATAGATTCCGCAGGAGATGTATGTGTTTGGCATTATGGGTGACACTTCCGGCGTGTTGTTTGCTACCGGCTTGGAGTTTCCTAGCCAGTCAAGTATTCGGTTTATTCGTTATTTGCTCTACCCATATATTTTTTCTTCTGTGTGGATTCACGTTGGCACAAAGTGTCTCTAGATATAGCTCTAGAGGCAGGGTCTCTCAAGGAAATAGCGACTCAAAGGCAGGGAAGTAGGTGAAGGAAGTGCAGGTTTATTTACAGTGAACAGAAAAGAGACATACAAAAACCATAAACAAAGCCCTCACTCCAGCCAAAACTAAGTGTGGTCACAGATCCCTAACTTCACAAATAACCAGTGAAACACAGACAAGACAAACAGCAGCCGGGCCAGAGTCCCTGATCCAAATGAGTAGTTCAGTTCAAAGCTACCAGGGGGTTCCTTCTGTTCTTCTCACGCTCCACACCAGCAGGGGAGAAAGGCAGGAGGAGCCCCCCAGCAAGTGCCCACTGGGAGAGCAGGCTGGTGGTTAGGGACGCAGTGGAACACCCCCCCCATCCTCTGGAGGCTTCAGGCCTCTCACCTCCTGGTCCTGGCAAACCCACAGAAACACAGAAAACAAGAGAGGGTTTTGTAGCTGGGTGAGGCGCGGTTGATTAAAGTGTTGACATACATTTAGGATGCAGAGGAATAAAAGTGAATCTGCTTTTTGCTACCGTGATTGAGAAATGGGTAATTGCTTCAAAGCTTATCCAGGGTGACTTAAAATTGTTACATTATTTTTACATTTCAACAGGGGGGTATTTACTGGAGCAATCTAGGTAAAGTACCTTGCTCAAGTGTACAACAGTCCCTCACTTTGGATTGAACCCATAACCCTCCACTGCAGTGTCCAGAGCCCTAACCACTACTCCACACTACTGCCCATAACAATATGACTGTTATTTATTGGTTTACAGTCATAGGAATGCAAACCTTAAACATGCTGATTCACACTGGAGGCATGTTTTTTTTATTGTACACCACCACCTCATCCAGCATCTGCTCCCAGGGTGGGCGGCCCTCTGGACGGTGGGCCAGGCCGTTCTTAACCAGGTCCTGGCAATCTGTCGGGTGAGGAAAGTAGGGAATGAGTTGGGGGATGTCCTTGGATCAGTAAAGCATTGCAGGTGACCTGATGGTCTTCCGGGTCACCCATGGAGACATCTGATTTGAAGTCCAGCACACCATGAACAATTTCCTTGTCTCATTATTGAGGCATTATTTTCCTTGCCACAGGTGATGGCGAAGAGCAGGACAGTGGCTGGGACCCAGAATGCAGGATCCACTCAGGATGTATTCAGTCAGCTGTGCCACAAACATGTTAGTTTAATGTCAATATTGAGACTTCTGTGGATCTATTTTCCAGTACAGGAAAGGTGCTGCACACAGAGTTCTCCAGAACACAGGGACAGTCAATGAGTTTGTGCTTGCCGGTGTCCAGCTGCACCAGGATCGTCTCTGCCTTCATGTCTCTGCAGGAGAGGGGTTTTTGTATTGACACTATATTACTAACTTGCTTTGCCAAGTGACATGAAAATGGCACAAAAACACAATGTAAGAGACGTCAACACGTGCATTTGCTAATAAGAGGTGAATGCCAGAAAACAAAAAGTCTGCATTTTCCATGGTTTCTTTATTATTTTAATATTCAAATCAAACAAGAAACTGCAATTGTGATACTGTACTTTACAATTAATGTATTACAAAAAACATTTATTAAAGCTATATCACAAACTTGTGATGGCAGATAACTTACAAGGGTCATGTCAGTGTAGTAAACTGAGACCAGGCAGCGCTGTACAAGGATTTAGCCTTTTAGAACATCATGAATAAGGTTAGGCCTTGGGAAATCAGCTGCTAGATCACACTGAGATGCTGGATACATACAGACACTTATCTGAGATCATGGCCTCAGTAAGATTGATCCTGCAGCGTGATCAATAAAAAAAACTGCATAAAAATAAAGCCCAGCTCAAAAGTGTAAAGACAATGACTGTAGATATCAGAGGCAATATACTAGCTAGCAAGAAAGCCCACTTAAGACAAATGAGACAGACAATAAGCTAGAGAAGCCAGCTAGTGACAAACTGACAAAACTGATCTGATTATAACTGACACAGACTAGATCAATGGTATAGCTTAATAATAATTACAGCAAAAGAACAATAGACATTTACATTGAAACTAGTCAGACGCCATAAATGTGCTCACTTTACCAAGTAACGGTTAATAGCCAAGTTGTCCAAAGTTAGCTGATGACATTATCGGGCAAAATGACTGTGGGTGACCAAAATGAGCAAAACAGAAAATCCTGTACAAAGATGATTATTTTAGATGCTGTATTTTCTGCAGTCACTCCCTCGTTGGTCTGTATACGGTGGCCCTGAAGTGCAACTGCTGAAAAAATAAAACAGCTGCTGAAAAAATAAAGCAGGGGCTGCGAGATTTGCAGCGGCTGTGAGATTTAGAAGTGCTGAAAAAATAAAGCAGCTGCTGCAGCATTTTCAGAAGCGATTACGGAAAGGGAGGTACATTGTGAAATATATTTGACTGATGCCATTGGACAGCAAGCAAGTCATGTGGACCGAGCAGCTTCTCAGAAGAGACAACAGAGTCTGAGAAACGGGCGCCAACTTTGCAGAGCACGAAGTATCATATTAATATTGTTGTGTCTTCTGCTCTCTATCCACTGTGCTGACATATTAAGAGTTATAGGGCTGTCCTAAAATGAATTAGAATTAATGAAAGCTTATGGAAACACTAATTTAACTAAACATGTATATGTCCATACACAATTACAGTACTCAGCCTATATGTAAACTCTAAGAAGTGAAGGTTGTAATAAGACCCTTTTTGGATCCCAGGGTTGATACTGTGGAGGATCCTTAAGGTTCTTATTAGAACCCTTTACCAAGGTTCCCAGCAAACAAGGATCCTTAAAGCACGTTGAATGTGTGTTAAATCAATCGCGATCATGATGAAAAGGGCTCTTAAATGATCCCTTGTGTTGACCACAGAGCTCACGCTTCTTAAACGAACCCTTTAACTCACGAACAACCCAAAGGTTCGAAAGAACTGCTGAAGAATCTTCAATTTTTAGAGTGAGTATGTAACTCACTTGGTGTTTTTTCTGTTACAGTTATTAATTTACTGTAGAAGCTTTATTTTCTGTTAACTGTATTTGAAAGATTTTACGTTTAATAAAGTAAAGTAGTCCTGATCCACTGTAAATTACAAAGTCTGGTCACGCATAAGTGGGGCAGGCTAATTTGATAGCAATTCCAAAAGATAGAATAACACTCATTAATAATAATAATAATAATAATAATAATAATAATAATAATAATAATAATAATAATAATAATAAAATATGTTGTTGTTTATATCAATTAAATATACTTTTCTGTGTAAATGGGTTAATGTGTGTGTGTGTGTGTGTGTGTGTGTATATATATATATATATATATATATACAGTGAGGGAAAAAAGTATTTGATCCCCTGCTGATTTTGTACGTTTGCCCACTGACAAAGAAATGATCAGTCTATAATTTTAATGGTAGGTGTATTTTAACAGTGAGAGACAGAATAACAGCAAAAAAATCCAGAAAAACGCATTTCAAAAAAGTTATAAATTGATTTGCATGTTAAAGAGGGAAATAAGTATTTGATCCCCTATCAATCAGCAAGATTTCTGGCTCCCAGGTGTCTTTTATACAGGTAACGAGCTGAGATTAGGAGCACTCTCTTAAAGGGAGAGTATAAAAGACACCTGTCCACAGAAGCAATCAATCAATCAGATTCCAAACTCTCCACCATGGCCAAGACCAAAGAGCTGGCCAAGGATGTCAGGGACAAGATTGTAGACCTACACAAGGCTGGAATGGGATACAAGACCATCGCCAAGCAGCTTGGTGAGAAGGTGACAACAGTTGATGCGATTATTCGCAAATGGAAGAAACACAAAATAACTGTCAGTGTCCCTCTGTCTGGGGCTCCATGCAAGATCTCACCTCGTGGAGTTTCAATGATCATGAGAACGGTGAGGAATCAGCCCAGAACTACACAGGAGGATCTTGTTAATGATCTCAAGGCAGCTGAGACCATAGTCACCAAGAAAACAATTGGTAACACACTACGCCGTGAAGGACTGAAATCCCGCAGCGCCCGCAAGGTCCCCCTGCTCAAGAAAGCACATGTACAGGCCCGTCTGAAGTTTGCCAATGAACATCTGAATGATTCAGAGGAGAACTGGGTGAAAGTGTTATGGTCAGATGAGACCAAAATCGAGCTCTTTGGCATCAACTCAACTCGCTGTGTTTGGAGGAGGAGGAATGACCCCAAGAACACCATCCCCACCGTCAAACATGGAGGTGGAAACATTATGCTTTGGGGGTGTTTTTCTGCTAAGGAGACAGGACAACTGCACCGCATCAAAGGGACAATGGACGGGGCCATGTACCGTCAAATCTTGGGTGAGAACCTCCTTCCCTCAGCCAGGGCATTGAAAATGGGTCGTGGATGGGTATTCCAGCATGACAATGACCCAAAACACAGCCAAGGCAACAAAGGAGTGGCTCAAGAAGAAGCACATTAAGGTCCCGGAGTGGCCTAGCCAGTCTCCAGACCTTAATCCCATAGAAAATCTGTGGAGGGAGCTGAAGGTTCGAGTTGCCAAACGTCAGCCTCGAAACCTTAATGACTTGGAGAGGATCTGCAAAGAGGAGTGGGACAAAATCCCTCCTGAGATGTGTGCAAACCTGGTGGCCAACTACAAGAAACGTCTGGCCTCTGTGATTGCCAACAAGGGTTTTGCCACCAAGTACTAAGTCGAAGGGGTCAAATACTTATTTCCCTCATTAACATGCAAATCAATTTATAACTTTTTTGAAATGCATTTTTCTGGATTTTTTTGTTGTTATTGTCTCTCACTGTTAAAATACACCTACCATTAAAATTATAGACTGATCATTTCTTTGTCAGTGGGCAAACGTACAAAATCAGCAGGGGATCAAATACTTTTTTCCCCCACTATGTATATGTACACTCACCTAAAGGATTATTAGGAACACCATACTAATACTGTGTTTGACCCCCTTTCGCCTTCAGAACTGCCTTAATTCTACGTGGCATTGATTCAACAAGGTGCTGAAAGCATTCTTTAGAAATGTTGGCCCATATTGATAGGATAGCATCTTGCAGTTGATGGAGATTTGTGGGATGCACATCCAGGGCACGAAGCTCCCGTTCCACCACATCCCAAAGATGCTCTATTGGGTTGAGATCTGGTGACTGTGGGGGCCAGTTTAGTACAGTGAACTCATTGTCATGTTCAAGAAACCAATTTGAAATGATTCGACCTTTGTGACATGGTGCATTATCCTGCTGGAAGTAGCCATCAGAGGATGGGTACATGGTGGTCATAAAGGGATGGACATGGTCAGAAACAATGCTCAGGTAGGCCGTGGCATTTAAACGATGCCCAGTTGGCACTAAGGGGCCTAAAGTGTGCCAAGAAAACATCCCCCACACCATTACACCACCACCACCAGCCTGCACAGTGGTAACAAGGCATGATGGATCCATGTTCTCATTCTGTTTACGCCAAATTCTGACTCTACCATCTGAATGTCTCAACAGAAATCGAGACTCATCAGACCAGGCAACATTTTTCCAGTCTTCAACTGTCCAATTTTGGTGAGCTTGTGCAAATTGTAGCCTCTTTTTCCTATTTGTAGTGGAGATGAGTGGTACCCGGTGGGGTCTTCTGCTGTTGTAGCCCATCCGCCTCAAGGTTGTACGTGTTGTGGCTTCACAAATGCTTTGCTGCATACCTCGGTTGTAACGAGTGGTTATTTCAGTCAAAGTTGCTCTTCTATCAGCTTGAATCAGTCGGCCCATTCTCCTCTGACCTCTAGCATCAACAAGGCATTTTCGCCCACAGGACTGCCGCATACTGGATGTTTTTCCCTTTTCACACCATTCTTTGTAAACCCTAGAAATGGTTGTGCGTGAAAATCCCAGTAACTGAGCAGATTGTGAAATACTCAGACCGGCCCGTCTGGCACCAACAACCATGCCACGCTCAAAATTGCTTAAATCACCTTTCTTTCCCATTCGGACATTCAGTTTGGAGTTCAGGAGATTGTCTTGACCAGGACCACACCCCTAAATGCATTGAAGCAACTGCCATGTGATTGGTTGGTTAGATAATTGCATTAATGAGAAATTGAACAGGTGTTCCTAATAATCCTTTAGGTGAGTGTATATTAATGTGTTGTTTATTATTGTTTCTTAGTTTTTTGGAGATATTCATATTTGTTAAAGCCATCTCTCTAATTTTGCATTTCCCAAATTAGCTCATGTTCTTGTCTATTAAATCCGTAAACTGCTCCTTCTGATGGAATTGTTAACGGATATTTTCTGTTAGTGCTTAACAATAATAATAAAAATAAAGCACTATCACACTGCCTTGTAATAATGAAGTACAGTTGTTAATTTAGTAAGTCTAGCTACTTTTAACCCCATTCTGTCTCCTACCTAAGCTTTCATTAATTCTAATACATTTTAGGACAGCCCTATAACTCTTAATATGTCAGCACAGTGGATAGAGAGCAGAAAACACAACAATATTAATATGATACTTCGTGCTCTGCAAAGTTGGCGCCCGTTTCTCAGACTCTGTTGTCTCTTCTGAGAAGCTGCTCGGTCCACGTGACTTGCTTGCTGTCCAATGGCATCAGTCAAATATATTTCACAATGTACCTCCCTTTCCGTAATCGCTTCTGAAAATGCTGCAGCAGCTGCTTTATTTTTTCAGCAGCTGTTTTATTTTTTCAGCAGTTGCACTTCAGGGCCACCGTATTTGTATTTTCTGATTATGATCAGGATTATTCATTATTATCACCTCAACCGCAGGCCCGGGCCGTTGCCATGGACACAGCATTCCCCGCGGGATCGGCGAACATCCGGGGATGCCTCCGCGTTCCCCTTTGACCCGGAAGCGCCCCGGCTGTCATAACGGGAGTCGCGGTGCGGGGGCTACCTGCGCTGCAGTCCCGCCGGCCCTGCGAGTCTCTGTCGGGGACACGTCTGCTCCATGCTGGCCTAGGCCTCCCGGGATCCGCGGCATGGCAGCGCCTCTACCCCCTTGCGTGATCGACTGCGGCACGGGGTGAGTGTGTGTTACAGAGTGTATGTGTGTGTGTGTGTGTGTGTGTGTGTGTGTGTGTGTGTGTGTGTGTGTGAGTGTTAGAGAGTGTGTGTGTGTGTGTTACAGAGTGTGTGTTACAGAGTGTGTGTGTTACAGTGTGTGTGTTACAGAGTGTATGTGTGTGTGTGTGTGTGTGTGTGTGTGTGTGTGTGTGTGTGTGGTGTTACAGAGTGTGTGTGTTACTGTGTGTGTGTGTGTGTGTGTGTGTGTGTGTGTGTGTGTGTGTGTTACAGAGTGTGTGTGTGTGTGTGTGTGTGTGTGTGTGTGTGAGTGTTACAGAGTGTGTGTGTGTGTGTGTGTGTGTGAGTGTTACAGAGTGTGTGTGTGTGTGTGTGTGTGTGTGTGTGTGTGTGTGTTACAGAGTGTGTGTGTGTTACAGAGTGTGTGTTACAGAGTGTGTGTGTTACTGTGTGTGTGTGTGTGTGTGAGTGTTACAGAGTGTGTGTGTGTTACAGAGTGTGTGTGAGTGTTACAGAGTGTGTGTGAGTGTTACAGAGTGTGTGTGTGTTACAGAGTGTGTGTGTGTGTGTGTGTGTGTTACAGAGTGTGTGAGTGTTAGAGAGAGTGTGTGTGTTACAGAGTGTGTGTGTGTGTGTGTGTGTGTGTTTATTGACCTACTTTTAGTCAAGCTACTGGGTTTACAAAATAGTTTATTTTCATACACCTGTAATGCGTGTTCTTTCAATGTCACGTGTGTTTACATGTCATCATGTGATCACGTGGCTACATGTGTATTCATAGTTATATTTAGTCAACTTCAGTTGATTATAATTAAATGTGGTGTCTTTCTAACTGGATGGACAGTGGCAGCATTTGTACTGTTGAGGCATTATTTGCAGTGTAAATGCGGTTTTATTCTATACAGAAATGTCAGCTCGAATCGAACCTTAATAACTGTCAAAAGTTATTTTAATTCAAATATCATAAAAGCAATACTTGGTATTTCTGTAGTATAAGAAACACCAAATATGTATAACTTAATAATAATAATAATATTATTGATATATAGGCGATTGGTGTACTGTATTAAAAAATAGGGGTTCATTTCATGTACTAGGCTAGGTTAGGATAAACAACTATCCTATAATGCAAAAATCAAACAATTAGTAGAACTAGTTTACATTCCACAATATCTATCTATACACTAGCAAACAAGTAATTTAAAAAACTATAATGCTCATTATTCCCATATGCCTTTTCATGTTTTATTGAGTGCATACACACTATTTTGTCATATTTGTATTGGACTGCTGGATATAAACTATTACAAAATTATTACTGAATATCCATTTTGAAGCAATATTTTTTTTAATTAATCTATCAAATGCATTCGTTTTGCAGTGTAGTTGTGTCTCTGTGAGTTTTTGACTTTTCTGCAGAAACTGGGTCAAAGCATTAGTCTGAAAACAGAATAAGTACAATGAATGATCAATCAAGGGTATTATATAGAGCACCATATCTCTTGCAGTGTTTTTCACATTGTTACAACAATGAGTGTTGGTGTGTGTAGAGCAGCATTTTCTATATTTTGTGATTTATCGTTGAGCAAAGAGGGCGTGTCGCATGTTTCACAATCTCCCTGGGTCTTCGGACAAGTGCAGCAATAGAGACCCATACTAGGGTTCGCTGAAATCCCCTCGCCATGAAGGGAGATGACACAGATCAATTTCCCTTATGTGTAGTTCATTTATTGTATTGATCAGCATTGTTTTCTAATTTGCATTGGATTACGTGGGGGGGGATGCAGTTTCCGATTACTCCTATTCCTGAAACATTTGGCTCATTTCCGCCATTACGGCATTGCATTGCGCTTGTGCTTTTATTTGTCTTCTTTTATCGCTGACATTTCGGATTTACAGAATACAGAGGGCCATCATTACAGCTGAACAGATGCTCATGAGACACAAATGGCTTCCTGTTAGCATATTTATGGCACCACAGTACTAAATCATTGAAATATACTAGCAGACATGATTATTGTGCGATAACTTAAAAATGCACTTGCTGTCAAGGAATAGAATATCTTGACTGTACATGGGTTGCTAATGTTTTAGTGTAGGGTCTTATCCATATGTAGACTAAGCATTGTTATTCTGCCTTTTTCTTTATTACAGATACACCAAGATTGGCTATGCTGGAAATACAGAGCCCCAGTTTATCATACCATCATGTGAGTAGCATCGAGTGTATCTTTAAATAAGCATTTGAGTAGTATTGTATTGTATACCGATTATACTGTACTCTTGTCTTCTTGGCAGGCATTGCGATCAGAGAGTCGGCAGGAGTGGGAGACCAGGCGCAGAGGAGGCTGATGCGTGGATTGGAAGATCTAGATTTTTTCATAGGAGATGAAGCCATTGATAAGCCCAACTATGCGACAAAGGTGATGTGGTTTTGCTGCATAAAGAAGTCATGTGTTTTTGCTTTTTGTGCCTCAGAAATGTGCTCTGTTTAGCACGTTTTAGTGTGGTGGGCAACTTTTTTTTAAATTATTTTTTATGATTACTCATGTCAGATTTCAGATTTTTTGTAAAACATCGAAATCTTTTATAACCAGAAATCAGTAAGACCATTCTGACCATTAACGAGCCACACAAATGTGTATTTGGCAATTCCAGGTTCACCTTTCAGCAGCACAATTGCGCACAATCATAGGAAGGGTTTGAATACTATTACTTTTCCTTCCTCAATCTATACCCTTATTCACCCCTTACCATGACCTAAGACATTAGAGTTCAAATGGAAAAGATATTCTGAACCTCACTGAAACTTTTTTAATCATTATTAGTGTTTCACGTTTGCAAAAGATAAATTTACATATAATCTACCATATGATTTATTTTTTCTAGTGTCAACAACAACAATAATAATAATAATCGACCTAATAATAGACTTTCAATTCTGTATTCAAGCCCTCCTTGTTCCTCTCTGTCCTCAGTGGCCTATCAGGCATGGCATTATAGAAGACTGGGATTTGATGGAGAGGTTCATGGAACAAGTTATATTTAAGTATCTTCGAGCGGAGCCTGAAGACCATTATTTTCTCATGGTAAGCAATGCAAGTTTTATATATATATAGATATATATACAAACGGCCCTTTCCCCTCTGCTGCATGTGATGAGAGTGGAATGGGCCGTTCGCGCCGGTCGCTCAGGGTGCCTTGGGCCTTGGCAGAACCTCGTGTATGACATCATCCCGGCCAACAGGACCTCCTGCTGCAGACAGGACTGGTCTCCATCTGCTGTGGCCCAGAAGGCAGTTTGTTGCTGCTTCACCAGAGCACTGTTATTGCAGGCCTGGACGTTGTGGGCTGGGTGTTTGCATTAACACACACACACACACACACACACACACACACACACACACACACAAAATCCCTGTTATTCGACCTTTATATAATGTGCCTCTCCCATCACATTGTTAGTGAATCAGGAAAGTTCCTTTACATTTGTCAATCGGGCATGGAAAAGTTCAGCTAATTTGCAGATTTCGTCTTCTTTGTTTGAGAGAAACATTCAAACCGTTATTTTTCTTTCTATCTAGCTATCTATATATCTGTCTGTCTGAGATACAGCATGGGGGATACAGTGAGGGAAAAAAGTATTTGATCCCCTGCTGATTTTGTACGTTTGCCCACTGACAAAGAAATGATCAGTCTATAATTTTAATGGTAGGTGTATTTTAACAGACAGAGACAGAATAACAACAAAAAAATTCAGAAAAACGCATTTAAAAAAACTTATGAATTGATTTGCATGTTAATGAGAGAAATAAGTATTTGACCCCTTCGACTTAGTACTTGGTGGCAAAACCCTTGTTGGCAATCACAGAGGCCAGACGTTTCTTGTAGTTGGCCACCAGGTTTGCACACATCTCAGGAGGGATTTTGTCCCACTCCTCTTTGCAGATCCTCTCCAAGTCATTAAGGTTTCGAGGCTGACGTTTGGCAATTCGAACCTTCAGCTCCCTCCACAGATTTTCTATGGGATTAAGGTCTGGAGACTGGCTAGGCCACTCCAGGACCTTAATGTGCTTCTTCTTGAGCCACTCCTTTGTTGCCTTGGCTGTGTTTTGGGTCATTGTCATGCTGGAATACCCATCCACGACCCATTTTCAATGCCCTGGCTGAGGGAAGGAGGTTCTCACCCAAGATTTGACGGTACATGGCCCCGTCCATCGTCCCTTTGATGCGGTGCAGTTGTCCTGTCCCCTTAGCAGAAAAACACCCCCAAAGCATAATGTTTCCACCTCCATGTTTGACGGTGGGGATGGTGTTCTTGGGGTCATTCCTCCTCCTCCAAACACAGCGAGTTGAGTTGATGCCAAAGAGCTCGATCTTGGTCTCATCTGACCACAACACTTTCACCCAGTTCTCCTCTGAATCATTCAGATGTTCATTGGCAAACAGACGGGCCTGTACATGTGCTTTCTTGAGCAGGGGGACCTTGCGGGCGCTGCAGGATTTCAGTCCTTCACGGCGTAGTGTGTTACCAGTTCTTTTCTTGGTGACTATGGTCCCAACTGCCTTGAGATCATTAACAAGATCCTCCTGTGTAGTTCTGGGCTGATTCCTCACCGTTCTCATGATCATTGAAACTCCACGAGGTGAGATCTTGCATGGAGCCCCAGACCGAGGGAGACTGACAGTTATTTTGTGTTTCTTCCATTTGCGAATAATCGCACCAACTGTTGTCACCTTCTCACCAAGCTGCTTGGCGATGGTCTTGTAGCTCATTCCAGCCTTGTGTAGGTCTACAATCTTGTCCCCTGACATCCTTGGACAGCTCTTTGGTCTTGGCCATGGTGGAGAGTTTGGAATCTGATTGATTGATTGCTTCTGTGGACAGGTGTCTTTTATACTCTCCCTTTAAGAGAGTGTTCCTAATCTCAGCTCGTTACCTGTATAAAAGACACCTGGGAGCCAGAAATCTTGCTGATTGATAGGGGATCAAATACTTATTTCCCTCATTAACATGCAAATCAATGTATAACTTTTTTGAAATGCGTTTTTCTGGATTTTTTTGTTGTTTTTCTGTCTCTCACTGTTAAAATACACCTACCATTACAATTATAGACTGATCATTTGTTTGTCGGTGGGCAAACATACAAAATCAGCAGGGGATCAAATACTTTTTCCCCTCACTGTATGTGTTTATTTGAGTCTACTTTTGCTTCCTTCCAGACAGAGCCCCCACTGAACACCCCGGAGAACAGGGAGTACCTGGCGGAGATCATGTTCGAGTCGTTCAACGTCCCCGGCCTCTATGTGGCCGTGCAGGTAGAGGCCCATGCCGCCCGCGCTGGCGTGTGAGACCAGGCCAGCTGGGTGACGCTCTGACACTCTGACCCTCCTCGCTCGCTCTTGCAGGCCGTCCTGGCTCTGGCTGCGTCCTGGACCTCCAGGCAGGTGGGGGAGCGCACTCTCACTGGCACGGTGGTCGACAGCGGAGATGGAGTCACCCACGTCATTCCAGTGGTGAGGACCATATCTAATACGTTAAGTGTTTGTGATTTAAATACATCTGCCTTTAATTACACATCAGGTGTGTGTTCAGTTATTCTCTCTTTAGTTACTCTATTATGAAATCTTGATGTGCCATTGAACTTGAATGCTGTTTAGTCCTTTCCCCCGAAAATATGCTTTTTTCAACGTGAGCATTTTGAGTGAAATGTCTCTCCTGTTCTTTAAAACCGTGCTGGGTTTTTATGGTCATGGTTATTAAGCTCCACGCAACTGCCTGCCTAATTAATTCCACAAATTCTGTCCCTGTCAGAGACTTCCTGCCTTATTTGTGTTTGCCCATCAGAAAGCAAACCTCTGGACAGACTAAACACAATCCTTGGTACCATTGGCTTTCAGAAGACACTTGATTAGAAGACACGGCTGTGAGGGGAAGTATTAAAAGGACCCCCAACCTACCCTGTAAAAAATTCAAAATCTAGTGTCCTCCTGTGCTTTTTGACCGTGGGCAGACCCTGTGTGTGTGTGTTTGGCACGTGTGGGTAAGACTGTTTCCCTCCCCTCTTGGCGATTATAATTGTGCACAATTAGTGACAGACCAACTCCCTCAGTGTTTCCAATGCCTAGTTAGCAGCTCATCATCTTCAGCAGCTGTCGTTTCTTTCCATCACCCCCCCAGTGCTGTGCTTCAAACATCAAAGGATACATCTCTCTGTTCCCTCTCTTCAAAGACCCAGCCTTGACTTTGACATTATAGAAATGCTAACAGTACGTAAGCATCAGGAAGCGTAGTTTAATAAGAGGACATCAGGGTAGGTCCTGCTGCAGAAGGAGGGTCCCTTCTGGGTGAGATTTATCATTTGTGTGTTGCAGATGAGTACAAGTTTTGATGGGGCTGAAAGTGTAAAATTAGTTATTCACCCCATTCTCTACGGGAGACTTCAATTCCCACACCATTGCAGCAGCCCTGTCTGTGATACGCTGCACACATAGAGGCACAGCAGTGGGGCTGAGTGAGAGGGAGAGAGAACTGGAGCCGAGTGAGGTTTCGGGCCACGCTCCGTGTCGTTTCGTGAGGACTGTCAGGGTGTTGTGCTCTGTGTCTCCCTGCTCCTCTCAGGCAGAAGGCTATGTCATCGGAAGCTGCATTAAGCACATCCCTATCGCGGGAAGGGACATCACGTATTTCATACAGCAGCTCCTGAGAGACCGGGAGATGGGCATCCCTCCGGAGCAGTCCCTGGAAACGGCCAAGGCCATCAAGGTAATCTGGACGGGGATCATGCTGGGAAATGCCATTCCTACAGTGAGTTAAAGGGGCAGGGTTAATGAATGAGCTCTCTGGTCTTCAAGGCTCTGTTCATCTCACTGCATTCGGAGGAGGCAAAGATAAGCACTTGCAGGAAAATGCTTAATAACAATAATTAAATTGTTGCAGTTTGAAAGGGGAAGACACACATTGACATTGTTCCTTGCCGATGCACGACATCCTTGCATATCAGTGCAGTAATGTAGTCTGCTTTCTTACCAGCATCAGTTCTCAAGCAAAACATTGGATAACGGCACATAACGGTTCAAGGGAACAGTCTACGTGGGGGTAGTCATTTAAGAACCTAAGAGAGTGTCCAATCGAGAGGAGGCCATTCACCCCGTTGTGCTTGTTTGGTGTCCATTAATAACTAAGTGATCCAAGGATCTAAATCTTGCTTAAGAAGAAACTGCATTGTAATGTACATTTATGTTCTTTCCCTCTCTCTCCTTTTGTCATCCCTTCTTTATTAGGAAAGATACTGCTATATCTGTCCAGACATAGTGAAGGAGTTTACTAAATATGATACGGACCCTGTGAAATGGATCAAGAAGTACAAGGGTATCAACGCCATTAGCAGAGGAGAATTTCATATAGATGTTGGATATGAAAGATTCCTGGGCCCAGAAATCTTCTTTCATCCAGAGGTGAGACATCAATTCACCTGAAGTTGTTTTTATGCTTGTTTCCTATATATATTTGTATGTTTCACATCATTTTGTGTCCTCTATAGTTTGCCAATGCTGATTTTATGCAGCCCATCTCAGATGTAGTAGACGAGGTCATTCAAAATTGTCCGATCGATGTCAGGAGGCCACTATATAAGGTAAGGATTCAGTATATCATGTCTGCTTTCAAACTTCAGAAAAATAAATCTCTAGTAGTGTTTTTGATTACAAATAAGTTAATTTATTGTCAGATATTCCCTTCAAAATTCATTTTCAAATACGTGTGCCATTTGTTTCAAAGCCTTCATCTGACGTCCAGACTCCGGGTGCTGTGGTCCAGCCCTCGCTGTTTCACCCCCACACAATGTCGACAACTTGCTCTGTGCCCCTCTTAACTGATCAAACAAGAAAAGCCATTAAAAGATAGGGAATTAAAATAAGGTCGAGGATGGATGACTGGAGGTTTTGCCAGGCCGTGAGAGCAGTGATAACGAGGCGTATGTTCGTTAACTGGAGATTTCGAGCCGTATCTATCCTGGGTGGTGAGTGATAGTGGAATTAATTGATATAGTTGATGATCCCCCCCCCCCCCCCCCCACACACACACACACACACACACACACACACACACACACAATTCAATCCTCTCATCTGTCAGTGGAAATAAATGGCTCTGGGATGAGGCAGGGGGGAATTGGTGCCATACTGTTCAAAATGCGATATTTTATCTTGTGCTGGAAGACAATAGCAGCGTTCTGTAAAAGTGCCGAATACATTTCCCCCGACGCCATTTGCAAAGGATTGACCCCTACAGTGAGCGACGGTGCTCCACTCGCAGTAAGTCCTTGTTATCAGCGTCTGTCAATAATATGCGATCCTGGTGGAAAGGCAGCTTTCTAATTTCCCAGGGTGTCTGTTCTCCGGAGACGCCACTTCAATGACCTTGTTCTGCAGCCCGACCGGCATTGCCTGCATTCAGGGACGTCTGAGTGTGATGGGCATCGCAGGGCCTTGACTTCTCTCACTCAGAGCTGACCGCTGTGTTAATTACGGGGTTATAATTAAACGGGTCGACTATAGAGTAATCTCTCCCAGGCGCACTCGGAAAGACTCGGCAGATTGCTGTGCCTATGCGCAGTCTTTAGGAAGCAAAGCGATTGGCCATTTTCATTTTGTAATGTGTTAAAGCATGACATATTAGTCTGACCCTCTCTTCTCTATATTGCTTGCATGTTGCCCATAGCCTTATATAGAACTTCCAGAGTTAAGTATGGACTCTCTTTATTTGAAACCGTGTAATCCGGTGGTTCATTTAACTTAAACGTTGTGCCTTCAGCTGTACTTATTTACCAGTGGCATCTCCACTGAGAGACGGACAGTGGCAGTCCAAACGAGGGCCGTGAACACTTCCCATCTCAACTGGACAGTGATTTGTGTGTCGGACCTTTTGCAGAACATCGTCCTCTCTGGCGGCTCCACAATGTTCAGAGACCTTGGCCGGCGCCTGCAGAGGGACCTAAAGAGAGTGGTGGATGCCCGGCTGAGACTGAGCGAGGAACTCAGCGGAGGCAGGATCAAGGCGAGTGTGGGTTTACGCGGCCAAAGCTTCCCCCCCCATTCTTTGGTTTGTCATCCCCCCTACCCCCGATGCAGAGCTCGACTCTGGACTTTGCAAGAGGCGGTGGGATGTGTCCTTTGCCAGACAGGAAGATACTGTCTGTGAAAGAAAGTGTAATTTGCTCAGGGGTTGTAGCCAAAGCCAAACTCAAAGGTCAAAGCCAGCCACCCTCATGAAGGTTTAGTACACCTTTTCCAAACCACAGAGAGGGGGGCCCAGTGAAGCATGGTTTACTATAGTAAATGAGATGAGCCATGGGAAACCAGGTGACAACTGTCATTTTACCCGTGGTAGACTTTCTGCAGGATATTAAACTCATAGAAACTGTTAGGTTACATAGATGTGGCTGTTGTGGGTGGATTTCTCTTTGGGTACTGATTTTCTCACGTTCTCTCTCTTGCTTTCTCTTTGTCTCTCTGTCTCTCTCAATTTTTGTATTTTTAGCCCAAACCCATTGAAGTCCAGGTCGTAACGCATCACATGCAGCGCTTTGCCGTGTGGTTTGGGGGCTCCATGCTGGCTTCCACGGTGAGCAGAAACCCAAAATGTAGAAGTGATCATGTGCCATGTTTATAAAATCATTAGTGTTCTCAGAATTTCTTTGTTCGGTTTAAGCAGTTTGATTTCCTTTTTTTTTTTTTTATGTTTTTCTCGTTTGAAACCGTTAATTGCCTCATTGAAAGCAATGAACTTTCATGTGGTTGTAGCTTCTCCTCAGTTATCTTTGCACATTTATTCCTTCCAGGCAGCATTCTCCCAGTAACTCCAAGATAATTAAAATAGTGGCCTTCATTTTATAGTGCCTCTATCAGGCCAAATTGTTGACAATGAGTGTGCAACTAAATCAGAGAGAATACACGGAACTAAAACACAGAAACGTAGGACAGCTGGGAGTATTTAGGACTAGGCCAAACCAAAATTCTGACCTTGTAATTCTAATCTTGTAGGAGATTAATTTGTTCCTTAAAGTGGCATCAGAGATCTGGGTGAAGTAGATACTACAGCACCAGCTGAGCAGAAGGAGGACGGGATTCCCTCTGATGTTTTTTATTTTACGTTCCTGCAGCCCGAGTTCTTCCAGGTGTGCCACTCCAAGAAGGACTACGAGGAATACGGACCCAGCATCTGTCGCCATAACCCCGTCTTCGGAGTCATGTCATAAGCGCGGTCCGTCACAAGTCAAGGCCCGGCGTGGAGCCAAGCTTTCCAATCCGGTAGCACATGGGCCGCACCGCTGACTGGAGCACTGGTGTTGTCGGGTAGGAAGAGAGACAGATACAGATTAAAAAACAACAAGTAGAGAAACGTAAAGTAAAGCCATAAATCGATGTTTCTGTCACTTGGTGGGCCGTGTTCATAGCAATTGTACCATCCGGCTGTGTTGACACCCCAGCAGGGCAAGAAAACGTCAAGATAAATGAACGCACAACCGTCATAGTGCTGTTTTAAGTTGCCAAAAGAAAATTAAATGCTTAATTAATTAGATTTGTTGCCCCCGTCTTCTAAAGAAGTGGTGGCGGATGGAACGTGCTGTTGAAGTTTTGTGAATGTGGGCCTAGGCCATGACTAGTTCTCCGGTTCTGCTGAGCAGGCTGGATTAGGACAATATCTATTTATTAGAGGTACGACAGAGGGCAGCCTAAGTTATTGCTTTTAAAAACAAATATATATGACCGCAGAGTGTGACATGTTCAGAATGTACGTACAGTATATAAATATAGACAATTCTTGCGGATTATTTTATATTTCAGGATATTTTGTGTTGAGGATGATCTGATATGAAGGTGTCATGTTTAAATACAGGCATGTGAATCATTTAAATAGGCTGTATGTCATCCATTAGATTCTAACTGCTGTGCTTTACAGACAATAGAGATTGATTTGAACTGATATTAATCAGATGTAATAAATATATATTATCTATATCTCCTCTAACATGTATTTATTATTGGTTTCATTTATTGACCTATACTATCGGGTTATATCGCAGGGTTTTATGTTCTGACTGACGGCTAATAGCCTGAATCAGACCAGCGTTAATACAGGCTCTTCACAGCTTTTAGAGGTTTAATGCTCTTGGGTTTTTCCTAATCTGTAGGATCTCTAAATAAAGCTACAACCATATATAACCATGTAGAATCAGATAAAATAAGAACTAAGAAATACAAACTCTTCAAGACATTTTGCACTTGTTTATTATTATTTGTGCATAATTTCACCAGGTAGAACACGGACATGTTTGTTGTTGAATGTCTTTCCACAGGCGGCATGCAGTCAGCGTGGGGAGAAACTGCAGAATAGTTTCATTTTCTGTGATGAAGATCAGATCACTAATCTGCCAGCTGTGTCCTGCTTTCGCTTTCTGTAGCAAAACGTCCGTCTCCAAGGGGTTGAGAATCATCTGTTTTTCTCAAGTGGTATGTTTATGTGTACACACACACACACACACACAGTCTCACACACACGCGCATACGGTCTCATACACACACACACACACACACACACATCTATCTTTGAGAGAGGAAAATCAGATGTTCCACATTCGTCAGAATTGCACCAGAAATAAAATGCATGTACTGAACATCTGACAAATCAATATCCAATTTGTTGAAGATAACAAAAAATGTAATGACAGAGAAAAACACTGAGTCTCAGTGAAGGCAGTACAGCGGCAGAGAGCTAATTAAGGTTATTCTCGTGCCTCCACTAGATGTCAATGTTTACTCACCCTTCCAGCTTAAAAATGTTTTGTACTTTCTTTGTAAGTACGTGAGAGGTGTAAAAGATCTGCAGTTTGCACCTTTTGAGGTAAGGAGATGAGATGAACAGAACTGTAACCTATAACAAATATAACGAAGTTGGAATAGACCGATAACTGAATTAATACGCTGACATTTTATCATTTTAAAGTAATGTCTTTACATCTTAAAGTTATTAATCCGAGACACTGTTAACAGCATATCTAACACACACAACACGACGAGAGGAGCAACAGGACTGTAGCGACTGGCAATCCAAACCGATACTAATTAAACTGCGTATCAAAGAGATATGAGTGGGTTACAGGTATAATCCACACAGGTGTGTCTCAAGGGGCCAAAAACACTCATCCCAGCACTCTGTCTCATTACTGTTGAACATCTTATAACCCTAATTAAAAAGAAGCAAAACATCAAGGACGTTCAACTGAATACATTAGAAATGGAGTCCATAACCTTACATATGAGAGACATGCGTGTGGGTGAGAGCAGGAGACTTGGCAGGCCAGCAGTAGAGACAGAAGTTATAATGCTTGTTGTCGGACTTTCACAAAGGCATTTGTCTTCAACTGTTGTCGTGTCCTGGCCGTGGAGCCGGACAGTCCATGAATTACAGCGGACGGCTGGTCAGAGGGTGCGGATGATGACATCATGACTCCTCGGCTTTCAGCAGCCGATAGGGCAGACGAGCTTTACAAACACGCTGCCCATAATGATCAGAGGAAAGAGAGGCCTTGAAGGCTTATTCCTGATGTGGAGCCATATAGGTTTCTGGCATGAGTTACAGCATGTTTTATGGCCCAAATAAAAGAGAAACTGGTTGCAGATATTTTACAATTGTGTTAATAAAATGAGCACAACAGAAAACAAAACACTGATGGGCAGCTTTAGATGGTGATTAATATATATCACTGGTATCGCTGAAGCAAAGAGGAGGAAGAGGAATGGTTCCTGTTTCTCTTCAGCACCGACAGAGGCAGACAGCTGCTTTCTGTGTCTGGAACCACGGACTAAAGACAGAACCAGACAGCTCCTCCAGAATCAACTCTACAGTCTCAATGTCTTCCATGTTTTGCTCTACCCAGACAGTTAACGACTTAATTGATTCAATCAATGGGCTTAATTGGTCGCAATGTCCCATGTGTTTAAGGTATTCGGTGATTGATGATTTAGAGGTACCTATAAAACTTGCAGGATTGTGGCTGTCTTTAGGAACAGGGTGGCCATTGCTGGACTATTCAAGGGATCGTCTTCTCATCCTTCTCCTGGGAGTGGTGGAGATCTAGAATGAAAGTGGTGATTCACACTGGTAATTGAGCTGCAAAAAAGCTGCAAGAGTAGGTCTTGATTAATCAGTGATTTACCTGGGGAGGGAGACAGAGAGAGGGAGAGGAATAAAACCTGAACACTTGTTTGGGTGAATAATTAAATCTCCTCTCCCTGGGTGAAAGGCAAGAACATAAGAAGGTTTACAAATGAGCCATCGTGTTCGTCATCTAATAAAACAATAGCAGTGATACACTTTGAATTGGATGTTTTGTTCTGGTGCTCGAGGTCTTTGGAAACGATTGAAGAACCTCCTCAGCCCAGAGCCCTCCTAAGCCTCTTCCACAGATGACCTACACCTGAGCTCCTCCTTTTGATTTTGGACTCAGTGATTTTTGCAGCTGCGCTGACTCTGTGCTAATTGAGTGTAGAGTGCAGCACTTCCAAAATCCAAAGTAAATTTGTACTTAACCTCCTTTACGGTGTCTGTTTAATAATTTAATGTTTTAATCAGCTGGGCTGTGGACTGTGAGCCAAGATCAGAACGGAACAGTTTTACACAAAAGGAATCCTTCTTTATAATAATTGGCTTTCTTACTTGGCACTTAATGTGTGGCAGTGTTTTACCTTTATTTACATAGTACAGAGTGCACGACTAGAGATCTTATTATGTCCCCACATACAACAATGATGATTTTCAATCTTCTCCTCCAGGGATTTAGTAATCACTGAAGTAGTGTGCAGAGTTCACTCACATTCCCGTTATTCAGAGCTGCAAAATAAAGGTGTTTCACATTACTGTTCTGATGAAAAATGCCTTGTAATAAACACTTACAGGTTCATAAGTTATTTACATTTTATACTAGATTTCAAATCAAAAGACCAGCTTTCTCTTCGAGGAGTATAATTGAATTATCCTAAATACTGCAGCTGGATACAAGTTCAGAACCTGAGAGTTTATAATTCCCACCATTATCAAATCAGCTCAAAGTGATTAGTTAATGCTTCTTGTAGGTGTGCACTTTGAGAGCTTTCTCCTTGGCTATTATGGCCAGACAAGCCTGGTTGAAAAGGCTGCATGCTGAGAAGTCGTGATCTCGATAGCCTTTCATGACAATCAGATTTCTGACCTTATTAAACACTTGCCAAAGCAGGAAATTAAAATAGCTTGAACCTCTGCATATTGGCATGCATAACTCAATTACAGATGCACTGATAAGGGTGTATACCCTCACAATGATTATTTATTGCTAGGGATAGGGTTTGCTATGATTACATGTTGGGATTTACAGTGGCTTTCAAGAGTATTCACCCCTTTGGACTTTTACACATTTCACTGTGTTACAACATGAAATCAGAATGGATTTAATCAGGAGTTTTTGTCACTGATCAACACAGAAAATGTCCATAATGTCAAAATGAAAAATATAATCTGCAAATTGTTCTAAATTAATTACAAATACAAAACAGAAAATAATTGAATGCATAAGTAATCACCCCTTCAGTCAATATTTGGTAGAGGCACCTGAGTCTGTGTGGATAAGTCTCTACCAGCTTTGCACAGCTGGACAAAGCAATGTTTGCCCATTCTTCTTTGCAAAGTTGCTCAAGCTCCATCAAGTTTGATGGGGACCTTTGGTGAACAGCAATTTTCAACTCTTTCCACATATTCTCAATTGGATTGAGGTCTGGGCTTTGACTGGGCCACTCCAGGACATTGACCTTTTTGTTTTTAAGCCACTGCAGTGTGGCTTTGGCAGTGTGGCTTTGGCTGTATGTTTGAAGATTAATCTTCTCCCAAGTCCCAGGTCTCTTGCAGACTTCAGCAGGTTTTCTTCCAGGATTTCTCTGTACTTTGCTGCATCCATTTTGCCTTTATCTTTACGAAGTTTCCAGGCCCTGATGCAGAGAAGCATCCCCATAGCATCCCCATAGTGTTATAACACAATGACATGTGGAAAAGTCCAAGGGGGTGACTCCTTTGAGAGCCACTGTATGGATTTGTATAATAAGTAAAACAATTAAATAAACTCAGTTTTGCAATACTGGACATTTCTATGTAAACACAGCAGATGGCCTAATAGGAAATTCTTAACATATATTGTTATTACTTTACTGCACTGTATTGATGAAAGCTGCTGTTCACTGTATAAGGTCTGACCTGGAGATCTCTCCTCCGTTTGTGATTGCAGGTTTTGCTTGAATCATTGAATTATCTTCACAGATCAGAGTTGTCTGTTGTTTTTATGGGAAATGAGTTCAAATATAATTATAGTTTTCCTACAGATATCATATTTCTCTCTGGTGGCATTTTTATGATTTTAAAGTGGCAGATCAATTATTTTAAAAAATATATCCTTGCACTAAACCATGCAAGGAACCTTTTTAAATAGTTTTAATTTTTTTTTTAAACTAAACTTGACTTGCCTGACTGAATGCTTAAATACAGAGCAGAAATTCCTGTGGTGCCCGGGAGAAAGAAAAAGAAAAAAGTAAGAGAGAGCTGGTTTTCTTGGAACCAGAAGCTTTCAGTGACGGATACATCAGGAGAGCTCCCAGTAGAGATGCATCCTTTGTCTCCTAATTAACACCCAAAGGCAACCCCAAGGAGCTAGAACAGCTCAAAGTACACCAGAAACATTAAGAATCCGCAATGCATTTAACAGAAAGAGAGAGTAGTTATCTGAAAATTGCATTTCAATGCAAGATCTGAAGAATTAGTTCCTGTTGACCTTGTAAAGGGAACCGGCTCTGGTTTCACACAGAACAGAGAAGAACATACGTCATAAAGCCCATTTATTTTATTTATATATATATATATATATATATATATATATATATATATAGTTCTTTTTAAACTGGTTAATTGATTGAGTTGACTGAATCATTATTTTAATTAACTCACGAAGACTGCGGTGGAATGAAATCCAGAAGCACATTGGATTTGAAGAACTGAGAAAATACATCGCAAAATACATATTTACACTCAAAGTAGAAAGATAATCATTACGAAATATTTGAAATTACACACACAAGCTGTACTGAGACAAAACCTATACCTGTAACTGATGACCAAGACTCACCCAAACTCACACTTATAACCAGGTAGGTTATAGCCAAATAACCAAATAACATTGTGGCAAAACTAATTTGTCAACTCCAGGTGATGTGAGAACGTTGTATAATAACTTAAAAAATGTTTTTAGTCCCAGTATCATCAAATGTGACCCACACTTATATTCAAGGAAAACTGATCACTATGTTCTTATAAGTTATCCTGTCCAATAAAGACAAGAAATACACATTTTAAGTCTTTATACACCATGTGGAAATGCAGGCGCCATTGTAGAAACACTTCGGCTGACACATAATCCTGGCGATTGTTGATGATTACGAACAACTGAGACACAGTTGTTATACACAATAATAATAAATTGATGTATTTTGAGTTTCAAATTACAAGCAAATGTGCTGTAACAGGAACCAGAGGAGCTGGAACAACCAAGCCACCCTTCCCTGCCCTAGAGGTTGAAATTATAAATGTTGACCTTTTTTCCTGTCTTTTCTTTCTATTTGCTGAGTAGTGCTGCTTATGCAGTTGGCACAGTAACACCCACAGATGTGCACAACGAATGGGTGACAAACTGGCTTCCCTACACTAAATGACAGAAAATGTTTCAGAGTCCGGGGCAGTGATGACAGTATAACAGGCATATGGGGAAACAATGTGGGGAAGCAATCAAAATGCTAAGGTATATTGTCAAAAATTTTGATCAAGGGCAGTAATGTTCAGACTGTACTATGCACTAGTTAGAGCTCATCTGGATACTGTGGACAGTTCTGGGCTCCACACTTCAAGAAAGATATCGCTGCTCTAGACGCAGTTCAGAGGAGAGCAACCAGACCTTTTCCAGGTCTGAAGGGAATGTCCTACTGAGAGACTGAGGACCTGAACCTTTTCACCCTGGAACAGAGGAGACTACGTGGGGACTTGATTCAAGTCTTCAAAATCATGAAAGGCATCGACCACATCAAACCAGAGGAGCTTTTCCAGATCAGCAGGGACACACGCACCCGGGGACACAAATGGAAATTGGGCTTCAAGGCATTCAAGACAGAAAACAGGAGACACTTCTTCACACAGATCAAACTCCCCAGCAATGTGGCTGAAGCGACAATTTGTGAACATTCAAAAATAGACTGGATAGGATCCTTGGATCACTTCGTTATTAACCAAGCACCAGGTTAATAGGTCTTCAAATGCCAAAGAACAGCAGCAAATGACCTTAAATCGGCAACGTGTTCCCAATTACAAGATGCCACAAAAATATTTCACTCATATTGTTATTTATAGATGTTAGTAAACTGAAATGTTAGTAAATCTCCTTTGTAGCACTATGCTGATTCCACCTCCGGTACAGGGCAACATTTTAAATGGGATTAAGCTCTACAGGAGTGGAGGGGTATTTTGAACAATGGGGCTCCTGACAGTAATATAGGTGGGCAAAACGTGTGCTTTGTCTCTGTAAATTAGTTAAGGGCCAACTTCAGAAGCAGTGCAAAAAGTGAAGGAAAGGTTTTTGATATGATATATGCTGAATTGTGGACTGTACCATACAAGCAAGGTGGTTTGTGGGTAATGATACATGTCTTGGCTGTAAGACACACACACATTATATATATATATTACTCAGCAACAAAGGAAATGTCACTTTTTCAAGACACTGTATTTTAAAGATAATTTTCTAAAAATCCAAATAACTTTACAGAGCTTTATTGTAAAGGGTTTAAACAATGTTTTCCATGCTTGTTCAATGAACCATAAACAATTAATGAACATGCACCTGTGGAACGGTCGTTAAGACACTAACAGCTTACAGACTGTAGGCAATTAAGGTCACAGTTATAAAAACTTAGGACAATAAAGAGACTGACTTTCTACTGACTCTGAAAAACACTAAAAGAAAGATGCCCAGGGTCCCTGCTCATCTGTGTGAACGTGCCTTAGAGATGCTACAAGGAGGCATGAGGACTGCAGATGTGGCCAGGGCAATAAATTGCAATGTCCGTACTGTGAGACACCTAAGTCAGCGCTACAGGGAGACGGGAAGGACAGCTGATCATCCTCGCAGTGGCAGACCATGTGTAACAACACCTGCACAGGATCGGTACATCCGAATATCACACCTGCGGGACAGGTACAAGATTTACACCAAGAATGCACAATCCCTCCATCAGCGCTCAGACTGTGCACAATAGGCTGAGAGGCTGGACTGAGGGCTTGTAGGCCTGTTGTAAGGCAGGTCCTTACCAGACATCACTGGCAACAGCGTCGCCCATGGGCACAAACCCACCTTCGCTGGATGTGATTTCCTGCAAGACAGGAATGTCAGTGTTCTGCCATGGCTAGCAAAGATCTCAACCCCATTGAGCACGTTTGGGACCTGTTGGATTGGAGGGTGAGGGCTAGGGCCATTCCCCCCAGAAATGTCAGGGCTTGCAAGTGCCTTGGTGGAAGAGTGGGGTAACATCTCACAGCAAGAACTGGCAAATCTGGTGCAGTCCATGAGGAGGAGATGCACTGCAGTACTTAATGCAGCTGGTGGCCACACCAGATACTGACTGTTACTTTTGATTTTGACACCCCCTCCTTTGTTCAGGGACACATTATTCCATTTCTGTTAGTCACATGTGTGGGAAACCTGTTCAGTGTATGTCTTTGTTGTTGAGTCTTTTTATGTTCATACAAATATTAACACATGTTAAGTTTGCTGAAAATAAAAGCAGTTAAAAGTGAGAGGATGTTTCTTTTTTTGCTGAGTTTTTGCTCACTTTGAAACCTGGTCACTAAATGCAGAAATGATACAGAAACTGCGGATGACACAAAGGAGCATGGAAAGATGTCTGCTCGGAATAACAAGAAATAAAAATGGAATGGATTCGAGAACAATCCACAATAAGTGGCTTGATTGTGAAAATGTTAAAATGGCAATGTGCAAGACACATTTCAAGAACATATTAAAGATGGACAAAGGAGGCTATTGAATGGATCGCAAGAGATTAAAAAATAACCTAGAAGATGAGGAGATGAGGTTTCATAAACTGAACAAAAATATAAACGCAACATGCATACATTTCAGAGATTTTACTGAATTACAGTTCATTTAAGACCCTGGTGAGGACGACGAGCTGCAGAGGAGCTTCCCTGAGACGCTTTCTGACAGGTTGTGCAGAAAGTCTTGGGTTGTGTAAACCCACTGTGTCATCAGTTGTCCGGGCGGCTCCTCTCAGACGATCCCGCAGGTCATTCAGTTCTCTGGCAGCAGCTCTGGTGGCCATTCCTGCAGTCAGCAGCCAATCACTGCTCCCTCAAGACTGAGACCTCTGTGTGTTGTGTTAAGTGACAAAACTGCACATTGTAGAGTGGCATTTTATTGTCCCAGCAGACGGGGCACCTGTGTAATGATCGTGCTGTTCAATCAGCTTCTTGATGTGCCACACCTGTCAGGAGGATTATCTTGGCAAAGGAGAAATACTCACTAACAGGGATGGCATCACATTTGTGCCCAAAATTGAGAGAAATAAGCTTTTTGTGCATCTGGACAATATCTGGGATCTTTCATTTCGGCTCATGAAACACTGGACCAACACTTGTTGGTTACATGTTGAGTTTATATTCTTGTTATATGTATATATACACTCACCTAAAGGATTATTAGGAACACCATACTAATACTGTGTTTGACCCCCTTTCGCCTTCAGAACTGCCTTAATTCTACGTGGCATTGATTCAACAAGGTGCTGAAAGCATTCTTTAGAAATGTTGGCCCATATTGATAGGATAGCATCTTGCAGTTGATGGAGATTTGTGGGATGCACATCCAGGGCACGAAGCTCCCGTTCCACCACATCCCAAAGATGCTCTATTGGGTTGAGATCTGGTGACTGTGGGGGCCAGTTTAGTACAGTGAACTCATTGTCATGTTCAAGAAACCAATTTGAAATGATTCGACCTTTGTGACATGGTGCATTATCCTGCTGGAAGTAGCCATCAGAGGATGGGTACATGGTGGTCATAAAGGGATGGACATGGTCAGAAACAATGCTCAGGTAGGCTGTGGCATTTAAACGATGCCCAATTGGCACTAAGGGGCCTAAAGTGTGCCAAGAAAACATCCCCCACACCATTACACCACCACCACCAGCCTGCACAGTGGTAACAAGGCATGATGGATCCATGTTCTCATTCTGTTTACGCTAAATTCTGACTCTACCATCTGAATGTCTCAACAGAAATCGAGACTCATCAGACCAGGCAACATTTTTCCAGTCTTCAACTGTCCAATTTTGGTGAACTTGTGCAAATTGTAGCCTCTTTTTCCTATTTGTAGTGGAGATGAATGGTACCCGGTGGGGTCTTCTGCTGTTGTAGCCCATCCGCCTCAAGGTTGTACGTGTTGTGGCTTCACAAATGCTTTGCTGCATACCTCGGTTGTAACGAGCGGTTATTTCAGTCAAAGTTGCTCTTCTATCAGCTTGAATCAGTCGGCCCATTCTCCTCTGACCTCTAGCATCAACAAGGCATTTTCGCCCACAGGACTGCCGCATACTGGATGTTTTTCCCTTTTCACACCATTCTTTGTAAACCCTAGAAATGGTTGTGCGTGAAAATCCCAGTAACTGAGCAGATTGTGAAATACTCAGACCGGCCCGTCTGGCACCAACAACCATGCCACGCTCAAAATTGCTTAAATCACCTTTCTTTCCCATTCAGACATTCAGTTTGGAGTTCAGGAGATTGTCTTGACCAGGACCACACCCCTAAATGCATTGAAGCAACTGCCATGTGATTGGTTGGTTAGATAATTGCATTAATGAGAAATTGAACAGGTGTTCCTAATAATCCTTTAGGTGAGTGTAATTACTTGGCTACCAATGTAGTGAGATTCAGCAGATACAAATTGACTGCCTGCTTTATCCCATAGGTAACAACGTGTGCGTTTAATAGAGATTGGATTGTACAACAGAGATGGAGCATATAGCCACCTTACTTGAGGGAAAAAACAAAACAAAAGCAACAAAAAAAGTGAGGAAGAGGAAATTAAAAGATAAGGCAATAATGCAGAGGATAGAAAGTCAGATATTGGAATCTAATTAAAAAAGTCTGTCTACAGGAACCTTGAGGATCACTTGGCATAATTGATTGCACACTTTTGACACAAAAAATATTAAATTCTGTCTTTCATTTGGTTAGTGCAGTCCTCAACACAGTTCAAATTCATAAAAATGGCAATGAATCCAGTTAGCACACAGAATCAATAAATAGCTTTTCTCAGCAATGGGAATCAACAGTTTTGGCAGGCTAATGGCAGAAACTCATTTCCAGGAAAATGTACTCGTTCAAACAGTACTAACATTCTTCACATTAGTATTGATCTACACGAGAGAAAATAAATAAATACATACATAAATATAATTAAAATGGAAAGTCACAATAATGAGATATTCAATGATCATTTTACTAATCTACTAAAAATGAGAACCATAGCAACAGAGAGTTGGTCAATTATAATTTAAAATCCCAGTCAGACTGAATGTAAAGTTTTGGTCATATTCTAGCCTTGCCTTTTATGGCAGATAGATTCATTAAAAACAATACTGACTGTTCACCTCACAGGAATGGAAGCGAAACTTCAAGAAAGGACAAACTGCTTATGACCTATAGCTATAGACCTATATTGTCTATACACAGTGAATGTATTGTATGTCTCCACACTGAGTTACAGTGCTGCAGTGAGTTATAGTAACACACAGTTCTACAGTGTGGGTATTAAGTAGTTATGTTGGATGTACAGTACTGTTTTTATATGTCATTGTACGGCATGAGGACTTCGGCCGTCGAGAAACCCTCGAACCCTTGTTCCAGGGTGAAAAGTTTCTGGTCCCTCAGTCTCTCAGTAGGACATTCCCTTCAGACCTGGAATAAGTCTGGTTGCTCTCCTCTGAACTGCCTCTAGAGCAGCAATATCTTTCTTGAAGTGTGGAGCCCAGAACTGTCCACAGTATCCAGATGAGCTCTAACTAGTGCATTGCACAGTCTGAACATCACTGCCCTTGTTCTCAATTCTACACTTTTGACAATATACCCTAACACTCTGTTTGCTTTTTTAATTGCTTCCCACATTGTTTGCATGGGTAGAGTAAGGAGTCCACATAAACTCCTAGGTCTTTCTGATCCATTACTTCTTCCAGTCCAAGGTTTTAACAGATTTTCATATACCTCACTTATATCACAAAATACCTAAAATATATGTAGAAATCTTGTTTCTTACACTATCAGCTGTATTGTGCCCATTGGGTAAAATCCCACTATCTAACTGCTGTAACATTGTAAGCAAATCCCAGAAACAACAAGGCGATTTATTTATTGACTCTGTTTGATCCCCCTCTTCTACAGGAAATGTAAAACTACAGATAGTTAGATGCTTTGAGAAAAAAGATTGTCTATGCCAAGTGCATTGTGTGAAATAACTCACAGAGCTGAAGGCCACTAAGAAAGCCTGCCGGTCATGGTCCTGTGCTGGCATCATGCTTATATAGAATGTTAAATGTACAACATACTGGCTGAATACTTTAATAATTTGGTTACATACAGATTAATTCTCTCATTTGGCACATGTGTGATAGGGTTGTGGTTACAGACTAGAGTCAGGGCTCACACGTGGGTTCAGCATCAGAGCTCAGAAGAAGTGTATGAGTCATGCATGTTTTACTCCTGTGGAATTCACACAGTAGGTAGTTCATGAAGAGTTGTGCCCATTAACGCAGAGTGCTTCTGCTCTGATGGCTGAGGAGGTTATTGAGAGGGTGGGGGGTTATCCTGGTGTGAGCTACACCATCCCAGATATGTAAAGCATTTTTATATATACTAATATATTTATACCATTTAAATTACAATATGCTTTGAATACCAACTCTAACTTCAATTTTCAACTCCATCTCAGACTTCCTAGGGATGGCTATGGCCTATGTCCTACATTTTCTTTTTGTGTGTTCATAATTTTTTTATATACAGACGAATGACAAATTCAACAGCAGAAGACCCCACCGGGTACCACTCATCTCCACTACAAATAGGAAAAAGAGGCTACAATTTGCACAAGCTCACCAAAATTGGACAGTTGAAGACTGGAAAAATGTTGCCTGGTCTGATGAGTCTCGATTTCTGTTGAGACATTCAGATGGTAGAGTCAGAATTTGGCGTAAACAGAATGAGAACATGGATCCATCATGCCTTGTTACCACTGTGCAGGCTGGTGGTGGTGGTGTAATGGTGTGGAGGATGTTTTCTTGGCACACTTTAGGCCGTTAAAATGCCACGGCCTACCTGAGCATTGTTTCTGACCATGTCCATCCCTTTATGACCACCATGTACCCATCCTCTGATGGCTACTTCCAGCAGGATAATGCACCATGTCACAAAGGTCGAATCATTTCAAATTGGTTTCTTGAACATGACAATGAGTTCACTGTACTAAACTGGCCCCCACAGTCACCAGATCTCAACCCAATAGAGCATCTTTGGGATGTGGTGGAACGGGAGCTTCGTGCCCTGGATGTGCATCCCACAAATCTCCATCAACTGCAAGATGCTATCCTATCAATATGGGCCAACATTTCTAAAGAATGCTTTCAGCACCTTGTTGAATCAATGCCACGTAGAATTAAGGCAGTTCTGAAGGCGAAAGGGGGTCAAACACAGTATTAGTATGGTGTTCCTAATAATCCTTTAGGTGAGTGTATATATATATATATATATATATATATATATATATATATATATATACACACACACACACACAAACAACCACAATGATTTTACAGTTAAAGAAAAGTAAAAGATCAACAGAAACATTTTAACTGAATAAAATAAGCACTCATAATAGAATTGGAACAAATAAAACAAAAAGGGAATGTTTGATTAGTCCCGAGGTATTATAGCTCAGGGCTATCCTTATTTTATTGAAATTCCTTCATATTTATTTCCTGTTGCCTTGGTTCCATTTTCTCCCATATATTGCAAATACGATGCATCCTCAGAGACTCGTTAAAGAGGGGATGTACTTATGCAAATCACCCCTTGAGTGTGAATTCATATCTAATTGGTACATAATAGCACATAACAAACACACAATGTGTAGCAATATAAAGCTAATGAAGGCACGGCAGTTTAAGATATCCAGACAGGGATGTCCAGAGCAGATGCCTCGTGTTTCTACAAGGCCGAGATCGCAAAGCATTATAGAGCAGATTTGACTAGGACGTAGCCATACACCTGTCGCTCCTTCCGGCATTAAGCAAGATTCATGCCAGATGTTCACTTTCGAATCAAAATGACAGTTATAACTTATGTAATGCAGTTTCAGTATTAACAAAAATAACATCCTAAAGATGTAATTTAATTTTATGTATATTTAAGTCCTGTAGTTGGGGCTGTCAATGTTTGTTTCAGCAAGAGGGTGCATTTCCGGCTCTGTCGTTCCGCGGAGGGGAGGTTATGTATTATTATTATTATTATTTTTATTTATTGGCAGACGCCCTTATCCAGGGCGACTTACAACATAAGTGCAAACCAAAGTGCAAAAATACAGTTAAGTAAAAGGCATCAATCATTACAAATTAAATCTAATTAAAACAGAGCAATTCAAAATATAATACATTTTACAAATTCCAATTTACAATTTACACAGGCAAGTACAGTAAGTGACTTCCTACATCCTGGACAGTAAAAGCTAAGTGCTGTCAAGATGTAGGGTTACAGTCAAGGGCTACGGGAAAGGGAGTAAGGAGGAAAACAATCAAAAACGCAAGAAGCATAATAAGCTGAAGTGCTATCTAGCACGGATAGAGGACTAATATTACAAGTACTGTCGGAAAAGATGCATCTTGAGTAAGCGCCGGAATGAGGTCAAGGACTGCTGTTTTGACTTCGGTGGGCAGGTCGTTCCACCATTTAGGGGCCAGGGATGAGAAGGAGTGGGCTCTGGTGGAAGGGGAGTGGAGAGGAGGCAGAGTTAGTCTTCTGGCACTGGAGGAGTGCAGTGGTCTGGAGGGGATGTATGGAGAGACAAGTGACTGAAGGTAGCTTGGTGCAGTGTGGTCGAGACATCGGTAGGTGAGGGTCAATGTCTTGAACTGAATGCGTGCCGGTATCGGGAGCCAGTGGAGGGAGCGGAGCAGTGGAGTAGCGTGTGCGAATTGGGGCAGAGAGACACCAGACGAGCCGCAGAGTTCTGGATGAGCTGGAGCGGCGGGTAGTGGATGCAGGCAGGCCGGCCAGGAGGGAGTTGCAGTAGTCCGGGCTGGAGAGGACCAGTGACTGGACGAGTAGCTGAGTCGAGTAGTCGGTGAGGAAGGGACGGATCCGGCGTATGTTGCTCAGGAAGAATCTACAGGTGCGTGTCAGCGTGGTGATGTGCTGGGTGCAGGAGAGCGCAGGATCGAGGGTGACTCCTAGATTTTTAGCGGAAGAAGAAGGAGAGAGACTTGGGCGGGATGGGAAAGGAGGGGGGACTGTTGAAGAGCCTGCGGATGTCTGCAATCTTGGAGGAGAAGAAGGAGGCGAATTCATCAACAGTGAGAGATGAGGGAGGAGGAGGGGGAGGGGGAGGGGGCTCAAGTAGGGAGGAGAAAGTGGAGAAGAGTTTGCGGGGGTTGTTGACAGTGGATTCAAAGAGTGATTGGAAGTAAGACTTCTTGGCTGAGGTGAGTGAAGAGGAGAATGTGGACAGTAGAGAGCGGTAGACTTCGAGGGCAGCTGGGAGTTTGGTCCTTTTCCACTTCTGTTCGGCGGCACGCAGACTAGTTCGGGTTGAGCGGAGAACAGCAGAGAGCCAAGGCTGAGGAGGGGAGGGACGGGCAGGACGAGACGTGAGAGGACAGAGAGAGTCAAGGGAGGAGATGAGGATTATTAGGTGTACATCCTAGTGGATAACAAATACAAGGCTTGTACAAACTCAAGAAACGTATCGATCTGACAGTTCCGTCTGCATGAAGTTTTGGATTATTGAAATCAAATCCAGGATTAATGATGATTTCAAGGGTTCACAAACTGTATTAAAGCCAAACACAATTGTGTTCAGTAAAGTCACAGTAAACAGTAAAGTCATATATATAACTATATATGTGATTAAAGTCAATCAATCACCTTAAGGTGTGAGTATACAATTACTGAAATATATGATTTAACTGAACTTTTTTAGCTATAACAGGATTGATGAATGATTGAAGCACTCTCTTCACTGTGTTATTATTTATAACTGAACTGTTCAAACCTTGAGTAACAAAGAGATATTCCAACCGAACTGAGGCATCCTTTAGGAAAGGGAGCGTCAGGGGAAGGAGACGGAATTACTTCTCATAGACACTGATTCTGGTGCTGTTTTTGTGAGAAATCAATGAGTGGGTTGTTAGTTTCTCTCTGGTGTCTGTTTTCTTGTAAAAAATAGAGAAACAACTATTTTCTGACTTGTGTTTTCTGGAAGGACTCAGTCTACAAGTACTGGCCTGTTTTTTTATGAGTCTGACTCTTGGTTTAATTTCAATATTGGTCTCAGGCTTAAGGATAATAATTGTATTACTTATAAAACATTTAAGAGGTTTAAATGATGAATAGGAATTTGTACTACTAAATCTATGGCTGACATAAAACAGTTTAAAAGTGTTTATATATGCATAATCATGTGAGTGAATGCATTGCACATAAAATGTATATATGTCTTGGAGCGGTCACCAGTTTTTCCTCATGAGGGGGCATTTTTATTATTATTATTATTATTATTATTATTATTATTATTATTGAATTTTTTTCTTTATTTTTTTTTCTTGGCAGACGCCCTTATCCAGGGCGACTTACAACATAAGTGCAAAACAAAGTGCAAAAATACAGTTAAGTACAAGGCATCAATCATTACAAATTCAAGTTAACTAAAACATAGTAATACAAAATACAATTTACAAAGTCCAATTTACAATTTACACAAGTACAGTAAGTGAGGTCCTACATCCTGGACGGTGAAAGCTAAGTGCTGTCAAGATGTAGGGTCACAGTCAAGGGCTACGGGAAAGGGAGCAAGGAGGAAAACAATCAAGAACGCGAGGAACATAATAAAACTGTAAAGTGTTATCTGCAAATTCAGTGATTCATGTTTGGTTTTCTCCTGCAAAGATGCACCCCAGAGTATTATGTAAATGAACTGCATAGCATCAAAGCTTACCCTTCAGATGGTAAATAAGTAAAAATGAGAATCACCATTCAAGTTCAGTATTTCTGGTTATTGGTTTGTCTTTGTGTGTGACCATTTTCAAAAACTGGCAGGAAGGAAAAGACTGACACATTCAAATTCAGCCTGCAATGCAGTGATGCAGACCAAGGAAAAAGGGAAATGTGAAAATGGTTGACTACAGTTACAGAGTGTGATGTGAACAAAGACATAGAAAATCTGCACATCCCTCATTCTGTGGTGCCATCCATTGAAACGGTTCTTTGGTTATTCGTCAGCAGAACTGTGATTGAATGCGAGGGCCGCAAAATTGACAGTCTGTGTGAGTGTCAGGATCTTAAATATCTTTTATTCGGTTTGCTGGGTCAGATGGATTTGTGCACCTCCCCTTCGGAAGCCTCATCCGTAAGACGTCGGAAGAAGGATTTTCAGGAAAAGGCAAGACGGCTTTAATGCAGTTTTTACCACAGCCACAGCATCACCCTGCTGCTAGGATTTTAAACTGCTCTCTTCATTTTCTCATAACTAAACTGAAACAAGCAAACAAACAATAGGCTGTGAGTCTTGTCAGCACCAGGGTCATCGGTCCTTGAAGAGAAATTGGTCCTAGCAGAAGTCCCCCCTCCAATGATACCCCCTTAATTATGTATTTATTCTGCTTCATTATTTTTTACGATTTAAATCATACTGTATACATTTTGAAGATCTACATAGTCTGATGGTTATTGTCACTCAGGTATTGTTGGGTCAGGTCATGGGTTAGGTGTGCACAGTTTGCATCATCAGTGGTGGACAGGAGACTGTTGAACTCATGTGCTCCTGTGATTTGTGATTACAGGAGCGGGACAATGTGATTATGTGTGTAGAAGTGATATATGCATAAGAAGGAATCTGGAAGATGTACAGTGAATGTAAGCATGTAGCTCTAATGTAGCATCGCTGACCAAGTTTGAGAATCACAGAGAGTGGTCTAGCTGATTAGCTATCTGTGATATGTAGTAACCATCTGTATAGCGTAGAAAATGAGCTGTGTTTGTGTCCAGGGTGTGTGTTGAAATGTGTGTGTTGTTGAGTTTCAAACAATCTCTCTGCGGTCCCATTCGAACTCTTTGGAAATTACTCTGAAAACATCATCAGGAATGGCATTGTTGTAGGTCCTTGTGGATGGTGACAGTCATTGAAGGAGGTATTGTGAGGTAAAACTGCAGCCATGTGACACTCTTGAGCGACTCTGTTTTTCCAAAACTGAGTTTAAAATAAGCCAGTTTATAAAATAACAGATACAAAGTCATGATGAAGTGTAGAGAACAGAGAATTCAGAAAAATCCCAGGAATAAAAGGTCGATCATCAGCAATGCTTGTACTTTGTGTCTTTGTCCTTTCCTGGTGGAAATCTTGACAGGATCCTACAAGATCCTTGAGGATTCCCATATGATCTTGTTCAGGAGTGGGATCCTGGGTACAAACCTCTGAGGAATATGATCTTATACCAATCATAAAGTTTAGGATCTTAATCCGAAATCTGGATATATTAATAACTCTTAGGAACACAAAACAAATTGATTTGTCAACTTTGTGAAAGTAGACAATACAAGATAAAGGACCACAAATTAATAAAATGGAAAAAAAATACTCCATCGGTGTTAGTTAGTAATGTCAACAAAATCAAGACATGTAAGCCTCCTAATACATAGTAACTGTTGATTATGAAACAATCACAATGTTACTATGTTTTTAAAATGAATGGTGAAAACATTGCAACTCCGATGCGATCATCATTAGATCTGGACAATGTCAATATACTGGTATTTGTGGCACAGGACCTCCAACGCACAACATCACTGAAAGCACATGTTTGTAAAACATTGCAGCTGAGCCATTTACACATTGTTCTCTTAAATATTTATATTTATATTTATATTTATATTTATATTTATATTTATTTGAATCTAAAATAAATGATAATTCAAATAAATGATAATTCAAATGCTCCTTTTAAAGTCAGTATTTTAAGTCAGCAGCTTTAAAATACTTATAAAATAACTATTTGCAACTTTATAACACTTAAAAAAACTATGTACAACTTTATAACACTTAAAAAACAAGTTGCAAATTTATAACACTTTAAAAAACTATTTGCAATGTAGTAATTAGCACAACGTTCTTTTAAATCTTGATCTTAGTATTCAGTTTATCTGCATTTGTTAATATTGTAATGTACTGTGGGTTGCGGCCATGTCAGGATTTGAACCACAGTGAGCTGTCACTTTACCACATCACTAAAAGACTTGCTACAAAATTACTTGTATTTGGTATTTATGTAGTTTCGCTATTTGACTGAACAACAAAACAGAATTGTAAAGAGAATGTGAAGAGTCTTCCTACAACGCCCCTGCTGGACAGTAAAACTGGTCACTGCTGTACATTTTTCAGCGGTATATCGATACTAAAAATCTGTCACTGGCACAGCCTTAGATCCCAGTCATACTTCCTCACCCTCCCCGTGTGTGGTGGCAGTGAGTCGAGATGCATTCGCACAATTTTTGAGTCTAAAACACACAAAATGAAAAAGGACTTAATTAGGAGTTTCTGCAACTGATCAACACAAAACAAAGTTCATAATGCCAAACAATAGTCCGGGTGCTTCACAAATCTGGCCTTTATGGGGAGAGTTAAAAAGAACAAACTCACTTCAAATCTCAGCTAGAGTTGCCAGAAGGCATGTGTGATACTGAGACCAAGTGGTGGAATAGTATTTGCTCTGATTAGACCAAAATGGAGCTTGTTTGTTTGTTTGTTTGTTTGTTTCTTGAAACAATCCTGGTGTCTGATATAATGAGGTCTTAAGTGTTAAAACTAGGAAAACAGTAAATATATATATATATAAATTCCCAGTTGTGAATGTGTTGTTTTTACTACACACATTCTTCTGAGTCTTATGCTACAAAAAGCACTCAGCGGATGGTACTTCACAGCGTTGCTGGTCCTAAGTGTCTTGACCATGCCAAGCTTCTTAACGTCTGGTCTTTGCTTGGGTGAAGGTGGGAATTCATCTGGGGTTAATTTGCTTCTCTGTTTTGGAGATCCTTCGGCTCCCAGTAACCTACACACAAATCCACCAAGGTGAGGCTTTCATCAGTGGCGTAGCATTCTTGGCAGCTTTACAGATATGTTTCACTAAGCGAGTACAGTAAATGACCTCAGCAAACATCCAGTCATACAATCTGCAAAAAAAAAAAGAAACAGAAGAAGAAGAAACGCTTGTTTGTAAACATTTATACTGTTCATACAACGGAGAGAGTGTCTCTGAAGTAGAAGATGCAACGATTCGATCCAAGGACTGTATTTTAATTACTGTGGCTCCGTTCAAGAGAACTACTAATTAGTGCGACTCTGTTATGACAAAAATGGTCTTCAAACCTGCATTTTTCATAATTTTACTGAACCCCGAATCTCAAACAAATGTTTGTGTTTTGCTTTGCTTTCTAGATAAATGAATAATTTCGAACATGTAAATGAGATGTGGCCATCCATTTCTCCTGCATTGTTTCTTTTTCATTTAGCGAGAGGAAATGACCTGCTATTTCAGTGTTGTAACATCATTATTTTGCCTTCTTGTTCACTGCTTTCACAACTTGCCCTAATAATCTCTTGTAAACTATGTGTGAATAGATTGACCTGTTCTTACAGTACGATATATCACTGTCAACCCCGAGGTCTCTTTTGAGAACCTAATTACTTTAACACCCTCTTTGTAGTATTACCGCGCAGGCCCAGGTCAGTTCAGTAAAGATTAGCTTCAGGCGATGCTTAAGCCCATCTCTGTGTGGAATTAGAAGCTGTCAAAGGGATTACAGACTTATTCTAAGCAATGCTCGACGCATCTACAAATAAAGGCAGTCAGCTTTTATCAATGAAACTGAGCTGGTTGCATTTCGGTATGGATTATACGTCTGCACATACTTAGAGAGCTGAGTGCAAAGTGCAAAGAAGTGCTGTACAACTTTGATTTTTTGGTCTGACCTAAATTACTTTCAATATGCATTTGGTTGGGTTTGTTTTAGGACAAAAGCACAGTGTCACATTCACCACAGTGTACCAGACTAGGGCCAGATTAAATCAGAGCCTTGACCCCACACACAAACACAGCACCCCTATTTTCTCTTCCATTGATCGGCTTCCTATTCAATGTTTTGTCTCATTTTTTAAACTTGAACAAGTAATTCACTTTTTGGAAACACTTTACAATAATGGGCATTAATTCCTCTTGAATTCCAATAGTACAACACAGGAAAAACACATGAATACATGATGTAATTATTCTGATGAAATTCATTTGTAATTCAAGTATGTGAATTAATAATGATTTAAAGGCTCTTATTCATATGGAATTCAATTTTAATAAATGAAGTTGATCATATATATATATATATATATATATATATATATATATATATATATATATACACCGATCAGCCATAACATTATGACCACCTGCCTAATATTGTGTAGGTCCCCATTTGCTGCCAAAACAGCCCTGACCCGTCGAGGCATGGACTCCACTAGACCTCTGAAGGTGTGCTGTGGTATCTGGCACCATAAAGCAGATCCTTTAAGTCCTGTAAGTTGCAAGGTGGGGCCTCCATGGATTGGACTTGTTTGTCCAGCACATCCCACAGATGCTCGATTGGATTGAGATCTGGGGAATTTGGTGGCCAAGTCAACACCTTGAACTCGTGACTCATCAGACCAGGCCACCTTCTTCCATTGCTCTGTGGTCCAGTTCTGATGCTCACGTGCCCATTGTAGGTGCTTTCGGCAGTGGACAGGGGTCAGCATGGGCACCCTGACTGGTCTGTGGCTACACAGCCCCATACGCAACAAACTGTGATGCACTGTGTGTTCTGACACACCGGGAACACCCCACAAGAGCTGCAGTTTTGGAGATGCTCTGACCCAGTCATCTAGCCATCACAATTTGGCCCTTGTCAAAGTCGCTCAGATCCTTACGCTTGCCCATTTTTTCTGCTTCTAACACATCAACTTTGAGGACAAAATGTTCACTTTCTGCCTGATATATCCCAACCACTGACAGGTGCCATGATAACGAGATTATCATTGTTATTCACTTCACCTGTCAGTGGTCATAATGTTATGGCTGATCGATGTATATATATGATCAACTTAATTTATTAAAAATGAATTCCATATGAATAAGAGCCTTTAAATCATTATGAATTCACATACTGGAATTACAAATTAATTTCATCTGAGTTCACAAGAATCATGTATTCCTGTGTTTTTCCTGTGTTGTACTATTGGAAATCATGAGGAATTAATGCCCATTATTGAAAAGTGTTACCCACTTTTTGTATCTATTGTATTGAATGTGTGTTCATGCAGTGCTGTGTTTATATACACTCACCTAAAGAATTATTAGGAACACCTGTTCAATTTCTCATTAATGCAATTATCTAACCAACCAATCACATGGCAGTTGCTTCAATGCATTTAGGGATGTGGTCCTGGTCAAGACAATCTCCTGAACTCCAAACTGAATGTCTGAATGGGAAAGAAAGGTGATTTAAGCAATTTTGAGCGTGGCATGGTTGTTGGTGCCAGACGGGCCGGTCTGAGTATTTCACAATCTGCTCAGTTACTGGGATTTTCACGCACAACCATTTCTAGGGTTTACAAAGAATGGTGTGAAAAGGGAAAAACATCCAGTATGCGGCAGGCCTGTGGGCGAAAATGCCTTGTTGATGCTAGAGGTCAGAGGAGAATTGGCCGACTGATTCAAGCTGATAGAAGAGCAACTTTGACTGAAATAACCACTCGTTACAACCGAGGTATGCAGCAAAGCATTTGTGAAGCCACAACACGTACAACCTTGAGGCGGATGGGCTACAACAGCAGAAGACCCCACCGGGTACCACTCATCTCCACTACAAATAGGAAAAAGAGGCTACAATTTGCACAAGCTCTCCAAAATTGGACAGTTGAAGACTGGAAAAATGTTGCCTGGTCTGATGAGTCTGGATTTCTGTTGAGACATTCAGATGGTAGAGTCAGAATTTGGCGTAAACAGAATGAGAACATGGATCCATCATGCCTTGTTACCACTGTGCAGGCTGGTGGTGGTGGTGTAATGGTGTGGGGGATGTTTTCTTGGCACACTTTAGGCCCCTTAGTGCCAATTGGGCATCGTTTAAATGCCACGGCCTACCTGAGCATTGTTTCTGACCATGTCCATCCCTTTATGACCACCATGTACCCATCCTCTGATGGCTACTTCCAACAGGATAATGCACCATGTCACAAAGGTCGAATCATTTCAAATTGGTTTCTTGAACATGACAATGAGTTCACTGTACTAAACTGGCCCCCACAGTCACCAGATCTCAACCCAATAGAGCATCTTTGGGATGTGGTGGAACGGGAGCTTCGTGCCCTGGATGTGCATCCCACAAATCTCCATCAACTGCAAGATGCTATCCTATCAATATGGGCCAACATTTCTAAAGAATGCTTTCAGCACCTTGTTGAATCAATGCCACGTAGAATTAAGGCAGTTCTGAAGGCGAAAGGGGGTCAAACACAGTATTAGTATGGTGTTCCTAATAATCCTTTAGGTGAGTGTATATTTGTGTTGGCGTTGTAATTTTGTTTTGAACACTTCTTCTGTACAAAGAATGACGATGATGCTATGAGCAAACTAGTGGTTACATTTATGAGTGGAAGAAAGGACAGGATTGCAGGTTTCTATTAGTGGGTCAAAATCAATTTAATCCCAGCATAGGTTTCCCTTCTTTACTACTAATATTACTACTAATGTTAATATAACTACATATATTCCTCTTTTGATCTTCTAAGGCATGTGCACTGTAGTAGACTGGATTAGAACTATGGTAAACATTCATAAGAGAACACAAAATGATCAAATCCAGTTTCGCTGCATTTGTGTCTTTGACATTAATTACCGAGCTAACATCATTCCCTGTAATAATATACATTCTGTAAGGGATTGGGCAAACCTAAGACCTAAAGTAAGACGTCAGCATGTTTTATCTTGCAACCATTATCAGTTTGATGTGCAATCTGATCCTCCAGCCCTGAGAAAGCAGGAAGTCTTTGTCCTGGTTAGATGGTCAATCTTTAGCTTCAAAACACAAATATCTGACAGAGCTCAGGACTAGACTGATGTGTCGTGCATTCATAATTCAAATCAGCAGAATTACATATCAATTATAATCAAATGCCTTTTGCAACCTCAAACTAAACAAACAAACAAACCAAATATATACATGAACAATCCACTTGCCATCAACACACAATCTAAAACACCGTGCCATGAAGCATGACTCGATACATGAACACAAGGGCATTTCCTCTCATTTCATATATATTTATTTTTAACACATTCTGCTTTCCCTTTGTTCTCCGCAGTGAGCAACATGCCCTTTCCCTTCTATCTATTTTTCAGCGAGCAAGTCCATAAATTAGAAAAACAATAACATATAAATAACAAATGATTCCAGCACTGAGAACTGTCAACGGTGAACTCAAACATGAGCCGCCAGGACCTTTGAAATGCAGAAACGGAGAACAAACAGACTATAACGTAGTGGCATTGTGGATGGCTGCCCATCTGTTACAAGGCCTACGGAAAGAGAAATGAAGCCGAGAGAGAGATCACGAGAGCCTGGTGCAAATGGTATATGTTTTATTAATCTAGACCACTTACCCTTATTTTTGCTTTTTAATGACAGGGTTGTGTATTTGTGGGCAGCAGTTTTCAGCGTTAGTTGAGTTACATCAGGAGGGTCCTAGGATTCCTAAAGATATATGTGCCATACAATAAATAATATCTTTAAATAGCTTTTACCATTGATCTTACACATGAGGTTTGCAGTTGTTTTTACTGGACACCCTGGACTATGCAGTGGGCCAGCCAACTCCAGCAACCCCAGCTTTTTGGGACATTTTAAAAAGTGATAAATGACCATAGTTTCAGATGCCCCAATATTACATCTTGCATTTATACTCGTATTGTTTTATTTCCTTTGGCTTTACTGAAGTTCTACTTTTTGTCTTGTTACCTTTCTATAAAAGTCTCCTGCAGACTCGTTCGTGATTTATTTTCCTACAGATGGGTGTGAATCACTTTGGTTGCCCTGATGCTCTCTCCCTTTCCTCCAAGACAAAGCGACTTTCCCTTTAAACGTGTTTTCTGAGCATCAGAATCTTTCAGGGCGAGTCAAGGCTGTCTAACATGCACCTCAAACAATGCACATTTCTGTGACCTTGGATAGCCATTGTGCCTCCCATCGATGCACAGCCCTTTAGTGAGCTGATTGTACAGTACCAGGGGAAGGTCTTTGCGGTGGCCAAATCTGACTTCAAACAATAGCGATTCTTTAATCACGCAGAAGTTGATTGATGGAACCCTATCAGAAGAATCACTGGCTGGCCTTAAAGGGGCAGTGCTGAGGGGACGGATAATGGGACATTCCTCACAGAGATGGAGAGAAAGAGGAAAGTATCAGACTCACTGCTGCCAGGGCCTTCTTCCTAATTACCCCTTCACTAATCACACAGAGCTGCTCCTCAGCCAGGTGCAGAGATAAAAGCGCATCGGGGGCCAAACGAGATGCACTGAGCTCACTCCAAGCTCAGGCACAATTGAAAACGCAGGAAATGGTTCCAGATTCATAATTGTCATCATTCACCAGAGCCCTGCCATACTAATTAAAGGAGTGACCCTTCTTAACAGCAGTGGTGTCCAATATCGCCTTCCCCTGGCCTCCCTATTCCACCTATGTCAGTGTTACAGATGTCAGCCATCTGCCTGATCTTGGATGAGAATCCCCCGGATGGAAATATGTGGCTTTAACTATCCTGCCAGCTTCTCGTGTGGAATGAGACTCATGGATGAGAGGAGCAAATGTGACCAGCAGATCTGCAGCAATTACAGCTACCTGTGGCAACCGTTTCAGTCAAGGATGGGCTGTGCATCTTCCCATTCCTGTCATCCTTCCCCAGGTCTGTATTTGACTCCCTTGTTTTCCATGACTCTCTTAATTTACATTTAGTATTTTCTTCCCTACGAAAATTTTGTTATCGCCATATCTTATCTTGACTGCATTGTTGTATATGAGGAAGATCATGTGATAAGACCAGATGACTGATCCCTCATCTCACCAAAATGCCATAAGTGTAGTGGCTTGTTCTCTTAAAGTCTAGCTCTTCTAGTATTTCTGACAGGGACTAAGCAACCACATAGCAAGAGTACATGTTAGCACTTTGTCAGAGAAACACACTGAATCACAGAGGGACTCTTGACTCTTCTCAGTGCAACCTTAAAAACAGGCCACCCCGGGGTCCTCTCTTTCTGAATGTCTATCTTGAAGGCCAAGGAGGGAGTCCCGTCAGAGTTTGAGAGACTCCGAGGACAGATACAATATCTGACTGCAGTTTTGTTTCCAAAACTGGAGAGCAGGAATCACAGAGATTTTATTGAATTTGAAAACCTCACACAGGTCTCGACTTTAATACAGCAGATGGTGGAGATAGTTGAGTGCCAAGACTGATGTTTTCCAAGGCTTCCCCCTCTAGATGGGTCTCCTAGGACAATACCACACAAGTGTGTCCACCTATAAATTGAACAGAAAGAGAACAAATAGCTACTGAGACTAGAGATGTGCCCAAAGAGGCAGAAACAAATTAATCAGAAAAGGGTATGGAAATCAAAATGAAGAACACTGTTAGGATTGACAACCTATCTTATTGCTACTTCAATTCAACCAGTTATCTGAATGTTGTAAAAACAGAAGAATCGTTCAAATAAAAAAAGCTGTGGTTTTCTTATGACCATTAAATTCACACGCATACACACACACATGCATACAGCTCTGAAAAAAAATAAGAGACCACTCCAAGTTCAGAAATCAATGTTAAGTGGTCTCTTATTTTTTTTCAGAGCTGTATATGTACATACTGGAAGGCCAGGGACAACTATATTGTTTCATCTTATTCTGTGGCCATTAAGTGGTCAACTTAAAAAACAAGTCAAAAGTAAAATAAACTTGATTGGATTTTCCTTGCCCATGTGTCATATATTCCAGCTGTTTTATCTTAGGGAGTAGATATATATAAAATGATTAATTCATTTATCACAGTGCCTGCCAGCAGTGTAGGACTGGAGCACAGAACAATGTGTTTCACAGCCTGGGGACAAAAATAATGGCATAGATTTTTATTGTAGTTCAAAGCAGTTGCATTTCGCAGGCATTTCATCAGTGTCCGATTCAATCACATTGCTTGAAACATCACGAAAAACATAAATTAAACCCACAAAATAAATAAACAAATGGAAAGCAGCATGTTCCCAAAAATATGCAAACTGTCAACGTCACCTCAGGCAAGGACCTTTAGTTTGATACTGGCGCAGTAACATAAACTGGACGAGAACTGAGAGGTGACCAAAGTCTGTGTTTCTGTGAATGCAATACAACAACAGGAGCTGTGCTATAAAGCATTTCTGAGGAGAATGGCAATGAAAATTACTCCTGAAATGCGGGTGAGTGGGTTTTAATCGCTCTCAGTTCCCTTATACAGCGGTATGAAGAAACACAATTTAATGGGCTGGGTTGGAGTGAGAAATTATTGTATCCATGTGTTTGCATTGCCATAGCTATAACTAATGAGACAGCACATACAGACATAAGGAAACCTGTAAAAAAATACTTTTAAGGCTATGAAAATAAATATAGGGGGTATTTATGATCTTATCTTATTTTCAAAGACTGTTTATGCCATTGATTTTATATATGTTGTCATGGGAAATGCCTGTTTTATCGTTTTATTTTCCTGATGGATTTCTGTGCCAGATTATTTTCTCCTCTACCTAATTGTTATTCAATGTTACGTGTGGATGCATTTTTTATAGTGATGTTATTACCCTTGTGCTGTGGCATTTACGTATGTACGTTGCCTGGGATAAAGGCGTCGGCTAAATGACTTCATAATAATAATACTGTGGTATTGTCACATTTCTCTCAGAGAACTGTCAGTGTCCAAATAAGGGTTTGGTAATACAGGTGTACCTCACTTTGCATGAGAGAGAGACTCCTGAACTATTCAAAATGTTCCAGACGTAAAAGCATTTTGTCTACCTAAACAAACATGTTACCCACTCTTGTTTTTTCTCTCTGTCCATCTTTTATGTCTTTCTCTAACAGCATTAATAGAGTGTTAATAACCTGATGTTCTCTGCTAAGTTATGTTATCAAAATTATTAACAAAACCTGAGCAAAACTTGCACTGCATTTAATTACAAATGTTCCTAATGGTGGCTCATTGGACGTGTCTCTTTGACCAGTGTTTCTCAACCTGTCTTGTACCATGGGCCGGCTCTCTGACATTTCTCCTTTGAGGACTGCTTCAGCTAACGCTAAAACAATAAAAGAAAAATCATAACATTCTCCCTCCCTGGCAGTGTGTCTTGGCTGAATTGCATATTGCTCTTTACAGAGGTATGTGGAGTGAAGGGGCTGTAGGACCTTCATTCACACACTTCAGGATATTCTTTGCTGCATCCAGAACCCCTGTAGAGACTTATCATGGAAACGTGACAATTCCAGCAATCAAACCTCCAATATTACCAGAAGGGCCCTGTGCCGGTGACAGAGTTTTAGTATTGATTTACCATTTTGGGGGAGGGGGGGCATGGCGTAGCATTGTTCTGGAATTCTTACAAAGTAGGAAGAGTCTTCTACTTTATTCTTCAATCAAATCGCAGCACTACACAAAATAGGTAATTAAAAAAATACACAACCCAAACAGAATAAAATAAAGATTGAACAGAACAATGTGCAAATGGCATTGGAAATTGTTATTTTAAGTGTTATAAAGTTGCTGACTTAAAATCCCAACCTTAAAAGTAGCATTTGAAATACACTTTTTAGATTCAAATAAATATTTAAAAGAACAACATGTAAAGAAGACGTGAATCAAGTCTTCAAAATCATTAAAGGCCTTGACCACATCAAACCAGATCTGCAGGGACACACGCACCTGGGGACACAAATGGAAATTCTTGGGCACTTCTTCACACAGAGAGGCATCACAATCTGAAACAAACTCCCCAGCGATGTGGTTGAAGCTGAAAATTTGGGAACATTAAAAAATAGACTGGATAGGATCCTTGGATCACTTAGTTATTAATGGACACCAAACGAGCACGATGGGTCGAATGGCCTCCTCTCGACTGGACACTTTCTTATGTTTCTTATGTTTCTTATCCGTTTCAGTGTTGTTGATGTTATTTATAAGTGTTACAAATGTGTGCTTTCAGTTACATTGTGTGTGGAGGATCTGTGCCAAAAATACAGACATACTAACTTTTCCGTCTTTAACGATGATCAGATCTGAGGTACAATGTTCTCAATTCTTAAATGGTAGCCTAAGGTATCCCGTCAATTTGTCACACACTTTTCATCACAGAAATCACTACTAAAAACAAATAGCGCTATAATAAATAATAACAGATAGAGTACGTTTTCACTTACAAATTATATAAATAAAACTCCAATTGAGCTATTTTTAAATCATAAATAACAGATACAGTATGTATTCAATTCAGTAGCTACATAAGAACATAAGAAAGTTTACAATCGAGAGGAGGCCATTTGACCTCGTTTGGTGTACCTTAATAACTAAGTGATCCAAGGATCCTATCCAGTCTATTTTTAAATGTTCCCAAATTTTCAGCTTCAACCACATCGCTGGGGAGTTTGTTCTAGATTGTGACAACTCTGTGTGAATAAAACCCAGTCACTTACTGTCTTGTTTGATTTAGATCGAATACTTCTTAATGTCCTATCGATTCCAAAACAATCTATTATTAAATCCTACCCACGGCAGTTTAGTCTGTTTTTCAACTCTTTAATTCCCCCCAACATTTTATCCATAACTCTGGCTACATGCCTGTAAGCACTTCCTATAGAAAACTACCATGCCCAGAATGCATGGGGTGCCATTTACGTCGACTTTCCTCATTCTGCACAGAATATGACCATTTAGCCAATGAATGCTCAGCCTTTCCACAGATTCTGTGCAGAATGACTAAAGTCTGCTTGTAGCAACTATGTAAACACACACATCCTATCATAACAGTAGTAAATACTGAAACAATACAAAAAATACTATGATTAAAAATAACTATTATAGGAAACAACTGCCCAAATGTGTTTTTCTGTTGAATAGGCTATGAGGAGTCTACACTTTATTCTCGCAGCACTTGTTCATTCAACAAGAACTTTGAAGCATATAGTCTAAATCAGCTGGGAAATAAAGAAATATAAAGTATCAAGCTCATTCCTTTTCTTTCTGTAGATACACACTGTCAGTTGTTTCTCTCATGAAATAGGAATTACCATATAATGTTGAGCCTTCGCTGCATTGTTGGCAACAATTGAAATCCCTGGCAATGCCCTCTTTAAAAGACTCTCCATTATTGAATACACGTGTGCCACATCCTGTTAGTCAAGCAGTGATATAATAATATGGCTACCATTGTCCTGCACAACGTAGTCTTACTTAGTCCGGATCAGGAGAAAGAACAAAAACCCCAAGTGTCTTTGTTAAAAGAGAGCTGTTGCATCAGAAATGGTTGGTAAAGGTGCAAGAGCCATTTTGTGGCAGAAACAGGTAAAGATACAGGTGTGTCTTTTTCATTGCTACTAGTTGATGCAAAGCTCATAGAAGTAAAACTGGTTAGCGAAGACTCACAGGCTTAGGAAAAGGAGAACTTGTAGATTTTTTTAAGTTCATGTGATGACCATATGGGAATACAGGCTATGAAACCCTTGATCATAAATGTACAAATCTGGTTAGATAGATAATGAGATCCCAATTAATAAAAGCGCACTATGAAACTGGTGCGTACAGATTGTGTGTTTTCAGTCTTTTCCTCATTTCTTTCATTGTGGTGTACTCAGCTGATCATTGGATGGACAGCCTGGTAACTCACAGTTTGTGTTCCCAGGCTGAAGAAATGAAGAAACAAACACATCACTAAAACTAGGCTCACACTACTTGGCTTTTACAATCCAACCCGCTTTTGAGAACGGTGGGCAGCTCACATTTAATGATCATCTTTCACCGAATGTAGGTATTTTGTGTCGTGAAGGAGTCACACTACAGGCGGTCACATACTTAGTGATTGATTTGAAATCCTTTGCCGTGGGGAGCTCTGACACAGTCTCGAAACTCCCAAAATCCCGCAGGAAACACGCGTGATCCATCCAGAGAGACAGAGTAAACAAACATGGACCTGGACATTCACAAGCTCACCGCCCTTGTCTGTCAGATCATCTGTGTGAACAAACACAAAAAGTTTAGAGAAAAGAGGATGTGTGTGAAGGTGAGTGTTACTCTGTGTTAGAGCTGGAGCTGAACAACAGTCAGAAGCTCCATCCATCCCACAGCATGAGCATTGCATTGTAGGTGCTGATATTGCAGACCTCATCCTCCTTGACCTCTCTGTAGCATTTGACACCGTCGATCACTCCATCCTCCTCTCCTGCCTCGCTGACCTTGGGATCTCTGGGACTGCTCTCACCTGGTTCTCCTCCTACCTCAGCGACCGGTCCTACCAAGTGACATGGCGAGGCTCCTCATCCACCCCCCAACCTCTCCTCACAGGCGTTCCCCAAGGCTCCGTCCTGGGCCCGCTCCTGTTCTCTCTCTACACTCGCTCCCTGGGCCCCCTCATCGCTTCCCATGGCTTCTCCTACCACTTCTACGCTGATGATGACCAGATCTTCCTGTCTTTTCCCTCTTCTGACCCTCTCATCCCCTCACGCATCTCTTCCTGCTTGTCTTCCACCTGGATGCACTCGCACCACCTCAAGCTCAACCTCTCCAAATCAGATCTCCTCTTTTTCCCCCACTCTTCCTCACCTTCTGCTGACCTCCCCATCTCGATCCCCTTGGAATCCACCACACTCTCTCCTTCTTCTTCCGCTAAAAATCTAAGAGTCACCCTCGATCCTGCGCTCTCCTGCACCCAGCACATCACCACGCTGACGCGCACCTGTAGATTCTTCCTGAGCAACATACTCTGCATCCGTCCCTTCCTCACCGACTACTCAACTCAGCTACTCGTTCAGTCACTGGTCCTCTCCCGCCTGGACTACTGCAACTCCCTCCTGGCCGGCCTGCCTGCATCCACTACCCACCGCTCCAGCTCATCCAGAACTCTGCGGCTCGTCTGGTATTGTCTCTGCCACGATTTGAACATGCTACTCCACTGCTCCGCTCCCTCCACTGGCTCCCAATAGCGGCACGCATTCAGTTCAAGACACTGACCCTCACCTACCGCTGCCTTGACCACACTGCACCAAGCTACCTTCAGTCACTCGTCTCTCCATACATCCCCTCCAGACCACTGCGCTCCTCCAGTGCCAGAAGGCTAACTCTGCCTCCTCTCCACTCTCCTTCCTCCAGAGCCCGCACCTTCTCATCCCTGGCCCCTAAGTGCTGGAACGACCTGCCCACCGAAGTCAAAACCGCAGAGTCCTTGACCTCATTCCGGCGCTACTCAAGACGCATCTCTTCCGACAGCACTTGTAATATTAGTCCTCTATCCCTGCTAGATAGCACTTTAGCTTATTCTTGATTGTTTTCCTCCTTGCTCCCTTTCCCGTAGCCCTCGTCTGTAACCCTACATCTTGACAGCACTTAGCTTTCACCGTCCAGGATGTAGGAAGTCTCTTACTGTACTTGTGTAAATTGTAATTGGAATTTGTAAAATGTATTATTTTGAATTGCTATGTTTTAGCTAAGTTGAATTTGTAATGATTGATGCCTTGTACTTCTCTGTATTTTTGCACTTATGTTGTAAGTCGCCGTGGATAAGGGCATCTGCCCAGAAATAAAAATAATAATAATAAAATATTTTTAAATAACCTGCCCCAAAACAACCATTGTTATCTGAAATATTTGAATAAATACTTATGAAAATCAAATAGTCTTGTCATGTTTATTCTTCCTTTTTTTTGGTTGTTTTTTTCTTCAATCGGCTCCACTCTGATTGGCTGCAGCCAGTCTGCATTCTCAGAATGTGTAGCTGATCATGTCACCCTACATGACCAGTGCCGATTCCAGTTGTAAATATTATATGTTTTATATTATCATAGCAGCTCCGATGAACTGAAGTTTGGATTGGAGGGCAAGCATTGGCACGGTGGAGTGTCTTCCCTCTAAACCTGTATTATATTTAGCATATTTAGCAAACAATTGCCTTTAAAGCAGGTTTTCACACAACAAACACCCCCATGAGAAATAAAAGAGTTGGACCTGGGAGATTACCAAGTGTCAGGATTGGTACCGAAGAGGACTGGAGGGATTAGGATTCAATAGCGGCGTCAGGAGAATCAAAGGGCTTTATCAATGGAATAGTTGGGGTCACGGAAGGTAGGTAAATCGATCAGGCAAACAACAATAGTAGGGCAAATCCAGGGATGTAAAACAGAGAGAAGGCAAGGGTCGATACACGGGAAAACACAATGACAATGCTAATGCTCAGAAATGCTGCTGGAAAGGGAAGGCAAGACTTAGCGTTTAGTGAGGGGAACAAAGGATTAAAAATAAGGTGTTTAATGAGTGGGTGGAACAGGAAACAGGTGGACAGGAATAATGAGGAAAGCCAGGATGATAATTGAATAATGGGGTTGATCAGGGTCCTGGAACAGAGTCTGGGGAAAGTGTGGCTTTGGTGACCTCTAGTGGTGAAAGCGGGAACAGTCAGGGTGCAGGAGTTACAGTATCCCCCTCCCCACGGTCGGCTCCGAACGACTGAATCTAGCGACGAGGTCGTCCACAGGGCCGAGGAGCAGGTGCATTCGGATGATCCCGATGGAACTCGGTGATGAGTGCGGGATCTAGAATGTCTGAGGTTGAAACCCAGGACCGCTCCTCTGGACCATAGCCTTCCCAGTCCACCAGATACTGAATGCGTCCTCGACGTCTGCGGGAACTGAGGAGAGACTGAACCATATATGCAGAACCATCATCAAAATCGATAGGTGGAGTAGGAGGAGGTGATCCAGGGGAATCAAGCACTGGAGGAAAGGGATTGTCGGCAACCGGCTTGAGAAGGGAGGTGTGGAAAGAGGGTGAAATGCGGTAATGAGAGGGAAGTGACAGGGTTGATCTGACGGAGAATTGTAAAGGGACCAATGAAACGGGGACTTAATTTCTTGGAGGGGAGCTGAAGACGTATGTCTCAGTTCAACAACCACACCTTTTGACCTGGACGAAACTGGGGTGCCAGTCTCGTTTGGCGATCTGCCTGCCTCTTCTGATGACGGACTGCTTGTTGCAGACGGACGTGGGCACCCTGCTAGACCTCCTCACTGCGTTAAAACCATTAATCTACTACCGGCACATGAGTCCTCTCATCTTGCCCGGGAAACAGAGGAAGTTGAAAGCCTAGGACGCATTGAAACGTAGTGAGCCCTGTGGAAGAATGGACAAGGGAATTCTGGGTGTACTCTGCCCAAGGAAGGAATCAGCTCCAATCAGACTGGTGTTGGCTGCAGTATTTAGTCTCTCCATCTACCCATTGGACTGGGGATGGAATCCTGAGAAGAGACTGACATTAATGTTAAGAGATCGATAAAAGGCTTTCCATACCCAGGATGTGAACTGTGGCCCGTGATCTGTGACTATGTCTTCAGGCAACCCATAAAACCAGAAGACCTGGGAGAAGAGAAACTCTGCTGTGTCAAGGGCTGTGGGGAAACCTTTCAACTGAATTAATCTGCAGGCTTTTGAAAAGAGGTCCACGGCTACTAGAATGGTAGTGAAACCAGAGGAGTTGGAGAGATCTGTAATGAAGTCGAGTGCGATATGTGACCAGGGTCTGTGCAGGATGGGAAGAGGCTCTAGAAGTCTGTCAGGAAGCTGGTGTGGAGACTTGGTCTGGGCACATACTGGAGAAGCTGCTACAAACTGAGTGACGTCCCGGATCAAGGTTGGCCACCAGAACTTACATTGAATTAACGTCAATGTGCGACGAACTCCGGGATGTCCAGAAGCTGGGAACAGATGGAAGAGGGAACATACACATTTGAAACAGGACAATTACTGGGTGATGGATCAATCACAAGAGCTCTTTGTAGTTGGTCCATGATATCCCATCGAATGGGAGCCACTATACAAGATGTAGGCAGAATAGGTTTGGTACTGACTGGGACTGGATGAGCGTCAAACTGCCGGGAGAGGGCGTCAGCTTTGGTATTCCGGAAACCTGGCCAATAGGTGAAAGTGAAATTAAACCGTGTAAAGAAAAGTGCCCATCGAGCCTGACGGGGGTTCAACCGCTTAGCGGCGCAGATGTATTCAAGGTTTCGGTGATCAGTAAGGACGAGAAATGGATGTTGGGAACCTTCTAACTAATGTCACCATTCGTTGAAAGCAAGTTTTATTGCAAGGAGTTACCGGTTACCTATATCATAATTACATTCTGGCAGTGTGAGTTTCTGGAAAAGAAGGCGCATGGAAGAAGTTTTGTTGGGGTTCCGTGTCGTTGTTATAGTACAGCTCCTACACCACTCTCGGAAGCGTCGACTTCCACAACAAAGGGAATAGACGGATCAGAGTGTTTGAGTAGAGGTGCAGATGTAAAGAGTGCCTTGAGCCATGTAAAAGCATCAGTAGCATCCACAGACCAGGACAGAGTGCATGCAGAACCTTGGAGCAAAGAAGTAAAAAGGGCAGCCACTATACTGAAATTCCGGATAAAGCGCTGGTAAAAATTGGCAAAACCTAGGAATCTCTGTAGTTCTTTTACTGTACGGGGTTGAGGCCATTCTGTCACTTCCTTGACTTTATCCTGATCCATATGAACCCCGTCAGCATCTAGGATGTAGCCCAGGAAACTAATGCGGCTTTTGTGAAATTCACATTTCTCGCCTTTCACAAATAGTTAATTGTCCCACAGACACTGAAGGACCTGACAAACGTGATCAATGTGATCTGAGAGGCTAGAAGAATATATAAAAATATCGCAGATGTACACCAGGACGAAACGATTCAGGAATTTTCTCAGAACCTCATTGACAAAAGCCTGGAAAACCGCTGGGCATTAGCGAGTCTGAAGGGCATGACCAAATATTCATAATGACCCGTATGTGTAATGAAGGTGGTTTTCCATTTGTCTCCTTTCCGGTTTCTGGTCAAATTATAGGCGCTTCGCAGGTCCAGTTTAGTGAAGATGAAAGCTCCTCTAATCTGTTCCAGGGCAGTTGGCACTAGGGGCAATGGGTAGCGATTCTTTATAGTGACTGCATTCAGAACACAGTAGTCGATACAGGGTCGGAGTCCACCATCCTTCTTCTCCACAAAAAAAGAAGCTCGTTGCAGCTGGTGAAGTGGATGGACAGATGATGCCCAATTCTAGCGCTTCTTGTATGTATTCTTCCATGGCCTTTGACTTGGGTAGGGAAAATGGGTAAATCCGACCCCTGGGGGGAGAAGCACCAGGAAGAAGGTCAATAGCGCAGTCCCATGACCGATGTGGAGGTAATTTAGAGGCTTGGGGTTTGTGAAAGACTTTGGCCAGGTCCTGATACTGGAATGTGGAGTTGACTGTAGAGGGCTCTCGACATGAGTGGCGTGACAAGGCAAAGACAGGCAGTGTTTGAAACAGTGACGGCTCCAGGAGAGGATATAACAATGAGTCCAGGAAATAACTGGGTTATGGAGTTTAAGCCACAGAAGCCCTAGGATGAGGTTGGCTTCAGGTGTGTTAATGAGGAAGAAAGGAATTTGCTCAGTGTGCAAAGAGCCGATGCATTGCATCTGTCACAGTTCCCTAGCCTTGACCCTCTTCCCTCACTAGAGGCCGCCAATGTTCCCTTGCCTTTTCCTGCTCCCTTCACTGCTTTCCTTTTTTTTCATTCTATCAATTAACATTCCTCCTCACCCTTGTGCACTTCTGCTCCTGTCCTTTGTTCTCATTGGTCCTGCTCTTGTCTTCCTAGTTTCTGCTCTCCTTTATAAACCCCTCACTGCACTCATTCTTGGCGAAGTGTTGTCAGCTCTCCCTGCTTCACCAAGCCTTGTTCTCCTGGTTCCTTGTTCTCCTGGTTCCTTGTTCTCCTGGTTCCTTGTTCTCCTGGTTCCTTGTTCTCCTGGTTCCTTGTTCTCCTGGTTCCTTGTTCTCCTGGTTCCTTGTTCTCCTGGTTCCTTGTTCTCCTGGTTCCTTGTTCTCCTGGTTCCTTGTTCTCCTGGTTCCTTGTTCTCCTGGTTCCTTGTTCTCCTGGTTCCTTGTTCTCCTGGTTCCTTGTTCTGTAACCTTGTGTCTCTCTCTCGCTTTGTGTTCTGTATCTGTTTCTCTTGACCTCCTGGATTTCAACCTTTTGTCTGTGACCTCAACCTCGCCTTTGGATTCTCCTTGGTTTCTGTCTGCTCATTGCAGTAGCTCTGCACTTGGGTCCTTTCTCTATCAGCTTAACGGTCCTCTCACGAGGTAACCATGACAGCATCACTGTTTCAGTCATCTGGGTGATGTGGCTGGAGCTGATGGGCTGGTTATTTATTGTGCAGACACAGAGAAGTGGTTCACAGGGTGAGAGGGGTAGGTTGAGTTGGTTCACGTTTTTTGTGTCTATGAAATTGCCTGTTGATCCTGAATCAATTAGGGCAGATTGAACAAGAGTGTTGATCCCAGTTGAATACTGGCTTGGATTCGACACTGTGTAGAGGTGACAGGCAGACACTGTATGTTACTTACGGGGCCGTCAGATGCGTCACCGGGACGCGTGGGACAGGTGTTGTGGTAATGACCAGCTTGGCCACAGTACAGACACACATGCATCTGCAGCCATCTCTGATGCTCCTCGGTTGACAGGAGTGTGCACCCGATTTGCATATGCTCGGGTTCGGTTGCGATGGGGGGTGCTGGAGTCAGTTGGTCTGCAAGACGGGAGACGTCCATAGAAGGGCATTTTTGTCTTGTTTTCATCAAGTTGTTAAGTCTTGCTGCCAATTGAATTAGTAAGGTTTTCATCCTGACAGGCCAGTTCTGACTGCAGATCAGAATGTAAACCTCAACAAAACACTGTAATAAGGGCATTGTCGCTCTACCACGCTGCCTGCTGCCAGAGTTTGAAATCGGAGGGCATAATCTGCCGTAGACGAGGTGCCTTGATACAGTGAGAGGAGTTTTTCCCCTGCGCTCTGTCCTTCAGCAGGATGATGGAATACATCCTTAAAGTGAGTGATGAAAGATGCCAAAGATTTTGTTACCTCCTCTTGTTGATTCCAGATGGCTGATGCACACTGTAATACTTTCCTAGTGAGCAGGGTTATGATGAAGGCTATTTTGGCTTTGTCAGAGGAGAAAGATGAGGAAAAATGTGCAAAATATAAAATACACTGCAATAGGAAGCCTTCACAGCGATCGGGGGAGCCATCGTACTTCTCAATGACGGCAAAGTGCACAGGTCTCATGTTCGTAGTTAGGGCGACAACAGCAGTGGAAGACCTGTCGGCGGCAGTAGGAGATGATTGAGAAGCTGATCTAGAGTTGTTTCAATTTGCCGAATCATTCTCTCATGTTCACTGAGCATAGCTCCTTGGGAGGACAGAGCCATCTGGAAATGGACCTGCTGCATCCATTTGTCAGTGAAGTCTTCTATCAGGACTGGTACTGAATATGACTGGAAGGATTAGGATCCAATAGGGGCATCAGAAGAATCATAGGGCTTTAGCAAAGGAATAGTTGGGGTCACGGAAGGTAGGTCGATCAATCAGGCAAACAACAATAGTAGGGCAAATCCAGGGATGTAAAACACAATACAGGCAATACAATACAAAAGGCAATACAAGACTTTGCGTTTAGTGAGGGGAACAAAGGAGTATATTTAAGGGGTTTAATGAGCGGGTGGAACAAGAAACAGGTGGAGAGGATTAACGAAGAAAGCCAGGATGATAATTGAATAATGGAGTTGATCAGGGTCCTGGAACAGAGTCTGGGGAAAGTGTGGCTTGGGTGACCTCTAGCGGTGAAAGCAGGAACAGTCAGGGTGCAGGAGTTACACCAAGAAAGGCAAAGGACTGTAGCTGATGTGATTACAAGCTGAAAAATGTAAGTGGAACAATTAATTTTAACTGACTATGTTCAAGATAATTGTGATTTTAATATGCATATACTTATGATACATGGTACATGGATTTAAACGTTTGTGGGTTAATATTCCCCTCATTGTATTGCTTCTTGTGTTAGTTTTGTTGTGTTTGCTTCCATAGATTAAAACAGGTGATGGATTTGTGTACAATAGTTAATTTGTATTTAATAGTTAAAATAAATTGTGCAGAGGAAAGTGATTTTACTATGAGTTCCCAGAATAAGCAAAAATACATAGAAATTTTATATATTTTTAAACTTTAAACACATTAGATGTTTGCGTAATTTGTATAGAGATGCACTTCTGTGTACATATTGCAGCTATGGTGTTAGTGCGCAAGTGTGGTGGCGCTGTTGCTTTAAGAGGAGAGCTCAGGGGAATTTCCCTCCGTTACATTTCACTCTGTTCACTCTGACCCTTGCGTGCTTACAGGCAATGACCCTTGTCTTTATTTAGTTTCTGATGTTAAATATTGCTAATTCCTTAAAGTAACGATTCATATTGTATATATATAAATGTAGGTATTTGATGGATAAATGAGGATATTTATTTTTTAAGCTTTCTTTTTAAAATAGCGGGAAGGCTCAGGCCCTGGTTATTTTACACCAAACATCGTCTATAATATAATATATAACATTAATATTGCTTAAACTAAGAACTATTTATGTTTAGTTTAATATGATGAGTTATATCATACTTCTAATGTTTTGGTGTTTCAAAAAGGAGTTTGTTTTTCTTTTCTTTATATGGCTGTGAGTGATGAGTATGTCTGAGTAGGACTGTATTGAAAATGAAGTAAAAACTCAATGCGAGTGGATTGTATGCAAACCATTAAACGAGTGATGGACTTGAATTATGCATAACATAAATTGTCAACATCATTACATCATAGAAGCCAGACACTTAAATGTAGCTCTCTCAATCTGTTGTTTACAGATATGAAGCTATGAATGCCTCAGCACTGAAATTAGTAAGCTTTTAAATATTGAACTGCATTGGTAGACTTGCAACGTGTTTGTGTGTGTGTATGTGTGTGTGGGAGTGTGTATATATGTGTACATATAGCAAATATATATATATACATATATACACCAATCACCAATACACTAGTTCTGATGCTCACGTGCCCATTGTAGGCGCTTTCGGCAGTGGACAGGGGTCAGCATGGGCACCCTGACTGGTCTGCGGCTACGCAGCCCAATACGCAACAAACTGCGATGCACTGTGTGTTCTGACACCTTTCTATCAGAAACAGCATTCACTTTTTCAGCAATTTGAGCTACAGTAGCTCGTCTGTTGGATCGGACCACACGGGCCAGCCTTCGCTCCCCACGTGCATCAGTGAGCCTTGGCTGCCCATGACCCTGTCGCCGGTTCACCGCTTTTCCTTCCTTGGACCACTTTTGATAGGTACTGACCACTGCAGACCGGGAACACCCCACAAGAGCTGCAGTTTTGGAGATGCTCTGACCCAGTCGTCTAGCCATCACAATTTGGCCCTTGTCAAAGTCGCTCAGATCCTTACGCTTGCCCATTTTTCCTGCTTCTAACACATCAGCTTTGAGGACAAAATGTTCACTTGCTGCCTAATATATCCCACCCACTGACAGGTGCCATGATAACGAGATTATCAGTGTTATTCACTTCACCTGTCAGTGGTCAGAATGTTATGGCCGATCGGTGTATATATATATAATCACACACACACACACTATAGAGAGCTGCATCTGAATGGTACTAACAGAAATTTAAATGTTTAAAGCAAATGTTTTTTCCCTTTTGTGATCAAAGGACTATATAATGTAGTATTATATGGAAATGCACTGCTGTGTTAGTCTTGAAATATGATAACAATTTAACAATATAATGCATGCTAAAATTGAATTGGGCTGACTGCTGTGTTGGTGATGCATTAATTATAATTTTCTTTTAGGAGAAAATCCAGAAGAAGTCCTACAGAGATACCGGGGCAATGTGGCTAACCGAGGCTATCAGCACTTTTTTTTTGCCACAACCAAATCAGATTTGGCATCTTTGAGGGTACAGAACAGAGAATTATTTAAATTCTCTAAATGTATTAGCATGGACTTGCTGGTTAATCAGTCCAAAACTGGTACTATTGACAGGCTTTTAAAAGATATTTACAGATTAATTAGTTACTGAAAGAAGTTAATAAAATGATCAACCTTATTTATATACAGCTCTGGAAAAAATTAAGAGACCACTCCAAGTTCAGAAAACAATGTTAAGTGGTCTCTCAATTTTTTCCAGAACTGTATATATTTGTAATATTTTGTGGATCTCAATTTTGCCTTTCACATTTAAGCTTTGTCAGTGTTACCTTAATCTTAACCACTGTTTAACCACCTTAACCTAATTTAGACATGACTTTTAATATTTCAAGGTTGGTGCTTCCTATTCCTGTAAGAATAATAAAATACTTTCTAATCTTTTTATGTCCTTTTTTGTTAAAATTTTGAAATATGGCCTGTTTTCAAAAATACACATTTAAAGTGCTGTTATACATTAAAAATGTGCACCACTTTAGTTCAGGGGTTGCAAAATGTTTAATAAACACTTAAAAACAGCAGCACTATAGCTTTATTAACAACTTAATTATGAGACACTTTGAGATCAGTAATGCTCTTATACATTGAAATTGTGCACCACTTTAGTTTAGGGGTTGTGAAACGATTTATAAATGGTTAAGAACAGCTTATTACTTGTTATATTCATTTATAGCATATTTTGATTTAGGAGGGTCTATGCTTATAATGCTGTTATAGATTAGAAATGTGCACCACTTTAGTTTAGGGGTTGCAAAATGATGTATAAATGATCAACAACAGCTTATCAACAGTTATTTTAAATGTAAACACCTTGTAGGTCTATATAATGGTGTTAGAGTTTAAATTTGTGTTTACTATTACAAATGAAAGCAAGTTATTGTCAGTTGGCACCAGGCATTCCCTTTGAAGAGCTAGCGGGTTTCAGAGTTGAGTTTTCAAGTAGGGTATGTTTTTTAATGACATGGGCCAGAGAAGGTTTAGCTGTGCAGTGTACACCCTAAATAGTAAAAAGATGCAGGATGTGATAAAGATCCAACAATGTAAAACATGTTTTGATGACTCCGAGCAAGCAATAGCAGGTGTAATAGGTGTCTTTTGTTAAATAATTATAAGGGTGACTTACCTGGGTTATGTATTACCTCTCAAAACACGTTGTAGGATGTAAAAGAAACTACACTATTCAATAACAATGTAATTCACGTGGTTATCAAGTATCCACAGGTCTAGATGGAAGGTATGGACATCTTCTATTCACTGGGATATGTAATGTTTTCATCCCAGTTTCATGTTTTGCAAGATATAAAAAGTTAAGACAAAAGTTGCTGACCATATTTATTTTCTTTGTAATGTGTCAGAATACCTGGAAATGTAATAAGAAACATTCAAATAGAACACAATGATATACCATAGAATAGACTTAGAGCAAAAACATCATAATTCAGAGATACATCAGTACAATTCATTTATAAATGGTACTTTTAAGCTTACCTTATAGGTAGAGCTATAACATATGCAGTCTTCTTATATTATATGTAATTAAATAGCATTATAAGGTGTTTAATAGCAGCAAATAAATGGCATGGCAGATTATGATAATAGATTGATGTAAGCATGACAATGTCATGTTATAATACCTTTTATTAAGTATGTTATTAAATATAACATATTATAGCAAAATGTAATATATAGCAAATGTCTAATGTATGTATAATGTGTAATAGTAATCATATAACAATTAATAACATAATAATGTGTTAATAGATTGTTTATAATGGACATTGTTTATAATTGTGAAAAACTATACTCTTGTCATTTTTCTAGTGGTTTAGCTGGGTATAAGTCACATCCATGGCTGTAAAGGAGTCAGTGTGTTTGTAGCAAGACAGTTGAAAAGATTGTATTGTCTTGACATCATGTATGAAATGAAACCTTGCAAGTATAGATTTTTTGTTTGTTTTCTGTTTGTTATAGAAAAGTCCTACTCTGATAATGAAAAATCTCTAGTCTGGACTGGGACCAGAATTCAGCCCTGGCATTTTAGCTACTCCAGCCCCCCCATACACAAATCACAAACAACCCTATACCCACCACACATTTATGAACAGCATATAAATCAGGTGTTGCGGTTAAAACGACATTCAGTTTATAAATTATGAAACCTGATTTATAAAGCCCATTATCTAATTAACATCAGTGCCACCCAATGGGCTAGATATTCACAGGGTTTGCGCACCACACAGAGGGGTTTGCACAGTGCACAAAAATGTGCATTATTTGCACGGTGCAATCCATTCTACGCAATCCATTTCTCCCTCTATACCCCCAAGACAGGGGTTTGTAAACTCTTCACAACCTCAGAGTGTCGCCACTTTACCAGTGCGCCCAAGGAGCCACTTCACTTCACTGCTGGAGAACATCTCAGAACACACACTGGCGGTGCGGGAATGTTGACTCAGTATTTCCATCTGCAGAGGTTTGATTATTAAGTCAGCGTCAAGCTCTCCATTGGGATCACAGCCTCAGCCAGAATTGCACATCACCAAAATTATGTGGTTGTTAGAAAAATACAGTCAGGGGACATGGATTTCCTTTTTCTACTACCTATTTATCAAGATGCAATAGGGAACAGGTTTGCAGGCAGGCTAACTTTTTGATTTGGCCCCTCTCAAAAGATGTTTGTTTTTGGAGCTATTGCTCATTACAGCCCATGTTGGGAATCCTTACATGCACTAAAAAGCCATTAAAATGACAATTCAGCTGGTTTATTGATTTTACTCCATTGAGGATGGAAGAGCTTTCCCCTCCTTCTTCCTCAAACCACCCCCCCACTTAACCACTTCAGTCATGATCAATTTGTTTGTCACTAGCATCCTCGCCAAAACAAATACGTGTCATTCCGAGCACACAGCGCCGCAATTAATTGTGTTGAATCAATATCATATTTATCAGAGAGCATTAAGTAAAGTAAGGCTCATTAAACGTATGTAACAGAGTTAGCCTCATTTACCTTGCTCAAATGAGACTGGGATGCATGTTCCTTTCGGCAGTGTTGACTTATTAATTTATTACTGCGACTAGGCCAAGGCTGGAATGTGTTTTATTAATCTACTAACTCTGAGAAATAGGTCTGCATCCTAGAGAACACTTTTTGTATTCATACTGAGTAATACAGTTGGCACTTAAAATAACAATAGAAAAACAACTGGAAGTTTATCAGTTACGTTGCAAATAAACCTACCTGGAAATAATGAAAGGGAAAAATGTTTTTGCTGAAGACTCACTGTGTTTAAGGACCTTATGTGTTTGAGTGAGAAGACTTCCCAGACTTAAGAACATAAGAAAGATTACAAATGAGAGGAGGCCATTCGCCCCATCATGCTCGTTTGGTGTCCATTAATAACTAAGTGATCCAAGGATCCTATCCAGTCTATTTTTAAATGTTCCCAAATTTTCAGCTTCTACTGCTGATCTGGAAAAGCTCCTCTGGTTTGATGTGGTCGATGCCTTTCATGATTTTGAAGACTTGAAGCAAGTCCCCACGTAATCTCCTCTGTTCCAGGGTGAAAAGGTTCAGTTCAAGTATTCAAAATCATGAATAAGGACATCAGGTCACAATAAACAGTCGTTCTGCACTGTGTCGTTATAGACAAAGGAAAATGGCCACATTTCAGGGGAACTACTTTCAACAAGCACTCCATGCCAGCGGGCAACACCATTGCTCAGCCAGCTCAATACAGACCATCATCTACTGTATAATACCCCATCACTCTCCTCTGGAAAGCAAACAGGTGAAATCAGAAAAATGCACTCGAGTTCAAATAGGTAATAGGCTTGCTTTATAGCCTCAATTAAAGGGTTAATCCAATTATATTTTGGTGAATATAAAGGCAACTGACTCAAGGCAGAGTTTATGTAAAGTTGTAAAAGTCATTGACTCTGGATAGATTTTATGACACTATGAAACCATTCTTTAAACCATTTGTGGCTTGAAATCAATGACCCCTGGAAGCACGTTAATGTACGATATTTCAAACCTTTACTGATGGATTTTGTGAGTGCATGTCCAAAGGCCACTTCTGCCTATTTGTTTAACCAATCACATCTCTCTGAACAATATTACCTTGTTAAATTGAGTTAGCTTTCTGGAAAAAAACAGCTTCTTCAACAAGCCTTTTTAATGTAAAAAAAAAAAAAAGAAAAAGAAAAAGATTGGGTTTTCTAATTTAATCTTGTTAAGTTGCTGGCTTCAGTCTTGAAAATCTAATAATCTCTCTTCTACTTATTGCCAGCACTTCCTTGTGACCCATTTTGTTCTGATCTCATCCGTCCCATAAGACACTAATTTGTGTATATATATATTTATTTTTTCAATCAAGCAAGGTCTACTGTTGCCAGATTGCTTTGAAGACTCTGGGTCAGAGAGACTTTCTGCTGTACAGGGCAGTTGCTCAATATTAATGTGGAAGTTGGAGTTGGTTGCCAATATCTGTTAGTAAACTGTGGGGCATTTCCCAAAGCTGGTTCCTCACTTGAAAAGGTTTCAAAGCAGTTGTCCTGGTGTGCAGTTGTAGCTCCTTGTAACAGTCACACTTTGCGCTGGCTCCAAAGTGTACAATTCAGAGGATATGTGTTAGCTGCCTACATCTCTCCTACATTAGTCCAGAAGCTGCAGATTTGAGCTAATGGATAATTCAGAATCCAGAGGATGTACAAGAAAAGAACACACGTTCCCCCACAGAAAAGATGCCCCATCACTTGTGGTTACGTTATTGCAACACATCTCCTAAGGCAGATATACAAATACATATATATGCAAATAGATTACCCAATATTAACAACTAATGACCATGCAACTCACATTTTATTGGCTTAAAAGTATAATCCTTCATCATTTTTTTGTGTGCAGAATATTAGCTGACAACCTACATCTGTCAAGTCAGGGCTAAACTCACCTGAAACAGAGTTTTTAATCTTAGAATTCCTAATCTTATAGCCTAGGCATAAATTTACAGAACAGTAACATTTATTTTTCATAGAGATTACTTTTACTGGGAATTTGACTGCCAGTGTGAAAAGCCAGCAAAGCAAAAGGGAACATTTGTGACATTTCTTCATTTGTCTAGAACTTCTTTTCACGTACAGACTTTGACTTGCAATGACTTGGTAAATGTACAACTCCGCCAGCCTACCAGTGATTCACCCATATAACACCCACCATATTTATAAAGAAAACCCTGAACAACCCAAGGGGATTAATATCAGGACATCTGGGTGTGTGTAAATAACAATGGGATTTAAAGTAAACATAGCAAGCTATGCTGTTTTTATCACAAATAGCCTGCCTGGGGTCCCCAATGACTTGTGTCCTTGAAATTGTGCGATCCTCCACTGTTGATTGGTATATATGGTTAAAGAGCAACACCTGTACTCACAGGGTCACACAAGCCTCCACTAGGAGATGTAATTTACCTTGTAGCCGACCACGCCAATTCCAGTTTATTGAGTAGGAATACCTCAGTTCATTACCATGTATTACCACACATACATTTGTTTTGGCAAGCTTAAACAGGTGTCAGTGTTACCACAATCAACCAGGCAGAGATCAGATATAGAATTAAACAGTTAATTGATATACAATAAAATCGGTTAAAAGGGTTAACACAAATAAAATATCAAAAGATTAAAAATCAGTCAGGCCCCAGTTAAACAATAAAACACAGTAATTGGGTGATCGCAGTTACAATACCATTTACAAGATTATAAAGCATACCATAAGCAATTCAGGCACCACCATGCAATAAATAAAATACAAACAAGGGAACAAGGGGAGTGCACCAGCTGAGGCATAACGGCATCCGAACTGAGGAGATCAGGTTTGTTTAATTTAATGCCGTGGCCAAATCAAACCATCCCGAAAACGAAGTAAGGAACCCAGTTCTCCTCCGCGTATGATCTCAATAAAAGCCGGTAACCCTCATCGGAAACCAAATGGTGTGCACTCCCCACGCTGCCTGAAGGACCCCGGAAGAACTCTGCCCACCCCTCTTTATACAGCCCCTAGATTAGCTGCAGCTGTTAACAGAAAACAAGCTAATGAGCAATTTGATTCAGCCAATAAGTGCTACGGTGGGGACTCATAGTGTACTTGTAAAGTGAAACTACTAGAATATATAAACAAAATAAATCAAACCAGGACATGGGGTAAATTAAACAAAAACACACTGTGTAAAATAATAATAATAAAAAATAATAATAATAATAATAATAATAATAATAATAATAATAATAATAATAATAATAATAATAATAATAATAATGTGACAATCCACACCAACAAAAAGTACACTTATTACAAAAGCTTACAATAATTATATAGAATAACTTGAAAGGATTTTTAATCGGAAGAATTTAAGTCTGTACCTTCACTGGGACGCTGAGAAAATGTTCAAGTTGCCTTTAAATGTGTGATGGAGCAAAGTCCATCCCTTCATTAGATATGTTTAAAATGTTTGGTAACCTTCTTTTAGAACAAACGAAGACTTACCTGGGGTGAGGTTGCTGAGCAGCCATCTTGGTAAAGGAGTAGGAGGTTAGAGTGGCCATCTTTGTAAAGGAGAAGGAGGTTAGATTGGACATCTTGGTAAAGGAGAAGGAGGTTAGAGTGGCCATCTTGGTAAGGGAGAAGGAGGTTAAAGAGGCCATCTTAACAAGGGGCTTTATAGAGCTCTGAGTTACCTTACTCCTGCTATGGAGAGGGGGTTAATGTCTTACTCTGTGGACTGGTTTATTTCCTTTTTATTTCAAGTTATGATTGGTTTTATTATAGAGGTGATGATTGTCATGTAAACAATATATTCTTGGAATAGATGTTTGGGGATGTAATTTTTTTTATGTTTCTTTGGCCGCCCCTATTTGCTAATGGTTGGGTCTAGGGGGAGGGGCTAAACTGACAAAAGTATAAAAGAGGGATCAAGGAGGTCATAGGAGAGAGCTGGGTGGAGGATTAACATCCCCCCAAAGAAATGTATCCTGTGTTGAGGATTAGTGTATTTTTCCCCTTTTTCTTTTTGTTATACCTGAAATTGTTTATACTGAGTGCTGGCAGTGACATTTTCACTTATTTTATTACAGTATTTTTGACTGTTTGTCCTGAAAGACAAAGGCCTGGATCACCACAAAATGAAAATATATAATTTAATTAGACTTTACAATGTTGCTAATTTGACAACCATTGTACTTCACTAAAAGTCTGTATGCATATTTGTACAGTACTGCTAGTAATTAATCCTTTCATTTTTTATTTTTTTTGTGGCGTGTGTTGTTTTAAATACGCCTAATTAAAACCAAATCTAATATAAATGTGAACGTGCCAGAACTATTAATCAGTTGTTCACTCAGTGGAAGGAACAGTAGACAACTGATCGGAATTACTTGTTTGCTGAGCACAGTAATTAACAACCCGTATTCTGATTTACAGGTTAATGTATTTCAGTTTAAGGGCAACCCATACCACCTGAGAGTGTCCCAGGGACAATGGAGTTATATGGTCACGCTATATGTGGGTTCATTTTCATCAAATCGCAGCTGCTTGATAATAAGATTAACTTCATGCAATGCTTACAGCCGCTAATAGAAATAAATCACCGTGCTTTAGCAACATACATATTACACGGCAGCAGCTTCACACTAACTACTCCGAGCTATGCATTTAAAAATGAAATCAATTTAAATGTAATGAGTTATCGCTGGTGATCAATCTAAATCCACTCCCATTCTCTTGATGGAAAAGTTTCAAGGTAATTTACTTGATATACAATTCCAACTTCAAATGAAAGAAACAAAAACAGTACCCTTAATTGACCCATATTTGGCTGGCCTGTTATGTGGAGTTGAAGAGTCAGCAGCACACATTAGCAAGGTGTATAGCATTCACATTTTACAAATTCAAAACAGTTATGACAACAAATTAATTGCGTGACAATTATATAAATTCAGTATTCATGGCTCGTTCATTCTGTGGATTGTCCTGTACTGAACTGAACTGAATACATAGAACTGCGTGTAACCCAGCCTTTGCCCATCATTACTGTGTCATGTGTCATAGGTGACAAAATCCACCTGAAATGAGCATCTCTTTTTTGCTTCCATGCATGCCTGCATTTAAAATGATATCTGTTGTCATCAATTATGATCAATAGAGCATGTTTATCTGAGGTTGCATGTTTAATGATGGGCCATCTGTCTTTGATGTTTGCTACTGTCTGTGGGACTGATGTCCTTTGCTGACTCTGGCCTTTTTCCCTTCTTCTTGGCAAATTAGTAATTCACAATTGTGAGAGTATTTCTGGGCTCACCCTTCATTTATAGGCCGAGTGCAACGCATATATTGAGCAGTCGTAGCGGCAGAACCAATTAACCACAGCATGCAGAACTGGCAGTTCATCTTTTATCAGTTTGATTTTGTTCCCCTTTCACTGCAACACCTTATAATGAGCTTTACACATTTAATTAAAAAGACAAAAGATGGATCAAATGAGATTCAGTTACTTATAAAGTGCACATTGTCTTGTTTATCATTGGCCTTTTCAACAGCAAGCTTAAATAAGAAGCATATGTCTCTTATTCTCTGGGAACCAACGACCAGACCTCTATGTGGGCTGCAGAAGATCTCACCATCTTATGTGTATACAAAAATGTGTTGAATAAAATATTTTACTTGGAAGCATTAGAGCATAAATCTGCCAGGTGTTTCTGGGGTGTTATTCTGATAAGACATCCTTTTAACCATGACAACAGGAGCCACCCATAGGCTGTTACTCTCTCCCACAATTCCCTTTGCCTACATGTCCTCTTCTTGCAAGAAAGTCCCAGCAAAGAATTCGATTTTGGCTAACATTTTAAATTACCTGCATGTTGTGTTGCAAAGTGTGAGTCCTAGTCTATTAGTAAGACAGATGGACACAGTTTCCAGTTGCCAGTTCTTCAGTAAGGGCTGTTTGTGTAATGCTGGAATGGACATTCATGTGACTTCCCTAATCATAAAAATACTGGAGCCAATATCTATAAGAACATAAGAACATAAGAATGTTTACAAACGAGAGGAGGCCATTTGACCCATCGTGCTCGTTTGGTGTCCATTAATAACTAAGTGATCCAAGGATCCTGTCCAGTCTATTTTTAAATGTTCCCAAATTTTCAGCATCTACCACATTGCTGGGGAGTTTGTTCCAGATTGTGCGTGTGTCCATGTGGGGACACAAATGGAAATTGTGCTACAAGGCTTTCAAACGGAAAACAGGAGACGATCTGATAGTATTTGCATTTCCATACCCTCTAAAATGCCACTAATGTATGAAGTAAAAGTCTCTTTACCCACAATGCTATCCAGCTGGGCAGAGCATGAGAGAAGCTCAGAGGATACCATTTCAGGTTAGTGCAGCAGAAGTGCCCAAATTAGTGCCCGTTCCAACCACAGAAATGTAATGTACAACTCAATGTTACTGTACAATTTCTTAAATTACACATAAGATTTAGGCTGTTAATGTATTGTTGATATTGAAATGGCACTATTTAACTGTTACATTCCCACCTTCCTACAGAAAAGCTTCATCGCTCATTTACAGTTATCAAGCCAGCGTTGCCTCCCAAGGAAAAGTGTGTCATCCTTCTAACTACAGAAATCTAATACAATTGTTAATGTACAATTCTTTAAATTGAATGTAAGCTTTATGTTATAGATTTTGTGGTTTAATATTAAAACAGCATTATTTAACTGTTGCTTCCTCCCTCACGTGGACAGGCATATTTTCTGTCATATGAGTGACTTCGCTCATATATTAGCGATAGGGCAGTTTAGGCTGTGGGTTCAAATCCTTGACTCTGAATATTGGATCTGCACTGCAATATACTTCACTATACTACACTAAAGTACTATATTAATGGTAATTAAACTATGGTTGGAAGAGAAGTCTTTCTCACAACACTGTAAACCTTTTTAAAGATGTCCAGATACAGGATTGTGAACATAGACTTCAGTGTGTAAACATAAGCTATCACACAAAATACATTTTAGAGTGGAATGCTTCTTTGTAGTTTTGTCATATTATTCTTTAGAGTTTGATATAGTCTGGGTTTAATCTGATTATATTTTTCATTCAATTCGGAGAAGGAGTATTTTCTCAATGGCTGGATTGTGACATGACATGCTTTTTGAGTTGAAAAAGAAACACTCAGTCAATTCACAGGTATTGTATTTTTTGTATACCTCAGTCAAGGGGATTCTGTATGTACATACCTTATTGTTCCAGCTGTAAAGACACAGTGATGGATGTCAACTTTGGGGAACTGCTTTGATTAAAGACTTACTTCAGTGATTTTCTTCACAGGGTCATTTTAAAGGAATGCAAATAATCAATACAATACAGTAATACTGAATAAGGACAGACTCTTTTACAACAATAATGAAAAAACTTACATTTTGCGAACAGCATTAATTGCAAGTTTGCTGAATATTTCATTTATTTTTATTTCTGGATACAGTTTAAACTCACAGCACAAAGAACCCATTTGCAATTTAAAACCCTCACATCAGAAAGAAAGAAAGGTTTTACAATATTTCCCTTAATCTTTATATTAATTTGCATGCAGATATCTGGAGTGCATTTAGAAACTTTTTCTGTGCCAAGGGAACAAAGGAAATGCAAGAAAAGATAATCCACCTAGAGATAAGATAACCTGTTTCTTCTTTTCAAATAAAAGGAGATTAGATTTTCATTCAAATATTTCCCCCCCAAAGCCTTTCTTTAAATAGAGACAAGGATTTAATTTCAAGAAAATTGAATGATATTGGAAAACCATGTGTGTGTATATAGCTTGTAATTCAAGAAATAAACAACAATAGCAATTGTGCTGTTTTCAGTACTTCAAAGATGTCGGTATGTATTGAATTTTCTGCCTTTTCTTGTTTGCTGAAATATTCAATAACAAAACTATTATCTTAATGTTGTGAGGCTTTATTCAATAGTCATATGTACTAGAATGTTGTTTATTCAGATTCTTTTTTTCAAGCACAAACAGTTCAGTATAAAAGCAAATACTGGAATTTATGTGTATTGAAACAATGTAAAACTGTATGTAATGTTCAAATGCCCTTGGTAAAGTAAATAACTTTCTACCACTGACCAAACTGAGAAGATAAGAAAACACAACTGTTCTCCAATCCCGTCGTGCATTACATTACCATTTTAAAACACCCATAGAAACTGACAAGCCAGTATTGGATGTGTGTTTTATTATATATGTTGAAACTGCATCTTGGTCGATACCAATTCTTTGCTAAACCCAGTCAGTTGTCACGGTTTCCCCCTGTACTTCGCCATCAGAGGTCATCCTCACCGGAGTTCTAATCCAGTCGTTCCACATTCCTCAATCCCCAGTGACACACTCTCACCTCCCTCTGCTCTCATTCGCCCAGCACTCCACAGCACCAATTACCTTCCCTCTCCTGCCCCTCTTATAAATCCCTCACCAACTCCCAGCCATCGCAAAGTTTTGTCAGTCTAAGCTACATCTCCGAGCAGTTTCCCCGTGCCTTGGTTATTGCCTTGTTCCCTGGATTCCTTGCCTGACTTCCCGACCACGACTTTGGACTTTCCTCTGGACTCTGTTTGCCTGGTCGCCCGATTGCCCGTGACCAAGACCACATCTTTGCCTTGCCCTTGATTGCCCTGTCGTGCCGGTATCCGACCCACTCCGGTTTGACCTTCTCTACCACGCACCGCAACTGGGTCCCCTGTTCCCGTGCCCTGCGGTATGTTACATCAGTACACTAGAAGAAGCCAAATATGAGTTCTAATGGGTTTTTCTAAAATATACATACCTTCTTAATTGTATAAGAAGGACAGTTCTTTTGTTAATGTTGCACACTGAAACCAAAATTACTTTGACCTTTCCAGGTGAATACAAAGAACACGCTTAATAAAACAGCACCATTTCTAACAATCATGAGAATTTTAATTAAATAAGTCACAACAGGAGGCTTGGTTTAAGGTCAGAGATAAATAACATTGACAGAATCGTTTCCTGATGCCATTCAAAGCAAAAAATAGCATAAATTCCAGCACATTTGGAAAAAAAATAACAATTGTGCACCAGATAAGGACATATCTTACAAAGTGACTTGTGCTATGATGGCAAATTCCAAAACACATGGTTTAGAGAATAGGCATTCATAAGAACACAAGAACATAAGAAAGTTTACAAATGAGAGGAGGCCATTCACCCCATCGTGCTCGTTTGGTGTCCATTAATGACTAAGTGATCCAAGGATCCTGTCCAGTCTATTTTTAAATGTTCCCAAATCTTCAGCTCAACCACACCAGTGCGGACTTTGTTCCAAATTGTGATGCCTCTCAGTGTGAAGAAGTGTCTCCTGTTTTCCGTCTTGAATGCCTTGAAGCCCAATTTCCATTTGTGTCCCCGGGTGCGTGTGTCCCTGCTGATCTGGAAAAGCTCCTCTGGTTTGATGTGGTCGATGTCTTTCATGATTTTGAAGACTTGGATCAAGTCCCCACGTAGTCTCCTCTGTTCCAGGGTGAAAAGGTTCAGTTCCTCAGTCTCTCAGTACGACTTTCCCTTCAGACCTGGAATAAGTCTGGTTGCTCTCCTCTGAACTGCCTCTAGAGCAGCGATATCTTTCTTGAAGTGTGGAGCCCAGAACTATACACAGTATCCAGATGAGCTCTAACATCACATCACTGAACATCACTGCCCTTGTTCTCAATTCTACACTTTTGACAATATACCCTAGCATCCTGTTTGCCTTTTTTATTTCTTCCCCACATTGTTTGGATGGAGAAAGTGAGGAGTCCACATAGACTACAAGGTCTTTCTCATACGTTACTTCATCTAGTTCTATTCCTCCCATGGTTTAATTACATTCCTCCCTTCCTGCTCCTTTGTACATATTTTCTTTGTACAAAGGAGCAGGGACACACGCACCCGGGGACACAAACAGAAATTGGGCTTCAAGGCATTCAAGACAGAAAACAGGAGACACTTCTTCACACAGAGAAGTGTCACAATGTAGAACAAACTCCCCAGCGATGTGGTTGAAGCGACAATTTGGGAACATTCAAAAACAGACTGGATAGGATCCTTGATCACTTAGTTATTAATGGACACCAAACAAGCACGATGGGTTGAATGGCCTCCTCTTGTTTGGACACTTTCTTCTGTTTTAAATGATATACATTATGAGAGAAAGTGAAATAAATGGTTTTACTGTATTTCTAGTTGTATAAATAATTAGTGTCTCCAAATTACTATTGCTAACATATTGCTATTCCAATAGATAGATAGATAGATGGATGGATAGATAGATTAAGAAATAAATAGAGCATATGGATCATTTGTAAAATATCACGGAAATACAATTTTAAAAACAGGGCAGCCCTCGGAAGATTCCCTGGGAGTAAAGATCCTGTCACACACTAACGCAGGTGTAACCCCCCTTTCATTGCTATATGCCACTTTCCTACATCATCTCCTACATGAAAGCCTTACCTTTAGGCCGGTGTTGTTCAATTGGCGGCTCCCGTGGCAGAGAATAATTACAATATAATCAAGCATTTCAGTGTGTGAAATTGTATGAAAACAACCAATACTTTGCTTGTCCTGAAGGTGGCAGTATAATAGACTAGTTATACTACAAAATACCCACATGGAGATGAGTAAAAAATCTCTAACCAGATAGGTATTATTAGCCTACTCTCTCACAGAGGCTTCCTTGAGAAAATAAATTGATCGAGCTGTCATCAAACAAAGACGCAAATCTGATGGAGACAAACACATCGACACAACAGGCTCCAAAACTAATAAACAACAAACAGAACAACATGCTACAACTGGAAGTTATTGTTATTATTGGGGCGATCTGAGACTGGTGGTGTACATGTGCCTGTATATATGTGTGTTTGGGGTTCTGTGTTGGGGGATGGGTGGTTCAAAGTGTGTGTGCATGCTTGGTAGTTCACGTGGGTAGTGCATGTGCATGCGTGATTACAGCAGGATAGATTCGAGGTTAAAGGTTAGCCCCGCGCGGGAACACAGGAGGCGCCGTGATTGGGGGAGCCAGTCACGGGGCCAGAGGGCATAAATAGGGGTGCCCGGTTCCCACGTGGAGCAGTAGTGTAGGAGTAGTGTTGGAGTTGGGGAGAGTTAAGAGTGGAGAGTGTCAGAGTCTGAGCACGAGAGAGGGTAGCGTGTTAAAGAGTGTTGCTCCAGCCTGAAGAAGCCTGTGTTCAACAAAAAGCTCCTGTTCGTGGTTAACCCTGTGTCCTCTACGTTATTCCTGCTGTTGGTGGTGAACTCCCACAACGATATAACAAAAAGCCCATATCGTTACATTATTATTATTATTATCATTTATTTATTAGCAGATGCCCTTATCCATTTACAAAATATAAGAGCAATACAAAGTGCAATAATACAGTACAGTTCAAAACATGATGCAATTTACATATTCCAATTTACACAAGTGTATACGAGGTATACAGTAAACAATTTATAAGTCTTACATCCTAGATTGTAAAAGCTCATAAGTGCAGACAAGATGTTAAGTCAAAGTTAAGAGCTGAGGGAAAGTACTAGTAATACAAAGTAAGAAGTATGACAAAACGTTGTATAAGTGCAAATTTACAGGAGAATAAACTACTAAATTACAGGTAGAGTCTGAAAAGATGTGTCTTGACCTGACCTCCTTCGCCGGAAGGAGGTCAGAGACTCTGCTGATCCAAGTGAGCATGCTAGGAAAAAGAGAAAGTTACGAGCTATACAAGATGAACACAGAAAGTTTCAAGAGAAGTGGACAGAGGAATTTTTATTTGTACTACATGGTGCCAATCCACTTTGTTTAATTTGCGACAAAACCTGCTCTGGTTTCAAATGTAGTAATTTGGAACCCCATTTCAGAACCATGCATGCGAAATTCGATGATGCATATCTGCCCCAGGAGTAACCTTAGATAAAACAAAATCGAGCAGCTTACTTCTTTGCATGGTGAACAGCAAAAAAAATAATTCACAGAACAAGCTCCATGTCCAAGTGTTTGACTGAGGCATCATTTGAGATACCATGGATCTTAGCTAGAGCAAAATTTTTTTTTCTGATGCAGAGATTGTAAAGGAATGTTTGTAGGCTACAGCTGATACATTGTATGCAGACTTTAAAAACAAAGACGCGATTATAAAGCAAATCAGAGGACTGTAGTTATCTGATTCTACCATAATGAGGTGACTAGAAGACATCGGTAAAGATATCAGTAACCAGTTAATAATGAATCTATCCACTTCACCATGTTCAGCATTGCGGTTGACGAAAGTACAGATGTGTGTGATGTTGCCCAGTTGTGTGTGTGGGCCAGGTTCCTGAAAGAGGATTTGTTCAGAGAAGGAATGTTATGCTTATTGCCACTGCAAAGCCAAAATAGAGGAGGGGACTTCCTGAATGCACTTTTGTCATATTTTTTATGTGAACAATCTGAACTGGTGCACGGACGGTGCCCCCAACATGCGAGGGAAAGAGAAAGGACTTATTGGTCTGATGAGGAAAAGAGAAGCAATTCCTAACTTTGCAAATCTCTACTGCATCATACACCAGCAGGCACAAAAACAGCGAGTTGCAAAATGTTGTGCACGTTGTCAAATGTATTGTTTCAAGAGGACTGAATCATCGACAGTTCCTCCAGCTCCTGGAGGAGTATGAGTCAGAGTACGGTGACTTAGTGCTGCACAAGTCACTGCCTTAGAAGAACTGCCTTAATTCTACGTGGCATTGATTCAACAAGGTGCTGAAAGCATTCTTTAGAAATGTTGGCCCATATTGATAGGATAGCATCTTGCAGTTGATGGAGATTTGTGGGATGCACATCCAGGGCACGAAGCTCCCGTTCCACCACATCCCAAAGATGCTCTATTGGGTTGAGATCTGGTGACTGTGGGGGCCAGTTTAGTACAGTGAACTCATTGTCATGTTCAAGAAACCAATTTGAAATGATTCGACCTTTGTGACATGGTGCATTATCCTGCTGGAAGTAGCCATCAGAGGATGGGTACATGGTGGTCATAAAGGGATGGACATGGTCAGAAACAATGCTCAGGTAGGCCGTGGCATTTAAACGATGCCCAATTGGCACTAAGGGGCCTAAAGTGTGCCAAGAAAACATCCCCCACACCATTACACCACCACCACCAGCCTGCACAGTGGTAACAAGGCATGATGGATCCATGTTCTCATTCTGTTTACACCAAATTCTGACTCTACCATCTGAATGTCTCAACAGAAATCCAGACTCATCAGACCAGGCAACATTTTTCCAGTCTTCAACTGTCCAATTTTGTAGTGGAGATGAGTGGTACCCGGTGGGGTCTTCTGCTGTTGTAGCCCATCCGCCTCAAGGTTGTACGTGGAATCAGTCGGCCCATTCTCCTCTGACCTCTAGCATCAACAAGGCATTTTCGCCCACAGGACTGCCGCATACTGGATGTTTTTCCCTTTTCACACCATTCTTTGTAAACCCTAGAAATGGTTGTGCGTGAAAATTCCAGTAACTGAGCAGATTGTGAAATACTCAGACCGGCCCGTCTGGCACCACCATGCCATGCTCAAAATTGCTTAAATCACCTTTCTTTCCCATTCAGACATTCAGTTTGCAGTTCAGGAGATTGTCTTGACCAGGACCACACCCCTAAATGCATTGAAGTAACTGCCATGTGATTGGTTGGTTAGATAATTGCATTAATGAGAAATTGAACAGGTGTTCCTAATAATCCTTTAGGTGAGTGTACATTGTGTAGTATAGGAAGACAAATGTGCAGACAGATTTGCTAAAAATAAGTTATGCTGATTTCAGTAAGTAAGTAAAGCCTCCTGTTGACTATGTGCTGCCAATGTGGCTGCTTTAGGCCCTGGTTTTAAATGGAGATTGTTCCAATCCCTTTTGGAAAAAAAACGTTGCTTATAAATTAATAATGCCTTATGAAAAAAAGATAATCTACCACAGAGGCAGTTACCCTTCATTCAACAGAGAATAGATATTTAAAAACACCACGTTTAATAATGCTTATACCTCTGTGTGCAGGTTTCTTAATGCACCCAGATGCACCATTGTGTCTGTAATAATCCCACATTAAAATAATGGGTAACACTTTACAATAATGGGCATTAATTCCTCATTAATTCCTTTAGTACAACACAGGAAAAACACATGAATACATGATTTCATTCTTGTGAACTCAGATGAAATTCATTTGTAATTGAAGTATCTGAATTCATAATGATTTAAAGGCTCTTATTTATATGGAATTAACTTTTAATAAATTAAGTTGATCATATATATATATATATATATATATATATATATATATATATATATATATATATATAAATATGTAGCGTAAGGTACACTTATACATTTAAATTAAAGAAGTGAATTTATAGTATCACCTTATCACAAATCCTGGAATCTTGTAGAACTCAATTTCTGTAATAATTGGACGCAGACACCAATTCCAAAGATATAAATTGTCAAATTTATTCAAAACAAAGACTAAATGTAGCACTACACTAATTATACAAAAGGGAAAAACTAATTAAAATTCAACTCTAGATCAACAAATCAAAGACAAATCACTTCCGTGACCAAATCAAAGACCATGGGATCGCATATGATAACACAAATCGTTAAACAAAAAAAAGGTTATAAACACATTGACTACAATACCGGTTAGTAAGACGAAGGTGAGTCTCTCGTTAGTATTATTAGTCAGACATTAAATAACTACGCAGGTTATTATTTAATGTCAGGTAACTTCTCGTTATATATATATCAGTCTCATTTACGTTTAGGTGCCGAGAAAGATCCTATCATTACTTGTTACCACAATTTCCCTTAACTGATTATTATTCAATGATTAAGGATAGGCAGGGCCCCCAATAATCTAAAGTCTATTAACTTGTGTCAATTTCAGACTAAACAGTTAAACAGGAATGAGAAGATATTTCTCGGCGTTGACAGATTTTATTTCTAAAATTATCAACACAACAGTTTAATGCAACACACATTTATATTTAAGAAAACTAAATGATATTACACATTCTAGAGTTATGAATCACAGATTAACATTTCTAATTGATTTCTCAAATGTCATGAATCATGAACTCCAAACTGTTAAACTTATCTGAACTTCGTCGCAGGGAGGCCTCTCTGTCTTCGGGCTCAGATAACGGCACACGGCACGAGGTCCGTGTGGTTTGGAACAAAGGCAGTCTGGTTCGGCTTTGTCCAAGAACTTCCACTCAGTCGATGCACCTGGAAGTTGGGGTTTCGCGAAAGTAGAGTCTTTTCCAAACAGATTTTCCACTGGTTTGAAGGTTCCAAGGTTGTGCACAAAATCTTCTTTGTAAGCAGGGTTCCACCGTAGTTACTTGAAGACAAAGTCTTTGAGGAAAGCAGGGCCCTGTTTGTTCCAAGGGTCAAGTTTCTTAAGACTCAATAGCTATTTAAATGACTGAACACAGTCGACAATTGTCCAGCTGTAAAACTCCACTTGATCAGGTGGGCACAAGCGGGCAGCGCAGTCTTTAAAGTTCTTTATTTAATAAAGTCCTTTAAAAGAATTCTTCGTACGGCTCAATCTCCTTCTCCCAGGTTAACTCTTCTGTTGCCGGCAAAGACTTGGTTGGTTTCTGGTTCCGGTTCTGGCAACAGAGCTACAGGTTGAGCTGTGGCAGCGAGTTTCTGGTTCAGTTGAGAGAGAGAGAAAGAGAGCCTGTGCGCTGTTCCTTATAGTCTGTCAGATCAATAGATGATTGGTTCTTGAATTTTTGATATTGGATTTCGGTTTCAGCCCCCAGTGTCCTATTGGAGGGGGGCTTGATTTATGACTGATGTCAATCCATGCCATCTTTTGGAAATGCCGGTTGGCCTGGGTTCGTAGCTCTATGTCGGGATTTTGGCTCTCGTCCACTTCAAAGAGTTTTTATCACCTACAGGCCCCTTTCTCCAGACATTTCATAGCAGGATTCCAACCTATTTGGCCTCTTCTCGGTGCCATCCTCCCCAAAACTGTCACTTTGATGCAAACCAGTTCCAAGCTGATGAGCTAAGGAAATCTGATAACTTTGGGGGGGGAGAGGTCTTTAGATCAGTGCTTCAGCTCAGAGCCCAAATGCTCTTATATATATATATATATATATATATATATATATATAATGTCTTCACAAATTAATTCATGTTTTTCACAACCCCCTGGCGAGCGAGTAAGAGGGTATGAATTACTTATGATTCATGGTTATTAAGGGTCTTCTTTTCTCCAGTATTTTCCTCATGAATTCATTCATAATTCCTTTCCAACAAATGGTGTTAATCATGTGTACAAATCGGGACTGGCTATTTGAATAAAAGCAAACAAAATGTATGGATTCATCACAATTTTTAAAATGTATTTTTTCTTGCAATAATCAGCGTTATGCCAAGTTACGTTTTCTTGTAAAGAATCATGCTTATGTACAAGCTAATCATGTCACGTTTCCCTCGGGGAGTCGGGAACAGGGGACCCAAATGCAGTGCTGGATCGCAGGATGGTCGGACAGGCGTGGGTCAGGTACCGGCGGATCGGGGCAATGGAGGCTATACTGAGAAGTGGTTGTGGTCACGGACGATGGTCGGAGGAACAAGGGCTCGGCGGAACAGGGCTCAGAATCTCAGGCAGAACTGACGAAACTTCGCTCCGACTGAGGGAAGTGAGGGGATTATAAAGGGAAGCAGGAACCAGGCTTGGGAGGTGCAGGGCGAATGGGAACAGAGGGATAGAACAGGAGTGCACATGGTTGACTGGAATGATAATAGACAGAGTGACGAAAGCAGGGAGAAGGCAGGGAAATGGCGGCCCCTAGTGGGGATAGAGGGGAGCGCTAGGGGACCATGACAAATCACATGCACTTCATGTTTACAGCCAATTATTTTAAAGTCATGACTTATTCATGTTATTTCCTAATGAACACTGCATGATCAAACAATTATAGTAGAGTCCTTAGTCTACCTACCTACCTACCTACCTACCAACAGTGCCAGTATTAATTATATGCAAAATGTAAATATACTGCTCAAAATTGGATCTTGATGAACGAAATATATTAAAGATCAAAATCTTTACTGCACATTGTGTAATTTGTTGAGAACAAAATTACGTGACAACAGTCAATGGAACCAAAATCACCAACCGATTCGGGGCTGGAAGGTTGTGGGTTAAAATCCTGGGTTGGGCAATGCTGTTGTACCCTTGAGCAAGGTACTTCACTTAGATTGCCCCCTGTGATCCCCACAAATATCGAGATCCCTCCCGATACACTTCAATAACCAACTGTATATTTTACCTGCACTTCTGTAATTTCGAAACTTTAATTTGTATTATGACCAATTAGTAATTGTGTGCTGTATTTAGCACTTTTGTTTTGATATTTGCTATCCTGATTTGCCCTGGATAAAGGTGCATGGCAAAGGAATATATAATAATAATAATAATAATAATAATAATAATAATAATAATAATAATAATAATAAAGTTTGCGCGGCTTTGTGTTTAGTACGCGGATGTTTCCTCTTAAATTAGCATATTATTTAATCATTCCTCTCATTTTTTACAGACCTCACAGCGCACACACAACGGTATGACAGTGTTAACTTTTTCATCATTTTATCCCACACCATGTGTTTGAATGTGTTAGTGAAAGTTTCCAAAAATTGTGCCCAATTGATTCATTTCTCTACCTTATATTTCAATAACTAGCATAGATTATCAGTTAACTGTGATCATCGCTGTTTTAGAGAAACGTCCGCCATGTTTATTTTTTTTCTTCAGGTGTCTTAAAATTCCCAGAATGCAGTGCGTAATTGACTAAGTAAGACAAGTCTAAGACCAGTCTAAGGAAAGACTGTTTTATGCAATGGTCTTAATGGAGTGTTTATCGTTAGTAGGACTTATTATCATACTAGTGTTGCAGATGGTGCTTGGGCTCTCTTGTGGGTGATTATGGGTTAATTAATTATTGGTTGATTTGTATTGGTGTATTTTTGGGTTGTTTATTTTTCTTTGGAGTATTATATATGTTGATGCACTATTGTGTTTATTATCACTTTTGTAATGTCTTTTGTTTTTTTCATTACCTTAATTAGTTGATTGATTGCATGTTTTTTGTTACTTATGAGCTGTTTAGCCCAAATGCAGCGCACCTGTCGCACTGGGTGTTGGTCCTCTGACTGACCAATCCGTGCACTTTTTCCTTTCCTCCCCACCTCTCTGAAAGTGGACTTTAAAAAGCCTACCTGTGGAGCAGTAAGGGATGGGTTCTCCTTTGTTCTTCCTTTCTGGAGAGAAGTGGGGCAGCGGGGCAGCGGGGCAGCGGGCTAGCGGGCTTTGATTTTGATTTTGGGAATTTATACTCTCATTAAAAATGTGTTGATTTAGTTGGAAGCTATTGCTGCTGGGGACCTGCCCTTTTTGCCCGACGCCTCCCCAATCTTTTCACCATGGAGGAATGAGACTGATTATTTTGGTCTGAAAATAATGTGCTCCTGTACAGTGACCTGCATGATCGAGACTTGTGTAGGGCCAGTGAACTTGGGATCCCTCGGAAGATGGACGACTGTCGGCCTGTGGAAATGAAACCTGTGGGGAGAGACAATGCAATCAAAGAAAGATAGGAAGGGAAGTAGAATAAAGGAGAAAGTAGTTCTCATCCAGCGCGCCGAAGCGACTTAAGATAGCTTCCCGGTGTTTTCTGTGCTTTTGTTTCTTGCTTTCTTTCTCTCTCTCCCCATCCCCTTCTGGCAGCAGCGGCTGAGCGGTGAAGACCATGTGGGGCACCGTATAGTTAGCCCTGGTTTGAGTTTCCCTCGCCAGTGGCCTCCGGAGGACACTGTATCAGGAGGGAGGAATACAGAACACAGAGTGGTGCATGACTGTCTCTTGGCCAGGGAAAGACTGAGGAGAATTTGGAGCGAACAATCGACTTCGGTATTGGGTATCAGAGCTTGGGCTAGAGTTGTTGTTTTATTGCTATATTTAGTTGGGCTGATATTAGGAATACTTTTTATTGGAATAATGAATTGCCCGTTTCCTTAATATTTTATTGGTTTCATTATTTGCACCCAGATTTAAAGCATTTTAGAATAGCTTATACTAATTTTTTTAGCTTAGCTCTTTTCGAACTTTGGGCCCTTTCGAAATACATGTGCAATGTCCAATGCTATTGGTGTGTGTGCCCGAGATTTGAGCCAAGTCTGTGCAGGGAAAAGGAGGTTGTGAGGTCCCCCTCCTCACTATAAATAAACCGGGGGTGGTGTAGGTCACACTAAGACAAAGACCTTGTCTATGTTTATGCAACCGGCCCCAGGACAGTCTGTGGCGCTACTTGGTGGCCTCCGATGCATCGATGCATAACATCAAAAAGGTTCTCAATTGGATTCAGGTCTGGGAAACGTGAGGGCCAGTCAATGGCATCAATGCCTTCGTCATCCAGGAACTACCTACACACTCTGGCCACATGAGGCCAGGCATTGTCCTGCACCAGGAGAAACCCAGGGCCCACTGCACCAGCGTAAGGTCTGATGATGGGTATTAGGATTTCATTCCTCATACCCATCGTCATATCAATATCAAGGATTTGCCTCCCCAGACCATCCCCACCAAACTGGTTATGCTGGATGATGTTGCAGGCAGCAAAATGTTCACCACGGCGCCTCCAGACTCTTTCATGTCTGTCATATGTGCTCAGTGTGAACCTTCTCTGTGAAGAGAACGGGGCGCCAATGGCGGACCTGCCAATTCTGGTGTTCTCTGGCGAATGCCAATCGAGCTGCACAGTGCTGGGCTGTGAGCACAGGTCCGACTAGCGGATGTTGGGCCCTCATGCCACCCTCATGGAGTCTGTTTCTGACCATTTGGTCAGAAACATGCACACTAGTAGCCCTCTGGAGGTAATTTTGTAGGGCTCTGGCAGTGCTCCTCCTGTTCCTCCTCGCATAAAGGAGCAGATACCGGTCCTGCTGCTGGGTTGATGCCCTTCTAAGGCCCTGTCCAGCTCTCCTCGTGTAACGGCCCATCTCTTGGTATCTCCTCCATGCTCTTGAGACTCTACTGGGAGACACAGCATAACTTATTGCGACGGCACGTATGAATGTGCCATCCTGGAGGAGCTGGACTACCTGTGCAACTTGAATGGGCTGCAGGTACCGCCTCATGCTACCAGTAGTGATAAGGACACTAGCAAAACCCAAAACTAAAGAAGAATCAGTCAGGAAGGATAAGGAGAGAGCAATTGTCTGTGGCCACCACCTTTTGGGGGTTGTCTTGCTGTTGCCTCTCCAGTGCACCTGCTGTCACTTTCATTTGCACCAAAACAGGTGACATTAATTCACAATTGCTTAGCCTTCCTAACGGGATAGATTGATATCCCGGAAGTTTAATTTACTTATACTGTGATGATTACGTGTTCCCTTAATTTTTTTTTTTAGCAGTGTATATGAACGGCATATTTTACTGATATTTCACCATGAAGCTCCTACATCCAATTTGCCTGCATAATGTTTCCAGATTCCTGTATTACTTCCTCCTGGGTTTCTCTTTTAAATAATTTTAACCAGTCAAAAGCTCTCAGTGCTTAGTCCAGCCTTTCATAAGTCAATTACCCAATCAGTGAAGAGATGATTACAAAAGTGACTCTGCTCATAGGTCAAAACTGCTCCGGGGGCAGAACGTGTATGATTCCTCTGATTGGTTACTTGGCTTTAGTAGGCGGGAACTTAGTTTGAAAGCTTAGTGTTCTTTTTAAGAAAGTAAAACTGGAGTTTATGCAAGCAGGCGGTGGGCTGCAAGATCTTCATGGTGAAATATCAGTAAAATATACCGGGACTATGAGTGCCTAGGGCTGATTATGTCTGTGTGTGTCTGTGTGTGTGTGTGTGGGTGGGGGGTAGTTAATGTTACTGTGATTATTACTGTTAGAAAGCGGGAAATACTGATTTCCAGGTTCATTGGTTAGCCCCGCGTGGGAACAAGGGCGCCGTGATTGGGGGAGGTGTCACGGGGCGAGGCCATATATATAGGGGCCCCGGGTCCGATTATTTGTTGTTTTGGTGGTGAACACACATATAGCATACAGCAGATATCGCTACAAAATGTACATGTATATATATGCGCTAACATAAAAACAAAAAAAAATGGTATGTCCTTACAGCATAGCATGAAGCAGCTATACCCACATATTTCAGTTTACTGTAGTTGATCATGTCTTTCATTAGGAAAGACCATGAATAAAGTATGACTTTACTATAGTTGTTTGATCATGCAGTGTTCATTAGGAAATAACATGAATAAGTCATGACTTTAAAATAATTGTCTGTAAACCTGAAGTGCATGTGATTAGCTTGTAAATAAGCATGATTCTTTACAAGCAAACATAACTTGGCATAATGCCGATTATTGCAAGAAAAAATACATTTTAAAATTCAAAATTGTGATGAATCCATACATTTTGTTTGCTTTTATTCAAATAGCTAGTCCGGATTTGTACACATGATTAACACCATTTGTTGGAAAGGAATTATGAATGAATTCATGAGGAACATACTGGAAAAAAAAGACCATTAATAACCATGAATCATAATGAATTCATACCCTCGTTCGCCAGGGGGTTGTGAAAAACATGAATTAATTTGTGAAGACATGATTATATATATATATATATATATATATATATATATATATATATATATATGATCAACTTCATTTATTAAAAATGAATTCCATATAAATAAGAGCCTTTAAATCATTATGAATTCACATACTTCAATTACAAATTAATTTAATCCGAGTTCACAAGAATTACATCATGTATTCATGTGTTTTTCCTGTGTTGTACTATCGGAATTGATGAGGAATTAATGCCCATTATTGTGAAGTGTTACCAAATAAAATCAAGTTAAAATAAATCTAGTGCATTTAATTCCCAGATTGGACATTGGCTCGCTTCTATTACTGCCTGTTTGTTATGATGGATGTATCTAATCTAGAGAAAAGCAGAAATACATTCAGTGGTAAAATTAATCCACATTCTGTCTGTCATTACATACAGAACCAACATATAGTTTTAATGTATGGTAGAAATTTGCAATGCTTTTATTTTTCATCTGTCAAAAGTTAGTTATGTATAGTTTAAATATATGGGATGAACCACATATTTCCAAGCTATGGATTACAGACTAAAATTCAAATACGTCCTCTCTTAACTGTGCAATTTTGGCATTCGAAAAATATAGGAATCTCACATATATTCCATATATTAAAATTGTATGTGTGTTCCATATGTGTAGGGTTTCAGTTTCTCATACAACTAAAACAGTCAGGACATTATTTATTTACTAGAAGTACCAATACAAATGGCAAATACAGGACTCAATGCAAGACATGTTTGATATGTCCCCTTCTTTGTGAAATGACATGTCCAGGTCGAATGCTGAAATTCCACAGAGCAGCTCATGACGTTTCTGTGGGGATTGAATACACCTCTTGCTCTGTAGCTTCTTTCCAAACCCTTAATCGACCTCAGAATCTCATCCAGCTGTTTGTATGAGGAACCCATAGTCGGCCTTCACAATACTGTCAGTAGTGTGTTCCTGACCCCAACAACTTGTTGTGTAAAGAAATGCCTGCTATGGTTAGTCCAAAAAAACACCCGCCCTTGAGCTTTAAAGGTTTTTAAAGGAGAAATCAGGCCATACTTTTCACAGAGAGTCATTGAGCAGTCTGGTACAAACTCCCGCAGCCATGGTGTTGAGGATGACTCCTTGGGATCATTCAGAAATAGACTGGATTATTGCAACTCAGAGTTCCTGCAGCCACCAATTGAGCACGATGGGTTGAATGGCCTCCTCTCATCTATAACCTCCCTGCTGTGGTCATGCTCTTCCATTTCACTTCAGAGCTGCAGGCCTTGTTTCATGGCTGAGACTGATGTATTCCTTTGGGGTGACTTTGTGAATGCTTTTGAGGACCCGGCATACTTGAAACAAATCCCTTAGCTACATCCTCTTTTCAAGACCAAAGACCAAATTTTTTAAACCTGTGCGTACAACAATCCTTTGAGAAATTTTATTCTGGCTGCACTTATTTGAAGCCTTTATCCATTTTTAACATTTTTGTTTGTAAATTGGTGACCAAAACAGGACACAATATCCATGACAAGATCACTTTCCTTGATTTCAGTCCTGCACTTTCATATATATGAAAACTGACAGAAGTCTGAAAGTAAATAGTACTTATTTGAAAGTTAGATTTTATTCTCCAGGCTTATTACAAAAACAGCACAGTATGTTAGTTTTATCCTCACACTCCGTATGTTTTTGTCGTTTTATACGTCCCATCTGGGGCCTTTGGTGTGAGGAGCCAGTTGGAAATGATGGCGCTTCCAAGCTTTCATCAAGTGACTGTTTTCACAACAACGTGCACTGCTTCCATCCGACTGCCAATCTGTCCCCCTCCCTGCGCTGGCTGTGCAGTTTTCCGGGCTCTTGTTGTGTAGCTGTGGGGGGGATGGAGGGCAGAGTGGTTAGAGTGTTTCAAAACACCCTTCGCCAGCTTCCACCCTGAATCTTCCCTGTAGTAATGAGTGAACCATCTGCCAGCGTCGTCTTCGCCAAGACCCCTGGAGACATATCTTCATTTTTAGCTTCTAATAGTAACCAAACCACTTACCAGTGGGTATAAACAACTTGTCATCTGTATAAACCTTGCGTTCTGAGTACTATTTCATAACTTGCATGCTAACAATAGGACTTAAGACTGCTGCCTGCCTATCTGTTCATAGAGGATATATTAGAGATGCTCACTGGGTTCAATGGTGTTTGCCCAAACAAAACATCTTTGATTTTCCTCTGAAGCTTCACATAAATAACTGTGAATGTGAGCTGAAGGACTTTCCACAAATGGCAGGTTCATTTTCAACATAATAATAGTTGCTGACTGTATAGAATAGTATAGCAAATCAAGGAAACAATGCCAAACAGTATTAACTGAGGACCTTCACTGTCTCATCACTGTCCCCTAGTAGCTTTTAATCCAACATACAATAAGTTGTCTGTTATATTTAATTAAATCTGTTTAAACTTATTGTTTTCTTTTCACGAGACAACAAAAGTGTTAGATGATTATTAAAATATTATGTAAGGACTTAAAAAAGTCAACTTTATATAACTATGGCATAACCTATAGAAAAATAATGATTTGCCTAAAAAATAACTACAATTTATAAAAGGAAAAATATGTATAACTTCTGAGTTCTCAGGATAGATTTATTTTCTGTCCTGAGATATAGAAACCTTTAAGCAAATATAACAAACCCATCTACAGTATAAGTGACCATGTTGCCTAAAAGAGAAATGACAACCCCTGCAGTATGTCTACATATAAAGGAATATACATTCAAAAGTGGCTCACAACTTGATAGAGGAATGTGCCTTCATATCGTTTTCCTCCTTATCTTTGATCTGTTGAGCTCTGTGATCTCCTGCCTATGAAGTGAGGTCCTTGCATTGTAAATGACAATGTTGTGCTTCTTAAATTCACAAGTTCTCTTATAGATACTCTCACTTAAAAGCACTTAACTTAAATGGCTTTGTGAGGTTGAAAGATATATGTTTTTTTAATTCACTCTGTTTTATAACCTTGACAAGGTTATACAAATTAAAACTTTGCAAGCTGACATGCTGCTGAGGGATTTCCAAAAAGAAACACTAATGTAACTTATTTAATTGTAAGCCCTTTGCCATGACGATTGGGGTGTGTGGGGGATGTGCTGGGGGTGGGGAGGTGTAGCCCATGACCACAGGCCCATGAGGCCTCATTAAAACTAAGGTTATTTCTTGCTGAACCAGATTTTTAAATATCTGCAGTTGACTCTGAAGATGAATACCAGACCTTCAAGACAGCTCTTCTCATGTTCGTGGCGAAATAAGTCATTTCAGCGAGAGCTTTTAAACACACAGAGCTCTGCTGTGCCACAGACCCAAGAGCTGTTTCACCTCTCTGGGCAAATTCAAAACTGGGACACTCTGAGTCTAATCAATAGTCAAACTTTTAAATTGATGTTAGTCCCCACCTCCCTCATCTTCCTCTCAGTTGTTAATGTTACTCTTTTCCAGTGTGTCACGAAAGATTTCAGTGATCAAAGAGAAATTGTAAAAAGAAAGTGTTTGGTAAAATAATAAAAGCACAGATTATATCCTCTTTTTTTTACACTTCATTGGTTTCTGCTTCTTCATATGCTTTGTATACTTCTCTATGTGTGGAACAATCATGTTTTATTTGGAGAAACGTCAATATTCTGTATACATGATGGGGAAAACCAACATAGAGAGCTGCATTCAAACAGAACCTCAGCTTGAACATCGTTGCATTAACAACCATCTGTGCAGATTAAGTTAGTGTCCACAATGCATCTAGGGTACAGGTTAGGTCATAAAATAAGAAATGGCCTAAACCAGAAGAAGCTTCTTGCCTATCTAACCCATTCAGTTATTAATAACCAAGTGATCCAAGGATTTCAGGCAGATGCTTCTTGAAGTCCTAGTGTGTCCTGCTTCAACACCATGGCTGAATATCTTATACCAGACTTGCAGGTGGTAAATACTGCAAAAAGTCTCAGATAGGTAACTGAGAGGATCAAAGTCAGATTTTTTATTTGCTGCAGTTCCGTGGCTGGCTGTTGTTCACCTCAAAGTAACCCGCACAGTCACTGTACATGAACAAACTCTATAAGGAGTTTTTATCATGAGTTTTGGTTTTACTAATGACCCTGTTTTACGATTCTGTGGACCAGCAAAGCCTGTTTAACTTTCCTCTTCATTGCCAACCTGACAGCTTTTAAGAATTGTAGCCCAGAGACAGACCTCGGTCTGTTATAGCAGCTCATAGGCTGGGTATTTGTGCACCACGGTGTGCTCTTTGACTGCCGTTCAAGTGAAATAAGAAAGAGTTAATCTTTTATGTTCCATTTTATGACACAAAGGGTTTTCTTTGACGTAACCTTGGCTATGAGAATACAAATCAGATTGGGGATCTTGTAGGGGTATGGTAGCTGCAACCTGTGGCTCAGACCATATTGGTGGATTGCTACAGAAACAGAAACCAGAGATGCTGTAGTATTCTTGTACATTTTAGCTTTATGGATTTTTGAAGGACCGGACACACTGATTAGTTGGGGGGAGTGAAAACACTGCAGGTCAGAGTTTGCATCATTTGCAAGGATGTTTGTTAACTTGGTGAACATCTCTTTAAGTTTGAAGCACCCCAGCTTAGACCCAAGCATTCCTCCAGAAGGAACTTTCTGAGTGCAAAAAAGTACAGAAGAACACTGAATCCCCAGCCCGTTGAGTGATTGGACCCTGTGTGTGGGTTTTGTGGTAGTTGGAAGCCTTCAAAAGACATTACTCCTCGTAGCATCTTTGATATATGCATGTAAAATCTTTAAAGTGTCTTAATAAAAAGACTGAACTTTCTGTGATAGACCTTCTGTAACAGACTTTGCTTTGGCTTCACGATGCACCTCATCTCTTGCTGTGTGTTACTGAAAGATCTGCCTGAATTGCTAGACCCCGTTCACACTTATTAGGCCGGCCCTGGGCCGCCTCAAATTTAGTCTGGCTTTTTACAGACACCCCATTCACACTTGCGAGTTTAGGAGGCCTAAGTGCGTCACATATGCGGGCGAAAAGGCGGCCTAAACGAAATGCATGCCGGGAATAAACACATTTTCTCAAACAAACCAGTGACGCAGGACATTAGCTCTGCTTACAGGTGTATGCGATGTGTTTATAATCACAACTTATTAACATCGATTGGCTATTGTTCAGTTCTATATTTTATTTGAAAGTATTCTTACCCTTTGCAGCCGAAGCTTTCTAAAATAATTAAAAATGTGCTGGTTCAATGGGGAATCTAAATAATATATTTCCCTTTTCAAATGTCTATCTTTGGTTCTGCAAGTATAAAAGTGCTGCTATACAATTCACCTGAAAGCGAAGCACCTTTATTAGCACATCTGCATTAAATCACATTAATCGTGTGCATTAGTGTGCAATCGTCTGCATCGAAAGCAGCCTCTGTGATGCATCTATAGTGATCAGACAGCAGCGCTGTGCACTTCTGCGGTTTCTGTTTTAACTTCATCTTCATCCACATTGTAAACAGTCATTCATTTCATTTCTGCATCGTCCCAGTTTTTACCTCTAACGCCGACATTTGTGATTGTCCTGCTCAGCTCAATATAACTGCATTTCGGATTGCATAGTAAATAACTGGTCTCGTATTAAAATGCACTGATTTGAATGTAAACCTGCTTCGGTTAAATTTATATCGTTTTAATACAAAATTCGGATAATTAATAAAGTTATGGTCCCGTTCACAATTTCACAAGGCAATTTCCACGTGTAAAATGCATACTGTTAAATTTCAGACTTCAATCATACTTAGTACAAGAACAAACAATAGCAAGTTTACCAGCTACACACTTTTATTTTAATCGACCGAGTAGTTTGAACTGTTTACATTTGAACTCATTACTTAGCCTAGACTTTTATAATATATATAAAGATGTGAGCTGGCGAAATGTATCAGTACATTTAAGGCTATAGATCGATATGACATTCAAACAATACAGAGACAATACTGTGTCCTGCAGCGCTGATGCTGTGTCAGTGCCCGTGTTTACTCTGTGTTTACTCTGTGTTTATTCTGTTGATTCTGTGTTTATTCCGCATCTCTCAGACACGCGTCTCTGGGGGTGGGGCTTGAGTTGTGTCCGGCGCGTCACAGTTACATTTAGGCCGCATTAGGCTGGGTCGAAAGATTTAGGCTGGGTTTAAATCTATGACCCTGTTCACATATGAGTTAGGCCGGCCCAAATCTCAAGTGTGAACGGGGTCCTAGATGATAGTTTGATATTTAAGATGGTAAGAATAAAAAATCTGCCATCCAGGGTTTTAGCACATCAGAGCAAGGAGACACATCAAACACATTTTATAGTGAGTCATAGCCGATTGATTATTCTCTTACTCTCACAATTTGAGTTTGTTCTCCACCTTTTAGACATAATCAATAAATATGTATATAGCCTTGCTGTTTTTGTAAAATACTTATTTAAGAACATAAAACGATCATAAGAAAGTTTACAAACAAGAGGAGGCCATTTGACCAATCATGCTCGTTTGGTGTCCATTAGTATCACGTGATCTACAGCTGCAGTTGCATGTTCAAAAAATTCTAATAAATTAGTAAGACATGATCTGCCTCGTCTAAACCCATGTTGACTATCTCCAAGAATATGATTTTCATTAAGATGCTCTATTTTCTGTCTAATAATTTTTTCCAACATTTTAGAGGTGATGCAGGTGAGACTGATTGGTATTTATCAACTTTAAGAAAATTGTTCTGAAAGGAGGACTAACAGGTGTAAGTGAATATTTCAAATGAAGAAGCGATCGATTCCTCATCATGAGACTTGCAGATTCATCAGAGAGATGTCTTGAAAATGACACTAGGGGGGAACAACTGAGAAAGAAACCTGAATCTGAGCTCATCTGAAACAAGAAAGTCAGCAACTTATTTTCAGATCTGTGGAATTCTGATTTTGAATGCTTGAATTAGGTGTTTAGTCTGCTCCTACTTCTATCCATCATTACCATTTTTCACTTAAAAGGAGAGATGTCCTTCTCCCTCCACTGCCCCCGTTCCATTGACCATAAATCTCGTTATTTGCATTACTTACCTGTCAGAAATATTCAAATGTTATTCCTTTGTGGTTATGGCCAATATGGAAACCATTGGGACAATCACAAATAAACTATAGGTTTTTATAAATGGACTTTCTCCCTATTATATCATTACTTATATATTTTTCCTTTCACATGTTTGTAACTATGCATGCAATACTTCTCTTATTCAAAATGCTACAAAGCTTAAAAGAAAGTAAACACTCTTGAGTCACATTTAAATAATTGATGTGTCTGAAAGAATAGAAGAAATATGTTACCTCAGTAGTCTTGAGTTGGGTGAATGTCCTGCAACTTTGTTAAGCGGAAGCAGTTTTCTTTTATTGCTACAACCCTGGTTGAAATGTTACAGGTCTGGCTTGTGATAAATAATACATAAATAAATAAATATAAAACAGTATTAATTTCAGTTTATTGTGCAACATGATCAAAGTGTTTAGTTAGAATCTCAAAAGCAAGTATTTGCATTGACAGTGTTGTTTGTTGTATGCACTAGGTACAGGCTTGTAATTTGGAGAAATTAACACAATTCTGAGATAAGACTAATCACTGTAAAAGGTTAAAGTACATTACTTGACCAAAAAAGCACCTCAGTGCTATTTTGAGCACAAATAGTGTGTTACATCATGTTGTGCCCTTCGGCCTCTCTAACATGCCAAAAACAGTATAATCATCAGCCTTTTACAGTGGCATCACTCCCCCGGGCTCTCAGAGCTGAGCCCTCCCTCCAACCATGCATTGCTCATGTCTGCTTGTGCGACTCTCAGATGTGTGATTGATTTTATATAAAAAGCAACAACAACGACAACAGAAAGTCATTGAAACACTCAAAGAGAGAGAAAATGACTGATGACAGTAAGTATCACTCCAGAAAAGTACGAACACACAATGTCTATTTATCAATCACCTCAGTGCAGACTGACGGACACAAAAGCAGGACACTGCACACTCACAGATGTGCTCTTTGAGATGCCACAGCCATTAGAGGAACAGCTGGTCATGTGAATGGTGAGCACCTGCCAGTGCAAAAGAGACAGCAAGACAGTTCTCAATCTTCTTTCCAAGCGTGAAACACAAAACCTGAGGGCAGCCATCAAAGCACACATATCTGATGTAATGCCTGCACTGTTTATGAGCAACCTTGTCACCTGTGAAGAGTAAACATCCAGAGCTCAGTATATTTATTTTTCTTTCCTCCTTCTTTCCTTTACACTAAAGCGTACTTATACTGCTGGCTGTCTTAATCTTGCTTCTGCTTTACACAGACGTATGCTCACATTAGATAAAGCTTCTTATGTCTGTTTAATTAAAGTAAGTACCCAGGGAGATCAGGATTTCAAATCATGTTACTATGTAAAACCACTTCCATTACCCCTCATTTCTTTTTTTACACATCTAGGTTTGACTCACTGTTACTGTTACTGTCACTGTTTTGCTCTGCCAGACATTTACCCAGTATGGCAAGCCAAATTGTCGTTTAGAGATAACTCAAAATACAATTCAAGATATCTTAAAATGAACTGCAGATATCTCAAACAAACTCCATTTCAAGATATCTCGAATTGCATTTGGAAGTCTAATTTGAGATATCTTAAATTCACTTCCTGTCCTATTTGAGATATCTCAAATTGACTTCCTGTCCTATTTCAGATATCTCTAATTGAATTGGAGATATCTCAAATTCGACAGGAAGTCGAACAAACTCCCCAGTGATGTGGTTGAAGCGACAGTTTGGCTTCAAATTTGCTGCACAGGAAGGGAAGGGGAGAGCTCACTAAAACCCACATGCCTACACACGTGAGTGCAGTGTGTGGACACAGAGAGAGCACATTATCACTGCAGGGAGATCCAGACTCCATCATTACTTTTCAGCCTTTGCATTACTTACTCCAATTAAGGCTCACTTTGTTTTAAGTGTTTAAATGCACATACCAGTAGAGGGCCAGTTCTCCCAGGCGAACCCAGACTCTGCATGTCACCAGTTGGGGGTCTGAGGTGTTTCCTGGCAGCAGTTACCCAGCAAACACATTTCATGCTGGCAACCTTGTGTAAGGTTGTGGTTCGGTTGCATTTTGGTTCTGATACACAAAGATTAGAAAAATGAAGTTGAAATGTATTAACCAGACAGTGTATGTTCCCTGAGTATTGCACAGTAATAGTGTCTGTGCATTTCATAGGTCAATCTTTGAAACTTCAATGCACATCAAGAGCAATTTCATTATTTTGCATGCATACAGTTCTGTGAAAAAGTATTTGCCTCTGTTTGATTTTTGTGGGTTGTTAGTAACATGTAGAGGGAGTCCGAGAGAAGAAAATAGAACAAGGTTTGGATCTTCAGGTGTGAAAAAGTGATTGCCCCCCCAGTTAACCCAACCTAATCAAAGGGATAATAATTGTCAGCTGTTTGAGTCCTTTGGGTAAAAATCAGGCCTGATTACAACATTAATCTGACTCACTCTGGCTCTGACCATCAGAGGGAAGTTGTCAGCACAGGCAACACATCAAGCCATGATCAAAATAAATTCCTGAAGAAAAAAGTAGTTGATGCCTATCAGTCTGGAAATGGTTACTCTGGGGCTCCACAAGTCAGTCAGAGCCATATTGTCCAAATGGAGAGAGTTTGGGACACTGAATTGTCCCAGGACTGGCCGTCATGCCAAATTCTCTCCAAGGGGTATAATCGTCCAGGAAGTCACAAAGAACCCTAAAACAACATCCAGGGATCTGCAGGCCTCTTTAACCTTGGCTAAGGTCAGTGTTCATGACTCTGCCATCACAAAGACACTGCGCAAAAATGGGATTCATGGCAGAGTAGCAAGGTGGAAACCACTGCTCATTAAGAGGAACATGATCGCTTGTCTCAAGTTTGGCAAAAAGCACCTGGATGATCCTCAAGAGTTCTGGAACAATGTTCTATAGACAGATGAGTCAAAAGTTTAACTCTTTGATCAATATGGGCCATCTTATTTCTGGTGAAAACCAAACGCTGCATTAAACAGCACAGTAAGAACCTCATACTAATGGTCAAGCAATGGTGGTGGTGGTTTGGGGATGCTTTACTGCATCAGGACCTGGATGCCCTGCCATCATTGAAGGAACCATGAATCCTGCTCTGGATCAGAGGATTCTACAGAAGAACATCAGGCCATCCGTCTGTGAGCTGAAGCTGAAGCACAGCCGGGTCGTGCAGCAAGACAATGATCTGAAAGACACAAGCAAGTCTACAGCTAAATGGTTGAAGAACAAACATTTCAAGTTTTGGAATGATTGAGTCAAAGTCCAGAGCTAAACCCCACTGAGATGGCGGACCTGAAACTAGCAGTTCATGCTCAAAAACCCGCAAATGTCACTGAGTTACAGCAGTTCTGCATGGAAGAGAGGGCAACAATTCCTCCATGGCACTGAGAGAGACTAATCAATAACTACAGGAAGCATTGTAGTTATAGTTATAGTTGTGGTTGTAGTTATTCTAACTTCTAACTGCCATAACCAGTTATTGAGTGTAAGGGGGCGAATACTTTTTCAAACGGGGACATAACTGCATAACTTTAATAAATAAATGAAATAAGTATCACACTTTTGTGTTATTTGTTCACTCAGGGTCCCTTTTATCTAATTTTCGGTTTTGTTTGAAGATCTGATCACATTCAGTGTCAGAAATATGCAAAATGCAGAAAATTACACAGGGGCAAATACTTTTTCGCTTCATGGCTTTTACGCTGTACTCATTTACCTGAACCATCTTCATGTCTGTCAGTTCCTCAGCCAAACGCCCCTCCCCCCACACCTCCACCATTCCCTTTCAATGCCTCTCTGCATTTCATTTTTCACTCTTGTCATATCTTGGTGGTGCAGTAATGAATTTAATTTTATAAATAAATGAAAAATGGAACAGATATTGAATATGTGAGAGAGGCTACCTTTATTACGTGCAAAGCCTGAGAGTTAAAATGCAGTCTCAACAAGTGGGTAGGGAGCAATGTTTATAATCTGGATATGTTTATATTCTTAAAAGTCTTATTTCTTGTTCTCTTAATTAAATGTGCCCAACTGAAATTAGGAGGGCCCTGTGTTTTGCACGGTTTCATTTCTTAAACTGTAATTCCTGTTTTCCTACGGGTGTCTCTGTAGCCACTCCAGCTTCACTAAAACAAGTAATAATAAATAAATCAACACATTAAGCTCTGGCTAATTAGAACAATAAAACAATTATGAAGAGAATTTAGCCCATTCAATACATTGACACATGTTAAGAACGGCTGAGACTGCTGTCATTCAGACACAACTAATATGATTACTTTATATGTCCTCATGTGTGGGTAGGAGTGTATGAGTCAAGTATTTGTACTTCTCCATCATATTAACAGTTTTTAACACTTAAACATGTAACCTTCCCCCGAGCTGTGGCTGCTGTCTAAACCCAGGAGTGTTGGTGTTTCAGGATGTGACATTTCATCACAAGATAACGAAAATAGCAATAAGCTCCAATCAATGTCATTTTAAAATGTTTTATTCCATATTTCCTTAATTTTTTTACATAATCCATAACTGAGATTATTCTTATAGCTTGGATATATGTATTTTCTTTAACTGTGTTCCTGCAGAACGTCATCGGAATCAAATTCTTCATTGCCATGTGCCTGAATATTTTACAGAAGTAAATGCAAACTGTTTTACCTTTCTGTCAAAAGTTGAGCAAATATATATTAAAGCTGGAATCCAGCTATTCTGGTTAATATTCCTTTGTCTTATTCTAAACTGACACATATCAATTGAATGCATTTCAGTGCTTGGATCACACAATTGCGGTGAGCTGTTGTGCTCTCGTGCTTGTCTGGTTTGCATGTGGAAGCTGTCGTTAGACTCTATTCCAGTGTTTGATGCTCACTGTAAATGGAAAATGAAAAAAAGAAATTGAGAAAGTACCTGCCATATGCAACAAGAAATGTCAGTGGAATATCTTTGACCCATTTATAGATTAAAGCTGAAAAAATATTTTCCAATGTATCATGAAAGGCTAGAAGATTGTTCAGTTGCTACCCACCCTGTGGACACTTTTCTTCATATTGGAAAGTTTTCTCACAACAGCGACTAGGTTAACCAACTGACGATCCTTAAATTCAATTGCAAAATAAAACGCACTAGACTTTTCTTTCATTGACATCTAGGCCTATGTGTTTCCTGCTTAATTGAGTTTTTTGCTTTAATTTGTGTTTATATTGTCTTGGTCTCTCATTACAGTCTTTAATTAAGGTTTTGTTAGATTTGTTTTGATTTATTTCATTTTTGTGATACTTAGTTAACAGGGTCAGCTGTCTTGTGCAAATTAGATTGTTTTAATTGTACGTCATTAGTACAATGAGGGCCCGAGAAAGGAGACTGGAGTTGTGGCAGTGAAAAGACATTGAAGATGTGATGTGGTAATACAGAATGTATGTTCAGTTTAAGGTGTGTGTCAGTTCTATGCACGTTCAGAGTTTGTTGTCTCAGTTACTGTGTGAAGTGTTTTATTTCCAAGCTCTTTCTGAGACGTTTGCTGTCATTTGCTCTCTCTTATTTCCTCTCTCTCTGTAGGTATCTCTGTCAACAGCACTATGTGCCACTAATTAATATAGTTTCTGTGTGACGTGTCTGTTTAACAACTTTTTCCTCGCCTTTTTTTATCAGTAACTTCGAACTTGTACTACGTTTCATAGCTTTCAGAAGAAGAGATCTTTAGGATCTAATAAAGCAGAATATATGGTCTCTTAGCTATTTACAGCAAAGGAATAATTTGGATATTTGGTAACGCTTTAGATTGCGTGGCCCAATTTAATATTAAATAGATATTCAATTGAAAATCTATTAACAGTCAACTATATGATAATTAAAGTTCAATAGCATGTTAATGTAATATATTTCTATACCAAAAACATCATCAAACAGTGGCTTATGAGTCTAAAGTGGAGATATCTACGTTTGCCCCAGTTGTTTCTTGTGACTTGGCATATGGGTTTGATATCTCCACTTTAGATGGCTGAACGATTTTCTAACTTGCATATTTTTCATGCTGACAACGTTTTTGGTCTAGATAGATATTACATTAACATTGTATTGATATTTATTTAGCAATTAGTTGATTATCTTTTGAATATCTATTTAATATAAAATTGTACCACGTAATCTAAAGCGTTACCGGATATTTTAATTGCTATTTCAATGTACTCTCTTCCTTCTTGGGGCTAGAAGACTATAATACAGGCTACAAAGCTAGTTAACATGCTATCTGAGCAGATGAAGTAGCTCGTTATTCATTTTTTTTGTGTTATCAGTTTTTGCAAAAGGCACTTGTGTTCTCTCGTACCATATAAGCAGACAATGAAACCTGTTGCATCACAATGGGTTTAAGACTCTTTATAAGGTTTGAAGGTAGTATCCTTTGATGTGGAAAAGTTGTGTTTCAGTAATAAGATGGAAAAAAAACATCTACTTGAAGCTCATGTTCAAACGCTTACAACTTGTTTCGCTGCTTGTTCGTCGCTGTTCTGAACAGGCATTGCTTGAAGTAGAATATTTCAGACTGGGCTGATTTTATCCTGAAGGTTTTCATGTTTTGGGAACACAGTAAAGTCTTATTAATTTATTTATGTAATGGATAACGCATTGTAGTTTTCACCCTTCTGGATCTTTGAGCACATGTATGCACTTTGTTTTTTCTAGTCCATCAGCCTTATGTTTTATTTTTCACAGCTAAAGTTTTCATTTGTGCTCCTGTTTGTTGTGGCCTGGGAATCATATTGTGCACCATGGGAATGTGAGGAAATGCTTTCTTCTCATTGGCTGCTCAAACAGTTAATCATCTTCCTTGTTTAGATGCCACTATATAACAGGGTTGCACTTCTATGTAGATGGTTTGGTTTAGGGGCTTTCTATAGAAAACAAAAAAATGAGTATGATGCTTAAATTATTTTGGTAATTGAACCTGTGTCCTTTTTTATCAAATGTGAAACACACTAATAATGGAGCTGCTAGTTTTCTGTTTTCATGGGATTACTTTCTTATTATATCAATATGGGGTATTGTTTTGTTTATTGAAAGACATGTAGGCAAATATACATTGAAAGAATTGCAGGCTTAAGTTGTTGGCATTATATAATATTAATTATTTAAAATTAATTCCACAGGAATTGGAAGCATTTTCTTACTCTTCCATCTGGAGTGATTGTCTGTCTGTCTTGTCGTGACACCTTTTTAAGAGGTTGCTTCGCAACTGCCCTATATTATCGAGAGAGTCTGTGCCATCATTCAGCAGGGGTCAGGAGAAGTGATTGTTTTCCGTACATTATGCTGTCCGCTTGGATTAGTGGCGTTTTCTTGGCTGTACTGCACTGTGGAAATGTACAGAATGAAAGCATTCTGAGAGACATTTCCTCCCAGCACTTAAGAGAAAATGTCACCCTAATGAAGAGACTTTGAAAGTTCGGGAATGCATTAGCTTCCTCTCAAACTTCATGCACGTCAGCTTGACTTCACTAATTTGAGCCTCAAAGGTGTCTGGATGTTTTTTATATCTTGATCCAAATTCCCTTCCATTCCCCTGTCTGAGGGGGGATAAAAACAACCACAATGCTTACGTTCAATTGGGTGATTACTGGGAGTATTCTCCTGCTTTTCAGCTGTTGGAATGGAAAAACAAATCAGCCGACCACATGAAGCATGTATTACTTAAAAACAAACAAGCAGTGGAATGAGAACAATGATAACCTGTGGAACACCTCTTTAAAATGTGCTTTTTAACAAGCGTAAGTGCTTTCTGAGTGAGATTAAACTAGCTGGTTGAATAGGTTGAGAAGCACCTAAAAATTTTTATGCCTTGTGTTTTCTAGTTGGTAGTCCATATGGAATTAAAACATTAAATGAAGAAACAAAGGGGACTCGTGTATAAATAGGAGAGTGATTTATGGATTAGGTCACAGACAGAAAAGATAATTTCATGCCTTGTTTAGGGGGCTGGGAGTGGATGCTATTTTAAGCATTACATTCACTACTGTTTAATGATATTTTTAAACGCCACATGGATGGTAAACCTACACAATGGCTGGGTTTATATGCTGGTAAAAAAAAACGTATTTGCAGTAGACCTAGTGATACATCTTCTTTTAAGGAGGTGTGGCTGGATTACAGGTTTAGATTTTTGGTTAATACTGCTTTTGTTGATCAGTTCCGTCATCCTGTCCGGAATTATGTGGATATTGATCATGGATAGATGGACACTTGGTCATCATCTTGTTTAAATTTCCTTGTTTGTAAATGTAAGGCCATCAGCGCAAAATCCATTGAGATGCATAAATTGGCATTCAGTAGAGAAGATTATGGCTGTAGGTAAAGACTCTGTCTGTGTTTTCTGGAATACTATAGATTCCTGTGATTCCTTTTTTTTTTTAAGTCAGCCACATCAGAATAGAACACATCTTTTCCATTAGCACAGATTCAAAGTAACTTATTTCTTTATGTTGAATGTGCCATTAATTTTATAATCCTTTATATAGTCCTGCTAATGGATGTTCCTCCATATCTGTCAAATTAATAAGAGACATCCAAATTACTCGAAAGGTGGTGATAAAGAAAATATTTTCTCTTGGACTGAATGTCTACAGACACTGAGAGACATTTATCTGAGAGGAATTAGGTCACAATCTAATGCTCTTTTGAACCACTTCTTTACTGTACACAATAAACACGTGGAAGCAGTTGGCCGCACAGTTTCAATTTGATTCCGATTTTGCCTTTTTAATTTCGTGTGCACAGATCGCATGGTTCTGGTTTGACTGAAAAGCTATTTTGAGTGAAAATGAATATGATGAGGTGGCAGCAATATCAGGTTATTAGAGATGGCTGAGAAGGAACTCAAACACTGGATATAATCAAACCTGCCACTCCACTCTGAAAGATGGCAGACCTTGGTTTTTAATGAACAGCGATGAAATTACCCCTGTACAAATTATTCCAATTCAAACACTATAAAATACTTCTTTGTGGTGTAATAGTGTTTTCAATAAGGTGTTTTGAGTAAAGAGTTGGTAAGATGCAATCAACTGGATTAAAATCAGCATTTAGATTACATTATATAGTCAAAGCCAAAATGATCTCTAATCTTTTCTCTATCCTTCATGCTATTATTTTCACAGCATTTCTTACCTTGAAACAAGAATTCATTTACGTATTTCTTTATAACTGCAGATCTCTCCTTGTCATTTTCTAAAGACTGCAATTTGGTATGGAAATAAGTGATTTGAAATGGAAAGACTTGTCGTTACTGCGATATTGTTCTTTCCTCGGAACAGGACATCTTAAAGATTAGATTCGGATTCCTTTCCAGATTTTAAAGTGATTGTCCTTGATCACAGCAAAACAACCAAACCCAAAAGGAACTTGTTCACCAGTTTCAATTGTCAATTTAAAGCCCAGCAATAAGCTAATGGGATCAGGAGGATACAGATTGTAGCAGAGTGTAATTTAAATAACATTTTGGGGGGGTTGGCTTTATTCTAAATCTTACACTTTGATATGTGCATTGTGATCCTCTTGCAGCATATTCCAGACATGCATGCACGGCTGTGTGTCAGCATAAAAGATGAGGCAAATAAATGCCCTCTTGTCAAATGAAAGGGCAACAATGGCTCAAGCGCGTTGACCTTACCCCCTAAAACAAAACATCTGCGGAAGCAATGTGATGGCCTGTGCAAAAGAAAAGTTAGCAAAACAAAAATGAATGGAGCAATATGTTTATTTGAAAGTTACATAATGGATAATTAATTAATTATAAAGCACTTCACTCTACAAATTGTATCCAATCACATGTAACGAACTGTAACGAACTAGGCATTAATAATATCGCAGGTCACGCAATTGTGTTAATTGGCACTTTACTGTGAGTGATGGCTATATGTGATCAAGTTCTGTCGCCAAGATAAAGTTCAATATACAGGAAAAGAGAAACCTGTTACATTTTTATTTTAGTAGCAGCTCAAGCAGAATCGGTTAAACTATGATCAAACACGTGTGCTACTATGTGTCCAACACATTCTTTGTATGTCAGAGTATTCCTGTTGTCTGCAGCTGCTGTGACTCGGTTACAACTGCTCTGATAAGCTGCTGTGTTACAGGTGCAGTCTGAACAGGTGTGGGAAGGTCGTTCCACCACAGGGCCGAGGGTACACTCTGTCTGCTCCAGTCCGTCTCAGTGCACACACACACATGACTACAGGGTGATCTAGAGGAACCAATCAATCTAAGCAGCCTGTCTTTGGGATGTGCGGGGAAACCAGAGCATCCAGAGAAAACCAATGTGGAAACGGCGAGAAACCCAACCCCCAAATCAAACCCAAGTCCCAGGAACTGTGAGGCAGCAATGCTAACTACTGTGCCAGTGCACCATCGGCACAGTGAAATCTATTAATCCAAAATTTAAAATAAAAGCACCTTCCCTGGGCAGGATTACACACTCCTTTTGCAGTGCAGTTCCCCATCAGTAGCCCACCATACATCGCGATCTTACTATGTGACCTCCTGCATCAAATTAAAGCTACACTGCAGATATCCACAGTCTTACAAGGAAGGAGATAAAAACAATCCCATCCTTTACTATTTTGTTTTGGACATATGGCTTTCACAATGTCTGACAGGCAGCCGTGCCAATTTTATACAGGACCTTATGGCCTCCCTGAGTCTGTGAGTCTTGACAAGACTTCTTGTATGTTTGAACCCCCCTCCCCCTTCACCCCCTACGTACTGTATTCTTGGCAGCCATCTCTTCAAAAGACATGCATTTTATATCAAGTTGCTTCCCCCGCCCCAGTGTCAGGCTCCTTACTCCAATACTCTGTTTATAAAGACTATACTGTTTGTATTATTTAGTAATATCTATCTATCTATCTCTATCTCTCCAACTTCTGTAGAACCATCTGTGTCAAGCCCTTTGTAACAGACAAGGCTATCAGATTGTACCCTATATCCAGGACCAGCAACCAGCCTGTTCTGTATGTCAACTAGAAGATGGATAGAGGTTGGATCTGTCAGAGAATGTGGTGTAGACCCAAAAAATCAAGGTCCCAGTGCAAGGGCTTCTGTTGTACAGATTAAAGAAATACTAAAAATTACATTTAAACCTGTTTATAAAATTATAAATCAAAAAGGGGAAACCAGACAATCACAGAGCAGCATTTCCTAACATCCATATACCTCTTATATTGTGTATAAATGTCTTCCAATCATGTTTCAGGACAATTAAATGCTAGTGGTGCAAGTTTCACAGGACGTACATTAGTTTTTAATAGTTTCATTATGTTTTAACTAGCATGAAAACCCAAGACAGATCCTCATTTGTAGAGGGGGAGAAGGGAGGTTGATCATTGTATTTAACTAAAATAAACCTTACATATACAGTCACACAGCGTATTAATGTATAATATAATATCACAGGACCTGGACTTTACCTGTCAAATAAAAGACTCTTTGAACTTCATGGTGACATCTGATTTAATTGCCTGGAGAAGAGGCAACCCTTTGGCTGGGGCTGTGGATGCACAGAGATTTTTCTCCTCTAACTTAACTGCGACAGCTTGTTGCAAAGGGTACTATATTAAATGCAAAACTGCACTGGATAATGCAACGTCATTCTTTAATCTCTGACTGAAACACAGAAGCTGACAAAGACCAAAACAGTACTTCTGAGAAACTAAATTACAAAGATTGCTACCAGGCCTTCTATCTGCCAGGTACGTCTTGCTTCTGGGTAATATAAAGCTGCCGTTGAGTAGATGGTTTGGGATTTGGGGGTTTTATTTAATCGGGGCCTTTATTTGAGGATGAGAGGTCAGTGCAGACAATTAAAGGGGGTTGGAGTTTTACCAATGGGAAGTCTGGGTGGACTGCATTTGCTCTCTGACCTACAGTTGCAATGGAATTGTTTGGGTTGCGTGTAATTGATGGCAGTTGTCTCCTTCATACCTGTGTTGTCTGTGCATCGTCAGGGAGTGCAATTGTGTCGCTGGTACCGCGAGGGGAAAAAGTATTTGATCCCCTGCTGATTTTGTACGTTTACCCACTGACAAAGAAATGATCAGTCTATAATTTTAATGGTAGGTGTATTTTAACAGTGAGAGACAGAATAACAACAACAAAATCCAGAAAAACGCATTTCAAAAAAGTTATAAATTGATTTGCATGTTAATGAGGGAAATAAGTATTTGACCCCTTCGACTTAGTACTTCGTGGCAAAAACCCTTGTTGGCAATCACAGAGGTCAGACGTTTCTTGTAGTTGGCCACCAGCTTTGCACACATCTCAGGAGGGATTTTGTCCCACTCCTCTTTGCCTCTCCAAGTCATTAAGGTTTCGAGGCTGACGTTTGGCAACTCGAACCTTCAGTTCCCTCCACAGATTTTCTATGGGATTAAGGTCTGGAGACTGGCTAGGCCACTCCAGGACCTCAATGTGCTTCTTCTTGAGCCACTCCTTTGTTGCCTTGGCTGTGTGTTTTGGGTCATTGTCATGCTGGAATACCCATCCACGACCCATTTTCAATGCCCTGGCTGAGGGAAGGAGGTTCTCATGGCCATGGCCCCGTCCATCGTCCCTTTGATGCAGTGCAGTTGTCCTGTTCGCTTAGCAGAAAAACACCCCCAAAGCATAATGTTTCCACCTCCATGTTTGACGGTGGGGATGGTGTTCTTGGGGTCATAGGCAGCATTCCTCCTCCTTCAAACACGGCGAGTTGAGTTGATGCCAAATAGCTCGATTTTTTACCACAATACTTTCACTCAGTTCTCCTCTGAATCATTCAGATGTTCATTGGGAAACTTCAGACGGGCCTGTACATGTGCTTTCTTGAGCAGGGGGACCTTGCGGGCGCTGCAGGATTTCAGTCCTTCACAGTGTAGTGTGTTACCAATTGTTTTCTTGGTGACTATGGTCCCAGCTGCCTTGAGATCATTAACAAGATCCTGTATAGTTCTGGGTTGATTCCTCACCGTTCTCATGATCATTAAAACTCCACGAGGTGAGATCTTGCATGGAGCCCCAGACAGAGGGAGACTGACAGTTATTTTGTGTTTCTTCCATTCGCGAATAATCGCACCAACTGTTGTCACCTTCTCACCAAGCTGCTTGGCGATGGTCTTGTAGCCCATTCCAGCCTTGTGTAGGTCTACAATCTTGTCCCCTGACATCCTTGGACAGCTCTTTGGTCTTGGCCATGGTGGAGAGTTTGGAATCTGATTGATTGATTGCTTCTGTGGACAGGTGTCTTTTATACAGGTAACGAGCTGAGATTTGGAGCACTCCCTTTAAGAGAGTACTCCTAATCTCAGCTCGTTATCTGTATAAAAGACACCTGGGAGCCAGAAATCTTGCTGATTGATAGGGGATCAAATACTTATTTCCCTCATTAACATGCAAATCAATGTATAACTTTTTTGAAATGCGTTTTTCTGTATTTTTGTGTTGTTATTCTGTCTTTCACTGTTAAAATACACCTACCATTAAAATTATAGACTGATCATTTCTTTGTCAGTGGGCAAACGTACAAAATCAGCAGGGGATCTAATACTTTTTTCCCTCACTGTACCTTGAGTGCCCATGTCGGCTCTCCCTGAACTGATGCCTTCCTTGTCCTCCCCCCGTGTGTGTAACGCTGACCTCTCTTCCCTCACTCTCTATGAAATATATTTTGCTGAAAGACTTTTTTGCCAATTTAAAAAAGAAGAAAAGTCTTAACTGTGATGAATTATGTAGCTTATTTAAAAAAAAAATTGCATTCCATGTAAAATCTGCAAATTCCTCCAAGAATCTTTTAAGAGATGCACAGAGCTCCTTTCCCTCGGGCTCTGGCTTTGAGATACAAATGCACAGAGGCTGCTTTTTTACACTTGTATTTTTTTATTTAATACAAATAATTGATTTTTGCCTAAAAGCAGATTTCCTCTTAGGCATTGAAGTTCAAAGCAAATGCACCTGTAAGAGATCCTAGTCAGCAAGACGTTCAGTCGGACAGCAAGTTGCTTGGGTTTATGAATTCATTTTGGTACACATAGAGAATACCAAAAAGTCAAAGTACATGTGACCTTTTTCAGGAACCCCAAGTCACTTTTTGGGCAGCAGTTTCCAGCTCTCCCATGAGATATACTCTCACAATGGACCGATCTCATTCACAGTCCTACAGACGCTAAACGGTATATAAAGGGCACCTAATATTTCACCTACATACTTACTGTATTTTTCCGTGACTTGCATTCATACCCTAGGACCTTGGCATTTCAGTTTCCTTATGAAGACTGTGCTCCATCTGACGTGTAGAAAATTCCCTTCTATAAAATGTGTCAAATCCTTGGCTTCTCAGAGTAGCTTTAAAAGCCCATTTGAAGCAATCTGTGTCGAGCGATTTGCATTCTCCTACAAAGAGAGCATCTTGTCGGTGAATGTCAAACCCAGATGCCTGTTGCCTCTGATTGCTGAGAGTTTTCTTCCCTTTCCGCTGCTGAGTTTATTAATCACGGAAAATGGGTGGCATTTGTCTGAAAATGAGAGAAAAGGGTGCCAGAAAGTGCCTTATTAATGTATTTTAGACATTATGTTTTTTTATCATTAAATTGCATTCCCTCCAATGATGCATTTCAGGGAATCTAACACTGACACTGTCATGTGTGGGATTCAGTTATGACCTGGTTTCAGCTCAGACCACATCAAACAACTGCCAATGCCCTTTCCTTAGGTCTTAAATACTACAGCTGGGGTTCAATCCAAGCCTTAATCCACCAGCTAATTACATATGCCAAACCTGTTGCATATATTTGATTCTGTGCTTCCTGAAGGCTTCTTGTATCTCCCAATGGAAAGCTAGTGTCAAGTACCAGACTTCAATTGCCAATGGGGAATGAAGTCTTCATGTAAAACAGTGTCTGTCCAGCACAGCTTTGGTCCTGATTGGTCCACCAATCTTCTTCCGGTACATTCCTGGGCCAATTGACTCATGAACATGAACTTTCAAGACACCAGCCCCTAGAAGACCTTGATGCTCAGTCCTGCAAAAGTTAAATATTGTCAAGTGAGATTATAAAAAGTGCTATGGGAATTTATTTAATATGTGAAGAGCTGTTATTAATGTTTTATATAAACTGCACTATGTTTTATATTAATAATAAGATGCAGACCAAGCAAAGTAAATGTATTATGCTTGTTCAGGGCACACCCTCTAGACATTCCTGTCAATAACAAAACTGCAGAGAGAGGGCCCACAGCTGTTTGTGGACTGAATCATTTCTCCAGATAGGCAGGAACTGTCTTTGTTAATGATTGATTGAGAGTTGTTAAAATAAGATCCGTGGGATCGGACCTTTCCCAGTATATCAAAGGAAGACATCTGTTCTTTGGATCCCACACTTCTCCCGAGGAAGACATTACAAGGGTCAGAAATCTGACCTCAAGATAACACTCCGGCTACAGACCCATATGTCTTGCAATGTATAAAAGGATGTCCACTTCTGCTGTTCAATAAGTCTCTGCTGAGGTAGAGTGCTTCCATGTTGGAGCCCTTCCAGGCCTGGCATGTTAAATAAATACATTTTATCATCTATGCATAATGACTGGGTTCTTCAATATGCATGTAATAAGGAGCCTAACAAAGTCCCATATAGTGGTGATTAGTCGTTAGGTAAGCATTAGCCACAAGCTAATCACAACCATGTCTATCAGCTAAAACAAAGGGTTCAGATCTGTTAGATTTTGACCTTCTCAGTCTACAGCACAATGCTGGTGCAGAAGAAGCACAAATTGCAGGTCCTCTGAGAGCGAGAACATTTCAGCACAGTCTTTCTTTGCTTCAGAAAATTTGAAAAAAATACATGAACTGTTTTTGTTTTTTATGCCTCTTGATGCCTCTTTATACTCTGATTTCATTCAGATAGACGGTTGTGATGGTTAGCCCACTGAGATAGTTAATGTATCTGTGATTGTAAGGATTTGTTTTGCACTAGGATCACCTGGAAGATAAGAAGGATTGTTCCTAGCTATCTACAGCTTTTCCTCCATTTTCCACTTTTCTTTCCAGAATTGTGTTTAAATTTGTTCTGGTGTCAGAAGCAGCACACATTTCTACAGTAAACCTATTGGAATTGATTTAGACAACAATAACATCTGTTTCACAACAATTGGCAAGGAATACCATGACGAACTTAGGGAATCAAGGGAATAACAATAGACCGAGATACTTCAATGCTGGCTGTTTTTATATAGTTTTCTATAGTTTTTATAGTTGTGTATGTATGTACACATCGTATAACAAGACCCAAATCCCTACAATTAGAACCACCGACTAACAGTGTTGTCATCTCCATTCAGGATTTAATGACCCATAGAGAGTTCATTATGTTTACAGATGCATTTCCAATATGCTGCGAGACTAAGTTCTCATCTTGGGCCAAAAGGTGTAATTGATGTACAATACAATGCCATATTGCAGTATTCTCCCTGCTCTGCTAAACGATCTTTGTATCCAACGGCTGCTGTAGACACCACTGCATTCTCAATGGATTCAGAGAACAGAGTAGGAGGAATAATATATTTATATTTTATATGCAGTGGTATTAAAGTCTCATGGCACATAAGATCTATTCGCAACAAAGTGGCACAATAGGAATCTCTTTACAAAGTCCCGGTGGATGGTTTAAGCTTGCAAAAATGAAATCTGCCTGATGGGAAGAAAGTGGCTGTAATAACAAAGCAATCAATGTATTGCCCAAACCAGCAGGGTGTTTCAAGCATGAAAGTACTTTTTATTTGCTTGCTCTGTGTTTTACAAGGAGGCAATTATAAAACTAAAACTAAAATAAGCCACCCTGCAGAAGTTTCTGCAGAAATGTTGCACAGCTTCTGAAATTGCATTTTGTTTTTTGAAATCTTTTTATTTGATCTTGGAGAAGCTCATGTATGATCTGGTTGTCTTCTCTTTGTTCAGGATGGTGCTGAAACAAGATCCCAATGTATAAACTAGAAAACAGCATTTATAGCTCCCCCCATGTTAGCAACTTTTAGCTCCTTCAAACACAAAACCTATTCTGCACATTTGTTTGTGTTCCTTTTCCTCGGATATCTACATAAACAGTTCAGCTGTTAAAAGATAAAACTGATGTTCAGAAAATAGATTAACCTGTATGACTTCTATGGTAAAGCAGACTGTTAAATAAAATACTTATCTTACAAAGGCAAAAGTGACTTGCAGTACAGATCTAAAATCATATCAATCACGTGTATATTCAAAAGAGTCCATATATTTTATTTTTTCTAGTTAAGGAAAGTATCTAAAAGTTTAGGTTCTTGAATTTAGATTTCAGGAGAGATGGGAGGTAGAGGAGCAGACTGGATATTGGAAAGATAAATGGCATTACTGTACATTCATCTGAACACGAACCATCAAAATGAAACTTGATGCCGTTCATTTGATATGATCCTCAGCAGGCAGTGCTGAGAGTGTACAGGAATCCACGTTCACTTAGAAAGCTGTGCACCAAAGGGAGTTCATTTAATGGAATCTAATTTGGTTTAGGTGCTTTCAGTACTGGATTTTATTTTCAGAGCAACACTTTTAAAATAAAGTTAGTTAAATTTTCCATCTTAGTCACTTTAAGGCTTTTATGTATTTTTTTCCAATTTTCTGAATCAAAGAAAGGCAGGTGCTGAAATGTTCTCACTCTCAGAGTACCTGAGATTTGTGCTTCTTCTGCACCAGCATTGGTACTGTAGACTGAGAAGGTCAAAATCTAACAGATCTGAACCCTTTCTTCCCTTTCAAATCGAAAGACAGCCATTATCTAATGGGAAGATCCTTCTGACCTGCCAATCACTGAAAGCATGTACCAAAGCTGCCCAATAGGGGCCCTGCTGGCAGGAGGAAGACCCGCCCCTGGCATCAGTGAAAAGTCTTCTCCTGACTGCAGCTCCCTGCCATTTCTTCTTTCACCTGCCATGAATGTGCTTTATTTGCTTGCGATTGCCTTAAAGTGTGCTCACCTGCTCTTCGGGCTGTGGTTTGAATCTTTGCTATCCTCTTCTGAGTGTATTATAATTTTCCTGTCTCTTCAGAATTTGAACTACGGTTTTCATTATTATTATTATTTGCTTCTTTTCAGAGGTAAGTGCGCAGTAGGAGTCTCGATCGGAGCCGGCCTCAGTCCCTACACGGAGATCTATTGCACGGATTTTACCTTCTTGTACCATTATTCTTTTTTGCAGATTCGAGTGATGTAGGAGAGGACAGAGATGGAGTCTACTCCACTGGAGCAGCCTCCCCGTGGCTGGTTGGCGACCGCCCCGCTCTATCCTCTGGATTCTCTTGACTTCCGTCGGCGGGTTTTAAACCACTTGATACGTCCAGAGCAACGCTCGACAAAAACCTGTTGGCCTCGACCTCATTGACCTTGACCAACTGTCGATCCCTCGACCTTTCTGTCAATATCGACTGTAGAATTCCTCCCCGTGTCCATCGTGTGTCGACCTGGACCGACCTCATCTTCCTCTCGAGCCTCACCGGTGAGGGTGTAGTCTGTCTCCCCGTTTCCACCTCCTCGCAGGCGCTCCACCGGGAGGAGAGTGCACTCCCCCAGATGAAGGTCCCCGAGAGCGAGGCGCTCCCACTCCAGATCTGCCAGATGCTCTGCTCTGCGAACTCCTCCATGTCACAGGAGACAGGAAGCGGACAGGATCGCATCTCTGATTAAAACAGTGGGGGAACTGTCGCACAGGCTGGACTCCCAGCAAAAGATGCTATGGCAGCGTGACTTCTGGCGGAAGAAGACGTTCACTGTCTCCCTCAGCTGCCACCACCACTGCCACCCCCACCAGAAGAAGCATTGTCCCACGTGGCATCGTGCTCGAAAATATCGGATCATCCATCTTTTACAGAGGAGACCGAGTTGGCAATTACCATGTCGGAGAACTGTCAAGGGCTGAGTAAGGAGTTTAAAGCCCTGATGAGATGTGCGGCTATGGCAGTGGACATTCCCTGGTGCCCCCAGGAAGAGGTTCTGAAAAATTGGCTTGGAGGGAGAAGACCGCTAAGATTGTGGAGATCCTTCCCCTTCTAGGCAGGCGGAGGCCGTGTCCGCAATGGCGGGGCCAAAAAAGAAGGGACTGGGAGCTTTAGGAGACTTGGTGTCCAGGCTGGTTCTGGCAAATGCCATATTAGGCAAAGAACCGCTTTGTCCTCATAAACAATGCAGAACAATGGATGCTATGCTAAAAAATGCGTATTCTGCAGAGACTTCAGCAGTCCAGGCCAATAATGCACAGGCCATCCTAATCCTGTACATGGGATACCTGATGGGACGTCTTAGGGAGCACCAGTCTATGGCGGATGTGGAGGAGATGGAGCTAGTCAATGTCTATATGACTGACTTGCTGCGAGAAGGGGCGAAGGCCATGGGGAGATCTCTTGCAGCTATGGTTGCAGTCCTCCTCAATGCTGATCTCCAACAGGCTAGATGGAAGCCACAGCAGCATCTATGGGGATACCAGCAACAGGCCGTGGCCGAGGCAGGGGAGGCCTCAACCCAGGTACCATAACAGTCTAGTGGTTTGCAGCCTGAACAATGCAGCAGAAGCCAGCTTCAGGCAAGAGGGAAAAATAGGCTCTTCAGCTGGAACCCTAAGGGCAAGACAGACACCCAACAGCCCCCTGTGAAGCCGCTGGATCGTCCCTGAAGGGATGCGGCCAGCATCGCCAACCCCACCCCCCCAACAGACCGACCAGACTCGACCAATAGCGAACAACGATGACCCATGGATATGCTTCAGAGGGGTGCTGACCACTACTGTCAGATGTCCCTAAAGGGCTCAAGCTGGAGATAGCTGTGATGTGGGAGAAACGAGTGATACAACTAGTGGCCGATGAAGACTCTCCAGTAGGCTTCTACTCAGGGTACTTCCTGGTGCCAAAGAAGGACGGAGGCTTCAGGCCCATTCTCGATCTGAGGGGGCCTCAACATGTTTCTGAAGAAAAAAACATTCCACATGTTGACAGTGCAGTGTATCCTCCAGTCCGTTCGACCAGGCAACTGGTTCACGTCAATAGACCTCAGGGACGCTTACTTCCACATCCCCATCCTCCCAGCAAACAGGAAATATCTACGCTTCGCCTTCCAGGACCAAGCGTACGAGTTCAATGTGCTGCCGTTCGGCCTTTCACTGGCTCTGTGCACATTCCCTCCTTGGCCCCCCTCAGGACAAAGGGGATAAGGATCCTGAACTACCTGGACAACTGGCTGGTGTGTGCAGACTCCAGACTTCAGGTGGAGGAACATACAGCAGAGATCATACGTCACGTGACTGCACTGGGTCTCGCAGTTCACATAGAGAAAAGCTCCCTCGAACCCGCACAGATGGTGGGCTTCTTGGAAATGAAGCTGGACTCTCAAAAAATGCTTGCCTTAATCTCCAGAGACTCATTGGAGAAATGCCTGGCGTCATTCAGAAGGGCATCGACTCTCCAGCTGGTCAAATTTCAAAAGCTGTTGGGGCTGATGGCGGCCGCCTCGAATATTGTTCCCTTGGGCCTGCTGTACATGCGCCCATTGCAATGCTGGGTAAACGCCCACAAGCTACACCCAGCAAGACACAAACACCACCCACTGACAGTGACCGCGACGTGCTAGTAGGCACTGTTCTGGTGAAGAAATCAGAACAATCTGCGCCTCGGCTCCCCCCTCGGATGCCCGCACAGACGGGAAGTCATCACCACAGATGCCTCTGGAACAGACTGGGGCACCGTCTGGAATGGGATGGGAGTTCAAGGAGTGTGGTCAGCTGCACACATCAACGTACAGGAGCTGCAAGCAGTGCGACTGATGCTGCACCACTTTCGCCATGGTCTGGCAGACACATCCTGGTTCGGACAGACAACACATCAGTAGTTATTAATATTATTTTTTATTTTTTGGCAGACACCCTTATCCAGGGCGACTTACAACATAAGTGCAAAACAAAGTGCAAAAATACAGCTCAATAAAGGCATCAATCATTACAAATTCAATTTACATAAAACATAGCAATTCAAAATATAATACATTTTACAACTTCTAATTTACAATTTACACAGGCAAGTACAGTAAGTGACTTCCTACATCCTGGACGGTAAAAGCTAAGTGCTGTCAAGATGTAGGGTCACAGTCAGGGGCTACGGGAAAGGGAGCAAGGAGGAAACAACTTAAAAACGCAAGAAGCATAATAACAATCTGTGAAGTACTATCTGATGGGGGTTAGAGAACTACATCAACCACCAGGGAGGCCTACACTCCCCCAGACGGACATTAACTCCAGGGGAGGTCTGGACAGCTCAGAGTGGAGACTAAATCATCAGGTGGTAGAGCAGATCTGGAAGAGACTGGGACGAGCTCTTCGCTACACAGGCGACGACCCACTGTCCTCTGTGGTTCTCCCTGGAGATGGGAGACGGCCTCCTGGGAGTGGACGCCTTTGCTCACCCATGGCCTCAGGAACTGCTTTATGCCTTCCCCCCACTGCCACTTCTACTACTGACACTGGAGAGGATTCATCAGGAAGGAGCTCAAGTTCTCCTGATCGCCCCCCGGTGGCCAAGACAATTGTGGTTCACAACGCCGGCACAGATGATCACTGAGGATCCATGGCAGCTTCGACTGGACTTACTGAGCCAAGCAGAAGGGCTGCTATGGCATCCCAACCCAGCGCAGCTGCAGTTGTGGGTTTGGCCCCTGAAAGCCACTGCCTGATCTCTCTGGGGCTGCCTGCTAATGTCATGGAAACGCTGCAATTGGCCAGAGCCCCCTCCACCAGGGCCCAATATACTTACAAGTGGTCAGCTTTCCAGAACTGGTGCCTAGAGAGGTGTGTGGATCCGATGTTTTGCCCCATATCGACAATTCTGTGTTTCCTGCAACAGCTGCTTGAAGACGGGAAATCTGCATCCACGCTGAAAGTTTATCTGGCTGCCATCTCGGCTTGCCATTATAAAATTTACAATGTCTCCCCAGGAGCCCATTTCCTGGCGATCCAGTTTCTGAAAGCTGCGAGACGCTTGAGACCACCAATAAAGGACACAATTCCAGCCTGGGAGTGGTTCTCCCTTTGAGCCCATCTCCATAACGGAGCTTCGCTTCCTCTTGCTCAGTGTAGCCTTCCTTGTAGCGATTATGTCAGCAAGGAGAATGAGTGAAATTCACACCTTGTCTGTGGATAAAGCCTGTCTGATCTTCTCAGGAAGCAACGACAGAGTCACTCTCAAGACGAACCCGGTCTTTCTGACCAAGGTCGTGTCGGCATTCCATGTAAACCTACCTGTTGTCCTGGAGTCCTTCCATCCCCCTCCATATGCACCGGTGAAGGACCGGCTCCACCCAAGTTTGGGCTCCCAGGTATTCAAAACTGCTAGCCCTCAGGCACCGTGAGGCTCTGCTATTCTTGTCATTGTGGGTTTAGGCTTAGTCAGGTGTCAAGACTCGCAACAGCTCTGGTATAGTCTTCCCATTTGGTAATGGCTGTCTTTCAATTTGAAAGGGAATGATAGGTTATTATCATAACCTCGGTACCCTGAAAAAGAAAGTTAGCCAGCAGCCTGGCAGGCAGCTGTAGTCAGGAAGAGACTTTTCACAGACGCTGGGGACGGGTCTTTCTCCTGTCAGCAGGACCCCTATTGGGCAGCTTTGGTACATGCTTTCAATGATTGGCAGGTCAGAAGGCTCTTCCCATTAGGTAATGGCTGTATTTCTTTTTCAGGGAACCGGGGTTATTGTTTTAGCTGCTATAATAGACATGATACGTGATTGGCTTGTGTAACCACTTATCAACACTATATGGGACTTTGTTTATTACAGTTATTCTCAAATTCTTTTCTTTAAAAAAAATGAGTGGTCCTGCTATTCTTCATATGCCAAACTTGGTCCCTTTTTTAACATGGGATATACTGTGCTCTCCAGAATTATTGGCACCCTTGGTAAAGATGAGAAAAAATGGCATTGTTGTTCATCAGCTTGATCTTGTACTCAAAATAAGAGAAATCTAACCTTTAAATGAGATAAAATTGTTCAATTAATCAATAAATAAATATGTTTCTCAAAACCCTCTAGAAATTCTTATGATCCAATACAGTTAATGTGTGTGTGTGCGTGTGCGTGCGTGTGTGTGTGTGTGTGTGTTTACTACTCCTTACATTGAATATATTTTGTCTGTTTTCTAATCGTGGGTCAGATCCCAATGCTGGACACCATAACCCTTTCTATGTTATCCTTATTTCAATTAGCATCAGGGGTTCATCTAGCGTGAGGCTGTCACCACTTTTTCATACACTTTTTCATATTTATATTTCCTCGTTGATAGTGCTGGATAGTTTACATTCAGAGGAAATGGGCTCTCTGCCCTCCCTGTTGCTGTTTCTATATCATCCCCATAGCTCTCCCTCTCACCTATGACCCTGAAACCCTAACTGTGTACAATGAACCAGTCATTACACCCATCCTCCACTGGAACCAGTAATGTCACCTCAGTTTGATTCTCCACCTGAATTGAGCTGATCTGACTTTGACCTACGGATAAAGCTCTGACTGAATCAAGCGTATTGGAAAGCTGTGTCAGTAATTCAACAGACCAAAGTAGTGACCTCAGCTAGTTATTGATTGTGTTTAGTTTCATCATTTTAGCCTCTAAATATTGTGACCAATTCATGATGTGTGAAAGCTGTACACTAATATAGTTTATGTACTATTTTGGTTTGCTTCTGACATTAATTATGCCAGAGAGGACTGTGGGCCAATGCAGCGCAGCAGTCTATACTGAGCAATGCCACAGTCCGCATAAAAGTGTCAACCAACGCTGGAGGCTTGGACTGTACCTACCTACTGTAACACAGTTATGCCAGATATATACCTGTACGTATCTTTAATTTTCTTGCTGCTAGGCCTACAAACACAGGGAGAAAGAACTACAGTGCCCACAAACTCCAGCACTCGTCTTCCTGTTGGCTGACAGCTGACCTGCTCCATCAGCCAGCTGACCCACCATCAGGAACAGGCATCTCAGGCCTGCCTGCATAAAAGGGAGGACCCAAACATTCACTCTTTGTCTCATACCCATTGTGCAAATGGATGAGAAGGGTGGCTGAGAAGCACTGTTAAAAGAAGACCCAAGACCCAAGACCTAAGACCCCCTGACTTTTGACCCGTTTTGGATAAAGAACCCCCGTGGAAATTGACCTTGGACTGGCTGACGACACATCTCCCGGAAACTGGACTCTAGCTTGAGTTTTGACAACACATTTGGATTTTGATTGTGGCAGCTCAGTTTGGCGGTACAGAATTAGAGCGTGTCCACAAGAAAGTACAGTTAAGGCTCAATGAAGTGTTAGGTTTTATTTGTTTCTTTGTGTTCTTGTTTCTTGTTTATCAAAGCCCTCTATTTTAAAATAAATGCAGCCCAGAGCTTTACACTTGAAACCAGAGTCAGGTGTCTTCTCTTGCTTGTAACCTCACTCAACCCCCCACTGTGCCTCATTACATAATCAAGGGTGAATTAATGTAGTCCCATGAAAAGGTCCCATTTATAATAATGCTTAAGGACCTACATATGTCTGTGCAGGTTCGATTTTTCCATTACATTGACAGGGAGATCTGTTAAAATATGTAGTTTTCTTCTCAAGCCAATTTAAATATAGCATTTCTTACTAGGAACTCTGTGACCTCTGTGTAGCTCATGCATGGTTCTTGTTCTTCTTGTAAGTTGTGCTGGATTGCTTACACAGCTTATATGATTACATCTGCAAGCTGTTTTCTTTTTTTGTTGTTTGCGTTTTATTAATTCCTTTCCGAGAAATTAAAGTGGCTAATGTCTTGCCTCAGGCAGGTATTAAGTGTTGTGCTACTCTGCTAGTTGTCGCAGTTGTAAATTGTGTGCAACTGGCTCCAAAACTGTGACAGACCGAAGTGCTTTTTGTTTGTTTTTTCCTTTTTGTAAAGCTGTCCAGATGCTGAAGGATGGCTTTATTTGCTGATATGAATCCGCAGTGACAGTATCTGTGGTATTTGCAAGCCAATTACTGTGAAACAACAAATCAGGCCCCCGTTAGACAAGCATTTATTGGCACTTTGAATTAAATGCTCACAGTGGTACTCCGTGAAACAACATGTTGGCAAATAAGCAGCTGGAGAGACTGCCATTACGATGAAAAAGGAAACCGCTCTGCACCATTTGCCTGTCCTCCAATTTCAGCAGGAATTGATGGTGTAAACTCGGTCCCATTGGGAGACTAGTCAGCTCCTTTTTAATGGAATGCAAATGTGTATTATTAGTCCAGCTCGCATGCAAAGAGATCGCTTATATCATAAAAAGAACACTCTCGGGTCGCAATGGGAAGATTTGCCTTCCTCTTCTGAAAAACCTGGGAAGATTTTAAGACAGTCCTAGCAATTTCCCCTTCCTTCACAACAGCGATGAGGACTAAAACGCTTTTCAGATAAAATCCATGAGAGTTTCCCATTATTCTGTATTTTTAAATCCTTTAAATAATACTGCAATTTGTCTTCCATGCGACCATTACAATTCTATTCCTTTGATCTCAAAAGTATATATCCCGTTGGAGAGTACATGCCTAGTATAATGAAGTAGGTTGGTCAGAGTCTGTTTTTATATCACCCCTCTGGCATATGACCAGATTCTCCCCTTGAAGAGTTTGGCTCCAGTGTATTCTTGCCTCTCTCATTTGTAACCTTTATGTTCTAAGATATTGACGCCTTAATCATTCCAACCAGTCTTACTTGCCATGATAATGAAGGAGAACTGTATGAGCTGCCTTCACAGACCTCAATTGGCACTATTTGTAAACTACGCTAACGAGAACAACATTGGGTAGTCCAAGACAAGTGCTAGTGTGGGTGAAACCAGGTTGCACAGTACATGTAAAAGACCTGAAAGCCCAAAGTTAACTCACTACATGGAAAACAAGAAACTGAAGTATCACAGACTGTGCCTGTAGGATTGGTTATCTCAGTTTATATTGATTGCTGTATTATTCCCTTCTGATGTGCACAAGTCTTATATATAAAGACCTCATTGCATATTTTATTATTTCATTGATTATAATAACATGTGGGCATGCTGTATAGAAAGTGAGCCATTGCCCTATCTGTTTAGAGATGGAGGAAGACAGACCCTCGGATCCTGGCTGATAAGTGGGCCCGTACCGAGGTGAGAAATGCACATTAAGTAGGAAGATACTTCTCAGAGGATGGGTGTTATTTCAGTGTGCTGTTCCAAATTGCAAGAAGAAGGCATGGAGAGTGGCGGTGGGTGATAAAGCTAACTGACAGTGGAGAGTCTAGGACAGGTCATTATAACTGTCTTCTGTCACACTGGGTGGTTTTGATGGCTTATCGTTGGCTATTTACTGGTCAATCCTTGTCATCTTAAACATCCACCTTGTTTCACATACAACTTTTGATTTTAAATTGTTTTATGTGGATAATCTCATGATGGCTTTTGATTAGAAGAGGGAAATAAATTTAGGAAAATAAATACATAAAAGTGCCCCATCTCATTCTCATTATTAGTTACAATGACCAATTTATTTCTCTAAAGCATGAGACGGTTGGCAGCAGAGACCACATGTGATTTAAAATTTGAAACGCATTCAATGGCTGTGTGTTCAGATTAAGACTTGCAGGGATGGTTTCACAGACCCAAATTAACACCAGTCACTCCCCAATGTAATTTTAGGTAGAGTAGTTCTAGACTAGTGGTAATTGGCATCTGTGAATTCAGTCAAAAGGAAAATAAATTGGAACAGCTGGACTTCTGACATTTAGAAAGTGTGTGTGTGTGTGTGTTGGGGGGGAACCACATGTAAAAAGAATGTTTGAATAAACCAAGATATAATCATGTCAGTTATGGATTACACTGGTCAAAAGCTTTAGAACACCAAAATGTTTCCAGTTTATATTGAAATTTACGTAGTTTAATGTCTCAATGTACTTTGAAATGAAAGCATAGAACAAATATACAATTGGAGATAAAAAATAAATCATGGAATTGTTTTGTTTAACAAAATGTAACCCGTTAAACTGACAAACCCCTCTGCTACCCTTAAAAGGGCACCAGATATTTAATCCCATGTGTACTCTTCACTGTTGTGTTGTTTGCCAAGTCTTTGGTATCCCATGAAAGATGAGCCTCTCACCTTTCTAACAATTGAAGCATTCTCTGATGTGAAAGATTTGTTTATTATACCCCCCTGCATTGATGCCCCTCCCCCCCATCTGCATTCTGAAATGGGGGAGTCGGGGACACTTGGTCTGAGTAGGAATACATCTCAGAAAATCTCACAAAATATTGACAATTATGACATAATCTGGAACCAGACAGTCTACTGATCAAAACAAGACCATCCACATTTTGGTAGAAGCAACACACACCCATAGAGAGCTCAAAATGTCAAGATGGAAAACTCTATTCACAGTGTACTAATACACAATTATTTTACATAATTGGATCTGAACTTCGCTGTGTTTGATAGAACATCATATAATATATATTGGATTAATCATTGGGGTGCTCTGAACAAAACAAGCCTATGTGCAAAATAATTTGATCGAAACTGAGTGATCTGTGACCATCTGAATGAACCCCCCCCCCCAGAGCAGACTACGTATTTTCCCCTCTCTGAATGACGGTGGGCAACACGGAAACTGTAAATCAGATGTGTTTGAGAATTAATTGCACTGCCAGCCAAGAAAATAAGCTTTCAAAGGATGTACTCATTGTAGGAATACAGTGTGACTTGTATGAAAAGGAGCTGCGCATAACACTGCCAAATAACATATATCTCTGAAATTTACATTATTTTTTACATTCTAAACTTTTCAGCTTCAGCCACATCGCTGGGGAGTTTGTTCCAGATTGTGACAACTCTCTGTGTGAAAAAGTTTCTCCTGTTTTCTGTCTTGAATGCCTTGAAGCCCAATTTCAATTTGTGTCCCTGGGTCCGTGTGTCCCTGCTGATCTGGAAAAGCTCCTCTGGTTTCATGTGGTCGATGCCTTTCATTATTTTGAAGACTTGGATCAAGTCCCCACGTAGTCTCCTCTGTTCCAGGGTGAAAAGGTTCAGGTCCTCAGTCTCTCAGTAGGACATTCCCTTCAGACCTGGAATAAGTCTGGTTGCTCTCCTCTGAACTGCCTCTAAAGCAGCGATATCTTTCTTGAAGTGTGGAGCCCAGAACTGTCCACAGTATCCAGATGAGCTCTAACTAGTGCATTGTACAGTCTGAACATCACTGCCCTTGTTCTCAATTCTACACTTTTGACAATATACCCTAACATTCTGTTTGCCTTTTTTATTGCTTCCCACATTGTTGGGATGGAGAAAGTGAGGAGTCCACGTAGACTCCTAGGTCTTTCTCATGCGTTACTTCATCTAGTTCTATTCCTCCCATAATGTAATTATAGTGGACATTTTTGTTACCTGCATGTAATACCTTGCACTTTCATCTGCCAGGTGTCGGCCCACAACTGAATATTATCTAAGTCCCTTTGAATAGCCTGTGCTGCAGAGATTGTATCTGCTGAGCCACCTATTTTAGTATCATCCGCCAATTTGACAAGTTTGCTAACTATCCCAGAGTCCAGATCATTAATATTGATTAGAAAAAGCAAAGGCCCTAGTACTGATCCCTGTGGAACTCCACTAACAACCTCACTCCAGTTAGAAGCGACTCCTCTAATCGACACCCTCTGTTTCCTATACATCAACCAGTTCATAATCCATCTACTTACATAACCATGAATGCCTACAGCTTCCAATTTGAGGATCAGTCTTTGGTGTGGAACCTTGTCACAAGTTTTTTGAAAATCTAAGTATATCATATCATATGCTTTCACATGATCTACAGCTGCAGCTACATGTTCAAAAAATTCTAATAAATTAGTAAGACATGATCTGCCTTGTCTAAACCCATGTTTACTATCACCAAGAATATGGTTTTCATTAAGATCCTCCTCTATTTTCTGTCTAATTATTTTTTGCAACATTTTACAGGTGATGCAGGTGAGACTGATTGGTCTGTAATTTCCTGGCTTAGTTTTGTCCCCTTTCTTGTGGATTGGTATGACATTTGTCATCTTCCAGTCAGTTGGAACATCCCCTGTTCTAAGTGTCATTTGGAATAGTTTAGTTAGCGGCCCATAAATAATTTCCCTAATTTCTTTATATTTACAACTTGTTAATAACACATTAATAAACAGCATCTTATTATAACTTTTTACCTTGTGATGGTGTGGAAGGTTAAAATTTTTGATCCTGCTTTGAGGATTAGTTTATTTTAGTTTTTTCCTTTTTCTTTCTGTTATACCTGAAATTGTTTACAGTGAGTGCTGGCAGTGACATTTTAACTTATTTTAAGAAAGTTTACAAATGAGAGGAGGCCATTCTACCCATTTGTTCCTGTATTGTTGGCTGTTTGTCCCATAAGACAATACATGTCATTATTTTTGGACACTTGTTACCCTTGGTCTCCAATGTCTGACACCCGGACCACCACAGACCTGAACGACAAACTTTTATCTTTTTAATATTGGCAAACAAATAAAAACAAGAAACGCGAATGTGTATTGAGCCTGTATTCTATCTATTTATTGCAGTGCAACAAGACTCAATTTGGCAATGGTGTACATAATGCCTGCTTTTAAATGTTAATATCTTTTCATTTGAAAGGCAACTTTAAAATCGCGTTCTGTCCCGGTGAACACAAAGCCATATGGTCTCACCACCACTGAACATAATTACAGTATGAGCTGCTGTGCTCTTTTCTGTTATCCAGTATGTCAGATTTTAGTTCTCCTTTGGGGTATTTACAGCAGCCATGATTGTGATGGTTACACTTAAGTTTTAAAAGTTACTAAAATGAAAAATCACAGATGCTTTACATATACACTACTCCTAACACATGAGTAGATAATTGTGAACCAGTCATTTTAGGGACTGTGATAGTTCCCCTTTAAGGGGCTCCTTATTATTCTATTTTCCCAGGATGTCAAAATACAAAGAAACAAAACAAAGAAAAAACAGCAACTTTTCTCTTCTTTGCAGTCGTGCAGCTATACTTGATACTTCCTTTAACTCACAGTGGGGCGTAGAATGGCTTAGACTAATCAAAGATCCTGGATGCAAATTTTTTTTTAGATGGTAGGGGGAGGTGGGGGTGGGGGTCGTGCTTTTAACCCCTTCACTTCTCGTATGTCATTTAGCATGTTCAGACACTCGCACTCTTCCAATACCAATCCTCACACGCTGCAAATCTACTAGATCAACAATATATGAAGACTGTTATATGTCTGTAAAGAAGTAAACATGTTAATGCTGTCGAAACCATGACATGGCAGTTTAATTGCTTTCTGTCCTCAAGGCTAAGTATCATAACCTACATTTATTAAAGTGACATTTAAGTTTCCAAGTGCATGTGAACTACTAATAAAAAAAATTTTTTTGGAAGGTGGGTGGGGAAAGGTTCTTTTAAAATAAATGGCCTAAAGGGAAATTTTAAAATTGAACTACAACAACAAACAAGCCTCCGGTATACCCAGCGGCCTCGACAACAGCAAAAGCCTTCTGTTCAGTCTGCGGTTTTCTCCTTTTCAATTACAATTGATCCGGGTTTACCTTCTGACATTTTCATTTCATATCCTTTTAATGTCATGTACATCAAATATTACCTCAAGGTGAGCCGGTGAGTCCTAAAGTACTTAATGTTCAATGCTTTACTGTTCCCATTTTTAATTAGTTTAGAGGTTTCATTACTTCCTTTAAATCATAAATTTTTCCCCCAATCATTTTTCAGCCCTCCCCCCTTTTTTCTTTTTCTTTGAAGCTGCTTTTATTAAAATTGTGACCTGTCATGGAGTGAACTGATAATTAGGCTTAAACCGAGCACTTCAACAGAAGCCAATTCATTATTCACATCCTATTCTATCTTTCCAGGCCGTTTTAATTAATCGGGTTTCTGTGGCATCAACTGGAGGTTTTAATTTCTCAGCGAGCATTGGTTCTGTGGAGCTGTTTCAGGAGATCAAATTCAAGTTTCCTCAAATTCCTGTTCAAAAGACAAGGGTGACTACGAAAGTTTCAATCCGTGTATTCAGTTTACTGATTTTTTCCCACTAAGGGTTGTCGATTTTACAAGAGTGATTTGGATCACAAGTACTTTTAAGCTTTTCACTTTTTAATACAGCATATGTGATTGTCTTGAGCAATCTGCTGACGGAAAAGCATCGCACAATAATGCCCAATCTGCTCCTTTGGTTTGTGGTGTCTTGCAGGAGAATAGGTAAATCAGGTTAAATTCAAAATAATGGGCGTATACACAGCTGTAGGAAATATTCACACCCCATATTTGAACCAGTGCTACTTTGTGGTTTATTTAGTTGAAATATGAATAAGGAAACAATACTTAATTTCCAATTATATTATTTTCAGAAATTCTTGAACAAGACTCTAGATAATAGAGCTGGATAGATGATTTTAGAATAAGACTGATTCTAAAACATTCCTGTTGATTGGTTGGGGGGGTACACTTTATCACACAATTAATTTGTATGGAGTGGCAGTTAGAAGTGTACACACCCCCAGTCTCAACTCTGTGGACACAATTCAGGTGGTTGAGGGCTATTTTTAAACAGTAGTAAAACTACTTTGTCTTTGGCCTAGACCAAATCAAAAATGTAACCGGTAACACTTTACAATAAGTGTCCCTGTGACAGTATATTTACATAGTAAGTACTGAGGAACTACATTTGCAGTTACTCATATGAACAGTGTTTGAAAATGCATGGATGGATGGATTGACACGCAATGTTGCCACTGTTACACAATTGGTAGTCACTCATATTTTGCCTTTTTGAAATGGGACCTTTTTTTGAAATATTTAGCCTGTTCTTATGTGTAACTACAAATGTAACTACTATGTCACTACACTGTAACTAAGAGAATTTTCATTTGGTCTAGGCCTCAGAGGATGTTTAATGCATGCCCCGATTATGAAAATGTGTCCAAAGAAACATTTTCTTTCTGCAAAATTGTATCTCAAAATGCAGGGATAGACTGCTTTCTGAAGGCTTGTAGCACAGTTACTGTTGAAAGAAAATGGTTCATAGTCAAAGGATGCTTTGTATTAGCAGGAGGCTTCAATAGATATTTTGCTTTAACTGCAATCCGGAGCAAGCCACTGCTGGGGGGGGGGTCCTCTTCCGAGATGAAGAAAACCTTAATAGATCAAGGCAGGAAGATTTGCCTTGGTGTCATTCCCCCCCTTGCCTTATTTAATTTTTCTGGTGCTGCACTCGTTATTTCTGTAATCAGATCATTACAGATACTGTCTTTGTTATCCTTTATTCTTTCCCCCCTTCCACTTCACACTTGGCTAATGAACAATTACACTTGAGTGCAGAAAGAGAAGCAGTCTCTTATTGTCACACCTGTGTCTTCATTCATCCTAAAATATATTTTGTCAGATTCTCAAGCGCCTCTTAAAGTTCGCTTGAAATATAGACAAGGGGAAAGCAGCAGTAATTGCATACTTGCATTCTGGACCCTTTTAGCTGCAACCTTCAAAAGATCCACATACCTTTAATGAACCATTTAATTTTAACTCCTTTCTTAAAGCACTTCAAACTGTGCATGTTTCAGATGTTCACAGAAATGTGCCCATACATACATACACAAATACATACATACATACATAATTTCATTATATTTATTTTCTTCATGGGGACTCTGCTCGAGTGCTTATATTCTCCTGCTTCAGTCCAACATGGCGAAAGCACTTCAAAGGAAGAATAAAAGCGTTTCCATCTTGGGTACATATTCAAATTGTAATAGGAAAAACAGTTGCCACAAACAAGAGAACAGATAATTTCTTTACTTAAAAAATGTTATCAAAATTAAAAGTTTTGAAACAGGATTTCCACAGATTCCGAGAGCTTTTAAGTTCCATATAACCCCCCCCCCTTCAATTCATAATGTAATAAAGGAAGTCGGTACAAAGGATGGAGACACTCGTGTAAACATGGCTGGCTTTAATCCCGTGTGTGTGTCTACCTTGCCGTTTCTTCCCTCCACAGCCCAGCTGTGTGTGAATCACACTTTAATGCAATGACTTGCCTCCTCTGAAATGTCTTTCAAGACGCCAACTACAAAGTGAATGAAAGACGGAGGCCTTTTTTTTCCCTCTCTGTTATTTTTTTTATCCAATGCGAAGTCAAAGGCAGAGGGGGGAAAAATGTTTTTTATAAACATGAAAGGATACCAAAAAACTCATGAATTGCAAAATGCATGACTGCAACAAAAGAAAACACAGTTCCTTGCAGATGGTGTCAGATACATGGTCGTCTTGGGAGCAGGGCATCTAAAGATTATTTTGTATGTTTTTGTTTGCTTTGTTTTAATTCGAGTAGCATAGAATATTGGTGCCAAAACGGGGTGTCGTAACATTATTTATGAGCTACGGGGCTACAGAGATGTATGAAATGAATTAATACAAATTTACAATTAACTATTACAATGAACACTTTGCAGTAGTGTGGAGTGGTGGCTGAGCCGAGGCTCGTGGGTTCAATCCCATGTGGGGGACACTGTTGTAAACCTTGAGTGAGGCGCTTTACTTAGATGCTTCAGCAAAAACCCAGCTGTAATCTGTGAGAAATTTGTTTTCACATGAAATAATGGGGAATCCTGGACAATATGAATTTCCTTTTCCTGTGATTCAGTTGATCTGTTGAGCATTCAAAAATCTCCACTTTCAGTACAGAAAATACAGATAGACAAAATGTATCCCAGTTACAGCATCAGTCTCTAAATTATTGCACAGCAGTCCCAGTCACAATACCACTGTGTTTGTGTGGCTCAATTCCCAGTATTCAGTTCCCAATCAAAATGCTCAAACAATAAGACTTCTCAAGGGAAAGCAGGCATTTCAGGAAACGCAAATCCTCTAGACCTGCACTATGGCTTATAGAAGGTTTGGAAGAGTATCAGTAAGACCTTTTATCTCCTTGTATTGCCTTCACCATTGCCTGCAAGATTAATGTTTACTTTTTCCTCTATGCTCCTCCCAGTTTGGGTCAAATGCTTAGATATGCATCAATATTTTTTGTAAGTGTTTTGTAATTATAATAAATGCAAATTATTTTGTGATTGACTGGTTTCCCGTCCAGGTACCCTCGCTAGGTTGGGCTCCACCTCACTGTGACCCGTGAATGGATTTATATTCACTTACTTTATATTTTATTTCAGGTATCACAGTGACCAGGTCTCATTATTTTGATAATCGGTAATTTTATAATTGTTCTCCTAATTTTAATTTGAATGTTGGGAACTGACACTCACTGTCTTACCATTCTGCTGACTGGGTGATCAATATCCTCCGAATTATCACTGAAGGATCACATCATATCAAAACACCAAAGACCTGTAATATGAATCAAACTATATTCTGTTGATAACCAATTAACCAGAACTGAAAACTGGTGTGTTCATTTTGTATAAAAACTGTAAAATGTTAACTACTGCTATTTAATTGCATCTGGGAATGCTTCTGCAGAAGATACAATGTAAAACTAACACCTCTGGCACACCTGATTTGTAACCCCCACCCTCCAAACAAAATCTAATAAATAAAATACAAGGTGGTTTATGTGGGATGAATATAGTTGGTCTGTGTTGGTTCCCTCGTGACTGTGAAAAAGCTTCAACACTTATTGAACCTGGCATTTAATTTGTATAATTTGTATTCTGTTCAGTTGATATTGGATTAACCTGTGATAGACTGACCTTCTAGGGCAGAGGTTTAAGCGCCCAGGGAAACATCCTATGGTAATGTGCATGGCAACGTTTTCAATTCTCCTCCGTTTGCAATTTTGAGTTTTTCTGAGCGCACTGCATTCTCCTTCCCAGCAGACGATAATGATTGTTTTGGTCTGGCTTGGTCTTCTTAGTTGCATCATTTTTTAAAGTAAGAATAAAGTGGTCTATGAAACACCTATTCAACAGCATTGCAGCTAGAAGATACATCAGTGTTTTATGGAAGTCAAATGTGTGAGAATTTCAGTTTGGCCGACAGTATCTGCTATTAAAATAATCTATATTGTATTTTATAATGTATTTGAATTCCATGTTTTCTTTAGACAATTCAGGTGAAGAAATGGCTTATGGTCTCTGTGTATTCAAGCCATAATATTTTGCCATAATTCCATTGGGAAATTGAAGCCACAGATAAACCATTTGCAAAAATGTTGCATATGGACCTGTAACATCATTTGAATGCTGGGGAGAATAGATTTTTTCCAGTTAATCGGCTAATTGTACCATTGAAGTTACTGTGATCTGGGTGAGGTGGAAGAAAAAAACAGAAGACCTTGTTTGAGACCCTGCGTCAGAAAGTACATCACAGTCCTAGACGTGGATGACGGTCCTTCCTCTAGTAAGCCATCACTGATCAGAAGGATCCACATGAAATATCCACCTCTTTGCAAAGTCAGTCATCGTATTAAATAACTCCCCCAGTGTTAGTATCGCTCTCCTTGGTGCGGCACACATTCTCCAAATATCCTGTCGAATTTAATTACATCTGTTTTGATATTTTAATTCATGTACCCTTGGTGATCGATCTGCCACCAGAGAACGATGCTGGGGAATTAAAAGTGTAAAGGAGAAAAAGAAATTGCACGGTTTCTGCTAAGAATGGCCAGATGGCAAAACACGGCAGAAGAAGAAACAGACACTGTGAGGTGTGCGCTTCTGTGGGGATGGGTCCCTGAACACGAGTGAATGATGGTGTTTGTTTTTTGTACAGGAAGCTGCTTATTGGTTTAATCAATTCTGTTCCAAGTGAAAACAGATTTTTTTTAATTCAATTCTGAACATGTGCATTGTCCAAGCAAAACTGATGGCAATACAGTTCAATATCCGCTCATTTCCAGTGGCCCGCGATCTATTCCTGTCCTTGACAAGAAACAGCAGCAGATGGAGGGATCCTTGTAGTATTGACCTATATAATAGCACAGATTTCCAAACCTTGGGAAAATTGATTTTACTTTTCTTTTTTGATGGTGTTTTGAGTTCAGCAGGAGCACTCAAACCCACTGAGTCTCAGATAACATCCTCAGACTGCCTGTGCTGTCTGGCCTGCCACACTTCCACAATAAGAAGAGCTTTAATTCATGCGGTGGAGGGCAGAACAGGCCATTCTCCACAATTAAAGACATAGGGAGGGGGTGGAACAAAGACTTCTTTAAGGATGCCTCAAAAGGTCATATTATTAATATACCAAGTGTGCCTAACTACTACTACTAATATTATTAATCAGTAACACTTTAAAATAAGTTTCCCTTATCAGACATTAACTAATATGTTAGTGAACATGAACAAGCCAGTAACTAATGCATCAACAAGTAATGAAAAGTATTTGTTAATGGTAACTTCTGCATGAATTAATGTATAATGCATTTGGAAGTCCAGCTCTCTGTCTATTACTGTGCTTAATCCCATCTCCAAGGAGTAAATGATCCCAATATCCATGACCCAATATATCTTATGTGAATATTTCCTTTTGTATTGAAGACAGAAATTGATAGTTTAATTCACCTGTTATTGTATCGGTCTTGTCACAATGCACCTGCTTGAACTGAAATATGACATTCAGTCTCCTGAAGTGAAGGTTTGTGTTGTCACATGGACATTGACTTCCTTTCTCTCTGGTTACTCTGAACTATGTTTTACCTCATTAGGCAATAGCAGCTGCTTCACTGGGAACCTGTGTCATCAGAAGTGAAAACCTCTTTGGACTGTATTAATAAAACTTTAACATTTATATTATGTTTTGCAAACCATTTTTAGAAGATGAGAAACCAATGTATTCAAAATAATGAATGATGTGACACTAACCAGTAAAATTAACTTAAAAAGCAGAACCTTCTATAACACATTTAGAAAATAAATGAAGCAAAATACATTAGAAGTGGCAGCAGCTTCAGAAAGTTGTGCGGAGAAGTACTGTAGCAGGACAGTAGCATTAATTATATCCTACTTTTCAGTATATTATGTTGTAAGTCGCCCTGGATAAGGGCGTCTGCCAAGAATTAAAAATAATAATAATAATAATAATAATAATAATAATAATAATAATAATAATAATAATAATAATAATAATATTCTTCATACTCGACTGTACGTTTGGGATTCTCTTCTGTAAAGGCCAACGTGAAGCTGCCAGTTTTAAAGGGGATCAATAACATGTATCTGTCTGTGCTCTCATATCTAACTGCTAAACGTTTGACTCGTTCTCAAGAGTTATAGCACTTTAGTGAAAAAGTAGTGGATGTAGATTATGACTTAATTTATTGTCCTTCTTTTGATTGTCTTTCTCAAGCTTTATGCAGAATGAGCTAACATGTCCGTCTCTGCCATGGAAATGCAGCACAACAAACAGCCGACTGGTGCCTGATCTTGCGGTAAACTAAAAATGTCTGGAAACGAGCGGAAAGCAGCCCATTCCTCGGGCACTTTCTCAGCTACTCCTCTCTTTAGCTTTGGCTATTGACAGTTTACACACAGTCTGGGCTAGTACCCCTGGAAGCGTCTGAAAAAGACAATCGACAAGATGCTCGCTAGGAAAAGGATGCTTCAGCCTTAACTGTCAATGGAGCCTTTCACTGAATCAATATCTACAATAGGTAAATATGTTCTGTTTGACATTGCCTTTCACTTTGGAGTTTGCAGTTTCTTGCCGTGTTATTACTAAGCAAGCACAGATGGAAAGAAAACGTGGATGTTCAATCTGTTTGTCCTCTGTCAGCCCTCATGTTTTTTGTTTTGTTTCGTTTTTTTGTTTGTTGTTGTTGTGCTTTGTTCAAGTCCTTGTCAGTAAATGCATTTTTGAAACTCATATAACCTGATGGTTTCTGGGATATTGAAATGCTCATCAACCGACATTTTCTACAGGTGGTTGAATTTTCTCTCCCTTACAATTGCAAACCAATTCTCTATTGTGAATTTTAAAAGCCCCCCCCCCCACAACCCCTCTTTATCACTTGATTGCATTGGTTTTTCTCCCGACTTTGTGCTGAAGACCACGTATCGTTTCACCAGCTAAAATGATGTACGCCACGAGAGGTACTGTTTCAATTACCAGATTACTGAGCCATGCAGCTAAGTGATCCTTGGCTGTGTGCGCTAAATTATAATTGCCGTTTGGCTGCTGATTCGAACACTTGTACATTCCTTTCGCAATCCTTCAACACCAGAGTGCCGTGTTAGGTCAGTCTCATGCCTGAGGGTTCACGCACCACCACTTTATCCATCAATCACACAAAGGTCTGTGTAGGGCTATAATACAATTTCGTCCACTAATATGTTTTATGGTTTGGCAGGCAATGCAAACATGCACACCAAATGTCCCTGGGGGGAATAAAATTACAGCTTTTGAAAAATGGGGATTGTCACAAAAACGATCGGTATTAATCTGGACGACTAACAGTAATTGCCAAAGGCTGAGATAAGGAGTTATTTGGGTAATGGCTTTTATGTACCTCAGTTTCCCTGGGAGTTTTGATCTAAAACTCATATTCAGCAAACTACCAAGCATCAGCCTCCAACTCCAACACTTAGTTTCACAAAGACTACTGCAAATCTGGGTCTGTGAAACCAGCCTTTAAAGAGCATCTTCTTCACTTTCAAACACAGGGGGGACAGGAGTGTGCAAGGCCTGATAGGATGAGACCGCAATGAGGCCGTTGGGGGAAAAGCAAAGTTTTCAATGTGACACCGATAACAACAAACACTGTAATTTATGCCGGGTTTACATAATTCCTGCAGGCAGCTGAAGCAGGTGGTTAAGGAGGTAAAGAGGAAAGTTAAGGAGCTTATGATTCAGATTTGCATATTGCCGAGGGTATCCTGCAGCCCCAACTGTGATGCAACCATAAACATGATACACATCTGAATAAAGCGGGGAAATAAGAAAACAAGCAAACAAACAGTGGGTCTTGGAAGAAAGCTAATGTAAACACATCTAGTTAGAGTCCTCTCATTTTTTGTTTTGTTGTCACTGGAACATTCGCAGCTACTTCATATATTACTTGATATGATATTTAACAAAGTGAAAATAATTTAGTCACGTCCATTTTCAAATTGTAGGCAGACTCTCAGATTGCAGGCAAACAGGCACAATCACTTCTTTTTGATGCATTTTTAAATTGTATATTTTTAAATGTGTAAAAGTCTTAAATTTAATGTAATTTAATCATATTTCATGTGAATTTTCGACAATCTCCCACTTACATTTAAGATCACCTGTTAGTGTTATGTATTTTTTGGTCAGTCATGCTTGGACAGGACAGTGTCACACATTGATGGTTGTGGGTCTAAACTGCTATACACAATAATGAGATTGGGTCCATTTCTCCACATAGTGCGTGTTTCCAAGGATGTCAAGGAGCATCCACAAACACCTCAGGGAGAATGGAGAAGTTTCCAATTTAAATTGAAAGGAAGTTATTTTTAATGTCTTTACAACAGCCTGGGACCGTGGACATTATTTGAGTGACTTCATTTAAAGAGACTTTAATTGTGAAAACCAGTGCAATGTCTCTAACATGATGGCTTTTGGAAAAGCCTCAGGTAGTGTCACCATTCCTACAGGTATGGATACATCACCGGCTTATTTTCCTGCTGACGGGCCCACAGGCTTGCCTGAAGGGACACACCAAGTCAGTGTGCAGCTTGAATGTCAATCACCAAATGAAAAGGCACTGCTACATATTTGTATAATCACTTTATACTGTGTGTGTGTGTGTGTGTGTGTGTGTGTGTGTGTGTGTGTGTGTGTGTGTGTGTATAAATGTTTATATATGTGTGTGTCTAATATGTATAATAATTAGAGTTCCACCTAGTGATACCTGTGACATCCTGAATATACTGAATTTGGTAGACTCAACTCTTGTATGCTGGAAGTGGCTGACAGTTTTCCTAGACCTGATCATGCCTGAGACAATTGTCTGTGTTAAAAGGCTGTCCTTTAAGCACAACTGTCTGTGCAAAGCATCGTACACTAGAAACTCCAGCATCGGGCATGGCTTTACACATGGCTGCTGCATTGTCCAGTATAACAGTGTGGCATTCACTTGAAGGCATTTTCCATGCTCTCATTCTTTCCAGTAATGGATCTGATGCATGTTTTTGTGTGTGTCTGCTGTCAAGAGCCTCACATTGTGAAACTGCACACTTGCGATTATAATCGTAAGACTGGGTTGTAAATCCGATGTCAATATGTCTCCTGTAGATGCTAATGTTGTCGATTTGACAACAGATACGTGAATGCGCCTCATCCCTCCCTCGTACATACTACTATTCTGTATACTTCAGATGTAAGTGTTTTAAGCGGTGTGCACTGATTCGCTTATTTTCCACCATGTGATAATTCTGCAAGTGCATAAAGTGTGCACCTGTTTAGAAACATTCAATTTGGGTCCAGCTCACCAAGCGTAATTTTTTTGGTAGAATCCAAATACCTAAAAAAAGAAATTGAAGGTATTCAGCAGAATACAAAACTGAATACTGAATTCGATACATCCCTTATATATATGCAATCTATCAAATCTATCTCTAATCTATCTCGTCTTGATGCCACATAAACAATCTGACTACACCGAGATACTGAAAAGATCTGAGCAGGAAAACGTCAAGGAGACACAATCTCTCAGACTCTTAATGTCAACACTTGAAGTGTTCAAGACTTTGGACTGCGAGGAGAAAGGAATCAAGATACATGGAGCTGACCTGAACAACCTACAATTTGCTGATGACATCATAATCATTGCAAAAACACCTGAGGACCTGCAGCTTCAAATTCAATAACTGTAGAATGCAAGTAAGAAAACTGGATTCAAATTTAACCCTGTGTAACCCCTGCCTAAAATGGTGAAGGCAGCAGAAAATAAACTGTCAGGTCCCCTTCAATTTAATGAAAGAACAAGAGATTACCAACTACCAAAAAATACCTCAGTCAATCAGGAAAGTTTTCAGACGTGCCCGTCCTTAAAACTGATAAACTAAAACTACATATCATGCATGAAAGATCACACTGTGTTAAGCGGTGTAGTCACTTACCAAGCTGCAGGTGGAATACCGACTGAAAACTTGCAACTGGGAGGAGAGAGCTGAAACTGAGAATGTGTCACCTGACTATTAGCAGCAAACTCCAGAAACTAACTAAAGAAAGAAGAAGAAGAAGAAGAAGAAGAAGAAGAAGAAGAAGAAGAAGAAGAGGAAGAGGAGACCCAAAAACAAACACATGGGTCTGGGAACAAACAAAAGTGTGACATTTAATTAATTAACATATGTAAATGGCACTGGCCCAAGCACATTGCAGGATGGACAGACCAATGATGTTCAAAACAAGCCTTAGAATGGATCACAAGAGATGGGGAAAAAGGTACATAAAAGACGGGAAGATTAAATTAAATTGTCTGGTGTGTCCTGGAAAAGAGGCGCCGGGCATCGAAACAAATGGAAATGTCTTGGGGCCTCCCTTCAACTAGCAGGGCATCGATAAAGGCTGATGATAATGTATACACACTATACATATTATATACATGGTTTTTTTTGGGGGGGAGGGGGGATGTTAGTACAACCCACAGACGTATATTCGACTGGAAATCATAGCAATCATAGCATTGAAGGGGGGCTAATGCATTGGGAGAGCGTATGTGCAGAGACATTTTGAATCTTTTAAACTAGGGACCAGGGGGGCCAGGAGCTCTGACAATGGGACATGTTCCACTAAGGAAAGAAAACCAAGGGAAACTGCTAGTAGGAAAGTCCTGAAATGTTTGTACCTCAATGCCAGGAGTATAAGGAACAAGATGTTAGACCTAGAAGCCACAGTGCTGGCGTGTGACTATGATGTTGTAGGAGTGACAGAAACATGGCTTACAGAAAACGATGGGGATGAAAACAAGTTGAAAGGATACACACAGTTTAGGAGAGACAGGCAAAATCGAACAGGTGGTGGGGTAGCATTATATGTCAAAAATGACATTGAGACAGAAGAACTCAAATTAGATCCCAGTAACGAAACAGAATCTTTGTGGGTCAAACTTTTGAACAAGAGATCCAGAGGATTAGTGGTAGGAGTGTGTTACAGACCACCCAACTCAGATATTCAGAAAGATGCTGCATTGTACAGTATAATCAGGACTGCATGTAACAAGGATGTGGCTGTGGATGGGGAATTTCAATTTCTCAAACATAGACTGGGAAAGCCCAGTTGGGACTACAGAAGCAGAAATAGAAATGGTTGAGATGGTAAATGACTGCTTTGTAACTCAATTTGTCAGGGAACCGACCAGGGAGAGAGCATGCATTGACTTGATCATTCCAAATGACCAAGATAGAGTCAGGGGGACACTAGTTAGAGAACCAATGGCAAACTGTGATCACAACATGGTTAGCTTTGAGACATTCTTTCAAAAAACAAGGACCAAGTCTAAAACAATGGTCTACAATTTTAGAAAAGTAAACCTTGAAGGTATTAGTCAGCACTTACGTAGAAGAGTTAGACTGGGCACACTGGATACAGATTCAGTAGAAAATTGATGGTTATGTTTGATGGTTTGTACAAAAAATAGGAGTATGCAAAAAAATATCAAAAAAATGTTGTATAGCACATACAAAAGGGATAGGGACGAAACATAATACAAAGAATATGTTGAGCTCTAAAGAGATCTTAAGAAAGGGATCAGGAAAGCAAAGAGGGAAATAAAAAGAAACATAGTTCTTGGAGCGGAAACTAATGCAATTAGTTTTTTTCAATACTACAACAGCAAGCGGTCAATAAAGGAGGAAGTGAAACAGATAAAGGGCACAAATTGAGGTATCTTGGAAAATGAACAAGGTGTGGCAAATGTTCTAAATGAGTATTTCACAGAGGTTTCTAACAACATCTCAGCAGCCCATGTCCAGGTCCTGCTCATCTCATTCACCTACTACAGAGATGTAAGCTCAGCTCTCCACTCTCCACAGCACATTCATGTCAAACCGGCACCGCTTCAAACGCTGCTCAAATGGAGCAACGTCATCAGGGACACCGTGGTGCTCAAACGCGAGTCATGGGAGTCTACGCTGCTTCTTGGTGGGCGGTTGGATGTCCTACTGCCCCTCCTGCGTCTCTGGCCACTAAGGTTGCTAACATGCTCTAGAAACCGACTGGTCACGTTATCACATGAGTTGTCCTGAAATAAGGGTGTGATTTGTCACATCAGCAGACCAAAGACTATATAATGGGAAGTCAAGGCTATATAAGGTTGAGACTGGCCTGTGTTGAGGCAGTGTGAAGGTCAACATCAAATAGCAGTAACCCTGCTTTCTTGAAAACTGTTACATTATTCTCAGGGATTTCTTGTCTTTCTTTAGATACTTGGATAACTTAATGCATTTATTTGCGCTAATGCTGCTACTACTAATATACTACTACAACTACTAATACACTACACAGAAACATGCTTTGGTGAAGATTTAAACTTTATTTTTGCCAGTTCATCTTCCAGGTCTTTTGGTGTTATTTTTCTGTTTTTTACATGTTTTTGTTTTTGGGATAATCACAATATTCCCAGTTTAGTTTCTATACCCTGGAAGACGGTGGTTCTTGGTCTAGTTCTATATCCTGTATAAGCCCTCTCAGTTTTAGTTGCATCACATCTGAACTGAGAGAATCCCTTCCATTGTGTATGCAGGCATTTAACTCCGCATCACACAAATTATCGCTGGATTACAGCTATACATGCAGCGTCACTCAACAATGACTGTAAACGGCCTTTTCATCAATGAGCGTATCAATGAAAATCAATGACTACAATGTAGTTTAGTACCATTAAACTAATGTATGACACAGAATTTTAATTAACCTGTCTTAAATATAGACTCTTTGTAATTGATTTTATTAGCCACTTATGATCATTGCACATTAAGTTTATTTGTTGAGCCTGTGTTGGCAGTAATTATACATCCAGTTGCTGATAAAGCAGACCGCTTTGTTGATTTGGTCTGACATTGTGTTGGATTACCTGTCTGTCTGCGTGTCCCTACATTATGTGACACTGGGGGGATGAGAACTATTGGCGGGGTCTAAGAAATGGGCCTACACAACCACAGGAGTATTGTGAATGGGAGGGAAGGGCACCCCCCCCCCACCAATGTTTGGAATGGCACGGCTCCACAGTTATATTCTATATAAAAATACAGTTTGGAGACCTTTTGTTTTGAGACCTTTCGTCTGAGTCGTTTGATTCCTGACACCATTACAAAAGTCAATATTCTGATCTGCGGCATGAAGTTCTCACAGGTGACACTTCTTTACACAAAGAGTTGTGGTAGTCTGGAACATGTTACATAGTCATATTGTTGAAGAGGACAACCAAGAATCTGCAAGTAACAGTGGGATGAAATCCGTGGATCATTTTGTTTTTAGAAATGCAACCTTCCTCTTATATTGTTACAGTTGTAGTTCAAAGTATTCACATTCTTAAATTTAAACAATTATTTGGTGACTAATTTTAGTTTCAATAGAATGGAGAAAATGGTAAAGATTCCCTTTGAGTGAACTGAATTAAGACTGTGGAGGTGAGGACAATTTCAATACTACTGTAGTGCCATGCTGGTAGTGTCATATAATTCTGATATGAAATAACAAACTAAATCCTAGGATGGAGCCTGTCCAGGAAACATCTTAGCAGGAGTGCTTTGCAAATTCTTTTAGTAAAGGAATGTGACAGATTGTAAATCCGGAACATGCAGATCAGTGCTAACCCATTGGCTGGACATCTTACCAATCAGAAACGAATCCAGAAACAAAGACAAATCTGCAGCTAGCCTCGGGTTACAGTCAATATACGAATAATGTGTATTCTTGAAACTTTTGAACTCTTTCACCACCGCTGAAAGGAACAGAAGACCTCCAGAGTATTTCCGGAACAGTAATCTTCCACAAACTGTGGAAATGCAACACTTATCAGCACTTCTTGGCAGAAGTAAATTCATAAGTATTCAATATTCAATATTTGTCATTTTATGAACTCAAGAAATAATCATAAATAAAGAGTAGGACCTGTGTAAGATTATGGAGACAATAGGTCTCCCTAATTACAGTGTATTAACATAGTAGGTACTATATCTTAGCTACTCATAAGAACAGTGTAATTAAGCATTTGTTAACATGTACTTAATGTGTAAAACTGATTAACGGTGTATGTAAGCACACATATGTCTGGAAAGGATGCCATTGAAGTTATACCGGGCAATATAGTCGTATGTTTAGGTGGGGGGGACGACGACACACGATTATTGATACACAAAATACTAACGCAATTAGACATTTGTGTCAGACTAACAATATTAATATTAAGATGAACCTTAGTCTAATTATTGTAGTCACTAAAACACAAAGTACATTATTATTTATTATTATTTTTATTTCTTGGCAGACGCCAAGGGGTAATATCCAGGGTAGTAGTTTGTTGCCACTGTGTGGTCACCGATTCTACACCACTGTTAAATTAACGCCTTGGTTATGGCATTGTTAACAAAAACAATAACCATAACCATAGGGTGAGCTTGAACATTCAGCATGAATAAGAAATAAAACTGAAACTGATGCCCTCCAAGGCACACTTCATAATGAGAGAACAACCAATCTCACCGTCAAACTAAACTGGCTCAGAGGTACCAAGGGGTTAAACCTGGATTCAAACTACAGAATCGTCAGAAAGCAGAAGACAAAATACAATTAACAAATATCATCTTTCACCTCCAAATATTTCAGCAACATCTCCACATTCTCTCTCTCTCTCTCTCTCACTCTCACTCTCACTCTCAGTTCATTTCAAATTGAACTCTCAGACTGAGCAGAACTAAGCAACAGTTCCTTGAAGGCAAAACACTGACGTTGGCTGCTGCTCAGATTTGAAACGGGTTCAGAGTTGTTGTTGTTGTTCTGATTTCACCCACTGGTTTGACTTGGGCACAAACGGTGGTGTCAGGGTTTAATGATAAATGGGATTCGGATGACGTGTACAGTAGTTCAACCTACTTACTCTTCTACCACCGGCGAAGGAGAAATACAGTCTCAGACTCTTTTATTCACACCTGCACTTAAAACCAGATCAGAATCAGTGGCTGCCCACATGACAATTGAGATTGAGATGTTTTTTTTTTTCATTTGGCGCATACCTTTAGCCAAGGCAATTTAACCAGAAGTGTCTTCATCTGGTTTCTCAAATTCTTTCAAGTGTAAATTAATGTAACACATGTATACAGTGTGTGTGTGTGTATTCATATACATATTTAGTATGTGTGTGTATATGTGAATATAAACAGTATATCTATAAATATGTTACATATATCATTGCCTTTATCAATAATAACAGTGTAATGCAATGCAGATAGTGATTCCTGTAACACAGATATCTGACATAAAATAAAAGTGCATCTTATATTGTGGAGAAACGGGGCAGCAATGTGAAGTAACATGACATTCAGCAGGCACACCATGTCAGATCTACAGAACACAGGAGCGGAAACGTTCCTAAACATGTGCTCTGTGTAATTGTGCTCAACCTATAGAACGCTTCTGGTCAGAGGGGGCTTTTCTAGATTTAGACCTTGAAGGCACGGTTTAGATCGGAAATGCAGGAGCTGTGTTGGAGAAATAGGGGATATCTAATATTATCCCTGACAAGCGGAGCATGTAATTGATCAGTAATGACAGTCCTCGGGGGAATTTTTAAAATGGCTACATACAATCCAAATGCATATACCAGCTATGGCAAGAAAGCACCTATAAAGCAAGGTCTATTGCGTAGACTCAGGCAGAGAAAGAGATCAAACTCCACACTTCCTGTCTGAACAAGCAAAACATGCATTTGAGGAGGAGATTGTGAGCATTATAAATAAAAGTAGAATTGTCCCAGTATGTGTCTTTGTGTAAAAGTATAATTGATGCATGTCTCTCTGCATGTCTCCTCTCTCTCTCTCTCTCTATTGTATGTTTTACTTTATGTGAAAATAATAAATATACTATAAGCATGTGTCCGGCCTGCTACAGTGAACCATGTTTTTCCAACTGTTAAATTGTTTCAGTCGCTGTTAAAGAGGTTGCATGAATTTCCCTGCAAGACTACCTACAAGAGCATTGTTTACTGCTTTCAAAAACTTGTGCTTGTTGACGAGATATCCAATATGTTGCAACACTTTTTATTTTGCTTTGTTTTACATGCACTTGGATGTAGCTGAGCTCTCCCGATGCAGTCCTTACTTTTGTGAGAAAAGAAAAAGCTCCATTCTGTCATCTTTTTCAATGTTTCAAAGCATTATTATTATTATTTTTTATTTTATTTTTATTTCTTGGCAGACGCCCTTATCCAGGGCGACTTACAACATAAGTGCAAAAATACAGAGAAGTACAAGGCATCAATCATTACAAATTCAACTTAGCTAAAACATAGCAATTCAAAATAATACATTTTTCAAATTCCAATTTACAATTTACACAAGTACAGTAAGAGAGGTCCCACATCCTGGACGGTTAGACCATCCTAGACCATTGTTTTACACTTGGTCCTTGTTATTTTAGAATTGGTCCTTGGTCCTAAAAAAAAGCTAAGTGCTGTCAAGATGTAGGGTTACAGACGAGGGCTACGGGAAAGGGAGCAAAGAGGAAAACAATCAAGAACGCGAGGAGCATAATAAGCTGAAGTGCTATCTAGCAGGGATAGAGGACTAATATTACAAGTGCTGTCGGAAGAGATGCGTCTTGAGTAAGCGCCGGAATGAGGTCAAGGACTCTTCTGTTTTGACTTCGGTGGGCAGGTCGTTCCACCACTTAGGGTTCAGGGATGAGAAGGAGCGGCTCTGGAGGAAGGAGAGTGGAGAGGAGGCAGAGTTAGTCTTCTGGCACTGGAGGAGCGCAGTGGTCTGGAGGGGATGTATGGAGAGACGAGTTACTGAAGGTAACTTGGTGCAGTGTGGTCAAGACAGCGGTAGGTGAGGGTCAAAGTCTTGAACTGAATGCGTGCCGGTATCGGGAGCCAGTGGAGGGAGCGGAGCAGTGGAGTAGCGTGTGCGAATCGTGGCAGAGAGAATACCAGACGAGCCGCAGAGTTCTGGATGAGGTGGAGCGGCGGGTAGTGGATGCAGGCAGGCCGGCCAGGAGGGAGTTGCAGTAGTCCAGGCGGGAGAGGACCAGTGACTGGACGAGTAGCTGAGTTGAGTAGTCGGTGAGGAAGGGACGGATCCGGCGTATGTTGCTCAGGAAGAATCTGCAGGTGCGCGTCAGCGTGGTGATGTGCTGGGAGTAGGAGAGCGCAGGATCGAGGGTGACTCCTAAATTTTTAGCGGAAGAAGAAGGAGAGAGTGTGGTGGATTCCAATGGGATCGAGATGGGGAGGTCAGCAGAAGGTGAGGAAGAGTGGGGGAAAAACAGGAGATCTGATTTGGAGAGGTTGAGCTTGAGGTGGTGCAAATCCAGGCAGAAATGGCAGACAGGCAGGAAGAGATGCGTGAGGGGATGAGAGGGTCAGAAGAGGGAAAAGACCTGGGCATCATCAGCGTAGAAGTGGTAAGAGAAACCATGGGAAGCGATGAGGGGGCCCAGGGAGCGAGTGTAGAGGGGGAACAGGAGCGGGCCCAGGACGGAGCCTTGGGGAACGCCTGTGAGGAGAGGTTGGGGGGTGGATGAGGAGCCTCGCCATGTCACTTGGTAGGACCGGTCGCTGAGGTAGGAGGAGAACCAGGTGAGAGCAGTCCCAGAGATCCCAAGGTCAGCCAGGCAGGAGAGGATGATGGAGTGATCAACGGTGTCAAATGCTGCAGAGAGGTCAAGGAGGATGAGGACTGAGGAGAGGGAAGCTGCCCGAGCACAGCTGAGGGAGTCAGTGACTGCCAGGAGAGCAGTCTCAGTGGAGTGAGCTGTGCGGAAGCCGGATTGCAGAGGATCAAGGAGTGAGTGTTGGGACAGAAAGTCCGAGAGCTGACGGTGGACCGCCCGCTCGAGAGTCTTGGAGAGGAAGGGAAGTAGGGAGACAGGGCGGTAGTTCTGAGGAGACGTGGCATCAAGGGTTGGTTTCTTGAGCAGTGGGATGACAGCAGCTTGTTTAAATGCAGAGGGGAAACAGCCAGAGAGGAGTGAGGAGTTGAGGAGGGAGGAGATGAAGGGGAGAAGATCAGTAGTGGTTGCTTGGAAGAGACGAGAAGGGAGAGGGTCCAGGTCACATGTTGTGGGTTTGTGACGTAGGAGGAGAGCAGAAACTTCAGCATCTGAGAGAGGTGAGAATGAAGAAAAGGAAGCTAGGTCGGTGGGAGGTTTCGGTGTGATGGGAGATGAGGGTGGAGTATTGAAGAGCCTGCAGATGTCTGCAATCTTGGAGGAGAAGAAGCCGTGAGAGATGGGGGAGGAGGAGGGGGAGGGGGAGGGGGGGCAAGGAGGGAGGAGAAGGTGGAGAAGAGTTTGCGAGGGTTGTTGATAGTGGATTCGAAGAGAGATTGGAAGTAAGACTTCTTGGCTGAGGTGAGAGAGGACGAGAATGTGGACAGTAGGGAGCGGTAGAGTTCTAGGGCGGCTGGGAGTTTGGTCCTTTTCCACTTTTGTTCGGCAGCACGCAGACTAGTTCGGGTTGCACGGAGAACAGCAGAGAGCCAAGGCTGAGGAGGGGAGGGACGGGCAGGACGAGACGTGAGAGGACAGAGAGAGTCAAGGGAGGAGGTGAGGGAGGAGAACAAAGAGGAGGTAGCACAGTTGACAGATAGATTTGAAAAACAATCAATGGAAGGCAAGAGAGTGAAGGCAGGGGAGGCAAGGGTGGAGGGGGAGACAGAGCAGAGATTACGGCGGAAGGTGACAGAGGGAGTGGGTGGAGTGGGGAGGGAGGGAAGGGAAAGGGAGAAGGAAATTAAGTGGTGGTCCGAGATGTCCATGGGTGTCACGGAGAGTGTCGAAGGGGAGCAGCCTCTACAGAAGATGAGGTCTAGCTGGCGGCCAGCCCTGTGAGTGGGGGGAGATGGGGAGAGAGAGAAGTTAAAGGAGTGAAGGAGAGGAAGAAGTCCGGCACAGTTGGAGAGGTGGATGTTGAAGTCTCCCAGGAGGATGGTAGGTGAGGACAGCGAGGGGAGAGAGGAGAGAAGAAAGTCGAGTTCATCCAGGAAGGAGATGAGTGGACCAGGTGGACGGTAGAGAACTAGAAGGAAGAGGTGAGAGGCAGAGGTGATTTCCACTGCATGGAATTCAAAGCTGTGGGTTGAGATAGAGTAGAGAGAGAGGGGGGGACAGAGAAGAGGAGAGAAGGGGCGAGCAGGAGCCCTGTTCTTCCTTCCCGCCCAGTAAGATGAGGGGAGTGGGACAGGACAAAGAGAGAGGATAAGGCAGCAGGGGTGGTAGAGTTGTCTGGGGAGATCCATGTGTCGGTGAGAGCGAGGAAATCCAGAGACTGGTGGGAGGCGAAGGCAGAGATGAAGTCGGCCTTGTTGGAAGCTGAGTGGCAGTTCCACAGGCCTCCAGAGAGTGGAGTAGAGGAGAGGGAGGAGGAGGGGGGGAGAGGCAGAGAGATGAGGTTAGAGGGATTAGGGAAACAATGGCGCACAGCTGCACGCCGAGAGGAAGGAGAGAGCAGGACAGGAATTGAGAGATCGTCATGGTTGCCTGTTGTTGCTGTGCAGCGTCACCTCGTAGTCTTCTCCCCGCAGCTAGAGTCCCCGCCCTTTGTAATTGGGGCCCTTCGGGAGGGGGGCACTGAGGCTGCTGGCGCTGACTGCTGGCGCAGAGGGGTGAGGGGCTGTTAAATACATCACCTGTAACCAATGAGGACAGTGCACACCTGTGTTGCGTTGAATGACACAAGGCTGGTCAGGATGGCCCTCCCTCCCACGCAGGACTGCTAATAGCACAATTACTGGCCGCTTAATATCTGAATACAGACAAAGACAGTGCCAGTTACACGCAGTTACACTGAACAATAGCTCGTAGTAATGTTAAACAAATGCAAAATAATCACAGCCTACACAGTGTAACGCTTCTGATTGCAGACAGGGCGTGTCGAGTGCGCTGGGTTACTGGCTAAATTCACTAACAAACTAACAAACAGTCGCTGCTTTTCCGACAATACAGGTGCAAGATATACAATTCGTAGCTAAACAACAAACCACGTAAACAGTCTATGTAACTTAACTAAATGAGGAAACGCGAGAGAAAGCGATACTTAGCTGTGGCAACTTGAGCGACTTCTCAGCTGGCTTGTCCGAGAGTGGCATTCCTGTAGTTCTTTTAACTCTACATAGGAAATGATTTGTCTTTAGAGAATTCAAAAAGATTCTTCAAATGTACATTGACATGTTCATATATTTTTTTTTTGTGGTGATTGACAGTTTAATTAAAAATGTGCATTATTCAAGTTTGACTGTTTTTTTTTTTATCTGCAATTGAAATAAGACCACATTTAATGCAAAGTGCCAAGCATCTCTGATACTGTGTTCATTTTGTTTTTAGATTTCTTTGGCTGGTTGATTTTCCCACCAAGATTCATGCAAAATTAATTATCATTGTTTCAGTGAAAATGTGCAGGCGTTTGTGTGTGCAAGTATGACACATCCACATTTACTTTTACATTAATCAGTCTAGTTGTGTCACTGGAGAGAACCCATACACAGACAAGCTGCAGCCGTCGAATTCAGAAATTTACCAACAATATTATGGTTTTCTAATGATACTTGGCAAAGTAGGTCCTGTTGCACCTTTTGACATGAAAGTCATCATCAACCAGGGATGGCATTAACCTCAAAGGATGAGTCAATGCTCACTAACAATAATTCAGATTAGTTTGTGAACGTTGTAGTGGTTATGATTATCTGCTTCTTTGGATATCGGATTTGGGAATCTGATATTAGCTGACATGCACAAGAATGGTCTTATTACTGGGTTCATGGCCTCCGCAGTCATGACCGTATGATGTAACTCACACAGCACGCACTTTCCTCACAATAAAGCAAAAGCACATTGCCGAGGTCAGCCAAGCCAGACTAGGGTCACTCAATGACTGTTTAAAACCACTTTAAAATACCTCGTTTTCAGACCAGTAATCGTACTTGGGTCTCGCTAGATTTCAGTACTCAGGATACCATTGAGCTAGTGTACAATCCAAGCCACAACAACCACAACATGTTGGAATCTTTTATCGCAATGCATGAAGCTCTCCTCACTGTTTTAAAAGTCGTTCATTCCGAAATTGGTTGGCAAACCCACATATTAAAACTTGTATTAGTATGTGAAGATCTAAATTTAATATTTCTAGAATTAAATTTAATTTTTCTAGATACATTTCACATTCCTAGAGTTTTAAAGCTGACTCTGTTTCTCTGTTACTCTTTGGACCTGGTTAAAGCTGACACAGCCTCCCTCAAACAGTATAGATTATTTCTCTCATTTCAAATATAGCTCTCTTATCTCTAAGGCTCTGTATTACAGTGCATCCGGAAAGTATTCACAGCGCTTCACTTTTTCCACATTTTGTTATGTTACAGCCTTATTCCAAAATGGATTAAATTCATTATTTCCCTCACAATTCTACAAACAATACCCCATCATGACAACGTGAAAGAAGTTTGTTTGAAATCTTTGCAAATTTATTAAAAATGTACATAAGTATTCACAGCCTTTGCCATGACACTCAAAATTGAACTCAGATGCAGAGTGGCCAGACGGAAGCCACTCCTCAGTAAAAGGCACATGACAGCCCACCTGGAGTTTGCCAAAAGGCACCTGAAGGACTCTCAGACCATGAGAAACAAAATTCTCTGGTCTGATGAAACAAAGATTGAACTCTTTGGCCTGAATGGGCAAGCGTCATGTCTGGAAGAAACCAGGCACCGCTCATCACCTGGCCAATACCATCCCTACAGTGAAGCATGGTGGTGGCAGCATCATGCTGTGGGGATGTTTTTCAGCTGCAGGAACTGGGAGACTAGTCAGGATTGAGGGAAAGATGACTGCAGCAATGCATAGAGACATCCTTGATGAAAACCTGCTCCAGAGCGCTCTGGACCTCAGACTGGGGCGAAGGTTCATCTTCCAACAGGACAATGACCCTAAGCACACAGCCAAGATAACAAAGGAGTGGCTACAGGACAACTCTGTGAATGTCCCTGAGTGGCCCAGCCAGAGCCCAGACTTGAACCCGATTGAACATCTCTGGAGAGATCTGAAAATGGCTGTGCACCGATGCTCCCCATCCAACCTGATGGAGCTTGAGAGGTCCTGCAAAGAATAATGGGAGAAACTGCCCAAAAGTAGGTGTGCCAAGCTTGTAGCATCAAACTCAAAAAGACTTGAGGCTGTAATTGGTGCCAAAGGTGCTTCAACAAAGTATTGAGCAAAGGCTGTGAATCCTTATGTACATGTGCTTTTTTTGTTTTTTATTTTTAATAAATTTGCAAAGATTTCATACCAACTTCTTTCATGTTGTCATTATGGGGTATTGTTTGTAGAATTTTGAGGGAAATAATGAATTTAATCCATTTTGGAATAAGGCTGTAACATAACAAAATGTGGAAAAAGTGAAGCGCTGTGAATACTTTCCGGATGCACTGTATGTTGTTTCACTACATCTTGTTGTTTAACAAAACTTGCTGTTCTAGCATCCTTGACCAAGAGGTTATTCATTCATAAAGTCTATGTAGTAAGTAATTTAAATGTCTCTTGTTAATTAGTTACAATTTGCTTAGTAAGCTTGTTTGCACCAATCAAGAAGGAAAGAACGGTCTTCTCTGCCTTAAACACAAACCATAAAATACCAAATGTAACTTAGAATTGTTGAGACAATTGTCTGAGGAAACTTCTCAGGTCAGGCTCCCCTGCAGCTGCTGGAATAAAGAATCAACCTTCTACTACACACCGAGTCTCTTGGTATTTTCTGCAACTCTTCAGTATGGTTGGTTACATTTCCAAAATCAAGACTTGTATATCATTTTAACCTCTGGCACCCTCATTTGTATGTGTTTTGCAAAGATACAGTTAAAGGAAAAATAGACTGACCAGAACAATCCTACTCCATGTGTACACATTTGAATCCGAAAAAGCATTCTTTAGTTCGTTAGTCGTTTTGTTCTGCAGTAAAAAAGTGTATTTCAGGATGCTTTATTATTCAAATATTGGAGACTTTGGAATTCATTAGCTAAAAAACAATAATCTTGCGTATCAATTGCTACTTGATTTATGGCTTTTTAAGACCAGTAACTTCACACATGGCCGGGTAACAAAAGCCAATGACTGTTGCTTTAATTGGGATGCCAGCAGAGCATTCACTGCCAAGTCTCCTCCGCAGAAGCCGAATTATTAAATCTCAGAAGTATAGATCGCTGTGATTAAAGAGAGGTCATGTATATCAAAGGAAGTGCATTGTACTTCCTATACCTAGCAATATATTATCCCACCAAACTTTTAATTAGCAAGGCTATAGTTATCTCTCTTTCTTAGAAATTCAATAGAAAAGGCATTAGCTCCATTCTAATGCATGTAACTTAAGGCAATATTTAATGATGCTGAGGTGGAGAGAATGGAAAAGGTTTTTTTGTTGTATTATTGGGATGGAGAACCTTGTATCGCCAGGGGGGGAATGACAGCAACACTAATTAGTGTAGGTGCCAAGCAGTACATCAACCACGAATGGTTTCTCTAGGTGCATAACAATGTATGTGTATTATTTTCTGAAGCAATTACATCAGATCGGATGAACATTAACTTTGCTGTATGTTTTGTTAAAAAAATAATATTTTTTTTAAATGTGCAAATGAAGCAATTAGTTAAAAATTACTTTGTGATTAATCAAAAATCAGCAATTTGTACAGAAATCCCCAAACAAAAGCATACATCTTATGATTCTTTATTAATAACCCTACTCTTGTCATTAGCATGTGAAGGACGGGCTATTGTAAACACTTTTACTGTAATTCCAGGGACAAAACTGAGCCAGGAATTTACAGACCAATCAGTCTCACCTGCATCACCTGTAAAATGGTGGAAAAAATGATTAGACAGAAAATGGAGGAGCATCTTAATGAAAACCATATTCTTGGTGATAGTCAACACGGGTTTAGACGAGTCAGATCATATCTTAGTAATCTATTAGAGTTCTTTGAACAAGCAACTGCAGCTGTAGATCATGTGAAAGCAAATGATATGATATACTTCCACACCAAAGACTGATCCTCAAATTGGAAGCTGTAGGTATTCAGGGTAATGTCAGTAGATGGATTATGAACTGGTTGATGTATAGGAAACAGAGGGTGTCGATTAGAGGAGTCGCTTCTAACTGGAGTGAGGTTGTTAGTGGAGTTCCACAGGGATCAGTACTAGGGCCTGTGCTTTTTCTAATTTATATTAATGATCTGGACTCTGGGATAGTTAGCAAACTTGTCAAATTGGCGGATGATACTAAAATATGTGACTCAGCAGATACAATCTCGGCAGCACAGGTTATTCAAAGGACTTATAATATATATAAGATAATATTCAGTTGTGGGCCGACACCTGGCAGATGAAATTCAATGTGGACAAATGCAAGATATTATATGCAGGTAACAAAAATGTCCATTATAATTACATTATGGGAGGAATAGAACTAGATGAAGTAACGCATGAGAAAGACCTAGGAGTCTACGTGGACTCCTCACTTTCTCCATCCAAGCAATGTGGGGAAGAAATAAAAAAGGCAAACAGAATGTTAGGGTATATTGTCAAAAGTGTAGAATTGAGAACATGGGCAGTAATGTTCAGACTGTACAATGCACTAGTTAGAGCTCATCTGGATACTGTGGACAGTTCTGGGCTCCACACTTCAAGAAAGATATCGCTGCTCTAGAGGCAGTTCAGAGGAGAGCAACCAGACTTATTCCAGGTCTGAAGGGGATGTCCTACTGAGAGACTGAGGAACTGAACCTTTTTACCCTGGAACAGAGGAGACTACGTGGGGACTTGATTCAAGTCTTCAAAATCATGAAAGCCATCGACCACATCAAACCAGAGGAGCTTTTCCAGATCAGCAGTAAGATCTGGGGTCTTAGACAAAGATACATATTGCAAAGTTTCATTCTGGCGACTGTTAATTCTATTTTGTAAAATCTGCATCTCCCCACCCAATGGAAGCTGTATATAATACTTGTATTTACCTCAAAATCTGAAAACCGTATAATGTTTCTTTTCATCAATACACCACAATGGAACATAAAGACAAGGTGGATGCGTGGGTGTCCCCTGCGGTTTAAACACTCCCAGAATATGATAAACGTCTGCAGGGTGAAGTTGTTTTTCATAAGTCTGCATTAAGTCAGCGGCAAATACCTTGAACTGCAGAACCAAGCAACCTGTCTGTTGATGAATCCACCAATGCCTTTGCTGGTGAATTAGGGCTCACTCTTTTCCTGTGATCGATGTTTTTATGATGATGATGATGATTTTATTTTCTCCATCTACACATAAAGAGTCAGACTACCCTCTGAGGTAATGCTTCAGGGGGCAGTACGTCTCAGAGGGGGGGAAACACTCCCTGAGAAAAAGCATTGTAACAGTGTATCAACTATCCAATGTTATAGACCAGAGAAAAGCCTTAAACAAATTGATGTGGGATACTATTCAAAATGTAGGTATTGGGGATGTAGGGGTATACATACTTGACATCCTCACTTCCATTATAGAGATGTCAGAATGCTATTTGTGGCTCAGTGATCCTTTTGAAAAATGTGATCAAGAATGAAGCGTAGTTTGCTGAGGAGGCTCTGAAACCTCAATGGAAAGGATGCTGCAAAGTGGAGTGAAGGTTTTGCACAGGAGATAACGACTTTGTAAAGACTGGGGCAATTTATTATTATTTATTCCTATTTGTGAAGCACCTTGCGACTAAAATAAAATTCAATAAAAGAGCTCATACTGGCTGAAGTGACTTTCAGGCCAATTATAACAATTGTAGCTGAAACATTTACAATTTATTGAAAACGAGACACTTCTTCACACATAGAGGTGTCACAATCTGAACAAACTCCCCAGCGATGTGGTTGAAGCTGAACATTTGGGACCATTAAAAAATAGACTGGATAGGATCCTTGGCTCACTTAGTTATTAATGGACACCAAACGAGCACGATGGGGTGAATGACCTCCTCTCATTTGGACACTTTCTTATGTTCTTATGTTCTTCTTAAATACTTCTTCCAATTTCAGTAAAGACTGGGTGCTTCTTGCAAAAGATATTTGTTTTTGTTTAGGGATTTTTCTGGTATTATTCTCCACTGTTTTTGCAGACGATGTTGTTTGTTTGTTACCAAAGAAGAAAATAATTATATCCATAAAAGAGAAAATGATAGATGTATCCAGTGATTCACTCTTCTAAAAAAAAAGACAATTAATCATTTATTATAAGTGCGTTTCTCTTAAAAGGTTGCTCTTGAAAGCGAACTAATTTCTCTAATGGGGCTTGAAATATTAGAAGCGTTAGACTTGTTCTGTTTTTGTGTGTATGTGTGTGTTATTTTTTTGGGCACAATTATAACACAATTCAAGCTCTTCAGTTTTGAAATGCACAAGAAACCTGATGCATCCCTGCATTCGGAAAACAAAAAGAGCTTTAATCAATGCTGAAATAATCAACGGCTTGTTATGTTATGACTCAATAACGAGGCTCTCTATTAGCGAGTCAAAGCGTCTTTGATCCTGAAAAATGAATATAAATAAATGGTACCTTTGTGTGTTTGAGAACGGCCGGTCTGCACAAATTCATCATGGTGTGGATTTGATGGATCTGTTAATTGTGTAGGTCAGTCTGACTAATTATTCAGGCGCACATGACACTGAGGTGGGGTTGGGTGCGATTTGGGGCAGAGTAGACCCCAGATGATGAGTAGATCGATTTAAAATGAAGAGTTGTAGGCCTCTGTGCCGAGATCAAATATGCCTGTGAGTCTGCGGTGCAATTGCCTAGCATTCTCACTCATTTGAGGGGGAGAGGAAAACTGCACGAAATCAGAAACCATAATTAAAATGAAATTCCCTGCAGTACAGTACACTTTCTTAGCATAACTTGGGGAGATTTTTTTCTAATAAATTCTGATTTAATTCTGGAAACGTGTGTATGGCAAGCTGTAGCAAATGTTGGTGTTTAATGTGTAATTCTGTCAGGGCCAAAGTGTGGGTGTTCCTGAATTATATTCCTTGATCCTCGGCGGCACATTAAGTCAATTAACAGAAACGTGTTGCTTCTGACAGGGTAGACGTGCGCCCATTCTCTGCCAGGCCTCTGTGGTGGCCGAGGGAAGGGTGTTGTCTTTGTATTCAAAATAAAATATGTTACATTTGAAAACATGTTTTTGTCTACTGACAGTGAACTGTGGGAATAAACGACACGTCTCAATTTCAAAACATAGAAACAATGCAGCCCTGTAGGTGATCTGGACTCGTTACAGTTAATTAATTTGGCTCCCAAAATAGCATTCTTGATTAAACTTCATAATGCTTTTGCCTGTCCTTGGTCTTGGGTTTAACTCTGGTGTGGTGTCTGTGCCAGGATTTCTACCAGCAGCTACAGATGTATTTGTGAATAAGCCACCGTGAATAAGCAAGACCTTCACCAGTTGGCAGATCTATTAGAAAACCCTACATCAAGAGTGTCCCTGACAAAATCCTCTAATTAATGCATGCAAATAAAAAGGGGAACAGTTTTTGTGTTTAGTCTATTCATTGAGATGCCGACAATGTTGTATTGATAAGAAGTTTTATATTGACAGGGTTAAGAACTGGAGAACCTCATTAGGAGCTTAGCTTTTCAACCACGGGGCAGGATGATGTTTCACCAGCATAAAGGGAATGATGCATGTGGGCCAGGCTTTTAAACAGGACTTGTTTTTGCCTTCAAGGTCAAATTTAATCTGTTTAACTTTTAGTTGAAATGCCTTTCAAATTATATTGAGCATTTCCAAGGATTGGATGTACAATAAACACCTCTTAATGGTTTCTTGTGGAATCTGTTTCCTTTTTTAAAGCTTCTTAGAGAAATCTGAGTATGTCTAATAAATAAATAAATATTTATCTTTCTCAAACAACTTGTTGAAATAGGGAACTGCGACATCAGCAGCTGATAGAAAAAGCAGTGACATCCGTGGAAACTAGCGGATATTGTTACAGGCCATGTTTGTACTTTTGACTTGTTTTCATTTTGAACTACCAAGACAGTTTTGGTTTATTTAATTAATGAATAATTGTTTCTCTTGTTTAACTTTACTGAGGTGTCCTCTGCCCATTTCATCTGAAGCATCAACCTAACTATATATAAGAACATTCACTCGGAGTTGTCTGTGGATGGATGTAGATGTATGGACTCACAGGAGAATGTGGACAAAAAGGTGTATTAGTGCGAGCAGTGGGTGCACAACAACCAATGTCGTAGGTGTTGGTTTTAGTTTGTGCAAGGTATACATGTCTTATATCCACGTGATCTGTTAGTGCAGGTGGTTACTGGGAAGTGCTGCCATTCCAGTGGTTACAAAACAGAACAGCAATTTAAAACAGTGTGCAGCCTTCGTGTAGTTCAAGAAGGGAATTAGGTTATTTCCTTTTTTCCCCAAATTTAGTAAAATGGGAAATGAAAGACCTGCTCTGGGGATTATGCAATAATGAGGTTTAGATGTCCTAATAGGGAGAAGAGATCACATTTGGTTAGCTCATTGCATTAAACAAACATCTCCAATTGAGGACTTACTGCAGTTCCCACCACTAAATGAACTACAGGTTATATCATGAGAACATCAAAACATTTTACAAACAAGAGGAGGCCATTTGACCCATCGTGCTCGTTTGGTGTCCATTAATAACTAAGTGATCCAAGGATCCTATTCAGTCTGTTTTTGAATGTTCCCAAATTGTCACTTCAACCACATCGTTGGGGAGTTTGTTCAGATTGTGATGCCGCTCTGTGTGAAGAAGTGTCTCCTGTTTTCCGTCTTCAATGCCTTGAAGCCCAATTTTCATTTGTGTCCCCGGGTGCGTGTGTCCCTGCTGGACTGGAAAAGCTCCTCTGGTTTGATGTGGTCGATGCCTTTCATGATTTTGGAGACTTGAATCAAGTTCCCACATAGTCTCCTTTGTTCCAGGGTGAAAAGGTTCAGTTCCCTCAGTCTCTCTAGTAGGACATTCCCTTCAGACCTGTAATAAGTCTGGTTGCTCTCCTCTGAACTGCCTCTAGAGCAGCAATATCTTTCTTGAAGTGTGGAGCCCAGAACTGTCCACAGTATCCAGATGAGCTCTAACTAGTGCCTTGTACAGTATTAACATTACTGCCCTTGTTTTAAATTCTACACTTTTGACAATATACCCTGACATTGTGTTTCCCTTTTTTATTGCTTGGATGGAGAAAGTGAGGAGTCCACGTAGACTCCTAGGTCTTTCTCATGCGTTACTTCATCTAGTTCTATTCCTCCCACAGTGTAATTATAGTGGACATTTTTGTTACCTGTATGTAATACCTTGCACTTGTCAACATTGAATTTCATCTGCCAGGTGTCGGCCCACAACTGAATATTATCTAAGTCCCTTTGAATAGCCTGTGCTGCCGAGATTGTATCTGCTGAGCCACATATTTTAGTATCATCTGCAAAATTGACAAGTTTGCTAACTATCCTAGAGTCCAGATCATTAATATAGATTAGAAAAAGCACAGGCCCTAATACTGATCCCTGTGGAACTCCACTAACAACCTCACTCCAATTAGAACCAACTCCTCTAATCAACACCCTCTGTTTCCTATACATTAACCAGTTCATAATCTATCTACTTACATTACCCTGAATGCCTACAGCTTCCAATTTGAGGATCAGTCTTTGGTGTGGAACCTTATCAAAAGCTTTTTGAAAATACCTCTATTAAACCGTTTTGGTTTCTCCTGAGCCTCAAGTAGTATATTCTTAAAATATAACCATCCATTTTCAACTGAATCTGTATCCAGTGTGCTCCAGTCTACCTCTTCTATGTTCCGCCTCATTATTGTTATTATTATTATTTTTATTTCTTGGCAGACTTCCCTATCCAGGGCGACTTACAACATAAGTGCAAAAATACAGTTAAGTACAAGGCATCAATCATTACAAATTCCATTTAACTAAAACATAGCAATTCAAAATAATACATTTTACAAATTCCAATTTACAATTTACACAAGTACAGTAAGTGAGGTCCTACATCCTGGACGGTTTGCTTTTCTAAAATTATAGACCATTGTTTTACACTTGGTCCTTGTTATTTTAGAATTGGTCCTTGGTCCTATATAAATCTGTGTGAGTGTTTCTGTCTATCTCTCTCTATCTCTCTATATATTTATACTGTACATTTTATACTGTACATGTTATGGATAGTTGGTTTTCTTCATGACTATGTGGTCTGTGAGCAACTGTACCAGCATCCAATCTGCACAAGCCTGTAACAACGACATTCACGTCACTCCCCGAAAACTCAGAGGATCAAAGATTATTCCCACATCATAGTGCTCTGTCTTCTAGTGTATTGCAGTGTGTGACACATTGCAGTGCAGTGCAGTATGTGTAGTGTAGTGCGTTGTGGTTAATATAGCGTAGTGTGGGGTAGTGTCGGTGTTGTGGTGTGCTGGTGTGGTGTGGTGCAGCGTGTACAGCACTGTGGATTGGTCTAGTCAAGTCACTCTACGTGGGTCAGGCACTCTACATGGATCAGGCACTCTCAGTGGATCGGGCACTCCCCATGGATCGTGCACTCTCTGAGGATCGAGCACTCTATGTGGATTGGGCACTCTCCATGGATCGGGTACTCTCCACTGATTGGGCACTCTCCGCGGATCGAGCACTCTCCACGGATCGAGCACTCTATGGAGATCGGGTACTCTACATGGATCGGGCGGGCACTCAATATTATAACACAGGGAGCTCGCTGTTAAAGCACAGTCTGAAGCTACATAATATTAATGTTCATCACAGTGTAGCTCAAGAAATGAGAGGGGTATAAATGAACTAGAGGTTTTTTTTCAGTTAATCTATTGGGTGGAGTGGGGAACCAACCAGTCTTCTGATGAAATCACAGGATTTGTTTCATGTGACAATTAAGGTTCATACTGAGGGGGACTGGAGGCCTCTGCTTTGTACAACAATGTTCTCATATGGAAACCCTCATTTGTAGGGCTAGGTTCTGTGGGCAGGGTCCGTCACCTGCTTCCAAGAAGTGTTGCCTCGAGGTCAGGTCTCTGGCCCTTGTAATGTTTGTGTTTGTCTTCCTGGGGGGAGGTGTGGGATGCGGATACCAGATGGCTTCCTCTGATGTACTGCAAAAGGTCCGATCCCACGGTCATCATTAACAACTGTCAATCGATCATTAACAAGAACAGTTCCTGCCTGTCTGGAGAAACAACAAATCTATGAACATATACTAAGCAGACTGGCAACTGTGGGCTATTTATCTGTTTGGGTGATCCTCTCATCATAATAAACAGAAGTAAAAGTGGAGAGAGGAATGTCTAGAGGGTATGCCCTGAACAACTGCCTTAGTGGCTGTCGCTAGCTTGATAATTCTATTTTGCTCAGTCTGCATACTATTATTAATATAAAACATTATATAGTGTTTACAAAACTCCTTCTTCAACTTTCCAATACGGGTTCCTCAGATATTGACCACGGATTATATAGGACCAGGATCACGACCTTGGACTTGCCCATCAAACTGACCTTGGAGATCTCCTTTCTTATGGGGAAACTGTTTAGTGGCTCAAAGCCAGTTAGGGACTTCTGTTATAAGAACAATTGATGCTCTACACTGGTTTACTGTTTTACAGTCTTGATAAAAGCTATTTTGAGTTTTTTGCAAAATACAAAGTGGTTCAATAGTCATCAACCCTGATCCTTGCAGATACCCTTGCTGTGTCACAATATACTGTTTTTGAATTGTAAATTGCAACATAAGAGGAAATTCTTTCTAGTCTCCCCATAGAGGAGGCAGTTATACATTCGATGTTTGCCAAGTGGCTCATTAGTAACTCACTTTAATTAGCCCAGGATGTCTGAAACCGAAATCGCACAGTTTCTATGGCTTTCTGACAGAAGATGACCCACAGACGTGTGGCTCAGATTGGAAACATAAAACACCAGCTCAGATTGATCGGAAACTTTCACAAATCAGAAGCTGTGGGAGAACTTGAGTGGACCCTCTGGGTCCTTATTTTCTTGGTCTAGGGACCATTGTATGTGCGGTCAAGCCCTCCTTTGTCTTTAAATGAGTGCCTGCTCTACAATGTACCCCGGAAAACCTGCCACTCCCCTGACACTGGGGCTTTGAATGCTCTACCGAGTTGAGGGACGTGACATCACTGTATCAGTCACATGTGGACAGGGGGGAAATGATTAATCAACACTTCTGAGGGATGAGTTTTATGTTGCCCAGTGCAGCCAGTGACTGTTGGTTCATGGAAACACCTTCCCTTCTTCTTCTTACAGTGGACCACTGTATTCCCACAGTGCACTTCACAGCCCAACACGTCTGTTCTCTTAGTTGGAAACATGGTTCTACTGAAGCTCCTGATTTCGGTCTGCAGGCACAGACTTCCATTGTCCTGAATTCTTGCATTTTCACACACCAGATAAATGCATTGGACATAGTTTTCTCCAGTGAGTTTCCTTTTCTTGCTTGATTTCTGCAAAATGTATTTTTTCATCAGTAATTCATCCAGTGCTAATTGAACATTTGTGAGACATATTACGTTAGTGAGAGGTAATAAAATACAATACAAGGAACGTTGTCTTTTCATCCAAATGCATTGCTGTATACTGTGTAAATCATAAAATGAGAATCTGCTTTTTTCCCACAACAATGATTGTTGCCCTCTGACATTGTCTAAGCAGTGGCAGGTAGGGAGCTAAACAAATGTGCATGAGGGAAACGTGGCTTTTATCTCGGCAAAAGCAATTTCCTAATTCTGGCAGCTTTGATCTGGGATGAAGAAAAGACAAGAGTTATATTTCATATGAAATGAGGAGTTTCAAAGCATTGCATTTCATTGAATCTGACATGCATTTATTTTGATTTTAACAAATATTTTGTGGGTTAGGTATTTAAATTCCAGCCAATATGATGTTCCAAATAAATGGTCTTATAAGTAGCAGCAAAAGTTCCCTTCATCATTTGTGCATGATTCTAAAATAAAACATACATACTGATTGCTAAGAAATGCATCATTAGCAGACATGTGCCAAATGGATTCCTGTATTGTCTGTGCTATTATATTGTATCCTGAAAAATAACAACATGGATGTATAGAAGTGTTTGATTTTAACAAAATAAATCATGTGAACTCTTTCTCCCAGAAACGTCCCAAGAATAAATGTTGGATGGTTGTTGTTTTTTCTTTGTTTGAATCTTTCATAATAGTGAAAACCTCAAACCAAACAAAAAAAGAACTAAACAAACTAACATGAAATGCTCATTCTGAACAATAAATCATTCCTGCACTAGACAATAGAATACAATCCCCATAAGAGCCTGGCATGCATAATTACAGCACAGATAGTGTGTCATTTGTAATGTAGATACTGTAATAGTATTCAATTATTCACCCTGAAGGATACGTATGCAAACAGGTTCACAATGATCAGATAAAAATGGGTTGCACACAGATTATCACTCACTGGCACGCGTTGGCCAGGGTGTTTGGAGATCAAGCAGAGAGTGACAGCATGTGTTTTACTAATTGATTGTAAGTGACAGCAAACGCAATGAACACGCGTCTCACTCAAGTGCCTTTTCATTAAGCCTGCCATGGGGCTTTGCTGACAAAGTATTTTCTGTTGTGCTACATTTTTTGTTAATGGATAAACGAGTTCCCAATGTTGAATGAGCAAGCGAGGAGACGGGAGGCGGTATGGATTTTCTTGTAGCACCTCCTGTGTTGAAGCGTTGCTCCTCAGATCAGTTCGTGAGAGTTCCTCTGTAGAATTAGTGAGACGTGTTAATAAAAACTCCATGACGATCAATATTCATTATGCCTGCAGAATAGGGACATCTCTTCAGCGCAGTGGACTGCATGGCAATGTTGAAGTGGTTTTCTGGGTCAAGAACAGTCTAATATGGGAAGAATAAGCAGAGTTTTCTTACTGGAACAACAGTCTAATGGACCCCAGCCTCTCAAACACAGATACTTCCATTGGTAACAGGGTTCATTTTATATATATATCTACACCGATCAGCCATAACATTATGACCACTGACAGGTGAAGTGAATAACACTGATAATCTCGATATCATGGCACCTGTCAGTGGTTGGGATATATTAGGCATCAAGTGAACATTTTGTCCTCAAAGTTGATGTGTTAGAAGCAGGAAAAATGGGCAAGTGTAGGATCTGAGCGACTTTGACAAGGGCCAAATTGTGATGGCTAGACGACTGGGTCAGAGCATCTCCAAAACTGCAGCTCTTCTGGGGTGTTCCCGGTTTGCAGTGGTCAGTACCTATCAAAAGTGGTCCAAGGAGAGAAAAGCGGTGAACCGGCGACAGGGTCATGGGCGGCCAAGGCTCACTGATGCACGTGGGGAGCGAAGGCTGGCCCATGTGGTCCGATCCAACAGACGAGCTGCTGTAGCTCAAATTGCTGAAAAAGTTAATGCTGGTTCTGATAGAAAGGTGTCAGAACACACAGTGCATCGCAGTTTGTTGCGTATGGGGCTGCGTAGCCGCAGACCAGTCAGGGTGCCCATGCTGACTACTGTCCACTGCCGAAAGCACCTACAATGGGCACACAAGCATCAAAACTGGACCACGGAGCAATGGAAGAAGGTGGCCTGGTCTGATGAATCATGAGTTCAAGATGTTGACTTGGCCTCCAAATTCCCCAGATCTCAATCCAATTGAGCATCGGCGGGATGTGCTGGACAAACAAGTCTGATCCATGGAGGCCCCACCTTGCAACTTACAGGACTTAAAGGATCTGCTTTATGGTGCCAGATACCACAGCACACCTTCAGAGGTCTAGTGGAGTCCATGCCTCGACGGGTTTTGGTGGCAAAAGGGGGACCTACACAGTATTATGGAGGTGGTCATAATGTAATGGCTGATCGTTTTATATATTGGAATTTGAATTTATAAATTGGAATTTGTAAAATGTATTTTGAATTGCTATGTTTTAGTTAAATTGAATTTGTAATGATTGATGCCTTGTACTTAACTGTATTTTTGCACTTTGTTTTGCACTTATGTTGTAAGTTGCCCTGGATAAGAGGGTGTCTGCCAAGACATAAAAAAAAAAAAATTAAAAAAAAAAAAATAATAATAATATATATATATATATATATACAGTGAGGGAAAAAAGTATTTAATTCCCTGCTGATTTTGTACGTTTGCCCACTGACAAAGAAATGATCAGTCTATAATTTTAATGGTAGGTGTATTTTAACAGTGAGAGACAGAATAACAACAAAAAAATGCAGAAAAACGCAGTTCAAAAAAGTTATAAATTGATTTGCATGTTAAAGAGGGAAATAAGTATTTGATCCCCTATCAATCAGCAAGATTTCTGGCTCCCAGGTCTCTTTTATACAGGTAACAGCTGAGATTAGGAGCACTCTCTTAAAGGGAGTGCTCCTAATCTCAGCTCATTACCTGTATAAAAGACACCTGTCCACAGAAGCAATCGATCAATATGATTCCAAACTCTCCACCATGGCCAAGACCAAAGAGCTGTCCAAGGATGTCAGGGACAAGATTGTAGACCTACACAAGGCTGGAATGGGCTACAAGACCATCGCCAAGCAGCTTGGTGAGAAGGTGACAACAGTTGGTGCGATTATTCGCAAATGGAAGAAACACAAAATAACTGTCAGTCTCCCTCGGTCTGGGGCTCCATGCAAGGTCTCACCTCGTGGAGTTTCAATGATCATGAGAATGGTGAGGAATCAGACCAGAACTACACGGGAGGATCTTGTTAATGATCTCAAGGCAGCTGGGACCATAGTCACCAAGAAAACAATTGGTAACACACTACGCCGTGAAGGACTGAAATCCTGCAGCGCCCGCAAGGTCCCCCTGCTCAAGAAAGCACATGTACAGGCCCGTCTGAAGTTTGCCAACATCTGAATGATTCAGAGGAGAACTGGGTGAAAGTGTTGTGGTCAGATGAGACCAAAATCGAGCTCTTTGGCATCAACTCAACTCGCCGTGTTTGAAGGAGGAGGAATGACCCCAAGAACACCATCCCCACCATCAAACATGGAGGTGGAAACATTGTGCTTTGGGGGTGTTTTTCTGCTAAGGGGACAGGACAACTACACCGCATCAAAGGGACGATGGACGGGGCCATGTACCGTCAAATCTTGGGTGAGAACCTCCTTCCCTCAGCCAGGGCATTGAAAATGGGTCGTGGATGGGGATTCCAGCATGACAATAACCCAAAACACACAGCCAAGGCAACAAAGGAGTGGCTCAAGAAGAAGCACATTAAGGTCCTGGAGTGGCCTAGCCAGTCTCCAGACCTTAATCCCATAGAAAATCTGTGGAGGGAGCTGAAGGTTCGAGTTGCCAAACGTCAGCCTCGAAACCTTAATGACTTGGAGAGGATCTGCAAAGAGGAGTGGGACAAAATCCCTCCTGAGATGTGTGCAAACCTGGTGGCCAACTACAAGAAACATCTGACCTCTGTGATTGCCAACAAGGGTTTTGCCACCAAGTACTAAGTCGAAGGGGTCAAATACTTATTTCCCTCATTAACATGCAAATCAATTTATAACTTTTTTGAAATGCGTTTTTCTGGATTTTTCTGTTGTTATTCTGTCTCTCACTGTTAAAATACACCTGCCATTAAAATTATAGACTGATCATTTCTTTGTCAGTGGGCAAACATACAAAATCAGCAGGGGATCAAATACTTTTTTCCCTCACTGTATAATAACACTGCAAATGGCTCATTAAATTAGTTATGGGGTCATTAAATCTCTAAATGGAGTTTTAAACAAAATAACAAAACAGGAAATCTGTTTGCCCACCATGATCTGCACTGGATGAAGTGGGATTTTTTAAATATAAATGGATGGATGGGAAGATATTTAATCATTGTATGAACTGTTTCAAACATTGTTCAAACAAGCTAAGAAGTTTGAAACTTTGAACTTGAAGCCATTTCAGAGGTTACAAATTATTTTGTTCCAAAAGGAGAGAAAGACATATAAGCAAAAAAACTAAACAACAAAATTTAACGTTTCTACACATGCTTTTTTATTTTTTAAGAAGCCACCAAAAATAATAATTCTTCCCGAGATTACTCTGAAGGATCATTAAATTTGAAATCCACTTCTGAAAATTACAAATGAAAATGTGTTGCTGGAGATTTAAGCTTTTGCACATGAAAGCAGGGCTGATAGCATGTCTCTGGCTGACAAAGTATTCACATCCAACTTCAAACCTCAAACAATGCCAACATATCAATAATGAGCCTTCGTCAAAATGAGGGAGAGCATCTGGACAGATGACATCACAGACAGAAATGCTCAGACTAGCACAATGGGAAATTCCCAATTCTCCAATAACTCTACACTATGCATTTTTACTACCATTCCCAAAAGGACATTGAATCATAATAGAAGATAAGGTAAAGATTAAAAAACTAACTGCCATTTAGAAGTCCAGGAATAGAAGTGAATTTCACTGTTTTTGTCAAATATGTGAAGCTGTAAATTGGTCTTGAAACTTGGTGAGGCAATGTTGTGGGAGTCTGAATTGGAATTTATGCCATGCAACTCTTAAGGACCTCTACAAAATTGTCAGGACCTTGGTTTACCTCCCATCAAGATACCTGGACATTGGTTTTGATCAAGTGTGTCCAACATGCAGTCCTGAAGGGGTGTTTTAGCCTTTACAATTTCTCATTCTGGTATTAAAGAAAGAATACAGGTAATTTAGAGGAATCTGAACTTCACCTTGTTATTATTATAATCATAGGCCTGTTAGAGGGAGGAGGGTGCATCTTTGTTTTCTTGCCTTTCACTAGATTGTAAACATAATCTCAAAGAGCACCTGGAAGGAGAGTGAGGCCTGCTGAAACCCAGAGCAGGACTTTCCTGTGTGAAGGCTACTGGTAGGAAGCCTTAGATTTGCTTTTGTTGTTTTGTTGTGTTGCTTTTTTCTTGATCCTTGGAAAACTAGATATAAACAGTAGGCCCCCAATGTACTTCTTCCCTCAATAATACACTTTTAGGAAGATAACCACTATCTCCTTGTGTCTGAACCCAGCAGCAAAGGGAAATACAGCCACAACTCACAATAATAAAATGCAGGTGAAGATCCGAGTGGCTTACTGGTGTAATGTGAGGACCTGTTTCTTCTCACAGCTTCCAGACTTGACAGAGCTTTGGTGGAGAGATGTGCAGCAGCAGCAGCAGTGGCATACACAGCATGCCACAGGACCCAGAGAAAGAATACAGAGAAAGAAGATTCACCGTGTTGAATACTTACTGGCACAGCGCTAAAATGTCAGGCACTTCTTGGTTGGACACGCCTTTTGAGGTGCCCCCCTGAGTCCTCAGTGAATGAGATACATAGTGTACAACCTCTGTACCACAACGGAAACAGACACTTTGTGAATGTTGTCAGCTGCATGACGGTTTAGATTGTGTGCTGCGCAGAGTAGGTTGCATAAAGCGCAATTGTGTTTATGTGTTTCAGTTTCAATGCCTTTATTTCAACAAAGCCTGAAAATGTATTGCTTATCTTTACAGCACTTCACACATAACAAACATAACAGAGATTTTGGCTCATTTAGTCAACCTTACTGATGTCTTTCGTAGTGCTGTTATTATGGAAAAGAGGTGATCTGCTGAAAGGACAGAGATGGTATTTAGAGGGACGATGGCACCATGATTCGATCACAGTTAAAAGATTACTAACACACATTTCTCTGAAAGAAATATAACACAATCTGCACCTTCTCTGAAGAAAACACATCTAGTGGCACTGATTGAATTATACTGGTAAGGAATATGGCATTTGGGGAAAAAACTAATGTTAAGTTGATCTTTCAGTGTTCACTTCGAATGCATTATCTCCTGCTCAGCTGGAGTATTATTAACACAAGATGGAATAATGTCAAACGGTTTTATATTTTAGGATTCGATGAAGGAATGCAGGAAAAAGAAAAACATTTTATGTACTCTCTTCTGAAAGCCCAAGCCCAAACCCCTTATTGCACAGCTATTTTAAGTAGGCACGTCGTATGTGGTACTTTAAGGAAGAAGAAAAAAATGCTGACCTCGGATCAAACAAATGACTGCAGAAATAAAGCGATCTATAATAGGTCTGACCTTTTAAAAAGGGCAATAAGCTACTCTATTGATCGGGAAAGTGAAAATGTCTTTTGTAAAAGTCTAAAAAACCCATATGGAAACCTACACACAATCTGTTTGATTACCAGAATGAGGAATGATGTTTCAATGAAGGCCAAATTCCACTTGAGAGGTGGCCAAGGACTTCTAAAGTAACTTACCTGGCTATTGCACCAATTCACTAAATTAAATTTGATTGCCTTAAATATAATATGATTGAGATCATGCAGTTTAATTGTGAGAATATAATGGTGATGCTGGCGCAGAACAGTTTGTGTTGATGGAAAACAGAGAATAAAACGGTGCGACATGATTCTTCTCAGATTCCTACGCATTTGGAAATGATTCATGTTTATCATTGTTATACATGTGCAGGAAATGAAAAAATTGTTTCTAGTCTACACCTTTGAAACAAGAAGAAGGGCTCCGGTATAGAGCTGTCACAGCTGATGGATTGTTCTGTGTATCTTGCTCACCTGTGCCAAAAAAAGAAATCCCAACCAACTAAGTAGGGACCATAACCTGCTCGGTTTAAAAACAACAGACCCTTTCAGTACCTGTGAATATTGTCATAGTCTTCGAATTCTGAAGTATTTTCAAAATGTTTTCCCCGAGGCATATAACATATAGGCATACCATCTCAATGTCATATACAAAGAGGTCACTGTTGTTTTATTGTGGTCATGGTACCTACAGGTACAACTTGCGAAGCTCTGGAAAGTAAAAAAATGTATACTGGTTTTGTTTTAATTAAAGCAATATCACTTATTTAATTCTAGAAGCAGACGCAGAATACAGGAAATACCTACTTGAACCAGGTCCTGTTTAATCACTTGATGTAGTGATAGAGATGTAACTCTTAGGTCTAATTGCACTGAGGACATCCTTGGTCTTTTAATTAATGAATGCAGCGTATGTTTCATGGCAAAAGTACATGCAACAACTTAACATTGTGTCTCTGAAAGTTTGGGGGGAGGGGATTAAAAAATAAACATAAAAACTAAGCCTAAAACTAAAAAGTATTGCAAGATGTGATATCAAGAGCAGGTGCTGCTATATAATGCACAAAAATGGAGAAGGAATAAGGATGTAAATTCTCTGCTGAATGGCTTCATCTCTTCAGAAGCTGTTCTCTTTACTTCTGGAACATTGAACTGAGAAAATAATGTGCAGCATGTATACATCTCTGCAAACACACAAAATAACTGGAGAGCAATATGCCTTCAAATGTGGAATATGACCTCTTTGTTGGAGGTGACGTCTCTCCACCCAACCCCAGTTCTCCGCCTAAGACAAGCAGCGAGTCATGGATTAGTTCATGGTCTGGAAGTTGTAAGTGCAAAGTTAATAAACTAAGAGGCAAAAAAGCCAGATTAATGTGACTGGCAGGGTTATATGTAAATTACATTAATCACCAATATCAAATGCTTTGGCTTCGCCATCCAGGGGTATCTGCTGGCTCTCACCTTCAGGGATGGGTAAACTTTTGCATTAAAGAGTGCTGCCAATTAGCCGTGCTAAATTTGAAACATATGCTCTGGAAACTGTATCCCCTGTAACTCTATTAAGATAGCTTGCCCCTTCTGAGCAAAATGGGAAAAATGCAGAGGCTGGGGAGGGAAAGAACTCATGGGGTCATAGGGGGTGATCGATAGCCATGTTGACCTTCCCTTGGAGTCTACAAGGCTGGCAAAAGTGGTGAGAGAAGGTTTGCACACATGGAGGTTGTTTTACTTCTTTACCATATTTATTTATTTCTTAGTCAGTAGTATACCTGAATAATTAAAATATGTATTCAGGTGCTGGGGGGTTATTGAGTGCTGTTTTACCTCCATAATAAATGATCTTGTTGTCTGAAACTTCCAGATGAGCTCATGTCTGTAATTCACACTTTAAAAGTAGTTTCTGTTCATGAGATGTTCATATTTCACCAAGTCCATTACTTTGTATGTAGGTCTAAATGTATTAGCATGTACAATCTTAAAGATACATTTTTGCATTTGCTATTATACCCATTAATTCACCTCGCTGTCACGTCTGATGTCTTATGGCAAGCGATTTGGTGGCATCGCCCCAAAATGAAGTGCAGCTCCATTGACACAGTTAATTTTATACTCTACAAAGATGATCTATGTTACAGTCACTATGATAAAACATAAATTAATCTTGAAATAAGGCAGACTCTTATATTTGGGAGGAGGTGTCTGTCCAGCACAGTCACCAGGGCGGAGGTGTTGTTCTTCACAGTAATTTTGTTGGGTGAATGTATCGTTCTTTTCTGATTGTGAACATACTTCAAAGCAATGTAACAGAAGTGCATTTACACTTTAATCACACCTCACACTGTACATTACAGGCAATGACTTGACTTAGCGCCTTGCTGAGATCTGAGGAGGGAAGAAAACAAACTAAAACAAAGTGATATCAGAGACATGAGGTGAAGAGCCAAAATATGGAGCATAGAAGAAACAAAAAACAATCACTCCTGTGTTCTGTTAATGGATCAGATTTCAGCTGAAACAAACTAAAAATGTGTGCTGAAGAAATCGTTGATCCTGGCAATGACCTAAACTGAACTTTGCTATCTCTGTTAAGTAATATTTAGGAGATTCTGAGTTACTCTTAATTAGATGGATAACAAGGTGAGATACAGACTAGGGTTGGGGTTGGGGCTTATACACATGATCAACATCAGATCTCAGTGGAAGTTCATGAGGCATTCATGTGTTGTTCCTGTTGGATTCACGCATTAATTCATTAAGATAATTATTGTAAAGGGTTATCTAATTTCCAAATACATTTTTAGTTACACTTTCTTAGCAAGGGTATGCATACATTTGGAGGCAACTATTCTTTTTGCAGCATGCCCACAAACTAGTCTACTAGATGAAGACAGATGTGTAACTCTTTTGTGCTTGGTGTTTTGTCTGGGCTATATTATCTCTGTGCCCAGAAATGCAACAGCTCAGAGCATGAATTACAACATTTGAGCTATATTAACATAATTATGTAGTCGCTATACCATGCAGAATGATTACAAGCAGGGGCATCACTAGATCCTATTCAGCGCCCCTGTATTTTCTCTCTGCCCCCCTAAAAATAATATGATTATGAAGTAACAACGCAGTCAAACAGTCCAACAAAACACCGTCAGCTGCCCCTTGTATTTTCTCTCAGCCCCCCTAAAAATAATACAACAAAAGAATCCAAGAAGTAACTCCGCAAAACACTGTCAGCAACCCCCACCCCCCCCGGTCTGACAGCGGAAAAAACACTGTCAGCACTATCTCCAATCGTCCCCCCGCCGCTCTTACAACTTGAAGTCTAGAAACGACCCTGATTACGAGTTATCAAAGTGTATGTATGTATAAATATGATTAATTAAATAGGACCTTCAGTAATGTGTAAATACTACAGGGTATTTCAACCATATTCTTCATTTACATCAGATGCAGCAGGGCAACCAAGTGGTTTAATTATATGTATGCTGTTGGTTTAATGCGTGGCTGCAATCATCTCCCCAGAGACTTGGAGGTTTTACCTTGTGAACTTATAATGAAATCTGTAGAAACAAAGTGATTAATTACATCTGTCACTGAGGCAAGTGCTTGGGAGATCAATGCATTCACAGACAGCATTCCTGTAGACCAAGATGCAACTTCCAGATATTTAATTTTTCAGGAAAACAAGGAAAAAGACGATTTTGTAAATATACAAACTGAATACTTGAGAAGCCTATAACTTTAAATACTTAACCTTGGGGAAAACTTTGCCTTACGTGAGGGAGGAGGAATCCTCGGAATCCATTACTCTATTCCATTGCCTTCATATCTGTTTGATGTGTGCTTCGCTGGTAGTTGTGTGAGACTAATGGCCAGCGCTTTGAGGATTAAGCAAGTGGGGAAAATCAAAAATGATTGATTACTTCATTCACTGCGAAGGGCGTGAAGGGAGTGAATGCAAACATTAAACTTGGTCATTAGTGCCGCAATGAGGCCAATAAGGAACTTTCTGCAATTATCGTCAGCGTGTTCAACGAGCTCTCTGTGGTGGAGGAGTGTACCATTTTATGGAGTGATCAGCCAAACTCCTTCCACAAACACAGTTCCAAGGGGGGGTGGTTTGATACTAACTGCCGGTGATGCCAGGACTGGTGTTGAGGGCCAGACTCGGGCAAGCACTAACGAACTACTGAGGGCAACCACCCAAGACACACCAACAGTATGCATCTGAAACATCACACTTGCTGTGGATTTCACGGGACCCAAACTAACAGGTACCACCCTTCCCCCTCCATCATGTGTGAACAAAATAAGACCGCAACTACACTGCTCACATGTTATAAATATACTGGACTCCACTCCAGCTAAACCAAAGGCATGTAAGTTTCATGAGAGTGTGCTTAAAAACAAGGGCAAAATGAGTCCCCTGTCAGAGCTATATTAATTCCACACATGTGTGTGGCTTATATATGTTGTATTTATATATTCATGTGTCTCTTTGTTTATTTTAGAGATGTAACAGACAGAAAAGCAATTTGGCAGCTTTGACTGACTTACAGTGTTGGTTTCTGGTGATGATGATGGTGATTATGGAGGTAATTTCATGACTCCAAGCTTCGCTGCAACACAGATTAACCTAGAGTTAGGTGCCATCAGGTTGAAAAACTGAAATAAAATTGTAAAAGATGTAAAATGTCACTCTATCCATCTGCAAACGAGATTTAATCATTTGGAGTCCCATATCGAGATGAAGCGCAAATACTTTCTCCATTTCATTTATTTACTTTCTTTTTTCATGCTCATTGGCTGCATAATACAATCAATACTGATAAGTCTTTTGGCTTAGGAAGATAAGTCTCAAATAACTATGAAAGTTAAATTCATATCCCTTACATGTCTTGTACGATTAATAAAGACACAGACTTCCCCACAGAATATTCTGATTTTACTTTCAGCAGGTTGGAGTAATTTTGAAATATTGGGAAATCTACAGAGACAGTTTTTATTCATTTATTTAATCAGTGAATAAAAATACACCTTAATTTCACTGGAGAGTTCATCTGTCTCACTCCAATCCCTATCGAGCCTGAAGCATTTAAGCACATAACTGCAAGGGCAACACTTGCTTTTATTGATTCATAAGAGGTCAGCTGTAAACACCATTACCTGAAAGGAAAATGCATACAGTGTGTAATGAGAAAGGTGCAGCACTTCTCATTATTTAAAGGAAATACAATCTCAATTGCCTCAGGTGTTTTCAGACAGGAAAATTAACTCATAAAAAAAAGCACCATAGAATAAATGGCAGTGATGTAAGCACTTTCACATAACTAATGATGACACATCTTATACATGATGTAGATACACAGAATGATGTGGGGTGAGCACAGATTCCTTGTTTATATGAATTAATTATCCTGTTCTTTCTGCCAGAACCGGACTCAGAGCAACAGAGGGGCTTACTGAGAGAAGTAATTTCTCCTTGGGAACGGATGCCTCCTGTACAATATTCCTGCACCGCAACCAGCAAGACAGGCGAGGGAAACGAATCATAACAAGCCAAAAACATAACAATTCAATTCCCAAAGGCAGCCATCACTGAAATCAGCAACAGACCGTGATCCTAACAGAGGGAGTTTCAGAGACACACAAGAAAGAGATATTTTACTCTCTGTCATAAAGCAATGGAGAGGAATCTGGATTTACAGGCAAATCACCTCCTGCCAGTCAGTTTATCACATGAGATGAAAGTGCTCCCGTTGAAAGGAATACGTTTAATGTCCGAGAGCTCATTGAAAAAGGATGCACTGACCACGCCTACAAGTCCAGATCTATATTAATATGATTTATCCCATCAGCCTTCAACTCTCAAAAGACGTTTTTTAGTTTCTGATTCAAACTCCCCATTATGGTTCGCAAATTGTACATCAAAATGCTAAACCCTTTCATCTTAACATAGTATATTTTAGAGTTCCAAATTAAAATTTCAATAAAGCAATGTTTGAACTCAATCATATGAAAATAATTGATGTATCCTCAAGTATGTGGAATAACCAGAGTGGAGATGTGCTGGAAGTATAGGAATGGGGTCAAGGATGATTCGGAGAGTGTGGTTGATTCCAGTGGAATTGAGATGGAGAGATCAGTAGAAGGTGAAGAAGAGAAGGGAAAGAAGAGGAGATCAGATTTGGAAAGGTTAAGCTTGAGATGATGCGAGTGCATCAAGGAGGAGATAGCAGACAGACAGAGATGCAAGAGGGAATGAGGGGGTCAGAAGAGGGAATGGAAAGGAAGATCCGAGCATCATCTGCATAAAAGAGGTAGGAGAAGCCATGAGGGGCCCACTGAGCAGGCATATAGAGAGAATAGGAGAGGTTTTAGATTTGGCTGCATTCTCAGTTTTCCAATCTCTGGCATGCAGTTTATTTCTCATCAATAGATCAGAGATCACTGCATGTATTTAATTATTGATTTAAACATGCTACACCATATGGTTAATTCATTATGTAGTTGTTATTCATATATAATCTTATGTAATTACAGGAGATGAATATTCTGTCACTCTTATTGAAAACTAAAAAAATATAAATGACAAAAAAAAGACAATGCTTACAAGTGAGTTCAGTGTACTCCTAGATTGGGAATGCTTAATCGTCTTATATATCACTATATCATATATCTGAGATCGTTACAAATTATATTAATTGAGCAGGAACAATCGGGATTATCTGAGCCACTTGGCATGTGTTGCAAGTGGAACAAATGCTGCAATGAAAGATTTGCTGGTAAATGCTGTCAATACCAAAAGATCAATAAAAACTAATTACTTGTCTGCTTTAACTGGTAATTATGAATGTAGCAGATGTGTTCATTGTAACGGCTCTAATGCCTAGACCAAATCAAGACTTTGTGCTGCCCGCAAATCGCAAATTACAAACCTATACTCAGCTGCAATTTAATGTATTTCAAGCGGCAACTTTCTACGACTTGCAAATAAAACATGATCAGATACAGGTCTGTCATTTATGACTTGTGGGTAGGTCAACATTTTCATGTTGTCTCGTCTAGGTATCTTAACTAAATTAAATTTAATCAAGTGATGTATTGATGGTAGCACTTTACAATAGGTCTCTCTAGTTACAGTGTATTAACATAGTAGGTACTCAGGAACCACATCATAGTTACTCATAAGAACAGTGTAATTAAGCATTTAGTAACATGTACTAAAAATACATTATATATTATCCAAAATATATTGGGTTTCAACTAAATAAAATCAAACTCCGTGCAATGAACATATATTGTACAGTAAAACTCCAGCCTGGATGTGTGAGATTTGAGCTTTGTTGTATAGGGTATGAAAAATTCAATGTCAGCATTTTGGTGAAAGGTTTACTTTATTAAAGATATAACATGTGTGAACTATATGTATGAAATATAGATATTTAAATACTTTTATACATTTAGTTGAGTTACAGTCTGAAATTGTGATGCATTTAAACACAACATAAAATGCAATATGGCAAAACATAAACATTATATGTGCTTTGTTTCTCCCTGTAAGATGGAAATACATATTTAATGAAAGGGTATGTTATATTTAGTATTGAGATTTAAATAAAATCTTATGGAAGGTTCAGTTGTAATTAGCTACACTTCCACGTTTATTTCTGTCACTGTAAAGCATTAATTTGTGTTGTTAATCCATGTCCCTTTCTCAATGGAGAATGTTAATTCATTCCTTTCCATTGAAGAGACGCCCTCTAAACTGCCATCAGGTGATCGACAACATGCTAAGCATCTATTAAAGTTGTCAATGAAAGCCACTATTTTATAACAAAACATTACTCCCACACTGCCACACTGCACAACTCAAGTAAATACCTTTTAACATTTAGGGCTTGCTATATAGTTAGCCATTTCAATTCGTGTGAGATTAATGTTCAGAACACCTTCACTTTTTTTGTAAAGTATGGCAAAATTTAGGAAATCAGAAGCTGAACATAAATGTAAGAAAATGGTCCAGAATTAGACATTACACAGGAGATAATTGCATTAACGATTTCAAGGCCATTAAAAGCAGTATTGTAGGAACGACTACGCAGCAGATCATGTTACATATTGAATGTTTTTATTTTCTATATCTTTGCAAGAAATTAATTTAATTCACCCGTATTCATTCACTATGTTATTTCAATCATGGCTGAGTGTTTCTTTGCTGAATCTTTGAAAGAAATGTATTTTATCATTTATTATTCCAGGTATTAATTAAATATCTTGTTATTTATTTCCACAAATCATTATGTTTATTTTTCCTTTCTTACTTTATAAACAAACACAATTTTACACACATGGGTCAAAAATTACCCATATGTATTCACAATGGAATTTGATAGGAACCTTTGATATTTGTATTCATTCGGTTTGATGACAAGAGGACTAGGGCTTTGCGACTGAAAACAGATTACATGGCGGCATTCAGGTATGTGTGGGACTGTTTCCTGGCCAATTGCAGAAGACGGTTCATCCCCAGTGACTTTGTCACCATAGATGAGCAGCTTGTGCCATTCCGGGTCAGGTGCAAGTTCTTTGCAATACATGCCCTGCAAGCCTGCAAAATATGGATTAAAAATCTTCTGGATGTGCGATGCGAGGGTCCCTTATGCGATAGATGGAATGGTCTACACAGGGACACAGCCAGGAGAAGAGGTTCAGCGGAACCTTAGAGAGAATATCGTCCAACAGTTGTGCAACGGAATCAGACAGACAGGTGAATATAGAATACAGGAGTGAATATACTCTTGAAATTAGATCATTGTTACAATCTTTTATGGTGTGTATTTTATTTTTAATTACCATTGTGAGAAATTGATTTATTTCTAAGTAGAAGTGTAGAATGGAATAAAACACAATGTAATACAATACAATAAATAATCTATTCATTGTTTATTTTATTGTTAGAATTGAGAGATTTCCATGTTGAGTAAATTGACCATTGTTTTTTTATTTATTTTTAATCATAGGTCGCAACATCACAATGGACAACTTCTTCACCAGTGTCCCTCTGGCTGAGAAGCTTCCTGAGAAGAAGCTGACCATTGTGGGGACTCTTCGCCAGAACAAGCCAGACATACCGCCTGTCATGAAGCCATCCAAATTGAGGGAGAAGCATAGTTCAGAATTTGGATTCAATGGCAACATGACCATGGTAAGCTATGTCAGTATGTGCCGAAGAAGGGAAAGGCTGTTGTCCTCCTGAGCACCATGTATGATGACAAAGCAGTGGATGACAACAGTGTTAAGAAGAAACCAGAAGTGATCCAGTAATATAACAAAACCAAAGGAGGAGTGGACACAATGGATCAGATGGTTCGCACCTACCCATGTAAGCGGAGAACACAGAGGTGACCCGTGGTGCTATGGCACAATGTGCTGTATGTTGCAACCCTCAATGTCTACACCAACTTCACTGCACAACACCCTGATTACATAGGTGGTGTGACCAATGCATGACGGCTATTCATCAAGGAGCTGGGCAAAGACCTTGTCATGCCACATGCGCTTGGAGGGCACGCCCCACCTTCAGAACCATATTACAGAGACAATGAGAAGATGTGGGATTAAAAAACAAATGATTATTTTAACAAAATGTTGTCTTTATTCTTTTGTTTTATCACACTTGCATAGATGGGTCATTTTTGACCCATGTGCGTAAACTTGATGTAGTAACACAAAACCTAGGAACAATTTAAATAATGATTTGTGGTAATCGAAAACAAGATATTTTGAATATTCATGGATCATGGAATTCATAGATCATGGAATATTAAATGCTGAAATAAATTGATTTCAAAACATGAAACAAAAAAAATGCCCAGCAATGCATGAAATAACATAGGAAATGAATATGGGTCATTTTAGACCCATGTTGTGCATTAGAAGGGGTTTGCATAGCTTGTGCATCAAAGGGTTAACTCCACCCCTCGACATATTTTACAGAATGAGCCGAACAAAGTTGCTGACTTGTGGAACACTCATCGAATTCGTCCAACCTTTTACCAAATCTTCTCTATCTTTATCCTATAGTCATTTTTCTTGTCTTACCTTCTACCCTTATTTCATGGTTTCTTTCCTATCAATCCCATTTCTGTTTCTGTCATACTGAATCTCCACAATAAACTGTAACTGTTAAGAATTGACACAATTGACGTCCCTGGGTTTGCTGACGTAGTTTAACTGTTTATAAAATAGGCGAGTAATCACTCTGTTTGGAGGACAGTGTGGCTGCTTAACAGTCATGCAGGGTGATCGTTACAAAGTAACATGGGATGGGCATGGGAGGTTACAGAGATGGTACTGGGATGGGTCAAATTTCTATTGTATTGTATTGCAAGAGGGAAGTAACATTGACAAATATGTTTTCTCTGTATAAACTATACTTAATTATCTACCTTATAAACAAGGTTGGGAGGGTTACTTTTAAAAAGTATTCTGTTACAGAATACTGATTACCTTGTTTTGAAAATAATCTGTAACCTAATCCAATACATTACTCCCAGTCAGTAACGTAATCAGAATACTTTTAGATTACTTTTAGAATACTTTTTTTCCCTTTATTAAAAAAACAATAGCAGTTGAATTCAAGAAGTGAAACAAAATGTACTACACATTCTAATATGGATGATGTATTGAAATTGTTTATTTCTATCCAAAGTACAGATAATTAAAATGGTAATTAAGATTTGCATCTGTTTAATTTTCTTGCATATTGTACATTGCATTTTGTAGTGTATGCATTTTTAAACAAGTTAAACTGCATTTTGATACCCTTTACATTTTTACAAATCGACATAAATCAAACATATCAATAATGCGTTAATGTCTAAGGTGTATCTCTTTCACTGTCATTTTAATGCTGGCGCATGGTTTGTTTTCTGCTAATCAGTGATATGTGACACGCATTTTCTTAAAACTTAAACAGGTATCTATGGGCTCAAATTAGCACCATAATTATCGCATTAAAATATATATATATATTGTAAACAAAAAAAACGAGAAAAAATGTATGTTGAGATAAAAAAAACAATGCAAAATGTATAGAATTGTATTCTATAAAAAAAACTTGAAAGCAAAAAATGTTAAATCGAGAGCAAAACTCGCCTACAGTCCCTGTCTTTACTTGCGATGCTGCAATATTTGCTTTCGCCGCCAGTTTCTTTGCTTTTGATTTATTTTTTTTCATTTACGATTTTTGGCGCTGTTTTGTCATGAGGGCGGGATTTACAGGGAGGCGTGGATCATGGGTCTCCATTGGTCCAGCAGGTTTGAGTGATGGTTCTTCCTAACCCAATCAGTGAGCAGGTGGGCTGGTCTGGTGATCTCTGTGTGGGACGGGAATCGACTGTCTCGGTTTCGCCGATTCAGCGACTCATTAAACACCCTGTGTGTGCAGAGACCTGCAGTCAAAAGCTGGACAATCACTGAATCCCACCACCATTTGAGCCCTTACATACAGCACTGAAACAAAACACAGGATTCACCTGCTACGTGCACAGTAACATGTTTAATATCATGTTCATATTAATGTCACCTGCAGAGCACTTTAATTCAGCTGCTCAGACAATACAGCGCCAGACTGATGTAGATCACATCATTTATCAAGAGGCAAATGGAGGGGCATTGTATTCATTAAGAGCATGTATTTACAAGTTGCCACAGAGAGACACAGGAAAGTACAGGTGAGAGGCAGCCATCTTTTCAGTCTTAGCATTGCTCATTTTGTTTTAAGTTTGCCTAAATTGAAGTTAGCATTGTCTGTATTTTGCCAATTCAGTTCAGCTGCTGAGTTGGTGAAAGTAAACAGGTTGTAGAAGGGAGTTTCTGTCTAGGACTAGCAGGAATTCTGTTGCAGGAGGAGCCAGGTGTGGCCAGTTAGATGTGAATTGGGGTAGATAGACAAAAGCTACTTAAAGCAGCTGTTGAGAAAGAGCTACTATGGTCACAAGAGTTAAGCAGTTGACTAGGCAACAGGAACCAAGGGACTTTAAAAAACAAAACAAAACAAAAACCTAACATTTAGAAGCATGTCGCCACTACAGTGTCAGGTTTGCAGAATGATTGCCTTCCTGGATGAACTCATCCAAGAAGGTTTCGTTTGTGAACGTTGTCGACAGGTTGAAATCCTAGAGATCAAGGTTCATGATCTTGAGGCTCAGCTTGTTGATCTGCGCTGTATTAGGGATATAGAGGTATGCAAAAAAATATCAAGAGGAAGAAAATGCTGTATAGTGCATACAAAAGGGACGGAGACTAAACAAAATACATAGAATATGTTGAGCTGCAAGGAGATCTTAAGAAAGGGATCAGGAAAGCAAAGAGGGAAATAGAAAGAAACAGCTCTTGGAATTAAAACTAATGCAAAGAGCTTTTTTCAATATTACAACAGCAAGAGGACAATAAGGGAGGAAGTGAAACAGATAAAGGGCAAAAATTATAGTATCTTGGAAAACGAACAAGATGTAGCAAATGTTCTAAATGAGTATTTCACAGAAGTTTTTACAATGAAAAAACAGATGACATGCCACAGGTTAACAATCAGTCCAGTCAAATCCTAAGGGGGATCAGGATAAATGAGGAGGAGGTACTAAAGGGACTAGCAGAATTAAAAACAAACAAATCACCTGGGCCAGATGGTATATTTCCTACAGTACTTAAAGAAATTAGGGAAATTATTTATAGGCCGCTAACTCAATTATTCCAAATGACACTTAGAACAGGGGATGTGCCAACTGACTGGAAGACAGCAAATCTCATACCAATCCACAAGAAAGGGGACAAAACTGAGCCAGAAATTACAGACCAATCAGTCTCACCTGCATCACCTGCACAATGTTGGAAAAAATAATTAGACAGTAAATAGAGGAGCATCTTAATGAAAACCATATTCTTGGAGATAGTCAACATGGGTTTAGACGAGGCAGATCATGTTTTACTAATTTATTAGAATTTTTTCATATGTAGATCACGTGAAAGCATATGATATGATATACTTAGATTTTCAGAAAGCTTTTGATAAGGTTCCACACCAAAGACTGATCCTCAAATTGGAAGCTGTAGGCATTCAGGGTAATGTAAGTAGATGGATTATGAACTGGTTGATGTATAGGAAACAGAGGGTGTCGATTAGAGGAGTCGCTTCTAACTGGTGTGAGGTTGTTAGTGGAGTTCCACAGGGATCAGTACTAGGGCCTTTGCTTTTTCTAATCTATATTAATGATCTGGACTCTGGGATAGTTAGCAAACTTGTCACATTTGCAGATGATACTAAAATAAGTGGCTCAGCAGATACAATCTCGGCAGCACAGGCTATTCAAAGGGACTTAGATAATATTCAGTTGTGGGCCGACACCTGGCAGATGAAATTCAATGTTGACAAGTGCAAGGTATTACATACAGGTAACAAAAATGTCCACTATAATTACACTATGGGAGGAGTAGAACTAGATGAAGTAATGCATGAGAAAGACCTAGGAGTCTATGTGGACTCCTCACTTTCTCCATCCCAACAATGTGGGGAAGCAATAAAAAGGCAAACAGAATGCTAGGGTATATTGTCAAAAGTGTAGAATTTAAAACAAGGGCAGTGATGTTCAGACTGTACAATGCCCTAGTTAGAGCTCATCTGGATACTGTGGACAGTTCTGGGCTCCACACTTCAAGAAAGATATCGCTGCTCTAGAGGCAGTTCAGAGGAGAGCAACCAGACAGGCGATGTGGTAGATGCTGAAAATTTGGGAACATTTAAAAATAGACTGAATAGGATCCTTGGATCACTTAGTTATTAATGGACACCAAACGAGCATGATGGGTCGAATGGCCTCCTCTCGTTTGTAAACTTTCTTATGTGATGTCCCAGTTTATGTAAGAAACGCACACACACATACATACATACATACATATACACATGCACACATACACACATACACACTATATATGTATATATGGACAGTCACCTACAAAATTACTGGTGCCATTGATAAAGATGCGAATAAAGTCTGTATTAAATAAACACATGTAATATGTAGAAAGCGATTGTCCTCAACTTTTATTAAAAGCATGCTTTGTTTAGTCTATGGGTCAGTCAGCGAAGACAGATGTGTTGCAGAGTGACTGTCAGACCAGCCCACCTGCTCACTGATTGGGTCAGGAAGAACCGTCACTCAAACCTGCTGGACCAATGAAGACCCAGGATCCACGCCTCCCTGTAAATCCCGCCCTCACGGCAAAACAGCGCCAAAACTCGTAACGAAAAACAAATAAATCAAAAGCAAAGCAAACATTGCAGCATTGCAAGCAAAGACAGGGACAGCAGGCGAGTTTTGGTCTCGATTTAACATTTTTTGCTTTCGATACATTTTTTTTTGTTTACAATTCTATACATTTTGCATTCGATTTTTTCGATCAAATTTTTCTTGTTTTTTTGTTCACTAAATTGTAGGTACGTTAAATGCTTACAAAGTCTACAGCTTATTTTTTTCTATCTGTGAAGATACACGGATCAAGCAATTTGCTATAACAAAGGGGATTTAAATGCATTGCATTTTTCTATCCATGAGAAATGCAGTCACTAGTTTCAAATCACCCGACACCAAAAACACACATTGAAATCAATGGAAGTAGGGCGGTATTTTTTAAGTATCAATGAATGTTATGCATCTTGTTTCTACAATTAACACATTATTGATGTCTTACCTTCTTTTAAGTGATATTTATCGGTATGCAAAAGTTTAAAGATTTGACGTGAGGATCCTGAACGCACACTCCGTTAAAGAGCACCGCACGGCACGGCACTGGTCAGGACTAGTAGTTTATTCTGTTTGTGCGATTTGTTTTTGTTTTAGACTATTAACACGTTGTATGTCGTTATGTTGGTATTATATTAAGTATTTTATTGTTAAGATCACAGAACCAGCTAGGATGCACAGGAACTATTTGTAATTTGCAAATACAAACTATTGATAACGCTTTTGGTTATACTATTTCTGTGCTGCCGTTTTGCTTATTATGCTTTCATAAAAATATGTAATTATTAAATCGTATTTATTATCATTTATATTAAAATGCATATTTTCTACTCGCATGTCAAGTATAATTCTATTAATACACATTTAAAAAATAAAATCTTACCTCCAGATGTTTGTTTTTTAATTTTGAAGTTGAATCCTTTAGAGACCGTACATTGTCCCGTGGTGGACACATTTTGCACTTTGTTCCATTTTCTTTGAAAGTGAACAATTGCCTGTACTTCAACGAGTTAAATCCCTGTTAACACACAATGCTGCCACAACATTGTAGAAACCTAATTTATATTGACACAATGTGGTAGAACTGTGTTACTTCCATTCTGCTGCCTGTTGTACAATGACGCCGAATCAGCCGCTCTTCGGCCAGAGAGCGTAAATAAACACAATGAAGCAAAAATACTACACGTGGATCCCTTCAGATTCGCGCAATATCCTTATACTTGTACACTATAACTTAATGTAAATTATGTATAAGTAATCAGTAATCTCTTACTCTTTTAAAAAGTATCGGTAATCAGAACTCGTCTGACAGGAGAAACGTAACAGGAATACAAGCATCAAAATTCTGTAATCTGATTACGTCACGCCCCTATACCGCTTACTCCCTCTGCTTATAAATAACTTCTGTAAGACTTGTTAGTGTAGTAATATATTACAATACCTACTTTAATTAGGTAGTTAAAAGCATTGGACACTGACTGTCTAGGATCGGGGTTGCCTACCTGCGTTTTGATCCATTTGTAGTTTTCTTCAATTCCAGTCATGGACTAGATGCATTGTATTTGCATTGTAATTTGACTGCCAATTACCTATTTGTGTTGATTTGACCAATCTGTGTGAGACCTTGCATTGGAAAACATGTGTTCAGGGTAGTAAAGGTAAGAAAAGTTAGAAAATGGGATGGTCAGAAGAATAAGTGACAAATCAATTTTCAGACAAAATTGGATTTATTAATAATCTCCAAAGTGCATTTTCTTTAGTAGTTATAAGACAAACAATCCACAAAACAATGTTGTGGGGACTGCAATATTTGTAATATTAACAAAGACAGGAGGTGTACGAACAGTTGTTATATCACTTTGACTGCTTTTCATCTTGAGAACCTCTCCCATCCCCCACCGTTCCTAAAAGTAACAACTTTTAAAGTTTAAGACTCTAAGAGAAAAGAAGTGTACTCAATATTTTAAAACCATAATCCATTTTAGTCAACCCAATGCCATTAGCCAATATATCTTTTCTAAGAATTAGAATAAACTTTTGGCATAAATCTGTCAAAAGTCTTTGCCTAGAACAAGAACATTTTGTAAAACATTTTGTACAGTAAAACTGTTGGAGAAATCCTCAGCATTCTATACTGTTGTTTCAAGTGGTGTTTTCTGAATAACCACCCTTCAGAATAAACATTGCTTTAATTAGTTTAGGCATAAGTGAACCAAACAACCAAAAGCTAAGTATACTATTTTGTTATGCCTTTAACAGCAAGACATTCTAAAACAGCTCAAATGTTTAAGTTATGTTGTTCTGGTAAAGACATGCACAGTACATGGATAAAAGTATAACCCAGTACACTATGCTATGTGCTGAGGAGCATAACGTGATTAAAAAAAGGAGTGTCATTAAGAGACATTTTTGTAAAAGAACATTTTCCTTTAACATCAATAGAAAACTTGACTACCAACTGCAGTTATAAGCCATGTGCTCTGGAGCTAGAACGGCATCGCAATCACAACTTATCATTTAAACAAAATGCATTGAACCTACAGAAAAATATATTTCTAAGGAAACTTGCACATACATTTCAGCATAGTTTGTGCATGAATGGAGCATCCAAGCTGAACAACGGCATTCACATTATTTCCATTGTGTAACAGTCACCATTCAGAATATTTTGGAATTATAGGTGCATGGCACTTCCAAAAGTGGTTCACAGGTATGTGCAATCGGCCTTCTTTCTAGGCCTCTCATGGTTGTAAATTGCACTTCACTACTCTCAACACATATAACTTCTGCCCATTCATTCAGTTGCCCATTCAAGCAGTTAATTCGCTCATTTGATGATGGACAACTCCACAAAGCGCAACAATTAAATGGAAATTAAATGCCTTGTTCTGGGCTGCAGTTTGAACATCTGCTTTTATCAATTTTAGCAATCCCTTTATTGTGAGCTTTTTGGATTCATACATTTTTTTCTAATGCTGAGATCTGGAAAAAACATTTGCAGGGAGCTGCATGTAACATAGGATATAATCTCCAAAGCATATTTGGGTTCTTGTATCAGCTGCTTGTGGGCTATTGCAAAATTGTGCTCTTCATATCATCAGGAGAGGGGACTGTGTGACAACCCATTCTTGACAGAATTTCCAGCAACTCATTTTGCACATCTTCTTCAATGCTACCATTCATTGCAGCTTTTATTACATCTTTCTCAAATGAAGCAACATAGCTGAAAAAAGAATCCAGGAGTACCTTTGGTGTAACTGCAGACTCACCATGGACTACAGCAACCTCAAATGCAAATTAAAGTTGTGCAAGGAAATAGGAATGCTCAACATATCCCTTTAATAATATCCTAACCAATGATTCCCATTCGTCTCTGCCATACTCTGGACAGAGTGCCAGAACTCATTCCAACTCCCCTTCAGCATGGTTCTGCAGAAAACCAGCCCAAAAAGCAGCATATGCATCCCATGAGACACCAAACGCATCACCAGCTGCTTCATCAACAAAAGCAATTTTCAGAGGAGCATTCAAAATACTTGGATCTTTAAATGCTTGCATCATATCTTCAACTATGACAACTCTGTGTAAAGTCAGGTAGCACATATCTGAGTGTTGCAGTTGAGCGGCTGTTGTGTTTGGTGGCAGCTGCTGCATCTCTTGCAGAGAACTGTTAGTTGGAGGTGTTGAGGTGTTGAAAGTGATTTGTTCTTGGCTTACAGGTGAGTTTGGTGGCCTATGTTCAGGTGTAGAACATAGATGGTTATTGGGCTCAGCCAACTGGTCAGGGGAAGGAGAAACCAGTTTGTATGAATCAGGAATGGCTGGTGCCACCCAAGGCACAGTGTCATCACATATTGAACTTTTAACACATAATGGATACAATTCAATTTCCGAATAATATACCGATAATATACCACTTGCACAAGCAGCAGAATGTATATAGTTTTCAGAGCTGCTGAGACCTGAGTGACTTTTAATTTCAGAGGAATCAATTGCAAAGCAGGTGTCGGGTATTTCTTTCAAAGATTCAGCTGTTAATGTTTTTGTGGAATTAGGTGGAGATATTGTGTTAATGCCATCTTTTCTGGTCAAAAGAATTTCTGAAAACTGTGATTTGAAGGCATACTGCAAGCTGCAGTACTTGTCATTACATTGTTTCCAGGTGATTCAGGTCCTTTGTGAGCTAGAGACGCCAAATAAAAACAATTCCCATTTTTACGTTCTGATACAAATCCCCTACAGTCACACCTGCTGGCAGTATGTTCTCTTTGAAATCCCAAATTTCAAAACTGAACTGATTTTCATGACCTTTTTTGGACTCTCCATTAGGGAAAAATAGGTCTTTTGCAATTTTCAACAGACCATCACGTTCCATTGTCTTTGGGACTGAGATCTTGTGAGTTCCACCAGCCCCACGAATGCAGACTTGTCTCCCTTGATGTATCCAGCCCATCTGAATTTTTCTGTCTAATTTAGCTGCATGATTGTTTCCAAACATTTTACATGTTTTTCTTTGTGAAGTATTCTCCTCCTCACTTGATTCAGAGCTTTGTGCTGATGTCCTTAGCTTAATTTGAGCTTAGCTTAGCTTCATAGCTTCACCTAGCTAGAGTATCATCCTCAATCAGCAAGATGGTTGAAGCCTCAATCTGTAAAAGTAAAAGACTTATTAATGAAGTGGTAAAATGAAAAATATAGTTATGCTTGTGTATTACTCTTTTTGCTACTCTGTATTTTTGCTTTCTGTGGCTAAATTTGTTCTAGAGCTGTTGAAGGTGCACTGTAATGTCTTCATAGTAGATTTTACTGTATTCCTTGATAAGTTGTGTAAGTCATTGTGGCTAAAGGTGTCTGCACTCTATATAATTACTATTACTATTTAATGCTTTCTTTAAATACTAAACATTCTTTGGAAAATTTACCTTCTGACTTTGCATCAGCTGAATGACCTCATCATAAAAATAAATGTCCTTTTGAGCTGCCATTCTCGTACATCATCTTAAGCCTTTAAAGGTATTTTTTTATGAAATTAATATAGGTCATACATTAATCAGAGTCAAACATCTGCATGGGTGATGTTCAGCTTTTCTTATTCATTGTGATGTTTAATGTACATTTTGAATCTACAGTTTGCATAGAGGATACAATCGAATACAAGAGTGAAGTAAACTACATTTATGCTACAAGTATACTTGAAGTGGCATTGAAGAAATGTAAAAGGAAACCTATACTTCTATTTTACTTTGATTCAGCACTTCATACATACTCCCCACTCCACCCACTCCCTCTGTCACCTTCCGCCGTAATCTCCCCCTCCACCCTTGCCTCCACTGCCCTCACCCTGTTACCTTCCATTGACTGTTTTTCCCATCTATCTGTCAACAGTGCTACCTCCTCTTTGTTCTCCTCCCTCACCTCCTCCCTTGACTCTCTCTGTCCTCTCACGTCTCGTCCTGCCCGTCCCTCCCCTCCTCAGCTTTGGCTCTCTGCTGTTCTCCACTCAACCCGAACTAGTCTGCGTGCCGCCGAACAGAAGTGGAAAAGGACCAAACTCCCAGCCGCCCTCGAACTCTACCGCTCTCTACTGTCCTCATTCTCGTCCTCTCTCACCTCAGCCAAGAAGTCTTACTTCCAATCACTCTTTGAATCCACTGTCAACAACCCCCGCAAACTCTACTCCACCTTCTCCACCCTCCATGCCCCCCCTCCCCCATCTCTCACTGCTGATGATTTTGCCTCCTTCTTCTCCTCCAAGATTGCAGACATCCACAGGCTCTTCAACAGTCAAACCTCCCACCGATCAAACTTCCTTTTCTTAATTCTCGCCTCTCTCAGATGCTGAAGTTTCTGCTCTCCTCCTATGTCACAAACCTACAACATGTGCCCTGGACCCTCTCCCTTCTCGCCTCCTCCAAGCCTCTTCTCCCCTTCATCTCCTCCCTCCTCAACTCCTCACTCCTCTCTGGCTGTTTCCCTTCTGCATTTAAACAAGCTGCTGTCATCCCACTGCTCAAGAAACCAACCCTTGATGCCACGTCTCCTCAGAACTACCGCCCTGTCTCCTTACTCCCCTTCCTCTCAAAGACTCTTGAGCGGGTGGTCCACCATCAGCTCTCTGACTTTCTGTCCCAACACTCACTCCTTGATCCTCTGCAATCCGGTAATCCTACTGCAACTCCCTCTGGGCGGCCTGCCTGCAACTACTACCCGCCGCTCCAGCTCATCCAGAACTCTGCGGCTCGTCTGGTATTCTCTCTGCCACGATTCACACACGCTACTCCACTGCTCTGCTCCCTCCACTGGCTCCCAATACCGGCACACATTCAGTTCAAGACACTGACCCTCACCTACTGCTGTCTCGACCACACTGCACCAAGCTACCTTCAGTCACTCGTCTCTCCATACATCCCCTCCAGACCACTGCGCTCCTCCAGTGCCAGAAGACTAACTCTACCTCCTCTCCACTCTCCTTTCTCCAGAGCCGCTCCTTCTCATCCCTGAACCCTAAATGGTGGAACGACCTGCCCACCGAAGTCAAAACAGAAGATTCCTTGACCTCATGCTGGCGCTTACTCAAGACACATCCTTTCCAACAGTACTTGTAATATTAGTCCTTTTATCCCTGTTAGTTAGCACTTCACAGAGTTTTATTATGCTTCTTGCGTTCTTGATTGTTTTCCTCCTTGCTCCCTTTCCCATAACCCCTGACTGTGACCCTACATCTTGACAGCACTTAGCTTTCACCGTCCAGGATGTAGGACCTCACTTACTGTACTTGTGTAAATTGTAAATTGGAATTTGTAAAATGTATTATCTTGAACTTTGTAATGATTGATGCCTTGTACTTACTGTATTTTTGCACTTATGTTGTAAGTCGCCCTGGATAAGGGCGTCTGCCAAGAAATAATAATAATAATAATAATAATAATACTTCGCTATACTACTTTGGTCCTAAATTTAACTATCTGAGAATGTGTACTTTGTTTATTTTGGAAGTATGTTAAAGTAAACTGTCAATATAGTTAACAATACTGTATATCAAAATATACATGTGTGTAATATAGAAGTATAAGTCTGAAAAATGTCAGTACTTAATATTTGTATAAAAGTATGTGCATAGTATTAAAATACTTAAAGTATATAAACTCTGAAATACTTGGAAACAGTATAAATACAATGTAGACTAATATTAGTAGCTATATAGTTTTAGTACATTAATATACTTTAGCATAATACTTTTTACTAACAGTTTGTTTACCGCATTAACGTATTGAAAAGGACCACGCTTGCAGAATAGTTCAGTATATTTAGATATAAAATAAAATATCTGAAATACAGATATACATTTTTGATTCTGTTACTGGAAACCGAAAGGGATAACTTACGATGTGCTCGAGCGATTGAAAACATGCACCGTCTTCAATAAGTATACACATTTTGTTAATTGACATGTATATTCTTAGGAGAGTCCACGTATTTATGTAATTCAAATAAACATGGAGCAAAACCCAAGTTCCTAGTACTGTTGAAGCATAAACTAGTAGAAATGTATGCTTAGCAGATGACGCAGAAGTGATACGTCTTCAGTTTATTATCTTATACATACAAGAGACTTTCTTGGACATACAGGAAAAAGTATCTTGTATGTACAAGAAACTATTGTAAGAGAAAGTATAATCCAATTTTTTTAACTTGGCTGCAATACGCTTCCATACAGAAGGCCTGTCTCTCCCATATATTATTGCTTTTGAAACAGGGGTGAACAGCAACTTCAATTTGACTCGGTCTTGAGTCCTGAGTCTTAGATTTGCTTTTGGTAGGGAATTATGGGACAAACAGACAAAACCTGTATTATCAAAGCCTGTAGAGGAGAAGGCACTGAATGTCCATCACATACAAGAATGTGGATCTTCAATAAATCCTGAAGATATTAAACATTCTGTGTAAATCACAGAAACATGGCACCGGCACTTCAAAGTAGGGCGTAGATGATCTTCAGACCCAAATCATTAGCATCTCTGCTGTCGAAGCAGCTTTTTTTGTCCCAATTTGTGATCTGTTACCCAGAGTGGCCAGAAGCGCCAACATGCCAGCAGAGGAAATACATGCGTTCGAGTTTGTAGACTGACCGGAACATCAAAAGCTAGAACATCAGATCTGTGGAATTGGGAAGATATTTGATAGAAATAAACAATTAAGATTGTAGCAGCATATAGTGATAATAATAGTTGTATTAATTTAGCACCCTTTTAAACAGACTAAACCATGTTATTGTTCTTTGAGTAGCAGTAATTATTATTATTATTATTATTATTATTATTATTATTATTATTATTATTATTATTATTATTATCACTACTTCTTATTTCCACCATAGAAGTGTTTTCTTGAATGGAATGCCTACATGTTCAGCTCTTCCTAACATTGCATTAGCCTATACAAAAACAAATGAACAGATACAAATGTATCTTGCTTATATTACTTCAATTAATTTTCTGTCCATGTCTTTTAAAAATTTAAATCCGTACTGTCACACAACCCCTCCTAAAGCAAGCAAAGAACTTCCGTCAGCGGCTTGCTTCTGCAAAACGTTGGGCAAATAATAACAGCTGGCACCGTGCACGGTCCTTAACAAAATGAAGCATAAGTCACCAAAATGACTGTGGCAATAATCTATTCCGGTCTGGTCTCAGAGGAGTCTTTGATCTGCTGTTCTGTGAAGGACTCTAGTCTCGAAGGATGATTCTCCTGCAACAGAAGGTGATTGGTGCTAATTAAGTTGTAACCAATCGCATTTGCATTGGCTTTAATTTATTTACGTCCACGATTAACTCGCAAGAATGAAAGTCAGACGTTTATTGGGATCCCCTCACTGCATGTGTCCCATAAATGAATAAGAGAAACAGAGATCTGACAGGCCCGCGTCTCAATTACGAGGTCTCATTTTGATGCAACAGGCTTCCACAGAAAGCCTGCGCGGCAGAAAAGCTGTGGCTGGTGTTTGACCTACGCTCTGCATTCGCCCCGGCCTGGTGACATTCAGACTTACCTTCTCCTGACTTACTGGAACAGTTCCCAGACAGCTTAGAGTGCATTTACTTTTAGCCCAGGTTGAAATCCAGGTACCACAGCCAATCAATGTGTCACACCGCATGCCTGCACAGAGCATTTCAAGGTATTTTCGCAAGGACTTTTTCAAGAAGCTTGCAGGGTTCATTCCACACCTTCCAGAGTCCCCCTGGATATGCATTCTCATTGTGAGAAGTTTGAAGGACGCGGTTTGAAAGATGCTCCAGTTTTTTCTTGGGCTGAGGCATATTGATTTCTCTGTTTATTCTCTATAGGTTGCTATAAGTATGGATCTGACGTGATTCCCACCTTTTAAGATGTTATGTCATGTTTTATCTTTTTATTTTGTTTACAGTGAGCAAATATATAGTTATGCACAATAAAGAAGACTGTCAATAAATGGCATTTTACTACAGCTACTGCTAAAATGACTAATACTATTATTAATAATATAATAATAATTATAATAATATTTATATTTATATTTCAAGTTATATTTAATGTTATTGTTATAGTCATAATAAACATAATACCAACAATTATGTGGGGCTGCAGAAAGATATTCAGATCTTAAACATATACAATCTACATATTTCTATTACAATGTATGTATAACAACAATAGTGTGTACATATTTGCATGTATACATTTTAAAATATATAAATCTATACAAATATGTGGACATTTAACTAGCTATCAGATGTGTGAATATCTGTTCTAATAGGTGTAGTATTTATGGTCTTTCATGGCTATTCGGGGCTGCAGGAATTAATATATTCTGTTTTAGTGTTTCATATTGATTATTCCATACCTTACAGTAATTAATGTATAATGAATTACCGATGTGATCCATGAAAAGATAGGGCGCGTCTTTTGCTGTGTGTGACTGACGTGACTGTCTGCAAGTGTTATTTTTATCCCTTATGGTCTGGGTTTAATTTAGAATCATATTGATTATGCAGTGCACAGACAACGAGGGCTTGTATAGCTTACAGCTTTGTCATTGCCTGAGCAGGCGGGAGTTCAAGGGGTCTTTTTACAGTGAGATTAACACAGAGATAGGTCTGGCTTTAGATTAAATAGCTGGAGCACTAAATGTAATGCAGCTGTATTGAAAAAATAAGAAAACTAGTCTTTCTATTTCAATCTTCAGTGACTTATTCTTATTACATATTGTGTTATTTTCACACATGCATAGCTTTATCCTCTCTTTATAAACATGCTAATTGCTGGCATTTCTAATTTTATTTTCCAGCCTCACATAAACTAGATAAAACCCACATTAACTTTCGGGAGATCATTAGCCCCTCTTTAAATCGCTCATCAGGTACTCTGGTCTCTGTAATGATGCCCAAGTGGAATAAAAGGAAAACAAATGGTAATTGGTTCAATTCACCAGGCGACAAAGAGACTGCAGCCCGAGGTCTTTTCAAGGTTTAGGTGCTGCTGGAAAAGAGAAATATTAATATTTTTTACGACCTGGATGTTTTGTCTCACTGATTCGATTTCGTCAGAACTTCCTCATTACATTTAACCCCAGTGAATTTGTGTGGGAATCTGCCAGGTGTTCCTTAGGCATTCAAATGCATATATTTTGCTTTGTCACAGTTTTACAGGGATTGTATTGTGGTTTACATTACCTCTCCATGCTTTACCCTTAATTACCTGTTGCTTTCCTTCCCTTTACTCCCATTCCGCACCACAGTTAGTGTCCATATGGGTGACTAATACACAGACCCACTTTGCTTAATACATTGTGAATTACTCCAACCCAACAGTCAATATCTTCCATTATTTTGCTCTTCAAATGGCTTTCCAGCTTTGGGGATACTGTTTTATAATTCTGAGCAGAAACCCACCCAAATTTATGATGGACATGTTTGATAGCAACAGTGTAGTCGCGCTGTGAGTGGTTTTTGTATGTGTGAACTGTGCAGCTTGACTATATGTGATGTCGATGATGAGAGACACCCCGCAGATTTGTTTTTGTGTATTTTAATGGCTTTGTTCCCAATTTAAAAGGCTCCTGTGGCCTTAGTGCCATTATCTCAATTTTATTGTTCAGTGTCTGAAATTGCCACATGCGAAATGACCCCGTCGGCATGTGCCAAGTTAAACCAACACCATTGTAAAGGTTAGGAACAGCAGCATTCATCATTGTATTAAGAGGATTTACCCTCACCTAATCAGGTAAATATGATCTAGCTTTTATAATGATCATTTTGTAGATCTATTCTTAAGTTTTATATATACAGTATCTGTAGCAGTGCTGCATTGAAAAAGCATTCAATTGAAGTGAGTGTTATTCAGCTTTGTTTCAGGTCTTTCCCATTAAGTTTTATGAGGGTTGCTTTGTAAAACCGAGTTGAAAAGAAATGCTGTGCTGGAAGTACACAACACAACTTGTGAAGCACTTGAAGATATTAATTTAAGAGTCGACCTTGACATTTTCAGACGCCATGCATCTCGAGATGAAAGAGTGCAAAAGCACAAACTGGTGTTTTGTGAAATCTTAGGCTTGTTCTTCCTGGAGAATTAGCTCTGACAGATGGTCAGGGAGTCCTTTCCAATTATCCAGCAGTCTTTGTGTGAGGAAGTGCTCCCTGCCTTCAGTTCAGCCCAGGCGCTGCAGTGTGACCGCTGGGCTTTTATAGAAATAAAAACAGCCAGTATTTATGTGTAGAAATTCAAAATGTTTTTTGTTTTGTTTAAGCATCAGTTTGTAAATGTCCTGTGTGATTGACTGAGATTAGGTTATGCAGACTTGTGTATTGTAATGCTGTAGGATATAACTCAATTCCAGTTTAATTTTCCTAATAAAAAGACTGTTCTACTCTTAATATTTTGTATTTATATTCTCTCCTTTAATGGTTACATCATTCCTATATTTGATACTGACACAAAGGAGAGGGCACAGGCCTACAGAAAGATTTTATTATCATCAGATTGCACCTAGAATGATTTTGATCAGCATTTTAGTGCTCATAGCAGAGGGCTCTCTCAACTTGTTATATTTTACAGTTTGTCAATTGATAAGATTTTGTAGGCTTTGCATACACATGTGCACCCCTCGAAAGCCTGAAACCACAGAGCCCCCCACATAACAAATCCCAATTTAACCCCTGGCTGTGCCTTGTCTCCAGAGACCAGCACCACATTAAAATTGAAGATTTATTTTGTGAAACACAGACATTCAAGGTACTTTATATATTCCATAGACCAGGGCAACAAACCCAAATACAAACTACATGCTGGTAACATAAGTGTTACCCCACTTCTTCTTCAGTTTGATAACAAACAATAAAAGGTGACTTAAAACTAACTTAAGTAATTCTACCTCAGAACCAAAACATGAATAAGCCATGTTTAATCTTAAAAGAAACAGCATTCGCTAAAACAGCCATTGGACCATTTATATTTCACATACAATGCAACATTAACATTTGATAAGACAATTATCCACACATCCTAATTCATCATGCACTGACATGGGCATCAGACCAGCCCCCCCTGCAATTCCAAGAAGAAATTTAACATTACTGAAAAAGAACACCTACCTTGTTTGGTATCAGCTGTAAGGTCATGCTTTGAGGGACTTTAAAATGTAATTGATAGAACTAAATCTTGACAATATAGAGTTAGGAACTCTAAGTAACATTTGAAACATTTTTTCACATTCCTCAAATACATCACACCCCCAATACACATTTTGTAGAAATCAAAAGAGAGGAATGGCAAATACAGCTTCGATTAAAATTTCAATCTTTTTACCCCAAACCTGACCAATTAGAAATTGGAAGGAAAGAATTTAGAATCTCTTTATCTAAAAAATATAAAAACAGAAAGTTACAACTAGCATGTTTTGTGGAGTGGAGTTGAGTGGAACAACAACCTGGGAGAAGAAACCAAGCAGACAAAATCCAGGAAGACTGAACGGAACCAGAACCAGAACTTCTCCACCAAAAACCTGGAAGCTTTGCAACCATCCTCAAGTCGAAGCAGTCTGCCAGCCTTGCCCGATATCGTAAATTCTTTCCTTCCAATTTCTAATTGGTCAGGTTTGGGGTAATAAGATTGAAATTTTGTCTTTAGTCTTTTTATTAGGACAATTAAACTGGAATTGAGTTATATCCTACAGCATCACAATATACAAGTTTTACACAGTTAGGTCCATCAAAGGGAGCCCAACAAATTCCATAACTTCAAAATATGCTCAATTCATTACACTTAAGTCCATCATAGAGAACACTCCTCAAAGTCCTCTGCTGCTCCCTCATCACCGGCCCTGTTCTGCTCGACTCTGCATTGAAATTATTTAAACAGATTGAAAATATGCTGAGGAACAACAAACCAGAATGAGCTCATCTATTCAGTTTGGCACTTTTATATGAAGAAATACAATTTTATCAGATAAGAAAGGTTGGCATTTGTCCGTCAAAAAAGTACACCATACAGGGGCGGACTGGGACTAAAAAGTGGTCCTGGACTTTCTAGCACAGATTGGCCCACGGTACCCGGTCCGCAACACACCAAACAGTCCGCCCAACACCACATGACATGAAACGGACTCGAACAGCAGGCGTGTAGGCACTATACATGCTAGTAAGCTAGCGTACCTGAGAAAATATTATGTGTTCAGAAGACCTAGGGGTCAAGTTCCAAATTTCGTTATTTATTTTCACAAATAAAAACGTTTAAAAAGCATAGGCTTTAGCTTCACAAATCTCAGCCTGTGGCAACAAACAGGTAGCCTACTGTACATGTTAAGTAGTGACTAACGCAGACCGAGCCTACCTTTTGAAGTCATCTGTAAGCTTCCTCCTCTTTGCCTCACTCATATCTTTTACCTCTGAAACTTTGATATCGGATCATCCGTAGGAAACGAACTTGCAGTCTTGTATAATACGAGTGCAAAAAAACATAAATTAAACGAAACCTTATGTACACTTCATGCCAAAGTGGCGGGAGCATAAACCATCACTCCAATTGGCCTGTGAATGACACTATCGAAGATTTTATGAAGCTCTGACATAATCTTGTAAACTTTAGGGGCAGACCTCATTTATTATGTGCTACACAGGCAACACTTTTGAATCATTGCTTGAATTAGTAAGAATGAGAAAGGTGTAAAATTATATATATATATATAGTTGAAAATGTACAAATGAAAGTCGTAAGCCTATGTGCTGGAGCTCAGCCGTGGACGGCCCCTACCCAGTTTAACCCCTGGGCACGGCAGCCCCTATGTCAGCATGGACGTGTTATCTGTCGTACTTTGGTGAGCACAGGCCATAAGTCCTTTACCACAATCCTAAATTTCTCAGTTTGGAAGGTATATGAATTTGTGTATATATATTTGACAATAAGGTTGTATGATTTACAAGTTGTATGTCCTCTTCTCATTATGTATATACATGTCTTTGATTGTGTTTGTTGTGGTATCGTGTGTGTAATCATTTGAGATTGTGTGATTGTGAGTGATTGCATGTAACCACAGGAGGGTGTCTGTGTGGGAGCAAGCGTTCAAGTATAGCTTTACTACTGAAAGCCCAGCCATGGCTTTTAAAGGGGTATAAGAAGGTGGTCAATTACATAAGGCCTGATTCCTGTAACCTGCAATACTTCATTTAGATTACTGTGGCTGAATTATAAACTTTCATTTAGGGACCTTAAGGGAGGTTCTAGTTTTGAGCCCTACTTCCTAGTTAGTCCCTTTCTAGAAAACCAGACGGTTTGTGGCATAAAATGTACTTTTACAATTTGTTAAACCAGTGATCAGCAGACATGGGATGCCCAGACTCGTTGTGGTAGGAATAGGTATCAGTCTATCCAAACTGACTAGTTTAATCACCCGCCCACCCCTTTGAAAAGATGAAATTGATTTTGCGCCGAGTTAAATGCAATGTCACGCCCTGCAGTTTGTTGCCATTGACTTTAATACGAACACCTTCCTAGTCTCAGACGGGTGGCCGGGGATCTCTGGGGTTCAGCTCTCTTGCAGTGGGCTGAATCTCGGTGGCTTTGGAGCTCATCGCTGCAGAGGAGGCTGGAAGTACAGTGGCTTTCAAAAGTATTCACCCCATTGGACTTTTCAACATTTCATTGAAATCAGAATGGATTTAATCAGGAGTTTTTGCCACTGATCAACACAGAACATGTCCATAATGTCAAAGTGAAAAATATGATCTGCAAATTGTTCTAAATTAATTACAAATACAAAACAGAAAATAATTGAATGCATAAGTAATCACCCCTTCAGTCAATATTTGGTAGAGGCACCTTTGGCAGCAATTACTCTACCAGCTTTGCACATCTGGACACAGCAGTTTGTGCCCATCCTTCTTTGCACAATTGCTCAAGCTCCATCAAGTTGGATGGGGACCTTTGGTGAACAGCAACTCTTTCCACATTTTCTCAATTGGATTGAGGTCCGGGCTTTAACTGGGCCACTCCAGGACATTGACCTTTTTGTTTTTAAGCCACTGCAGTGTGGCTTTGGCTGTATGTTTGGGGTCAATGTCCTGCTGGAAGATGAATCTTCTCCCAAGTCCCAGGTCTCTTGCAGACTTCAGCAGGTTTTCTTCCAGGATTTCTCTGTACTTTGCTGCAACCATTTTGCCCTCTATCTTTACAAGGTTTCCAGGCCCTGATGCAGAGAAGCATCCCCATAGCATGACGCTGCCACCACCATGCTTCACGGTAGGGATGGTGTTCTCAGGATGATGTGTGGTGTTAGGCTTGCACCAAACATAGTTCTTAGCATTGAAGCCAAAAAGCTCTGTTTTGGTCTCATCAGACAATAGAATCTTCCTCCACTTGGTTTCAGAGTCTCCCACATGCCCTCTGGCAAACTCTAGCCAAGATTTGATGTGTTTTTTCTCTCACATAAAGGCCACTGTAATCATCTCTCTCTGCTGTGAGCTTGTGTCCTCCACACTGCTGGGAACCTGCTTAAATAATGATCTGCCATTTGCATGTGAACCGTCCGGTGGAGACTGTGGAAAGCAGAGGGCATTACAGCTAAACTGAGACCCAGCTGAGACGCTACGAGGCACAATTCAGAAAGCCAGATGCACTGTCTGCTTAACGGCACAGTAATGTATTCAAACTGCAGATGACACTCCCATAAGGAATCTAGGTCGTCATAGGGTAGGTGATATGTATTGGCTATTGATTATTGAAAGCTAAAGGAATCTCCAGGTAACTGATGAATTCCAACAAGGAATCAAGGAACAAGAGGCCAGCTGTAGCTTCAACCAATCATTTTGCATTGGTAGGTTTTAAGCTGCTATCATATAGACTTTCAAAGGAATCTCTACAGTTTCTTAGGAAATCATACAATTATCAATCAATATCAACGAATTCTAAACTAGAAGTGGGTATTAAAAGTGTCTCTATACATTTGCCAACACTAATTTTTCTCCTTGATTCAATTGCAGCTGCTGTGCTAGTATTTGGAGATGGTAACCACGTTGTACTGCGACTCTGAGCTGCAACATCGAGCGAAAGGGAACAATTGGGCGCACTCTTTCTGCAAATTACCCAAGTGTGAAACACAGCTTGAGAAAACACTGCAGTGCCAGAGGAGCCGCAGTCTTCACCATCAGAGGAAAGAATAATAAAATAATACATTAAGGAAACAAGCACATTTCATCCTGTTACTGGTACACCATAAATATCTCCACACCCGTGTGACCGCAGAGAGTAAAGTTATAGGAATATTAGTTTGGACTGCTTGAAATATTTATAGCAGCATAAATACTGTGTAAATGGGATGTGGATGAAAACTTGGACTGATTTATGCGCTGCCTCTGCATAGTTTTTTATTTTATGTGTTTTAGTTTTAATGTGGTATTAGTCTAAAATGAAACAAGTCATGTTATAATTGAATTTCAAAATGTAGATGTTTATATTTGGTGCGTGTTTTCTAAAGATAAAATGACTACTGGGGGGAAAGAATGACTCAAAGAAATAGGCTTGGATTTATAAAGCGTGCGGCCTTTCTTCTGCATAATTATATTACATGTTTTCAAACATTTATCTATCATTTCTTTCCAAATGCATCATATGTCAGTGGGTGTTTGGATGGATGTTGTATGTGTTGAATGCAGCCTTTATATATAGCATTTATACTGCCAGTGCTGGATTAAACAGTTTATTTCGAGTTGGTATCTTTTCTGAGATCGTATAAAAAATGCCTTAAGCAACTGTATTGCATTATGATCGAATAAAGCAGAGTCCATTGAAGGAAATTAATCTTATTGTCAGAAAGAGAAATCTGTGAAATATTTCCCAAAAGAAATCAAACCGACTCAATTCTCTATTCGCGTGTATGAGGGGTTTGTTTCCTTCTAAACCCTTTGCTCTCCACAGTGTGCAGATCTCCTTAAGTCCTACTGATGCATTCACTTAAATAAACATGATGGATCAAGTACTGCAATTCTGAACTTGAGTGGAAATTCTGGGCACTTTTCCAGTTAAATCACTTACTGTGTTAAATTGTATTTCACTGTTCCTTAAATTGTGTTAAACGCTTTTATTTTCCTAAGTCTCTGACTGTGCTGAGCTCTATCATTGAATCTGAAGCATGCTAACTGTATCCGTAATCCACCTTCCCACTGTTAAAAAACAGTACAGTAACAATGTCTGGAGTCCCACCCATAGCTTTGCAACACATCTGGTTATTTATCTTACTCTCATATGTGTGTTTAAATAAGTACATAAGTGTGACTTTGCTATAATTACAGTTTCGGTTACACAGGAAATGCATTTTTTTTTTCTTAATCATAAGTCTGCCTTTATTGTCAATGAAGTGCATGTTCATAAAAACCTGCTGAATCATTCAAACACAAAAAAATAAAGTTCTGCGCTCCAAAGGTTACTGAAAGTGCCAAAGCAGCCAACTCTTCTAAGCGGCAGACAATTGCTGCAGCTACTTTGGGTATTGTAAGCCATGCATGTGTGTTTTTATACATTTCTTTTTTGTCTTCATGGATAATGCAACAGTCATTTTAAATTGGGTAAAAGCAAAAATAAAAGATCTAGGGCACAGACATGTTGCTTAAATTATTAAAGTTTACACAAGGATTCCCGCAGCCTTAAAGAGAGTAACCATTTTTGAACAAAGGCACTTTATGATTTCGTCTATATGATTTGTAACCTCACTGCCAACATTCATGAATGAGCAATGGAACATAAAATAGAGAAGAAAGTTGCTCTGAAAAGAAAGCACAGGTTTCTGCAAATTCATTAAATCTTGTTTGCTTCTTCTGTATGCTTTTCTTTAGAGTACATATTATTTATGACTTCGCAAGGCAACTTATAGTTGTACTTATAGACAAAAAAACATTATTAATGCATTACAAAGTGCAGTAAATACAATCCGTCCGAAATACAATACACATACATCCAACTACAACGGTCAAACATGTGCAAAAGTAATAGAGTTGCAGGACTGTGAAAAAATGAAAATTTCCCCTCGTCTGATATTCTGCATTTCTACATATTTTTGACACTGAATGTGATCCGATCTTCAAACAAAACCTAATATTAGATAAAAGGGACCCTGGGTAAACAATTAACACAAGTGTGATTTCATTTATTTATTAAAGTTATTCAACACCCAATGCCCCTGTGTGAGAAAGTATTTGCCCCTTTAGAAGCAATAACTGCATCCAAATGCTTCCTTTAGTTATTGATGTCTCTCTCAGCGCTGTGTGGAAATTGTTGCCCTCTTCTCTATGCAGAACTGCTTCAACTCAGTGACATTTGTGGGTTTTTGAGCACGAACTGCTCGTTCCAGGTCCTGCCACAACATCTCAATGGGGTTTAGGTCAAGACTTTGACTCAGTCATTCCAAAAAATTAAATTCTTGTTCTTCAACCATTCAGCTTTAGACTTGCTTGTGTCTTTCAGATCATCGTCTTGCTGCACGACACAGCTGCACTTCAGCTTCAGCTCACAGACGGATGGCCTGATGTTCTCCTATAGAATCCTCTGATCCACAGCAGGATTCATGGTTCCTTTGATGATGGCAGGGCATCCAGGTCCTGATGCAGCAAAGCTTTCCTAAATCATGACACCACAACTGCCATGCTTGGCCATTGGTATGAGGTTCTTACTTTGGTTTTCACCAGACATAACTGGGACAATGTCGGCCAAGGAGTTAAACTTTTGACTCATCTGTATATAGAACATTGTTCCAGAACTCTTGAGGATCATCCATGTGCTTTTTGGCAAAGCGTTCATGTTCCTCTTAGTGAGCAGTAGTTTCCACCTTGCTACTCTGCCATGAATCCCATTTTTGCACAGTGTCTTTGTGATGGTGGAGTCATCAATACTGACCTTAGCCGAGGTTAAAGAGACCTGCAGATCCCTGGATGTTGTTCTAGGGTTTTTTGTGACTTCCTGGATGATTTTACCCCTTGGAGAGAATTTGGCAGGACGGCCACTCCTGGAAGATTCACTGTCCCAAACTCTCTCCATTTGGACAATATGGCTCTGACTGAGTGGTGGAGCCCCAGAGCCTTAGAAATGGCGCTGTAACCATTTCCAGACTGATAGGCATCAACTACTTCTTTCCGGAGGTCTTCAGGAATTTCTTTTGATTATGGCTTGATGTGTCTCTAGAACCTGTGCTGACCACTTCACCCTGAAGGTCAGGGCCAGAGTCTGTCAGATTAGTGTTGAGCAGGACTGGCCAAATCAGGTCTGATTGTTACCCAAAGGACTCAAACAGCTGACCCTTATTATCCCTTAGATTGTGTTGACTTAAATGGTACCTGTAGTCAAAAACAACAAGGTGCTAGATATTTTATACAGATCGAATTATTACTTTTGATCATGCTGGTAGTATTGTCAACAAGGCACACATAACCCAATGGTTCAAGTGTCTTTGTCAACGTTTCACGTCAAGTAACACTCGAGGGCGCCACCATACTGCCATTTATTTACCCAGTTCAAAGGTCAATGTGACATATTGGTGTTGACAGCCCTCAAGCCGAGTCTTCATTGAACAATATGCGTGCCAGGATAGAGATATAGCGCAGTGCAAGGCGTATGGTTGTTTAAACAACAAAAGAAAAGACAAGAATAAGAAGTGCTAATTACTCCTTTAAGGATGCTTTTATCAGTCATGTTACTATTGAGCATAGATAGGAAGCTGTGTATGAAGTTTCCAAAATTGCTATCCGTTTTCTGAGCTATGGATCATGGGATATTGCCAAAAAACATTTCAACTTTTGAAGGCTTATAACTCTTTACGGGTGGCAGATACAATGATGGTCACTATAGAACATGTATAGGAAACTGAACAGTCGTAGAAATTCCAGAGAGAGATATACTTTTCCAATCAAAGGTTTTTATTACAAGCAGCTGCAAGGAAGAGGTTCAAGAGGCAATCTCAAGAACAGTTTTAGAATTACAAAATACAAGCACTTTTATGCAGACCAGACAGGAGAGAAAGATAACAGGACCCACATGTCTGTCCCGTGATGAGCGTAAGTTTGGTTTCTGCCTGACAACTTCTCAGGAAGACCCATATATAGTCAAACCGGGGAGAATTAAGGCATACATAATATTTAATATAAGGGGGGGCTTATTGAATATACCAAGCCCAAATGACTGGAGAAAACGGGTTCTTATCAGACTCTGTTCCTCTGGATATCAGGGTTGCACTATGGCACAGTACTGTAGCACAGCAAGGCCGCGAGACAGTGACCTTGTTTACACAGACACACAGGGAAAGAAATGCAGTTCATCAGTCCCTCCTGTCGGTACAGCAAAAGAAATGAGCGGAAAACCGAAAAGTCCCCCCCATGCTATGTATCGTCTATCTCTATCCCTGTAGTCACAGCGTGTGTATCAGTAAGACTATGTGTACGCAGTTACCTGATATGGTCGGCAAAGTGTAAGCAGGTGCTTGATTGGTGGTGATTAAAGGCCATCATATAATAATGGAAAATGTGTGTCTACGGGTTATAATAGGGTGTGGTCATTTCTGTATTTCTGACAGTCTGGTATAACTGTCCGGATTCTTGGTGCAGAGAAAATAAGACATTGGAAATAACAACATTTACAGAAAGCAGAAACTCTACAAGAGACAACGAGCAGAAGAACATGAAAACAGTGCTCCAACTAATTGGAGGTCTTTGACCTGTGCAGATCCCAGCTGCACCTAGTATTGTCCATGCTATATTTCCATCCTGGTTTTGAGCAAGGAATCAGGAAGAGTCTGTAATGCATCAGTAAGCAGTCTATGTGCCAACAGGTCAACAGGTGCAATACTCATCACTAATGGCCCATCCTGTGGATAAAGCGCAGTGATGACAGAAAAGGGTGTGTTGCCCTCGGAGAGTGGATCATGAACAAGCCAAGTAAGACACAGTTTTAGCGCAACAGTCAGTTGTTGTCGTCATAAAGGCTGTCTGGAAATGATAACATGTAGCTAAGAGTTCCAAAGCAATACACAGCCATTGTGTACTGCTCATTAATTATAGAGCACTTCTCTGATGAGCAGTGGTTTCCGAAGTGTAGTTGGGCCTGATCACGTCCACTGGGCCTGAGGCGGTGGAAGTGACAGAAGGTTGGAAAGCTGTCCTTCCATAGGCATTGAGATGTGTTCACTATAGTACTGGCTGGGAGCCAGACATGGACACATACAACTGCAGGTGTGCGGCCGCCTGGATCACGTGGCCCCCAACTGCCCAAAGAAACACATCTAGCCAGAGAGAGGCCAGCAGCACTCATGGCAGCCATCAGGATCACGAGGCGGAACCTGTCTCACACATCTGAGAAAAATGCCTTTAAAGTGGCAAGTCCCACCATGGCAACTGCAGCAGCCGGCGCTAAAAGGCGACACAATCCACCATGAATTAGGACCCAACCCATGGTCTGCCCGCTGGGGAGAGCACGCCACCTTTAGAGGAGTGGATAAGTGAGCAACTGGCTTCCCTACAGAAGGCTGACAGAGACACTGCACCCCTTGTGAATTAGAAGCAAGAGGGTCAGAGGCCCTAGTGAAGGTGTTATGGGCTCAGTGGAACAGTTTGGAATTGAAAGACAGGGTGCTCTATTGGAAACGGTGGGCGCCGGTGGGAGATTGCACTGTTTGGCAGTTAGTGGTACCCAATGCTATCCAGCCCTGTAAAAGGGATGTGGAGAGCTGGTGTCGATGCTGTGATGCCTGCACAGTGAGAAAAGGGCCCCAGCAGCAAACAAGAGCTCCAATGCACCAGTATAATGTAGGTGAGCCTATGGAGAGAGTGGCCATTGACATTCTCGGGCCTCTGCTGTCTACGGAGCGGTCCAATCGCTTCGTTGTGATTGCTATGGACTATTTTTCTAAATGACTTGAGGCCTATGCACTGTCCAACCAGGAGGCGGCAGTTGTGGCAGAAGCTCTTGTGGGACAGTTTTTCATTCGCTTCGGAGTGCCAGGTGAGCTCCGCAGTGACCAAGGACGTAATTTTGAGTCCGGTGTCTTCCGGGAGGTCTGCAAACTTCTGAGAATACAGAAGACATGCACCACATCTCTGCATCCCCAGCGTGACAGCATGGTGGAGCGGTACAATCGCACTCTGGAGGTACAACTATCCCTTTTCGTGGAGCAACACCAGCGTGATTGGGACACACAACCTCCCTCTGTTCTCATGGCGTACAGGACTGCGGTCCATCAGACTACTGGCTGCACCCCTGCGTCCATCATGTTTGGCCGGGAGCTCAGAACGCCCACTGAACTGCTTTATGGCAGGCCGCCTGATGAGGACACCACTACAGGGTCGGGACTGGAGCATGTGCACCAACTACAGGACTGCATTGATAAGATTAATCAGTTTGCACGACAACATATGAGAACGCAGTCCAACTGTCAAAAACGCCAGTATGATGTGCCTGCCAGAGAGACTCACTTCGAGCCGGGTGACAAGGTATGGGTTTACTCGCCATGCGAGGCAGTTGCCCAAAACTGGGTGCGCCCGTGTACAGTACTCGAGAGGATCTCAGATGTAGTGTACTGGGTGGAGATGTCAGGCAGGCAATGGAGGGTCATACTACATCAAGATCAGCTGGCGCCATATCGTCTGAAGGAGGCGGCTGAGAGGAATATCCAAGGCCCCATCTCGGTAATGCCAGACTCATCCCTTGACTTACCAGCACTTTTTCAGGATCTGGATGCCCCTGTTCCTCCTGGAGCTGCTGCTGCAACTACTGACGACCCCGCAGAGGAGAGCGTGCCACGGGCTGTTCTGGATGGGGCGGCAGAGGGGGTTAACTCACCGGTTGCACCTGGGGACATAGTCCCCAGTGACCTCTCCCCAGAGTGTACGCCTAACGCTGCTCCAGTGGGGGAGGAAGAAGAGGAATGCATGTGTCCCACGGTTGAGCTGGGACAACAGGAGACTACTGATGGCATTGTGCCTGGCAAAAGTGGAACTGTGGCCCCACACCAACCAAGGAGGGCCACAAGGGCCCATAAGGCCTGTCCTGATTTACTGTTATGTTAAAAAAAAAAAAAAAAATGTTAATCGGCTATATGTAAATAGTTGATGCCCAAACATTCGAGACGAATGAAGCTTGGGGGGGGGGTTGGGGCAATGTAGCATGCCACCGCACTGTAGGGGTTAATGGGTAGAGGTGGTGCGGTGGGTGGAGTGTAGAGAGGGAATAAAAAGACAAAGGAAGCAGAAGGAAGGAGCAGAGTGTGACAGTGTGTACTGGTGTGTGCAGGGCATGTGAGCAGTGTTTAATTAATTGAACAATAAAAGGGACTTGTTGTTGCATCCTGAAATATGAGTCGGGCTCATCTCTTGCAAGACCCCAGAGCGCTACATTATTCAGTCTTGTCACAACTGTGCTACAAGACTTTGTTAGAAAAAAGTCTACATCAGTTTATTCCCTATAATATAGCATGTTTTATATGATTTAACCTTGCTTGAAGCTTTTACCATACAATACTGTATCATACTATATCATATAATATATACTACATTATTTAATACGGTTTTATATACTAATACATATACCAATTAAGTTACTAATAATAATAACAGCACATTAAATTCGTATATACGTGACTTTAGTACTGATTATTAGGGCATATGTGAGCCTGTTCCTGTTTAAAGTACAGCCCACGTCTACGTGCCTTTCAGACCCTAAGGTAACAAAACTATTATGGTATTAATCCCTATTATATCTAGGGCTGCAACAAACAACTATTTTGATAATCGATTAATCTGTCGATTACTGCTTTATTTAATCGGATAAAAATATTTCCAGCATTAAATACAAGTGTTTTATTAAAGTTTTGAGTTTTTCCTCATCTTGCGTAATGCTCTATTTAAAATAACTTGAGATGGCCGTTATAAAACAAATAGAAAACGTGAAAAAAATAAAGGGCTTTATGACATATAGTGTATATATTAACAGGTGTTTTTACATTGATTTCAAAACACAATGCTGTTTTACTCTTCGGTTTGAAAGGTGCTAAACTCTTCTGATAAATAATGCAAAATAAAGTAAACATTAAATTCAGTGTTTACAGGCTTTTCTACATCAAATAGCTTCCACAACAGTCCAATACTGGACTATGGAGGTAGATGTTTTAATTCCTGAAATGAGAGACAATACGAGTATGTATAGTAGCACAATATTTAAATTTACATGCACAACTCGGTGATGCATACGACCATAACGTGTGTGAAAGAGAAAAACAGGAGTGTGTGCGTCTCATTTCAGCATGCCCGGGAGCCGGAGCCGCCATCATTGGGATGAACGTATACAGTGCGACGCATCGACGCAGTATCCCATTGCGCTGTGTTAATAGAGCTTAACATTACATGCATGTGTTTAATATAACTTCAAACGCTTATCTTTTGAATGTATACTGGTAGATACCTGCCTTTTAAGTTCATATTAAGTGAATATAAGCAGACCGTAATCATATACTAGTTTGTCAGAACATATCCTTCCTTTATTTATAGTATTAGAAAGTGCCTAGTTTAAAATAGCTTAAAGTTCCCACAAAATAGTGCCAGATATAACATTAGAGAGCCCTTCCTTCACAATCCAGCAGAAGATAGCCCAACAATCACATTATATATATATATATATATATATATATATATATATATATATATATATATATATATATATATATATATATCGAATAAAAAAACCTACATGACTGGAAACATGTCGCAAGTGCTCTAAACAAACGGCTTTTCACTTCCTAATTAAACCACGCCCCCTTCCCAGTCTGCACTGCCTTAAAGTGCCAGTCCGGTAATAATAGTCATGGTATTTTAAAGCACATGAAACGTGTTCTATATAAAGCATGTCCCCTCTGACAATGTCCACTCTATAAGTACTGACACTACGTGTTAATGTATTTAAACTATTCAATCTCTTTCGTTGCGATTAATATTATTAATATTAACAGCTACTGCTACTACTTCTATTACTACTACTACTACTACTACTACTACTACTACTAGTAGTAGTACTAATAACAACAACTGACATTTACTTATACTAACTTACATACTATGACTAAAAATATGAATGTACCTGCCATATACAATTACTAAGCTGCATACTTTTACATACTATTCATGATGCTCCTATTCCAAATTATACTTCTCCTGTGTGGTTACAATCATATTAGCCTGCGTAGTATTACATATTTAAAAATATATTTTTGTCATACTTACAAAGGCCAACTTAATAATAATAATAATAATAATAATAATAATAATAATAAATCATACAACTTTATATAGGGCCCCATAACATTTCACAATATCACTTTGTATTGCACTTATGTTGTAAGTCGCCCTGGATATGGGCGTCTGCCAAGAGATAATAAAATAATAATAATAATAATCATTCTTTCATTGTCAATAATACTAAATGCAACCTAAACATACGATTGATAGTATTCTGTAGTACCTTGTCATGTACTATAGTATAGTATAACAAATACTACAGTACTACAGTTCTACAACAAATACTATGGTAGTGTCTTATACTATAGTATACTGTATTACCTTGTGATGTATTATAGCTATTACTACAGTAGTACAACACATACTGTAGTACACATTATTATACCATAATACACTATTATACTACAGCATACTGTAGTAGCTTGTGATATACAACAGTACACTGTTATACTGTACTATACTGTGATATACTATAGTACACTTGAATACTGTAATACCTTGTAATATGCTACAGTTCTACAACACATACTATGGTAGTGTTGTATACTATAGTATACTGTATTACTTTGTGATGTATTATCAATATTACTACAGTACAAAACATGCTATAATACACTGTTTTATACCATATTACACTTTTGTACTATAGTATACTGTAGTATTTTGTACTTACTACAGTGCTCAAACTCAAACATACTTTCACATGCAGACAAAGTTTCTCCAGGAACTTTAGCATTCTACTTATTATTATTATTATTATTATTATTATTATTATTATTATTATTATTTATTAATTCACATAGTTATTATGTATTGATCATTTGTATAAACTGAAGTGATCTTGTAGAGCCCCCAGCTGTTTGCAATATCTTGTTTGTATACTTTTTGCATTTGGCTGATTGGCCGTTTACTTCTTGTAGGAAGTAGAACCAAACTGAGCTTGGATCGGAACATTGTTCTTGAACTCCTCGTATTTTGCAATAGTGCTCAATTATATCACAGATTTTGCCAACAGGTCAGTGAATGAACATTCCTGCTTCAATCTTCTCACCAAATGAAAAAATACACTAAAGTATACAAGAGTTCGCTGCTGCGCTGTGCATGCAAGTATGATTTAAAAAAAAAAAAATCCTGTCAACCCCGGTTTTATACCTATGCCAAACCCAGGCTTGCAGAGTTTAGAAATCATCCGGGCTGCCTGGGTTTTCAGTGCCCCGGTTCCCTGGGTCCCCTGGCTGGAAACACTAGGTACAACGAATCTTCATGTGAAGGAAGACCGGAGTGGTCTGGAGGAAGTGTAAGAAGAGGAGATGAGAGTCCATAGGTAGATCGGTGCAGTCCGGATAAGACAATGGTAGTCAAGAACCAAAGTCAGAGCAGGGTCAGGGGTCACTCCCAAGATTCTCAGCAGAAGGAAATTCCAGAGTAGTTGAAATAGAGGGATCAGAAAAGGGTGAAAATGTGAGGGGAAAGAAGAGATCAGATTTGGATAGGTTAAGTTATATAAAACCTTTACATCATTTTAAAATTACCTCAGGCTGTTACACACAAATGACCTTTGCTCTCATTTGTGTGTAAAAGCCTGAGGTCATCTTAAAATGAGCTAAACCCTTTCAAAACGTGTGGCCTGCCTTCTTTGTGTACTCAGATGCACAATATTTGTGTACCACCAATAAAGCATCAACTAGACAGGTATAAACACAAATGCAGTGTTTTGGGATTCATTAATCAATTATTAAACCGCAAGCTTCAACCTAACAGGCAATACACTTTGGATAATTCCCTTTCCTGTCTGGCCCATAGAATCATCTTACAGAAGAATTATCGAGTTATTGACGACTTACCTCGAGGATAACTTCTTTAATCTCCCAGAGTTGAAATAACAGTAGTGTTCCATTGGTTTGTATGAGACCATCTTTCAAATATTGGTACGTTTTGATCCTTGATTTAGTATGGGATAATACACTAAGCTCTGAACACAACAGTTGAGAAATTGGGCTGAGGATTTTGCTTTTTTTAAATGATTATTATATGCTCTACAAAATCGTATCATAAACATATCCTTAACCACAGAATGGGATGAACATTTGCTTTCTATGCACAACATACTTGAGTTTGATGCCTTCAGATGCATTTATAAAGTAAAAGCAATAGTTGTCAAGGGGACGTATGGAAACAGGGCATTTGGCAAAAAAAACAGTGCCCTGACAACTGGACATATGTGTTCAATGAGCCAGTGCACATGTCATATAAAAACATAGTTCAAACCGTGCAGTGAAAGACACCCAAAGGTGAGCACACTCTACAGCAGACAATCGGATTAGGTGCCACAGTGAACGGTAATCAAGGATGAATGGAATCATACTTACAGTCACAGTTTATTAATGTCCTGCTTTGCTTGCCTTGTTTGTATTCATAATGATTTCTACCATTATAATTTCATTCAGCCACACAAGCCTCCCCTTACACAATCGTCGGTCCAAAGAAAACTTTAAAAACCACGTGTGGACCGTGTGAAATGAAATGCACTGAATTCTATACAAGTGTCTTGCATAACATAGAAATTGGCCATAATTGGAAAACTGTAACATTGCAGCAAATTGTAGCTGTCTCATGTAGATACAGATTATTATTTTTAATTTTTTGGGCAGGTGGGTTGTTGTTATTAATTTAAAATTTGACTGTTTATCCACAATCATTCTGCAAATTTAAACACGATGAGTCCTCACAATTGTATGCACTATCCAGTCTAAATAAGAGGGGGCAGATTTTTACTCCTGATTAAATCTGCCCAACACGCTGTTCAACACTACAGTGAATGACCCCATCTTTCAACCAATCATCTCTAACCTTTAGTGGTTTTGTGACTATTGGTACAAGTTGCACTGTAGTTGTGAGCAGCTGTGTCTGAGTCCTTGCACAACATTTCAGTATTTTACTTCCTTACTTCTTTCCTGGTACTTACTTATTCATCATATTATATTTATTAAATACCTGAGTTACTGAGCTCTAATATATGCGTGTTTTGGTAGATTTGTTAGTTCAGCATTACAGTGAGTCAAATGTGTGTGTCCTTTCACACTTAAGCAACAGTGAGCAAACTGTCCTGAGTGCCGATGACGTGTCTTCGTCTCCTCCCCACGTATGGAAGAGAAGATGGATGTCCGCAGTGTGCAGATGGTCCCTGCCCACAATAGCCGTTGTGAATACATTAGCAAACAATCCCAGTAACAACACAGTGTCACCCAATGTAAAGTCCCATTCCTTCGCATTAACACTGAATGAAGGTATTCGTGTCAAGTACATGGTAGAGAGACAGATTTGAACAACCCATGCCCGTGTGAAAAATTAATGCCTGCAAAGATGAGAGAGTGTGCATGATGAAAGATTATCCCATTTTCAGGTTGTCCTACAAATGTGTGTTTGGGTCAAAGAGGAGGCTTAACTAGCATGGTTGCATGATTTCTGATCATACTGTCTTAATTTTTAGATACAAATATAAAGTACAAATACTTTTTCCTTGAAGGATTTTTAAACCCAACATAAATTAATGAACGCATTTACTTTAAAGTGGATGATGAATAATCTCGCTGCCTCAAAGATGTTGACCTTCTATTTTTCAACTATTTTACTTCTACAAAGGTGAATGAAAGGCACTCTAAAAGTTTCTACTGACCGCCATCAATTATAAATAATTGTTTTAGGGAAGGCAAAGCATTTGATATTCCTTTCATACAAAATGCATCCCCCCTCCTGAATATTTAATGTATTGGTTGTGTATGACAAGTCTTTCATCCAGAGTAGTATTACACAACAGCATCCTATATACTTCTGACAGATTAAAGGAGCAATGAGCAGAAACAAGGGGATTACACATGTTGTAATTATATATATATATATATATATATATATATACACACACACACACACACATCCATTGTATTTATGGAGTGAGTGATTATGCTACATTTGAATTCAAAGTGGAAATTGTTTCACATGATTTATATATACAGTATAGGAATATATGTAAGTTCTGGGAGTCTTAAATCATCACTTATTTGATACTGGATTTCAGTAGGTGGAAAAAATGTAATTTCTTAAGCAGCCAGACTTGATAGATTATGGTCAGAATTTAAAGGTTTAAAAATGAAGAACTTCAGGGAGGCTTTTATTTGATTACGGTAATATATCTGCTGAAAAATCTGACGTTTAGAAAGGCCTACATCTGATATTTCCTGTGGAAAAGGATTGTCATCATTCTCTAGGAGTTATATATTTTAAACGGAAGCAGTACAGTAGGATACATTTTTTGTTTCTGAAGAAAGATTAAAATGCTGATCTAAATCTGCGTGAGCTGCTGAAAGTGTTGACAAGTCATAAGTGATCAGATTCAGAGGCGTTGCACAAGTAGGGCAAAGCAGATTATAAATGCTCGAGGAGTGGAGGTAAATAGAACGAGAGATGTGATTAAATCTTGGACAGAAATAATGCAGGCAGCTCTGTTGTTGCCAAAGGCTAGTTGTAGCCAAAAAGCACATCCTGGCTGCAGTTTAATCGGCACTCTAAACTCCTGAGATTATTGTGAATGGTCCAGTTTGGGTTTTCTTGTGCTGAAAAATAAATCTTCAGAACTAGTTCACAAATTGTCATGTAATCCTGTACCCTGTATAGCCCTCTGTCACCAGCTTTTATTTATGTGTGTATTTATTTATTACATATTTAACGGACATTTATAAATTGAAGAATTTTCCACAGATTATTCTTTTTGATTTTTGATGTCAAAAGAAGCAACAGGTAATCCCTTTTTGGTTTTGGTTTTGCTCTTGGTGTATTCTGCAGTAACCCTAGAAAGGATGTCTGTTGACGGCAGCAAAGAGTGGCTTTCCTGAATAATTAAATCGAATATGTTCCTGACTTGAATGATGTTATGTAGCATAAATGCATAATGCCACAAAGCCATCTAAAAAATACAGGGAAAAGGTCAACATATGCTATGGCTCCAAAATATGCACAATCATAGGGGTAGTTCAAAAGGCCATAATCGTAGTCCAAGAATGATTAGAGGAGTTTTTATTACAGAAGTAAGAATATGCACTGGGGCAAACCTTAAACTGAAACACCAGCGAGAAACACACGTTACTTAGAATACACATGTGTCAGCACATACTATACAGCTCTGGAAAAAATGAAGTGACCACTCCAAGTTCAGAAATCAATGTTAAGTGGTCTCTTAATTTATTTCAGAGCTGTATATTGCCATCCATAAAAGACCAGCCTCAATAGGTGAGTGTAACAGTCCTTTCCTCGTGTCTGATTTAACTTCCTTCCTATGTGGACTTTGTCTAGTGGTGCGGTTTTTTTGCGGGTGTCTCTTCCGTGCAGACTTCCAAAACATGATCTATAGTTGTACACTGTTGTGCGATGCTTCGATGCTTTTAAATATATCATCAACTGAGGTTTTGCATTGCAGCTTTGAGGGATATGCATGGTGATATTTCCTTGTTTTGTGTTCATAAATGATGTATGAACACCACAACAATAACAGCTGAGTGACTCACCTGTAAGAGTCAGGGATTGGGTTACAGACGAGGATGTTAGGGTTGATACATCTGTTCAACATCAGAGCTCAGAGGAAGTGCAAGAGAGATTCATGTGTTATTCCTATGGTATTCATACATGAATTCATTGGGAACTGTGACTATCAGGGTCAAGTGTTATTGTTATACAACTGGGGAGATATTGTGTTTGTTTTTTGTTGGTTTTGTTTATCTGATTTGTCTCTCTCACATTTAATATATTGATTACTCATATCAGTTTGCTAATCGAGTCATGTCAATACGTGTACTGCACAGTTCATTGATCAAGTCTCTTCATGGGAAATAACGCCACCGAAGCTACAAGTATTTTAATAGTCCGAAATCGACCTTCTTACAGATAACTGGGATGAAATGAACACAAAGAAAGACCTTTGGTACTGTATCATTAATGGAAAGGATCATCTGAGTTGTCTTGAGTTAATGTCTCCCAAATAATTGATAATAATGTATTCAGAGAGGGGTGTTTTAATGAAACTGATAGACCCAAACACTGGTAATATATACAAATTGCAGAATGTCAAACCATTGAAATTCATTATTAAATATTGGGTAGATAACTCCGATTCATCACTCTCACTTTTGCTCAATAGAGTATAAATACAATAGAGTATAAATAAAAATCTTTGTTAAAAAAAAATATTAAATTTGTCACCCAGTTGTCAACAAAATTATGTCGCCTACAACAACAAGTATGGATTTACATGTATTTATCTACTATGTCGACTTGTAGTTTTATGCCACAGACAAAAGGAAACATAAAATAAGTTCCTTACAATAGAATTAAAATTGTTATATAAATGGAACACAAATCATAGTATATTATACATTTCTAAGATTCATTTTAACCTTTTTTTATGCTCTGTTTGCCCCTTTTATGTATCTATTGTAAGAAAACTGGGTTGTGTTATAAGGTCCTGAAAACAGAATCAAATCACAATAACAAAGAGTTTATTGCACACTGCCAATTTGTTTTTACAATGATCTTCGATATCAACAGGCACAGTATTTCGTGTGTGTGTAGCAAACAACAATTCAGTGTGTTTTTCTGTAGGGCGGTGAATATCACAATGGATGTGCAACTATCAGGTGCAGATTGTTCCAACTGAAGTGACCAAGCAGTGGACAATAGACGAATCGACAAGAGTATTGCTATTTACATGTGACAATAAAAAGGTGGCACACAGACATTTATAAAGCATTATAGAGGGCTATGCATATTTGAGAGTGTCCTTTCAAACGTTCCCAAACAAAGCTCATACAATAGAAAGCTATTTGTGAAGTGATCGCTGAGAAACAGCATCAGCGTCGCTTCCGATTATCAAGATGCTAAACAGCACAACACTTGATTGGCCTGTGGTGAACCCATGGCTCTGTGGACAGCTGATTGTATATGTATCTGCTTGGAAACACAAGGCTAGAATACATCTGTTGTTTAGTTTCCTTTCCCCTGATGTGCACTGCAAAACTTTCAAAGGCATGCTTTCATAAGCTACACAAACACGGCTGAGCCTATTGTCCTCTCACACAAGCCACACAAAAGCAAGTGTGTTTCAATCTGTGTCCATATCTTTGCAAATACTCTACTGATGACTCAGGAACAAAGCTGCAAAACTGACAAAAACTACTCGACGCCTCCAAGTTCCTAGCAATTATCATCAGGAAAAACATTTCAAATAACACTGTCGCAGCTGCTGTTGCAAACTGAAAGACAATCTGTTCTGTGAATCCTGCCCATAGTAGGGGAGTAGTGAAAAGCCAGAGTAAATCCCAGAAGACCAATCTACCACTGCCAGAAATGAATTTCACTTGAGCAAATTATATATATTTATATTTATATATATATATATATATATATATATATATATATATATATATATATTTTTTTTTTTATAGGATTCAAAATACCATTTCAATGAGTGACATTCAACAGGTTCTCTAGCATTCAGCTCCTTACATATATACTGTACTGCCCAGAATGTGGCAGCCATACATTTCTTGAGGACCAGAGGTCTGCGAGGCGGTGTAACTGGTTCTGTGGAGTTGAGTCAGATGGAAATCCCAGTGACTCATTATGGGAATGTCATTATAACAGAGTACCCCTCCAACTGATTGTAAAAGTGCATGTCAGATCTGAAGATATGAACAGCAGCTTGAAATGTATCCCTCCAAAGTGGGGAAAGTTTAGTGGCAATAAAGAGTAAACTGCTGCGATTGGGTGATTTCAGAGTCATGTAATTATCTCAAGATTTATGAAGTGAACTTGATTGGTCTGTGATGTAGACCAGACCAGCCAATGGGTGTCCTTGAGTGGTGACTGTGGTGTGGACTGGCGATCTGAAATTTCACTTAATAGTATGCTTCATGTTTTGTGTACAATGAGACACAAATGGTACTGTGAAAGCAGTGGCTCCACTGCTGTCTAGAGCCATTGTTAATGTACATCCTTTTCTCCTGGAATCAACAGATATTAAGTTATATTTGTGATTCTGATTATTTTGCAATGTAATTAACAGGAAAATCAATCCCCTGCAGGAGCATTCTTGTGGGATTATGCACAGAGATCAAAGGGTGATATTTAAATTATGTTCTGCAGTCTTTAAAGGAAACAATGATTTTGTAGTCTGCAATGGTTTTCGACTCGAGGGGGGTCTAGATAGAGTCTGCACAGCAGCTATCAGCTCAACTATCAGAAATTCACAGAGGATCGATAATGTATAAACCAGTCAACTGTAAAGCAGGGGGAAAATTAGGAAACGCATTAAACCACTGAGTTCCAGACTCGGATGGAACACTTTGTTTTTAAGAGATTGTGGAGTTTCATTTATGAATCTGTCTTTTTTGTACAGTGGTATTACTCTTCAGAGGTACTTCAGTAAAAGTAAATTGAAATAATGTAACCGTGCATAGTGCCTCCCCTGCCATTTGAAAATATGTATTGTTTTCTTCTGTTTCTTCTTCTCGAATACCTTATTAACTTATTTCAGTACCCAGGTTGTAAACATTCTCTGAAACAGAGCGAAGAATATATTAATCTGAATAAGCGACCTTATTTAGTTGCATAAAGAAATGTAAAGCATAAATAAATGTGTAATGTTTTTGTTCAACTCTTAATGCAGACTTTTAAAAAATGTAAATATATTTTTTATGTTAATTCCTCCTGATGTCTTTGTCAGTCACCACTCAAACACAGTGAAAGAAAATATTGGCATTAACATTCTGTCACAATGGCTGCTGAGATCATTGGATCAATTAGTTATTAGTATGCAATCAAAATGAGCTCCATGGCCCAGGAGGGCTCCTCTCATTTGAAACCTTCTTAAGATTTAATTCCTGGTGCATCAGTGAAACTAGATTGGTAAAGACTGATCTCTGTGAGCTGCTGACCTGCATAGAGGAGACTCCAGTGCCCCCACTGTCTGCACAACGGCACGTTCTATATATCGCCTTGACACATGGAGACATTCTGGCTTTCAGTGATGAATGAGGCCCCTTCATATGCGTTTACATGTACATATTTACATCCCGATAATAAGTGTGGTAATATCCCCAATGAAGCTGAATGATTGAATTCTACCATTGGAAGGAGAATAGTGGATTGGCTATGCTACACCAAAATTATATATTTTGTCTCATATATAAACACATGCTGCCTTTCAATATTGAAGGCCTGTATACGTGACCCAGCCATGTGTGAATTAAAAGCCCCAGAACTGGTGAACGGCCAAGTCACAGAAAAGCCCAGACAGCTGTTCCTCTGCAGGGAGAGCTGTCCCATTTGGCAGCTAATCAGTCACACCTGGCAAATTCTGGATGCCCTGCTTCTTCCTCGGAGCACATGCGCTGCACGACTGCAGGCCAGCGGTTTCACCTGCTTCACCGGAGACGGGACTCCGAGTTGCAGCCCCATAAGAAATGAAAAGCAGTTGAATCAACAATGAATATCCCTCGCCATGAACCGCCTTGTGACGGCTGACTGATAGGAGCCCCTAGGGGCACAGAAGTCTTGCATTGTCTGCCTGAGCACAGTACCTGAAATAAGGATTAAATAATGAAATAGAATGGGAATACTGAGATCTTTAGATACATGATCTGGTGCTCATGACCTCAACAGAACTTCAGAGTCCATATCTCACCCATGTGGCAATGCAGGGAACACGCATTGGCTGAATACTTTCTACTTAAGGCCCAGAGATAGTTTCTCTCTATGTATCATCCTGAACTCTCACTCTCACTCTCATATTGTTCCAATATCGTATCTTCAGATCAGTTCCAAACATCTAAATATAGAGATCATTTGGCCAGTCTTGTTGTGATTTGTCACACAACTTGCAGACTCAATAGCTGTGTCATACTGAAGAGTCAGATGGTATTTTGGTTACTATAAATTTTAACCAAAGCACATCACTAATAGCACAGAGAGGATTAATTTCCTTTCCAGATACCTTCTATATCTTGGTACGTTGATATGTTGCCAAGGGAAGTGCTCTGGCGTCTTGGTTTGCCAATCACCTATGATGGCAAGGAGAGGGGCATAAAACACACCATTTTAGAATTCATTGGCGCGATTCTTGCAAATTGATGATCCAGAACACAACGTGGAGAAACTTGTAGCCATTCATCTTCTTGTCTCACTCTTTAGTTTACCTCCTCTTCTCCTGCGTCCTTCAAGTAATCCATCAAAGTTACTGTATGGCTGGCATCGTGATGCAGTTTCTCATCAATATCATGCATGCAAAATGCTGAGCCACTGAAAACAACACGTGATAGAAAATCAGCCAAATCCTCTGTGGTGCAGGGAAATGTTTTACATTCAATCAGTTATGCAACTTGTTGCCATTCTGGTCATGCTCAAGAGTACCTTTTATTGTTGGTGTGTCTTTCCTTAAAATAATAGTTTCTCGGATCATTATATCCTTTGATGAACTGGATTTCCACCCAAGGTGTTCAATGCCTTGCGTCCTGTGCCTGGTGGTTTAGACCCCAGCTCACTGTGACCCTATACTGGATAAAGCTATTATTGAAATTGGATAAATGTATGATTATTATATTACCAGATCATCTTTAATGCAGATCATCAGCGCAATATGAAAAAAGGTACATCTTCTTAGTGAACAACATATCTCTCTGACTCACAGCACTCCTGTGTGTGGTTCATGGACTTGATAAAGCCTTCAGCAAACCACTTCCTCCTGTGGAGAGTAAAGGAGCCTGTTGGAGCCAGAGAGAGAGAACGAGAAAAAAAGAAAGAAAGAGATCTTTTGCCTGGGTCTGGGAGCAGCGCCTCAGTGAGTCACTGCACTTGCGACAGAATTACAGTAACACACTTTTGGCTGAGACCTAGGAGGATCTGGATTTGGCCTGTTTCTTGGATATTAGAGTTCTCTGTTCTAAGAGAGAAGGAGCGGGAAGGAGGGGAGTTAGGCTCAGTATGGCGCTACGGTTTCATTTGGCTTTAATTTACTTTTCGTCACTGCACTCTGTAAATAATAAAATCAACTTCCAGTGCCCTGTGTACCCCTGCCTGGCATTTCCTTTGTCTCTAGAGACCCCCCTATTGAACAAGAACTGAGATCATTCCCCATGCTGCTACAATATGTGTGTGTCTACCCCTCTCTCTCTCTCTCTCATATGTATTATGTATTAAGAAATGTATGCACAGAGACTAAATTACTTATCTTTCTCTGAAATACAATCACTATTAAAGTTTTTCCTGCATTGCTGTGATTCCCAGACTAGCTCTCTATCCCAGCCTCTCTCCCATCCTGCTGCTCACACTTTTAGAAAAGTCCTGTCTCTATTCCCCTCTGCTTTCAGACAGCTTTCCATTAGTGTCTGTGTAGAGTCTGCCGCTCTCAGCATCCTCCATAAATAATCAAAATAAAAGGCTGTCTTTTCAGCAGGCTTGTAAAGGAGCGCTGGAAATACCCCAGACTTACACGACAATGTGATCTGCTACATCTGATTTACACACAACCGTCCCGCAATGCAGCTCTGAAAGGCAGCCTGCGCCACCCCTCCTCCAAAGGCTGACAAATTACAGTTATACTTAAATACGCATGATGTCCAGGGCAAACATCACCCTTCAAAGAAAGGAGATGTAATACTTTATGTCTTACTATGGAACCCCCCACTTTGGACCTTTTTCGGGCACCAGGGGGGTGAAATGTTTTTATTTTAATTTTTTTATGTGGCTGTTAAATAAAGAAGTGATTGACAGCAACGAGACATCAGGCAGGAGGAACGTTAAGTGCTCTGCTAAATCCAACGTGCAGTCATACTAAAACAGGCCTTAGATTTCTCCCAAGGCCGCCCAAAAATCAGTCGAACACGAAAGTCATGCGCTCATAATTACAAGTCTAGGACCGTGTTGAGCATCTTCAACGTGCTCAAGAACATTTGCCACAGTGATTGAGAACAGAGTGGCTGTTAGGCTGATAGAATAAAGGATTTTAGTCATTTCTAAGTTTATTTACTTTGGGGTTTGAAATTCATGTCAAATCCCCTGCTATAAAAAAATATCACTTTTATCTATTGACAATATCTTCTCATTGTATAAACTGAAATTAATCTGAATGCAGGATTATTTATGTTCTAGATCTTCTAGTCTAGATCTTCCAGGGTGGCTTGATAGACAACTGCCCGAATCACACGTATGCCCGAATCACACGACCCATGCCTTTAATGAAATTGCTGCACTGTAACATGAGTCAGCTTTTCTACTTAATTTTTGTTCACTCTTGTGCAGGAGTGTCCAGTTGAAGAGGTGTTCATGAAGGCCCTAGCATTGGCTGGGATTGGAGTAATGCAATACAGTGGCCTCTGCTAAACTGAAATTAGCAGGTGGCTGAAAGCATGTCTGGCCTGAACGCAGTGGCCTCTGTCCTGCTTGCCAAACCTGGGCTGCATTCACCACACCAGCCACTGAGTGAACAATTCAGTGGACAAATGATTCCAAAATTGCCCCCTAAATGGTAGGTGTTAACTAAGACTCAATATTTCAGTTATGTTGCTGTTTAACATATTAAATGCCACAAGGAGTCACACAGAAGATAAGGGCTATTTTTTAAAGCTAGCTGAAATGCTTTAATTGCAATGTATGCATTTATATAATCATCAGCCCCCCCAAGATGTAAATCATAAATTGTTCAAATAAGCACCTTTTAACTTGATTCCTTTTTCTTCCCAGTCCTGAGTCTTGAACACTTCTTTGGGAGTTGTGGAGAGGTTGTGTCTCCTTGACATACTCCTTTACAGATCTTGATCTTGTCAGTGTCTTGGTGGAATTAGTTTTTTGATGTAGCACTGTTGTAGATATATAGTTATATAGGTTTCCTCAGTGTTTAGATTCCTTAGAGCTCTGATGACTGAGTTTGTATATATTTAATCAAATGCTTTATTGTTATCAGCAATGCCAAGCACAGATAACAGTTCATATTATCTGCATACATTTTTAACATTATATATATATATACACATACAATAAATGATAAGAGGCATGCAGATGTGGATGACCATGTCCAAGGCCACAATACAATATGCTCAGAAACTCAAGTGACAACCCAACTGAGCTGAATTGACTGGAGCATAATTATTTTGTAAACCTTTTGTTAGATATTTCTGCTGAAGCCTGATATTAGAATAATCATCACATCAGACAAAAGGATTTGACCGACATTACATGTGTGACCCAGCGTGACAAAATGAGTTGCAGTGACCACAATTTGAAAACTGAGTTCAGTGCACAATTCTAAAGAGAATATAAGCATTACATATCAGCGTTGTTCCAACTTAATCTACCAAGATCTGGCCGTTCAAACCCATATGGGTCCCTTGCCTGTAGCACTCTCATTGGCTAAATATTATTTGATTATTATAATGCATTTTGTACATAGAAAAGGGGAATACCACACTTTATCATACCTGTATGATGAAAACAGAGAGTGGGTGACAAATGCATTATATTTTGATGGATTTTCTGCATTGTGCAACGTCCATGCAGTGGAATGCAATTTACAAACGGCATATACATGGCTGTTTTATACTTTACCCTTATTTTCATGAAATAAATGCTTTAATTCTATAATGACATGTCAAAGTAGCTATTTTTGTCAGTTTTTCTCAAAATTGTACTTGTGTCACTTACAACTCACTGTGCTACGCCAAGTCACATTCAATGTACGTTCCCTGGGTTATGAAGGTTCAAATGCTTTGCCAACTCATCGTGGGTCCTTCTGTACAATTGACTAGTGTAACTTGAGATATTCTACCATATTTCTTCACATTTGGGGTGTGAAGTCTCGTAGGAAACAGGTCTTATAAAATCTCTTCATTTGTGAGAAATAGTCTCTGCTTAACCTCAGCTGCAACCCAGCTATGACCTTGGGGAGGAATATTCTGTGATTTGTTATTTTTATGTGTTTAAAACTGCAACAGGGAGGGGATTTAATAGAGAACGGATCTGGTCTGATTTACAGCTGTGAAAATTACAACAACAACAACAACAATTGAAACAATAGCACGATGTAAGCCCTGTCAAAAAATAATAGGTTTTTGCAACTTTGAGACCGGCCAGTCAGGCTTCAGCTTGGCTCGGCAGCAAAAGCTCAGGGGAATGTTAACATTTTATGGTTGGATTGACAGTTGATTTTATTTATTAACCTTCCAGTGCAGAGCTTAGGGTAAATAGTGTAGCTTGAAAAGAAGAGCAATACGCAAATAAAGCAACATGAAAGAACAGGTAATGTTGACAGCTCAGGAAGAACAGAAAACTGCAACAGTCAATTTGATATTGGTCTTTAACCAGCTACCCACATATCATGGCAACATTGCAATAAAATAACAAGATGACAATGTGGAAATATAAATGTGTAGAGTCTAGGGGATATTGTATATTGATATTGTGTCAAAGCATTGTAAAATAACATTACACATTGACATGTATCTATGCATGCAAAGTCATTGAAGTGCTTTGTATTGACATCCCAGCGATGGACCTATAAAATGAGTACACAATGTTACTGTGCAACAATGGAGAACATTAACGAGATCCTGAAGTCAGGGTAATGTGTTGTTTCCGGCAACATTGTTCTCACATTATATAGAATTTGTCAAGATCAAGAGACCACTGAACTACAACCTCACATGATGTAGCCAGTAAGAAACGTGTTTAGTTTGGTAAGAGCTAATGTGCGAATCGGATTTTGAAAACTGGCTAACGGAATGACCCTTCTATTGTAAGTCTGTCACGTCTCTGTGTGCATGTCCGTATCCACCATTGAGGACACGGTGGTCGAGGTGTATATTAAAAGTCATAAAATAATTGGCTAATAATAACTCTTTGGTGCCGCAAAGATAACCGACCTTCTCAAGTGACTGCTTCCTTGAGTTGAGCAATGAAACGGGCCGGGGCACTGTCACACTGCCCGCTCGCCGGGGGCGGGTCTTATTTTAAACTAGCCAATAGAAAAGATAAGGCACTTCAATATGCCGAGCACATCTGCCTCCCATTGGTTGTCGCCGAACTCCGTCACTGAACGCTCGTTCCTAATTTGCACAAAGTTGAACATGCGCAGCTCTCACTGTCGCTGCCGCCGGGAGGTTTTGTGTCTGAACGGATCCGCTCTATGGAGGGTGATCAGTGCCAAAATTAAGATGAACGTGATTATGAACATGAACATGAAGAGGATTATGAGCTCTGGATAGGACAATACGCGCACTGGTCCCGCCCACCAGCTCTGATTGACAGAGTTCAATGTTTTGTCACATCGAAAAAAAAAATACAAGAGACGAAATGTAGAAGCGCACTGAGAAATGTAAAAAGCAAAGAGACAAACGGGAAATAAATATATACATGTTGAAACTAATGAATGTATACATACATGTTTAAATAAATAAACAAATAAATAGATGAATACATAAATAGATTAATTGCATTAATGAGAAATTGAACAGGTGTTCCTAAAGGATTATTAGGAACACCTGTTCAATTTCTCATTAATGCAATTATCTAACCAACCAATCACATGGCAGTTGCTTCAATGCATTTAGGGGTGTGGTCCTGGTCAAGACAATCTCCTGAACTCCAAACTGAATGTCTGAATGGGAAAGAAAGGTGATTTAAACAATTTTGAACGTGGCATGGTTGTTGGTGCCAGACGGGCCGGTCTGAGTATTTCACAATCTGCTCAGTTACTGGGATTTTCACGCACAACCATTTCTAGGGTTTACAAAGAATGGTGTGAAAAGGGAAAAACATCCAGTATGCGGCAGTCATGTGGGCGAAAATGCCTTGTTGATGCTAGAGGTCAGAGGAGAATGGGCCGACTGATTCAAGCTGATAGAAGAGCAACTTTGACTGAAATAACCACTCGTTAGAACCGAGGTATGCAGCAAAGCATTTGTGAAGCCACAACACGTACAACCTTGAGGCGGATGGGCTACAACAGCAGAAGACCCCACCGGGTACCACTCATCTCCACTACAAATAGGAAAAAGAGGCTACAATTTGCACAAGCTCACCAAAATTGGACAGTTGAAGACTGGAAAAATGTTGCCTGGTCTGATGAGTCTCGATTTCTGTTGAGACATTCAGATGGTAGAGTCAGAATTTGGCGTAAACAGAATGAGAACATGGATCCATCATGCCTTGTTACCACTGTGCAGGCTGGTGGTGGTGGTGTAATGGTGTGGGGGATGTTTTCTTGGCACACTTTAGGCCCCTTAGTGCCAATTGGGCATCGTTTAAATGCCAAGGCCTACCTGAGCATTGTTTCTGACCATGTCCATCCCTTTATGACCACCATGTACCCATCTTCTGATGGCTACTTCCAGCAGGATAATGCACCATGTCACAAAGGTCGAATCATTTCAAATTGGTTTGTTGAACATGACAATGAGTTCACTGTACTAAACTGGCCCCCACAGTCACCAGATCTCAACCCAATAGAGCATCTTTGGGATGTGGTGGAACGGGAGCTTCGTGCCCTGGATGTGCATCCCACAAATCTCCATCAACTGCAAGATGCTATCCTATCAATATGGGCCAACATTTCTAAAGAATGCTTTCAGCACCTTGTTGAATCAATGCCACATAGAATTAAGGCAGTTCTGAAGGCGAAAGGGGGTCAAACACAGTATTAGTATGGTGTTCCTAATAATCCTTTAGGTGAGTGTGTATGTGTGTATATATATATATATATATATATATATATATATATATATATATATATATATATATATATATATATATATTCCCGTTTGTCTCTTTGCTTTTTACATTTCTCAGTGCGCTTCTACATTTCGTCTCTTGTATATTTTTAATTTTTCCGATGTAACAAAACATTGAACTCTGTCAATCAGAGCTGGTGGGCGGGACCAGTGCCCTTATTGTCCTATCCAGAGCTCATAATCATCTTCATAACCATGTTCATCTTCATGTTCATCTTCACGTTCATAATCATGTTCATAATCATCTTCATGTTCATAATCACGTTCATCTTAATTTTGGCACTGATCACCCTCCATACCGCTCTGTCGCCGGGATGCGGCTCAGTGGACAGAACGCCTGCGAGTCGCTGTGAGCGGCTTGCGAGTGGAGCGAGCGGCAGTGTGCACGTACAGTACATTCCTCTATATGACTATCGACTGTGTCAACACACCGGGCAGGCAGTACCTTCATCCGCCCAAGCGTTGTGAGGTAACTAGAGAAGTTTACTAGTCGTCTGTTGTAGTTCTTTGCCATGATTCTTCCCACCCTGTCACACATCAGCTGACAAATAGCTCCAGTGCGCTGTTTGACTAACAATACTAACGAGAGACTCACCTTCGTCTTACTAACCGGTATTGTAGTCAATGTGTTTATAACCTTTTTTGTTTAACGATTTGTGTGTTATCATATGCGATCCCATGGTCTTTGATTTGGTCACGGAAGTGATTTGTTTTGTCTACTGTACCCCAGCAGTTCTCTACACTGTCCTACTATAAGGTCTCAATTGTCCTAGGTTTTGGCGTGCACACCATCTCTCTAATTGGCTGATTGACTAATTCTTCTATCACTAATACAGCGCAGATCAACAAGCTGAGCCTCAAGATCACGGACTTTGATATCTAGGACCTCAGCATGCCAACAATTATCGCAGATGACGTCTTCCTGAATGAGTAGTACCTGACACTGCAGTGGCCACATGCTTCTAAATTTAGTAAGTTGTTGGTGCCCTAAACACTGGTTCTTGGTTTTTGTCCCCTAATTCAACTGCTTGTCTTTTTTTTGTTACCGAGAAACAGTGCAGCTCTTTCTCAACAGCTGCTTAAGTACCTTTGTTTTAGCTGCCTGCCACCAATTGATACCTCTGACTCCACCTCCAAATTCCTTGACAAGATCACCTTTCCTTCAGTCTAGTTACTATAACCAACACCACAGCTGGACTGAATTAATTACAATTAAGGCAAACTAGGAATAAGATTAACTTCAATTAAGGCAAAACTAAAAACAAGATTAGGAATGCTAAGACTGTCTGAAAGTAGAAATACAACAAAATACAACTTGCAAATACAAATGCAACCTCTAAAACCGTCTGTACTTTCTCACCCTCCCCACATGAAGGTGATGGGAATTATAGCAATGAGCTGAGATGCATTGAAACAACTTGGTGATTCCAAATGTAGGGGGAAGAAAAAAAAATGGCATTTCCACATAAAATAAAATAAGACCCTTAGGTGCAAGATTAACAACAGCAAAGAGGAGGTAATTAGATTGATAATCTGGTTATACCCTTCTGATTCATGTGAGCTTCCAGTTTGCATCCCCTTGCACATATAACATGTGTTTGGATTGATGTAGAAAGGAATAAATCACCCTCTTTGAGGTGGTGGAAATTTGAGAAGATAACTCAGAGGTCTCCTGTGTTGTGAAGGTATCGATTTGCATGGCAAATTGATCCAAAGATCCAAATTGGAGTCAGAGAGTGTCACGCGCAGGGTTAAATACATTCACAAAGCCAGGAGGAACCCAGGCAAATTCATAACATTTTTTTCTTCTTCTTTTGCTTGGAATCTCTTTTGTTCAATTAGGTGTGAAGGGTGTCCTTGAATGGGTAAACACTATTAAATGCAGTATGTCTAATGTGTCATTAACTTAAAAGGATCATTGCTAACTGACTTGGCAGGCATGACATTTTATTGTCCTTTCTGTGATTTCAGTTTTTTCTCTGTATAATTGCGAATTGATGAGTCTGACGTCTGTGTTGGGTGAGAAATGGAAGTGCTCACCATCTGCTGCTCGGAATTAACTTTAATTTCTGTCTCTGAGATTAAACACTTTGGTCTTGGTCTTTTATTTCTCAAGTCATAACAAGTCCAGAGGAAATCTCAGGTCTCGTGACTTGGGGTGATTTGATGGGCAGGGGGATGGGGGGGCATAAACATTAATCTAAGACCAACCTGATTTAAGTTGAAGTTGGAGTGGGTGGGGATGCAAAGCAATGAATGCTGGGAAGTGGTGTGTGATACCAGAAGCTTGGGTAGATGGAGGTCAAAGTTCACATTGGGGTTGTCATCCTCCCAAGTTTAAAACTCCATTCTGTGGTAACTGAAGTTTATATACTATTTAAGGGTGAATCTGTCATATGTAATACTGTCATCTTTCAGTACTTAAGAGGCTTCATGTAACAGTTTGAAAGCCTCTATTCAACAGGAATTTACTAACAGATTAAAGGGTACCTGTAGTCAAAAACAACAAGGTACTAGACATTTTGCCCAGATCGTGCTGGTATTGTCAACAAAGCATGTATAACCGAATGGTTCAGGTTTCTTTGTCAACTTTTCCGGGATTGCTGTCCGAGATATCCATAAAGTCACGGTCTGTGATTGGGTAAGAAATCCTTTTCATTGGTCCATGCCCATGTTCTGAAGTTGCACACTGGATTTCCAAAGCCAGAAAGTATGCAATGTAAACAAAACTGCACATGTTTCTTTTCAGCAGAATCTCAGCCACGCAGCTAAAAAAAATGCATGTCTCTATCACAAATCATTTCCTCATGAATTAACACTTTGTAATTGATGCCCCAATTTTGTGCGGATCCGCCCAATTCATTCTCTGTGGGTTAAATTAAACTATGTATTGTTAGTAAATAGTCAGCTGTTATTGGTTGAATATGTATCAGGAACACCTGATCTATTGAATTGGCTATTGGCTATGACATTGGCTATCACAGTTTGCAGGAATAAATAAATATGTTTGAACATATCCTGACCGGCTGCTAGTGTTAAAAAGAACCATGTGTCCAGAATTGTGTAATTAGCAGTGAGAACACTTCCAGCAGCACATTGATATCAACTGGAACCCAACTCCATTCCCTGCAGGGATCGGTAATTATGGCGTGTGTTTGGTGATTAAGCACAAAGAGTGGGATATGACACATGCTTCTGTTTACAGTTAAACAACAAAACAAAACAAGATTTGTCAAATCTGTATCCCGCCTCTTCAAATGTGCTGTACACAAATGATCTGGCAGCAAAAGCAAGTCACAAATCACACCCTTCCATAGTGAGAGTCTGAGCGATAATACACACAGCCCGAGGAAATACAAATGCATACAGACATAGAGAGATACAAAGACAAGCTTCTTACTTATTATTTATTTAAAAATTGAAAAGTAGGTCCTGAAACCACAAGACCAGTTGGTTGGTTGTTGGTTATATACAAGAATTACAAAGATTTCACACAGATTTTCATACACTATAGTCCAGGCCACTGTTTGCAAAATTCCACTTAAATCCTAAATCCTAAATGAAGATGGACAGTGGCTCATACAGTTTTGGTGGCTGCCACCTCTTATTAGAGATTAAATCCTTAACTGGATGAGTTAATAACATTTGTCAGAAGAAAATAATAAATGATGGTGTGGTCCTAAGAGTTAAAATTAAAATGCTAATTCTCTGAAGGTTGTGGCAGTTGAAGATCCAGTATGTTTTATATAAACTGTATTGTTTTAAATTTATAATAGTATTCTGACCGAGGAAGCCATTTGGTTTCTGCATCCAACACCTCCCCCCAGGAAGACAACCACGAACATTCAGAAACACTTTTGGAAACCTGTGACTGACCCTGCCCACTGAACCACATGTCATGCATTGTATAAAAGCTGTTAACTTCTGCTGTTCAGAGAGAGACTCCGCTCAGCTTCCATGTCAGAGCCTCTCAGGCCTGGCATGTTAAATAAATACTTTATCCTATGTGCATCAAGACTGGGTTCTTCAGCAGTGTTTCAAAATGAACAGTTAATATTAAATATTCCATTCAGACGATTAATGCTAAAAAAGATTTCCACATCATCAACTGAAAATGCATTGACAGGTAAATATTTGAGGAATCTAAGACAGATCGGTCTTTGAAGACTGAGTTTTAGGGCTTCTCTTTGTGTGTGTGTGATCAGCAAATACATTAAAAATGAAATCTCCAAGCACAAACGAATACGCTGGATTCTCCAGGGGGGAGAACTACTCAGAGAAACTAATTATTCTGGTGAAACAAATTGGTAATTAGATGAGTGAACAGACAAGAAGGACAAGAAGAATAAATGCTATCCCCATATATATATATATATATATATATATATATATATATATATATATATAAACCAAATCTTTAAGAGAGTCAGAGGTGTCTTCCATCAACCCAGTCGGGATGTCAATGAAGCACTAGTTTTGGTTCTAGGTGGTTCTAGTTACATTGTCAAATAATAACAACTTTACCTGTTTAAACTTCAAGGGACGGACTACTCATTATTGGAGTAAAGCTGACACCTTTGCTTGTACAACGCTTATGAAGATGCATAAGGTGATGCATACTGAATTTGCTCAGTTGTGTTATTTTGAATGGCAGTTTTTGTGTTACTAGTACATTTCACATTAGCTGTTGGGGTATTTTCTTCTACTGATGCCATTGATGAGAGTTTGCTGATAACAAAAGTACTCTAACATAACAATGTGCTATAGATTAGTTTCCAAATTATAGGATTATACTACTTGATTAGTATATTGTTTTTTGTGGATGTATACAGATGAGTTCATATTGTATTATTGCATTACTAGGGAAGTTGCAAATGTGACTTAGAGAATACAGCTCGATTCTCTTAGAGGGGGAAATGGAGAGAGAGAGAGAGAGAGAGAGAGAAGGAAATGTCTGCAAGCACTTAAAATGTTACGTTCACCTTGAGAAAGTGTGTTCAAATCAAAAAAGTCTTCTCAAATGAAAAGGGGAAGTGGTCCACTTGAGTCTGTACAAACTCACGCCAGGATAAGGAAATCCGTGTTGGCCATCTTACATCAATAACATTTAAAAACCAAATCAACTGACAGCTTACTGTAGTTCTAAAGTGGAAGTGTCCAAAAGTATAACATGAATCCTCGCTATTTAAGAGATCAAATAACTTGAACACCTTCAGTTTTAGTTCGAAGACCTGTAGTGAACTGAACAAGCCTCATAAACATGCATTTGATCATATTTTAAAGACCTGTAAAAACGGTTTTGTTTATCTCCTCCCATGGCCTTCCTTCCCTACTCTACCCGACTCATTACGCACAATCTGACTTGCTAAACAATGTAGCCCTCGAACCAGCAACAGGGGATTGTGAAGTCAAGGTAACATGACTGATCTGTGCTAAACAACAATTGCCCTGGGCCTGCTTTATGCCTACATGCTGCCCACAGAAGCCTCGGGCCCCACTTTCCCAGCTGTGCAGGCCAGCGGACACCCTCCAGCTTTGTTGCCTTTGCTGACTCACCATGCCTATAACACAGGTACCTTATTACTGTATGTTTACCACTGGAGTACAGGAAGAAAGAGGAGCGGGCATGAATAGGAGGTCAGCATCAGTGTGATGTATTCAACCCTCTTCAAAGATAAACCCCAGTGCAGAAGTGTTGCTGTTTGGATTCCTGGTTCAGCTTCGAAACCTCCGAGTTACAGAACATGCGGTTGAAGTCGACAGTATTCCCCCCCTTTCACTGGAAACATGAATGTAATTCCGTGCTTCCTCTACTGTAACACATACTGGTCCCTGAACACTACTCATCAATCGTGGATCTCGTTTCAGTTTGCTGAACACCGATTCAGCCCAGAGAGAAAACTGTAAAGATTCATATTCCGTCAAATGACAGGTTTGAATACTTGAAACTGCAACTGTATTTCTTTGTGAGATTTATATCTGTGAGCAACTTGTCAAACAGTTTGCCTTGCGCTACAGTGTTGTCTGAAATCTCTAATTAACAATTAATCTGTCCTGTCCTCCTGGAATCAGCGTCCTTTCCAACTCAGTTAACTTAAAGAGATGATTTCAGGGTTGCAACTTTAAAAGCTTCCCCCCTGGGTTGCTATAACAAAAGCAAGTTCTCTTCTCTGTTCCTGTGGAGGAAATATTGTGTCGAAACAAAATGTACTGATTTACCCAATAACCCCATCACTATGACTGCCAGTGTATATGATATTTGATCTAATTGACAAGGGCTTCTTCTTGTAATAAATTAAAAAACTGTGGCCATATGATGGAGTCAATTTGAAAGTAAATAAAGAGAGAAGCCAAAGCAATTAATTTCAATAACTTCTTGATGGTTTTGTATCCTGAAACATATAAAAGATAAAAAAAACATATTGATTCTCTGTAGAAAGGACATGTTCAAATTCCTTTTTATGTTTTAGTTTCCCAACTGTTCATTACTGTTCATTCATATATTTCCATTCTATAATTGATCACGATCTGCAACTCAGAATGTATTATTTCCATTATCTCTAGGGAATTTGGAGGGCACACTTCAATATGCATTTTAATTAATAAATGTGATTAAGATATGTCGCTGATGGCTACATTTTTAGAAAAAAGGATCCTAAAGCCTGGAGGACTCTTGGGAGAAGGGAGGAATTAAGCTTTCATTTCCCACCTTGTTCGTAACCATCACAGTATACTTAATCATTTTGAAATACCTACATGTAGACTGTATTTCCATTTAATAAAATACATTGTCCTATTTAGCTTTATTTCACACTGGTTAATTCAAGACTTTGAACAACCCCAACAGATGTCTGTAGCACAGAGTTGATTTGGGCTGAGAATGTTATTATTGATGCAATGGCTCCTCAACACTACAGACAGTTTGGTTAATTGGGGCCAGACCCGGACTGTCAAACACGGGGCCCCTCGCCATCACTGGGGGGCCCTCACCACACCGGAGCTGCAGGCAAGTCATTTTTATACAACAGGCCCCCAGGCTCTTCTAAAACAGCAGCAGATAGAGCGAAACACGAGAGGATAGGCAAGATTGTCAGGTGCTGGAACATGTAGTGAGTTCAAACACTCATATGAGAGAGGTGCTTAGAGGAATTTTTACACGCCTCCCTTTCGACTTATCTTATCAAATCATAAAACTGGGAGTCGAATGATTTGAAAAGTGCACGCAATCCCCATCCGGAGATAAAACCGAGACTAGTCATCATAAAGCAATTTGTTTTTAACATGGACTATAAGATTACAGTGGCTGTAATACATAAATAAATCAATAAATACAAATAACATAATCATATACAAATAAAAAAGAAACAAATTGGAAGATTATCTATGGAGCTGTAAAATAAGAGATAGCAGGAAATGGCAAGATAATAATAATAATAAGGTTATGGCGCTTGGCTTGACGCTAGCTCTCAGAGAGATAACCAGAGAGAGTGAGCCACAGTATATCAAGATCCTCAAGATGCTCTATGACAAGGTGCTGCATGGGTCCCCAGAGATATGCAGATCAAAACAAGCAATGCTAGATATACAGGAGGGTTTTTTAAATATACGCCAAGCTTCCTGTGGTTGGAATACGGTAACTGCCATTCAGCATGTGAAGCGTTATCTTTAAAATTAGCAACATCCTGTTAACTGTGGTGCATTTCAGAAGGGGTTCCTTCATCTAACCGGTGAAGCCTCCAACAAGTCTTATTTTGAGCCGCCTACAGTGCTGCCATGAGACGTGCCTGGGAATGAAACAAGCACATTTGGAAATAGGAAGTCCTCGCCTTGGAAGTCATTAATTAATAATCAAAGTATGCTACACAGCGTACAGTTTTGAAACCCTGCAGATTTTTTTTAACCTCAAGCAATCTACTTGAAAATGTCAAGAGAAATGCAGTGGGAATATATGTATACAAGTGTGTGTGTGTGTGTGTGTGTGTGTGTGTGTGTGTGTGAGTGTGTGTAAACATATTGTGGCACAGCATAGGGTGTGAGCCGTACCCGTTGCTTAATCATTGTCCTGCTGAAAGGTGCACCAGTTATAAGTCTTTAGCACACTGAAACAAGTTGTCCTCTCGTCTGTGCCTACTCCACCCATTTTTCCTTCCACACTTTCCTTCCATAAGCTTACAAGTCCCTGCTGAGGAGACGCTTCACCACAGCATGATGCTGTGCCACCAGGCTGGACTGTAGGAATTGTGTTGACTGGCTTCCTTCTTTCCAACCAACCAAACAGGCCAGAGTTGTGGAGTGCTTGGGATATTGTTGTCACATGCACACTTTCACCAGTCTTGGCCATCAAAACCTGCAGCTCTTGGAAAGTTGCCATTGGCCTCTTTGGGAGCCTTTCTGATCCGTCTCCTTCTTGCTCAGTCATCCAGTTTGGAGGGACTTTTTAATAATCTTCTTGACTGCGTTCTATGAGATATTCAAGGCTTTTGATATATATGTTTATACCCATCCTGTGATCTGTTCCTTTCAACAGCTCTGTCCCAGAGTTCTTCTGAAAGCTCCTTGGTGCTCATGGTTGAGTCTTTGCTTTGAAATGCTTCACCCAGCAGAGAGAACCTCCAAGAGCTGCTGAAGTTATCCTGAAATCAGGAGAATCACTACACTCTTCGTACAAATGTGTTCAGAACAACACATTAAGGGCAACACATTTTGTGTTCAACTTAACACAGGTTGTGTGCAGGAATATGAGCACAAATAATGTGGTACTCACAATGTTACACAAGTGGGTGGTTAAACACCCACCTGTCCCTTTAACTAGAGACAATAGCCTGACCAAGTAAAAACTTCACTTCCCACAGGCCTCTGGTTCTATCTCTCCCCCCATTGGCTCATTCAAATCCTCCATTATCCAATTATCCAATCACAGCCTAGGCAGCACCTGTTGTTTACTTTGGGCAATCCTACTAACAGTGCGCTCAGATAGCTAAATACTTCGTTGCTGGGGTGGAAAGTAACGAATTACAACTACTCTTGTTCCTGTAATTGAGTAGCTTTTTCATGTACTTTTCGTGTGAAATTTGGTAATTTTACTTTTACTTAAGTATGTTTTGAGATAAGTATTGTACTTTGCTACTTTTAAAAAGGCATTCATTACAGAGTTCAAATTTTGTAGGCTGTCACAAAAAAAAAAAAAATGTGTGTAACCCAGTGTAATAATTCAATAGATATTTTTATTTTATTTTATGTACTTGTTATAATGTATACTGTTATGAATAAGCACCATGTTTTTTATTAAGTTGATGGTGTATTTATTATTTTTGTGTTTTAACATTTCTATGGTTTAGCCAATCGTGTTCACTTGCCATGTTGGATGTCCAATCAGTGCTCTGTGTCAAGGGGAAGGGGCGGAGAGGAGAGAGGAAAAGGGAAGAAGAACGAGAACAAGAGGGAGAAGAGTGCGTGATGATCTGGTGTCGAAATGTTTCACAAATATAGCATGGAAAATGCTGTAGTGTGTTATAATTGTGTCTGTAGTTACTGTCAAATCGAGAACCAAACTGATCCTAGAATAAGTAAGAATTATTTCTCAACTAAATATTCCTGTGTTGTGTTTATCCAGCCGCCATTAGCTAATGCAGTGAATGGACTCTTCACAGAGACTGAACAAGGTCTAGCTTGCTCAGTTGGACTGTGTGTTCATTTAAGTCGTCAGTGCGAAGATTCGTGGAAGTTACTAAAGAGGATGACACCAGATAGACCTCTGAGCCACCGGGAGTGCCTCTGGCTCCCAGGGAATCACCGCGGTCACGGGAGTGACTGACTTCTAACATTTCTGTGTTTACTGCTCTGTGTTGAGTGAAGAGGTCTTATATTTTTTGACCACCACGTACCCCAGCTATGAACAGGCCTGCAACATTTAAGCTGAAACATTTATACTGATTGGTGTAAGGTGTGAGCTCATATTGCCGGCTTATTTTGTACTTAGTGTTTTGTTATTTGATTTTTAAAAGAAAGAAAAAGAAGATAGAGTTTGGGAAGTTATATATATAAAGGTACATACACAAAAAGAGTGAGAAAGAGAACTATTTACAGAGGTAAATATTTTAAACCGTGTATTTGATCCTTTGGGAGTAATCGGTTGATTTGTGAAATTCATTGAATTCATATTGTTTATTTACATATTTGTTTCTTTGTATTTTATATTTCTAAAGACAACTGAAAATTGATTCCTTTTACCTAAATTTCAGTAAATTGTTAACTTTTTTATACTTGAGTGTTTTCAGTGTGTTAATTTGAGTTAACAAGGGTGATAGAAAGTTTTGAATTCTGATTGGTTAAAAAAAATCACAATTTACTTTCGATGAGCAAGTACACCATTATCTGTGTCTGTATCTGTTATCTGTATCTGTTCAACCAAATTATCTGTATCCATAGCCGTACTCAGAATGGGCGTGGCTTAAACTGGAAGTAGGGGGAGCAAACCAGAAATTTTTAATGTAAGCCTGAAATTGATATGGGTTGATCAGAAGTTGCTATATTTAGTAAAAAACTATTTACAGAACAGCCTATTTACAGTTTTTTATAAGCTTGAATTAATAAATGAATCGATGAACACATGAAGTATGAAGTAAAAAGCATGAACTACAGTTTTTTTTACTCTTTAAAAAATAAATTTAAACAGTGTAATGTTTCTGTGTGTGATCACCTTTCTTTCCACTGCCTAATGTTTTTATTTTGGGGGGGAATGGTATTTTTTATTTCTACACAAAGTAAAACACAATGTTAATTAATTATTTGGTGTGTGTGTGTGTGTGTGTGTGTGTGTGTGTGTGTGTGTGTGTGTGTGTGTGTGTGCTGTGCAGTCAAACATGTAGGCTATATATACACTCACCTAAAGGATTATTAGGAACACCATACTAATACTGTGTTTGACCCCCTTTCGCCTTCAGAACTGCCTTAATTCTACGTGGCATTGATTCAACAAGGTGCTGAAAGCATTCTTTAGAAATGTTGGCCCATATTGATAGGATAGCATCTTGCAGTTGATGGAGATTTGTGGGATGCACATCCAGGGCACGAAGCTCCCATTCCACCACATCCCAAAGATGCTCTATTGGCTTGAGATCTGGTGACTGGGGGCCAGTTTAGTACAGTGAACTCATTGTCATGTTCAACAAACCAATTTGAAATGATTCGACCTTTGTGACATGGTGCTTTATCCTGCTGGAAGTAGCCATCAGAGGATGGGTACATGGTGGTCATAAAGGGATGGACATGGTCAGAAACAATGCTCAGGTAGGCCGTGGCATTTAAACGATGCCCAATTGGCACTAAGGGGCCTAAAGTGTGCCAAGAAAACATCCCCCACACCATTACACCACCACCACCAGCCTTCACAGTGGTAACAAGGCATGATGGATCCATGTTCTCATTCTGTTTACGCCAAATTCTGACTCTACCATCTGAATGTCTCAACAGAAATCGAGACTCATCAGACCAGACAACATTTTTCCAGTCTTCAACTGTCCAATTTTGGTGAGCTTGTGCAAATTGTAGCCTCTTTTTCCTATTTGTAGTGGAGATGAGTGGTACCTGGTGGGGTCTTCTGCTGTTGTAGCCCATCCGCCTCAAGGTTGTACGTGTTGTGGCTTCACAAATGCTTTGCTGCATACCTCGGTTGTAACGAGTGGTTATTTCAGTCAAAGTTGCTCTTCTATCAGCTTGAATCTGTCGGCCCATTCTCCTCTGACCTCTAGCATCAACAAGGCATTTTCGACCCCCACAGGACTGCCGCATACTGGATGTTTTTCCCTTTTCACACCATTCTTTGTAAACCCTAGAAATGGTTGTGCGTGAAAATCCCAGTAACTGAGCAGATTGTGAAATACTCAGACCGGCCCGTCTGGCACCAACAACCATGCCACGCTCAAAATTGCTTAAATCACCTTTCTTTCCCATTCAGACATTCAGTTTGGAGTTCAGGAGATTGTCTTGACCAGGACCACACCCCTAAATGCATTGAAGCAACTGCCATGTGATTGGTTGGTTAGATAATTGCATTAATGAGAAATTGAACAGGTGTTCCTAATAATCCTTTAGGTGAGTGTGTGTGTATATATATATATATATATATATATATTAGTAATATTTAAAGCCTAAATAAAGCCTACATATATTGAAAGCTTTAATTTGTAATATTTATGAGCTATAGTGATAAAACTGTGTTAGGTCAGCCATTTAAAAATTGATAATAATGTACTGTACTTGTATGTTCAGCAAATAATGTGTGTGTGTGTGGGGGGGACGACTGGTTTTATTATTTTCTTAAATTAACTGATGGTGTAAAGCTGGCTGATTTATGCACACATTCACACACAGCATTCAGCCTTGTGGCTTTATTGTTGAAGTCGGATGTTTTACCGAGGTAGGAGCGAGCGGCAGCAGCAGTGAGAGTCCCGAGCTGTAACCTGCACTACAGCGCGTCCAGTTCGAGCCCAGTCCTCACAGTGACTCGGCAGAATTTATGATAGATGACATTTTAAGAGAGAAGAGTCGAGCTGACGGAGAGGCTGCTGTGACGAGGCGAGATCACGTCTGTGTGGCAGCAGAACTGCAGCGGTCTGTGTCGGCGAGGAGGCGGAGCTCTGTGTGTAGCTGGCCTAGAAAGATGTGGACAGACACAGCTAGCAGCTGCTAGTACTACCCAGTGAGGATTTTTCTTCATCACGAGTACGGATATTGACACATTTCACTCGGAAGATACTCGTAAAAAGTTAATTATCCGTACCGGATACTTGTTTCAGCCGAGTACTGTCTCAACCCTATAAATAACCACACGAAAACTAAACAAATTGGAAAAATGTTGATTAATAAGAACTCAGGGCGCTCCCTTATATATCTGTAAAGGAAAGGGTTAAAAGCACTACATAATGTGGAGGCACCGCTGGGATCCTTGAGTGTCCTGTCACAGTTGTGTGCAGCAAAAGAAGAACCAAAACAAGTTTCAGTAGTCATATAACTGTCACTGCGTGACAATGACTGCTCATTCTCTGGTGGGTGAGCTTAGACGATGGTGTAGAGGAGAAATTATTAATGAAGCACATGCGCTAATGATAATTGTCCCTGAAGATATTGACATTTCTCGGATTGAAAACACCTTCCAAGCTGTTAAAAGTCTGGGGCGAGTACGCATGAGAGGATGAATGTACAACAGCAGACTGGATATTTTGGCTGTTTTATGTGAATGTAAAGAAGTTGTAGACCCTTCCAAAGTCCCTCCTGACACGAAGTCCAGTTTCACAAAGTGCTCCCCCTAGTGCAATGCCTACTGATTTGCATAATGATAGTAATGATAGCAATGTTCAGACATTGTTGGGCACACATGATGGCTCCGCTGAGTCCATTATTCGTGCGGTAGGGGACTTGCTATCTTAAATAGAGAAACCACTGGGTGATAGCAGTAGTTATGGTCGCCTCTGCGTTTTCTCTGGGACAGTACCAACTCCCACTGGGGATGAGCCTTTAGAACATTGGCTCGAGCAAGCTCATCTTATGGTAGAGGAAAGCGATTGCTCTGCCAAAGAGAAAAGACGCAGAATTATGGAGAGCTTACGAGGTCGTGTTAGCTATAGTAAAAGCCGTTTGAGCAACCAATGCTGATCTTAAACCAGAACAGTACTTGGAGGTCATTGAAAGTACTTTTGGTACTGCTGAATTGGGGGAAGAGCTATATATTGCTTTTAGGTTGATGCAGCAACAACCCAGTGAGAAACTTTCTGACTTTCTTAGAAGCAGAAGTGTACAGTTAGCAGACAGAAATTCAGACCTTAAAAACTTTAAAAGAGTTGAAGGATCTAAAAGCTATGTTCGCTTCTATGGCAGCCATCCCTCACACAGCTGTGAAAGATGAAGCATGTCCACTCATGAAAACTACAACATTAGAAAGTTGTCTCAACTCCGAAGTGACAGCACTGAAAAAACAGGTCACAAGACTGCAACAGAAAGTGCAAGGTAAAAGGCTCAATGCACCTGTCGTATCCTTACCTGTGGAGACACAGAATTACAGAATTGTAATAGTACATCTAAGCTGAATAAGTCGAGAGAGGCAGATTAATATTACTGCTACTACTGTGGGGAAAGCAGACATTTTGCAGCAAAATGCAAAAATCCTGAAAACCAAGCCAAATCATTCAAAGGTTAATCCAGTCACTGAACAAAGTAAAAGGTAGAGACTTGCCCTCACCTGAGCCAGATGCCCACACCAATGACTGTTAAGTAAAGAGGAGTGCAGTAGGCATACAAAAACAAAGGCACCTTCCAGAGGGGTTGGTTGGCCCAACGTCTATTGTCCAGTTGAAAGTGAATGGACAGGCACAAGAAGCCTTGCTAGACAGTGGCTCGCAAGTAACAAACATTTTCAAAGCCTGGTACAAACGGCATCTATCTGGCATTCCCATCCACCCTGTCACCGGTTTGACCATTTGGGGCTTAAGCGAGTCCAGTTATGCCTATTTGGGTTATGTGATGGTAGACATCGAGTTCCCAGCAAAAATCACAGGATCTCAGGAAACCCTTTCAGTCCTGGCCTTGGTCTGTCCAGGACCGTGTAGTCCAGACCAAACCCCGATTATTCTGGGCACTAATACTAACCTGTTCAAGCGCTTGGCCTGGCTGTGTAGAGAAAGTGCTGGGGTGGACATTGCGCAGACATTGGGCATTAATGTTGGTCCCGTTTCCAAAGACTCATCGTGTGACACAACTAAGGTCTCCAGTGAAGAAGATGAAGTGGGCAGTGTACAGTGGCCTCAGGTAGAGTTAAAAGAGCCATTGGGAGAAGAGGTTCTGCTTGTAGAGGCTTCTCCACATGCCACACTTCCAGTTGGAGTGTTACTGCAGCCTATGGTAGTGTCACATTCTGAAATGGATGTCAACCATTTTCCTGTACTGATGCATAATGAATCCATGAAGGAATCCCCAACTCCATTTGCAGAAATGCAGCCCCAAACTTGCAAGGTACCTCCACCATGCTTCACCAGTGCCTGCAGACCCTCATTCATGTATTGCTCTCCAGCCCTTCGGCAAACAAATTGCCTTCTGCTACAGCCAAATATTTCTAATTTTGACTCATCTTTCCAGAGCACCTGCTGCCATTTTTCTGCTCCCCAGTTCCTGTGTTTTCGTGCATAGTTGAGTCACTTGGTCTTGTTGCCACGTCTGAGGTATGGCTTTTTGGCCACAACTCCTCCATGAAGGCCACTTCTGACCAGACTTCTGGCTGGCACTGATGAGCTGATGGCACTGCGGGACATCTTCCGATTGTAAAGGAAAGTAAGCATGATGTGTCTTTCATCTGTTGCAGTAAGTTTCCTTGGCCGACCACTGCATCTACCGTCCTCAACGCTGCCCGTTTCTTTGTGCTTCTTCAAAAGAGCTTGCACAGCACATCTGGAAACCCCTGTCTGCCTTGAAATGTCTGCCTGGGAGAGACCTTGCTGATGCAGTATAACTACCTTGTGTCTTGTTGCTGTGCTCAGTCTTGCCATGGTGTATGACTTTTGACAGTAAACTGTCTTCAGCAACCTCACCTTTTTAGATGAGTTTGGCTGTTCCTCACCCAGTTTTATTCCTCCTGCACAGCTGTTTCTGTTTCAGTTCATGATCGTGTTTCTACCTACATATTGAATTGATGATCATTAGCACCTGTTTGGTATAATTGTTTAATCATACACCTGACTATATGCCTACAAAATCCCCAACTTTGTGCAAGTGTACCTAGAAGAATTGATGCTGTTTTGAAGGCAAAGTGTGGTCACACCAAACATGGATTTTCTCTCAGCCCTCCTAAAAATAATACAACATAGAATCCAAGAATGAAGAAGTAACTCCGCAAAACACTGTCAGCAACTACCCCCCCACCCCCAGCTCTTACAACGGAAAAAAACACCATCCAAACTAACCCATCCCCCCACCAATCCTGGACAACATTTTGAAGCCTCCCTAACACTTCTAGAAATGTCACTGCTTTTCACTACATATTTTTCAAACCCAAACACAACTACATCCACACAACAATGACAATCTGTGTCATAAGTGCCAGATAACTGCTAATTTGCAAACCTGGACCACTTATTTATACAACAGTGATGAATCACTTCCAACTGTTAAAATTCAGTTATCCATTTATACAGGACAAGGGTAGGGTACATTTATGAATTCTATTGAACTAATGATATATTAAATAACCTGATAGTAACTGGACTCTATTAATGGTTTCGTGTCTGTTATAAACAAATTGAAGACAACATTCATAACTGTGTTATTACACAGCTATAAAAGGTGGGGTCAATTTCTTCAGGCATAAGATACTAAATGGTGTGGTGCGTTAGTTCAGGATCAATCAGCTGTGCCAGCCATACCTTTATTAACTCTATTATTAACCGTAATGCTAATATGACTTAATATATGTTTAATATACCTCTGATACACGTTTAGCACATAAAAACACATCAGATGTGTTTTTTTCTTTAAACAATAGTATAGTATAGTGCTGTATAGTGTTATCTAGGGTTACCTGGAGAACCATTTATTTAGAAACCTCCTTACAATCATGAACCACTTTGGTGTTTTGTGTTTTTGTGATGTTTTACAGGTTTTGAAACAAGAGCACATTGAGTTAAATGCTTTTGCCTGTAGTGAGCGCATTACACTGTCGCGAGACAGATCTGCCATTATTAGAGCTTTTAAATCTATTTCTAGTGGGGCCATAATGTTATTGCACTCGTGAGGTAAGTTTGCTCTCCGGAGCCTTTCAGGATATTGCAGTGGAATTGGTTTCCCTCGAATCTCCGAGTGAAATGAACAAGCTATCGTGCTATCGTAGATTTGCATATCCTGTTGTTTGGGGCCTGAAAGCCCAGCATACCAATATCTCCCACTTTTAAAACTGCTCCAGACATGATATCAAAGACACATGTCTGCTATCTCAATGGTGCAGGGCTCACTTCTGTGCAGAAAAGGAAGTGTAGATCTGAAGAAATTAGAATAATTGAAAAGAAGATATGTTTAAAATATATATTTTTCTTTTAAATCTGTTGAAATGATATAGAAAATAAATCACAAAATTAAATTAAATGGGTCCCCTTCCACGAAAAGCATTTGAAACCTATCTCCTTATGTATATTTACCACAACTGCAGGTATCCTTTGAGACAATTACAAAATGTGCCGTTCACAATCATGATTAAGTCAATATTATATCATCACTGACTGATCTGAGTTTGGGTTAATATCATATAAAAATGAACATATCATGCCTGCGTCTCTTCCATCCATAAAGCAACATGGAACAGCTCGATATTTAATCATGCTTTCGCTTAACAGCACGGATGACAAAGGAAGTGTAAGTGGAATACATATTACAAAGTGCAGAACCACAAACGCAATAAGGGTTGATTCAGTGGCTCTAAAAAACAAACACACACACACACAACCTACCGCACAGAATTAATCAGTTATTGCTTTTGTGTTTCTCCTGCAATAAAACCGTTTATGTTGAAAGAATCAATACCTTATTGTTTTCTGTCCCTATTAATATCCCTCCACTGCTTAGGTTCAGGTACATGCTTTCGTGAGAGGTAAGTCAAACATATTGGAAATATCTTGTAGGTTTAAATAAAATAAAATAAACAATTACAGCAGATATCATTTCAATACTGTCAGTGGGATCTAGGGCGAGGAATATCTCAGAATCCAATTCTCAACAGCACACCCCAGCCTCAAAGACTTATACTGCTTCCTGATTTGTATGCTCGTTATCTCCTGGATGAGTTCAGTTTTTGCTCGTGGAGATTTTCACTGCAGTTATCAGCCTCACACCGACTGAGATCTGCCTGAGTTGTGAGGAATGTGTGCCAGCACTGTCTGTGTGGCGAATGTTAATGGAGACTCGGTTTGTTCTCATTCTGGGGTTTAATGATACATGAGCAAACTTTGTAACTTGAGTAGCTTGTGGTTTAAACCTATGTTTAATCACCACCACTAACCTCAGAATCAATCATTAATAAGAAGGGACAACAGTGAATATCTGATCAGAGCTGCAGATTTATTGTAGGGATTTGAAATCAAACCTAAGGGTAGAAGAGGTGTCCAGAAGTGTGTCCATTCCCAAAAGCGTCCAATCAATTTTGCTTGGATGGACTCAGTGTATTTGGTACTGAGTAAGTGTCTTAATACTGCTTTTTGTGAATTATCAGCCAAAGGGGAACATTTTAAAAGCTTTTTTCTTTTTTCCTTCTTGTTTTCACACTGTTTCGTAAATCATTCCTCAAAAGGCAAAGCTGCTGTTTGCCTGACACGTGCCAGAGTGTGTAAAATTGCCACAGACACTTGTCAGAAAGGAGCTGAGAAGAAAACTATTTTTTTTGCTTTGGGATCAAATTAATTGTTTTCCAATTCCTCAGCCAAATGATGACAGCAAAGCCTGAAATTGAGTTTTGGCACTTTTGGGAGGCTCAGACAGACATGTTGGGCACAGAAACATGTTTCTCTATCTAGGCCTGGACCAAATCAAGACTTTGACCTGCCAGCATTAGACTTTTGATATAGTATTTTCATTTTCATGAAAGCAAACATCTCACCAAACATTGAAAAATGGGGAAATATATGTGTTGTGGTTTTAATTCAAATACAGTTAGGTCTATTAATATTTGGACATTTTGATATTTTTAAGTATGTTTGGAGACTTTGTGTTTTAATGAACCTGTACATAATCATTGTGATTTTCCTTGTCTGTCTTTGCATTGTAAATCCCCACTTGTATGCCGTCCCTAAGTTAAGCAAGGGTAACCTATAAAAGCAATGCCTTCACTTCCTGTTTGAAAGTAACTGAAGTCTTGCTTGCATGCTTTCCAAATGCTTCATCTTTTGAATGACTTTGAGATCTAAAGTGGCTTGGATTAGTCATAGGCAAAGTTACAGGCTGCAGTGTCATTTGCTACCCGAAGGTCTATGAGGTTGCTACACAATACTGTCTAAATATTGGTGGCTCGGTGCCTTGTATGTCTGGCATAAATAAATGACAAACACTTGAATGGTAAGTAGGTCAACAGAGCAAGGTGACCAAATAAAAGCTGCAATCTGAACCAAATGCAAGCCTGCCACCCCCTTTCACTGCATCTTGTTCATTTTCACCATTTCACCCCTCAGAATGGAAGCAATGAGGAACTACACACAATACAAATGCCCTCCACTTACAAATGACAATGGACATACTTCCAAAGTGTTCACATAAAGAAAGATTTTTTGAAACACAATTGCAAAAACAAAACTCGACCCCAATATTAGCACACGCTTGGCTTTTAATTCTAGCATTGCTGATATGTATTACTTATTTATACCCTTATGCAAGTTAACCCTGGTGTATTCATTATTTGCGATTTGCACTTTAAACACACACAACATCTGACTGGTTTTTACCATCGATTTACATTGATTTCCCATGAGTCACTGTGCTTTATTGCACTATGGGAATACCATGATACACAAAGATCAGGCATGTCTACTATGGTACTACTATGTAGTAAAGCACTGCTATGGCATGTTAAAACCATAGGAATCCACTGAACAACTATGCTCCACCCATAGTTAAAACTAGAAAAAGTGTCACAATTCTATTTCCCAGGGGAAACTTACATAAGGGAACTGCTTTAACAATAATGCCAGCAGCTAGGAAGTGGGGGGGGGGGCACTACCCAGAGATGTGCTGTAGCTGTCAATTGGGTCAGACAGTAGATTCATGCATATTCTCTTTGGTGGCTGTATTTGGAAGGACAGACGTATCAGACAGGGTCAGGGTGCTGGGGTCTCAGAAACGAGCAATATATGGATTGTGGACTAAAACATATTTAAAATACATCCCATGAGTTTTACATATACAAGACATTGTGGCACAAGATAAATATGTTTGTTCTGTATGGGTACACACTACACAATGTCTACCCTCAGAAAATGACATCCCAGGATCCTGTACTTCCACGTTTACTGCTTACAGATCTGTAGTGTTTCTTTTCTGTGAACTCTGAGATCCAAGCAAATAAGAAGTAGATTAAACTTCGTATTTTTAAAATAGATTTTCACTTGTGACACGGCTCCAGAGATGTGGACACAATTTATGTTCAAAGGAGTTTGGGAAAGCAGCCCCTGGTGAGGGAAGAACCTGCTGGTTTTTCCAGCTGAGAGGTAGGAACCTAAATATGAAACTTTGCGGCCCCAGTACATTATACTTCTAACAACTATAATGCTTGCATTTGCACTGGATATCACCTCCAGTCAACGGGTTCATGTGTGAGGATGTTTGATTCTCCAAAGCTTCCTCTGTAATGACTGAAAAGCATCACTCCTGCTGTGAGGAGTCAGTCCATGGAATAAATAAAGTAAAAAGCAGCTGGTATTGGAAGAGATAAATTGCTCAAAGGTATTCCCATGTATGGCTATGGGCAAATAAACCAGAGATTTGGAGCACATTTTTGCCTTCCACTGCAGAAACATTGTTGTTTGTGCTTGGAATTGATAGTTTTATTCTGTTTAAATTTAGTTGATAGTTTTCCTACCTTCCTTGGAAAAAGTCAATCATAGATTGCTTTGACCATTTGATGAAACTGGGCAGAACGGTTTCTTTAATGCAATTTCTTTCTTGTTGCATTCTCTAGTATCCCTCTGTTTGATTCTTGTTCAACTCCACTTAACAATACTTGATCTGTTCACAATTTATTGATGCTAAAATTGTTTCCAGATAGACCAGTTGAGAGCAGATTCTGAATAATTCATTTCGGAACGGGTCTCAAAACCCTAATAAATAATCTCGGACAAGGACAGAGAATTTTCTATAGAGGCACAGTGTTTTTGAATGAGTTATGCATCATGTGGTAATATCTAATATTCAAGTTATTTGCAGTTAGGTAGCAGGAGATACAGGAAAGTGCAGAAACGGTATCAATCTATGTTTTCTATTGAGTTTCATGACTAGCGTCTTCATCTACTTGATGCAAAACATCCCATTTGAAAGGACAGATCGCAGTCTGTATCATCAAACGCCTTTCCTAAACATAAAGTGTGTACTGTTTAGGTTAACAAGAACATTTTATTTTTAAATGTTTAAGATGGGTTTAGCGATACAGAGTGGAAACCATTTAGTTATTGTGGTTGTTTTTAATTCTATGATCTTCTTAACTAGTTGATGATCATTTCAAACATCTACTTTTCAGAGGGGTGTCAAACTGAACTGTGGGGAATACAGACGGTACAAACAGAAGTCCAATGCAGTAAATATTTTTAAAACAAAGTCATGATGCATTTGTTTACAACAGGAGCCTGTAAGTGTTGCCTCGCATCACTGCACTGCGATTAACGGATAATTGAAAGTTAACATCATTGTTTTTTTGTGGTGTTTTTTGTTGGCTTGCATTGCAAATGATCTGGATAATTCCATGATACATTATTCATTCCAGCTCCCTACTGGAAGAAACCCCAACAACAATCAAAAACCTGTTGCTTCATTGACCTTTGCATGCAAAAAATAGAATATAAAAATTCAGTATATTAAACATGCCTTAGAAACATTTATCAAGGTTAGGTCATGGCACTCCCATTCTTTAGTGTTAGAATTCCTCAATACAGTCATGTTGAACCAGCAAAAACTATTTAAAACCATGTACTAAGGTAAACATGCATAACAGATCATGTGAAACAAAGAAACCCTATCTTAATCATGGGCGTCGCTAGACCTCTTTTACTGGGGCATGTGCCCCAGTATAAATCTGCTGTGCCCCAGTAAAATCTCAAGTTTGAGTTTTAACAATTTACTTTATTTGTCAGTGCTTTCATTTAGATTGATACTCCCGGAAAAAATAAATGGATCTAAATGCAACGCAGTAACCCAATCAACGCTTGTAAAAGCAACGCAGTTTAACCGAAAACACAAACTGATGCATGTGCGCCTGTGTGCTGCTGTAATAGGCCAGTGTCGGCACATAAGTCAGAATTGAGGTAGGTTTTGTTATTTGCATATACAGTGTGTGCTTTTTATGCCGTAAAACATTTTGAGAATGTTCATGTACAGTATGTTGAAGATACTTAAATAAATATTTTAATAAAGATGAATATCTCTACATGTTTAACTTTCCCAGTACTTGTTGCAGTGTAGGAACAGTGGGTTAAGCAAGGGAAGTTTGTATAGTGCATTGTGCTGCACACCTCTTGCATGCTGCAGGCTTTCAAGAACAAATAAAGCGATTTGAGTAATGGGGGGCCTGTGCCCCAGTAGAGCTTTATATCTAGCAACACCCCTGATCTTAATACTAGTATAGAAACAGGATGACTTATGTTTCTGTAAAATAGTTTGGTAGTTCTTTAAAGGCCGCTTGCTTCCCAAGTGTCTGTACCACTGCAGGGTACAAGTGTACAGAACAGAATGAAATGCAGGAGGGGAAAGAAACCAAATTCGGGCTGCTGTCAGGCTGGTGCCTTTCGAAGACTTGACCTGAGGAAGTTCTTCCACATGATGTCATCTTTAGCCCGGTTAGAAAGTTCAAGGATGTGTCACTGGTGGCCTGGGAGAGCCTGAAAAGTGCTAATCATAATTCCTGCCTAGAACGCATTTGTTTTGCCGATAACTCTTGTTTTGTTTTTTTGTTTTTTACTACCCTGTGATTTAAAATACAAAACCAACGAATATCTCATGTGAAATTAAATTAACAACTCTGATCAAGACCTATATATAAAAAAACCTAAGAGAAACAATAAGTATTTTAATATGATTTACAATAAGAAATTGTGCCTGTAAAACAGAAACTCAAGGTTGATCGACTACAATTTGAAAATACTGTGTTTGTGTAAGTGTGTACATGGGTTACTCGTTTTCATGTCAAGGTTATTGAAGACAAGCAAGTATACATGGTTTTCCTTAGCAGAGAAACATATCTATGAACATGTTGTTGTTCAACGGCAATGCAACAAATAAAATAATGCCAGGTTAAAAACAAATGACGTCCAATAACGGTTATAGCTGACGACAGCACACCATAGATATATCTGTTTCTATCCAGAGATCAGTATGGCATTTAAATTCTGCACTTGTATGTAATTTCTGCATCTGTTTTCAATCACAATATCTTACTTTCTGTAATTACTATAATTATCTACTGGCATCTCTCTGCATCTACATTTAACTAGTGTTTCAATATGATTATTTACTTCTAAAAAGTTACCTACATTGATTTCTTGTATCAAAGGCAAAGTCACACAGAAGTGCAATGATTGGATTTGCAATTTAGACATTTTTTAAGTCATGTTGAGCGGGGCATTGAGCCTGTAAATGCTGTTAAATTTAGCATGAAGGGAGTCTCTAGCAATGTCTGCACACAAACTGGGGGCTTTAGGAGGGATTGTAAACACTGAGAGACATTTTAGAGAGCTTTAAACAGTCCCCGATCGGTGCCACATTGTTGTTGCTGACAGTTTTGTGGGAGGAAAGATGTATTGATCAATTTGTTAGGAAGCTGTAGATCAGGTCTTTGTAGACATCTGTACAATCTATACCTTTCAATTAGCAAATGATTTAAGAGCTGGGATATACAGGTAATTTGACTTCTCTTCTGAATAACGACTGCAACGAAGTCATTAAAACCTCAGCAGGGATGAAAAGCAGTTTCCTTTTTGACCCACCCCTGCTGTAGAGGGTCTGGTGCTTAGTTGGTGTCACGGTCTCACCTGCTATTCTCTCCCGAGTATTAATCCCTGTGCTTCTCTCTCTCAGTTCCTGGATCAATCAGTCACATTACATTCCTTCCATTCACATGCACTTGTTCTGTCTTTCCCCTCTCCCCATTGGTCTTTCACCCTTTACCCAGTCATCCCATTCTCCTTAACACAGTATATAAACCCCTTTGTTCCATAGTCTAATCGCTAAGTCTTGCATTCTCTCCTGAATCATTTCTGAGCGCTATTCCTTGTTTACCTACCGTGTTCCGACTCCTGTTTTCCTGTCCTTGACCACCTCTTTTGGATCTCCCAGTTTAACCTGTTTGCCTGATCGATCGACCCTGAACTGTTCCTGTTTTCCCTTCTGGATTTCCCCTCTTGGATTGTTTGCCTTTCTGCTTTGCTACTAGAGCGCCTGCACTTGGATCTATCCACCTTGCCTTCGAGGACGTTACAGAAGACTTAGCCACTACAATGGGTCCAGCGGCTCTACCAGACGTATCTGCAGCTTTGTCAGCTCAAGGAACCTTGCTGGGTCAACACGATCAAATGCTGAGACAAATAGAAGCCACCTTGGATCAAGTCCTCAAGAAGCTACCTGTAGAAGCCTAAATTAAGTTTATCAATGGGGTAATATGTAGGGCAACAATCATTTACACAGTTTGTTGATTTAGAGGAGTGCTAGGAAAATGTTTTACAGTGTTTACTGTGTATACATGGTTCATAAATATAAATATGATGGCTCTCCCGACCACTGTGAAGGTTTTATTCTACAGTGCTCTCTCTACTTTTCACACCAATCATTTCCCTCTGATGAAGCTAAAATAGCATTCATTATAACACTGCTCACTGGAAGAGCACTTCAGTGGGCCTCTGCAGTCTGGGCTCGCCAGGGGGAGGTAACCCGGTCTCTCTCAACATTTCTTTCACATTTCAAGGATGTTTTCCATCACCCAACAGCTGGGAAAGATGCTGAGGAACAACTTCTCTCTCTTCGTCAGGGAAATTCATCAGCCGCAGATTATGCTCTGAAGTTCCGGACCCTGGCGGAGATAAGCGGATGGGGTGAGCGCTCTCTCATCACTTGGTCTTGGTTTGAATGATGATCTACAATCTGAATTAGCCTGTAAGGGCGAGGCACTCACCTTGGAACCCCTGATCCAGCTTGCCATCCGTTTAGATAACCTTATAAAAAAGAGAGGGAAACGTTCCATGTCCTCCACATCTAAGTCATTTACTAGACCTCTTCTCCAGGCCAGCCATGTACCTGAATCTGAACCAATGCAATTAGGAAGAAAAACAAAGAAGATTTCAACAATGTCTCTGTCTTTATTGTGGACAGTCGGGACATTATCGTGATTCCTGTCCTAATCGTACTGGATCCTCCTCGGCTTCCCTAGAGAAATCTGTGAGTACTGAACTTTGTCCCTTGGTTACTCCTGCACAATGTACACTCACCTAAAGGATTATTAGGAACACCATACTAATACTGTGTTTGACCCCCTTTCGCCTTCAGAACTGCCTTAATTCTACGTGGCATTGATTCAACAAGGTGCTGAAAGCATTCTTTAGAAATGTTGGCCCATATTGATAGGATAGCATCTTGCAGTTGATGGAGATTTGTGGGATGCACATCCAGGGCACGAAGCTCCCGTTCCACCACATCCCAAAGATGCTCTATTGGGTTGAGATCTGGTGACTGTGGGGGCCAGTTTAGTACAGTGAACTCATTGTCATGTTCAAGAAACCAATTTGAAATGATTCGACCTTTGTGACATGGTGCATTATCCTGCTGGAAGTAGCCATCAGAGGATGGGTACATGGTGGTCATAAAGGGATGGACATGGTCAGAAACAATGCTCAGGTAGGCTGTGGCATTTAAACGATGCCCAATTGGCACTAAGAGGCCTAAAGTGTGCCAAGAAAACATCCCCCAAACCATTACACCACCACCACCAGCCTGCACAGTGGTAACAAGGCATGATGGATCCATGTTCTCATTCTGTTTACGCCAAATTCTGACTCTACCATCTGAATATCTCAACAGAAATCGAGACTCATCAGACCAGACAACATTTTTCCAGTCTTCAACTGTCCAATTTTGGTGAGTTTGTGCAAATTGTAGCCTCTTTTTCCTATTTGTAGTGGAGATGAGTGGTACCCGGTGGGGTCTTCTGCTGTTGTAGCCCATCCGCCTCAAGGTTGTACGTGTTGTGGCTTCACAAATGCTTTGCTGCATACCTCGGTTGTAACGAGTGGTTATTTCAGTCAAAGTTGCTCTTCTATCAGCTTGAATCAGTCGGCCCATTCTCCTCTGACCTCTAGCATCAACAAGGCATTTTCGCCCCCACAGGACTGCCACATACTGGATGTTTTTCCCTTTTCACACCATTCTTTGTAAACCCTAGAAATGGTTGAAGCAACTGCCATGTGATTGGTTGATTAGAAAATTGCATTAATGAGAAATTGAACAGGTGTTCCTAATAATCCTTTAGGTGAGTGTATGTTCCATGCCAGTTTTCAGTTTGGTTCCAAACAAGTGTTTTTGTCTGCACTCATAGATTCGGGGTCCACGGGGCACTTCATAAATAGAAGAACTGTTGAACGATTGAAAATTCCACTGGTGCCAACTGAGCAGTTACCTTTTCTAGTGATCGATTCACTTGGAGTTGACATTATACTTGGATTCCCATGGAATCATCACAATCTAGTCATTTCCTGATCTGAAGAGGACATTATCTCTTGGGGTCGTCATTGTTCCTCTCATTGTTTGTCTTCACCTTGCAGAGCTACTCACGTTGAAAGTCCTCTCCTCTCTACGCCGCCTGAGATTCCACCTAAGTATCAGGACCTGGCCGCCGTTTTCAGCAAAGCTCGAGCGTCCTCCCTACCTCCACATCGCCCATGGGACTGCGCCATTGATCTCCTTCCAGGCACTTCTCCTCCCCGGGGACACATTTATCCTCTTCCCTTCCAGAGTCGTAGGCCATGGAAGACTACATTCAAGAAGCCTTGGCTCAGGGCATCATCTGTCCTTCTACATCACCTGCTGCGGCTAGTTTCTTTTTTGTCGCAAAGAAGGATGGTAGTCTACGACGTTGTATTGATTACAAGGGGCTCAATGCCATAACTGATTAATATCGTTATCCTTTGCCCTTAGTTCTGGCGGCCCTGGAACAAGTCAAAGGAGCCCGTTATTTCACGAAGTTGGATTTGCGCAGTAATTTAATCCGGATAAGAAAAGGGGATGAGTGGAAGACTGCATTCATTACTAATACTGGACATTACGAGTATTTAGTAATGCCTTTCGGCCTGGTCAATGCACCCTCAGTCTTCCAAGCTTTTGTCAGTAAGATGCTGCGGCCCTATCTCCACCGTTTTGTAATTGCTTACAGTGAGGGAAAAAAGTATTTGATCCCCTGATGATTTTGTACGTTTGCCCACTGACAACGAAATGATCAGTCTATAATTTTAATGGTAGGTGTATTTTAACAGTGAGAGACAGAATAACAACAAAAAATTCCAGAAAAATGCATTTCAAAAAAGTTATAAATTGATTTGCATGTTAATGAGGGAAATAAGTATTTGACCCCTTCGACTTAGTACTTGGTGGCAAAACCCTTGTTGGCAATCACAGAGGTCAGACGTTTCTTGTAGTTGGCCACCAGGTTTGCACACATCTCAGGAGGGATTTTGTCCCACTCCTCTTTGCAGATCCTCTCCAAGTCATTAAGGTTTCGAGGTTGACGTTTGGCAACTCGAACCTTCAGCTCCCTCCACAGATTTTCTATGGGATTAAGGTCTGGAGACTGGCTAGACCACTCCAGGACCTTAATGTGCTTTTTCTTGAGCCACTCCTTTGTTGCCTTGGCTGTGTGTTTTGGGTCATTGTCATGCTGGAATACCCATCCACGACCCATTTTCAATGCCCTGGCTGAGGGAAGGAGGTTCTCCCAAAGATTTGACGGTACATGGCCCCGTCCATCGTCCCTTTGATGCGGTGCAGTTGTCCTGTCCCCTTAGCAGAAAAACACCCCCAAAGCATAATGTTTCCACCTCCATGTTTGACGGTGGGGATGGTGTTCTTGGGGTCATTCCTCCTCCTCCAAACACGGCGAGTTGAGTTGATGCCAAAGAGCTTGATTTTGGTCTCATCTGACCATAACACTTTCACCCAGTTCTCCTCTGAATCATTCAGATGTTCATTGGCAAACTTCAGACGGGCCTGTACATGTGCTTTCTTGAGCAGGGGGACCTTGCGGGCGCTGCCGGATTTCAGTCCTTCACGGCGTAGTGTGTTACCAATTGTTTTCTTGGTGACTATGGTCCCAGCTGCCTTGAGATCATTAACAAGATCCTCCCGTGTACTTCTGGGCTGATTCCTCACCGTTCTCATGATCATTGAAACTCCACAAGGTGAGATCTTGCATGGAGCCCCAGACAGAGGGAGACTGACAGTTATTTTGTGTTTCTTCCATTTGCGAATAATCGCATCAACTGTTGTCACCTTCTCACCAAGCTGCTTGGCGATGGTCTTGTAGCCCATTCCAGCCTTGTGTAGATCTACAATCTTGTCCCTGACATCCTTGGACAGCTCTTTGGTCTTGGCCATTGTGGAGAGTTTGGAATCTGATTGATTGATTGCTTCTGTGGACAGGTGTCTTTTATACAGGTAACAAGCTGAGATTAGGAGCACTCCCTTTAAGAGAGTGTTCCTAATCTCAGCTCGTTACCTGTCTAAAAGACACCTGGGAGCCAGAAATCTTGCTGATTTATAGGGGATCAAATACTTATTTCCCTCATTAACATGCAAATCAATTTATAACTTTTTTGAAATGTGTTTTTCTGGATTTTTTGTCTCTCACTGTTAAAATACACCTACCATTAAAATTATAGACTGATCATTTCTTTGTCAGTGGGCAAACGTACAAAATCAGCAGGGGATCAAATACTTTTTTTTCCTCACTGTATATTGATGATATCTTGGTCTATTCCTCTTCTCTCTCCGAACATATCTCGCAGGTGCGACTGGTGCTGCAATGTTTGCTGAAAAATGGACTTTATATTAAAGCGGAGAAATGTGATTTCATTGTCAACGAATGGCTTTCCTGGGGTACATCATTGATGCGAAGGGAGTTCATATGGATCCAGAAAAGGTGAGAGCAGTTACGGAATGGCCTCAACCTCGAACTGTTAAAGAGTTGCAACCTTTCTTGGGTTTTGCTAACTTCTACCGTCATTTAATCCGTAACTTTAGTTTGGTTGCCTCTCCGTTAACCTCTTTATTAAAAGGATCTGCTCGAAGTCTATCTTGGTCAGAAGCCACAGAAGCTGCATTCAAGAAACTCAAGGCATTGTTTACTACTGCCCCAGTCCTCAAACACAATGATCCTTACCTTCCTTTTATCGTAGAAGTGGATGCCTCAGAAACCGGAGTAGGAGCAGTACTTTCGCAACAACACGGACAACCATCCAAGCTTCATCCTTGTGCTTTCTTTTCTAAGAAACTATCACCAGCGGAGAGGAACTACGACATTGGAAAACGAGAACTCTTGGCAGTGAAGTTGGCATTCGAGGAATGGAGACATTGACTGGAGGGTTCTAAAAGCCCCTTTGGATCATCGAAATTTGGAATACATCCAGGCAGCTAAAAGACTCAATCCTCGTCAAGCACGCTGGGCTCTCTTCTTTACCCGTTTCCAATTCACCTTAACTTATCACCCAGGATCAAAAAACATCAAGGCAGATGCCTCTCTTGACAGTTTGATTCTACTCACAAAACCTCATCTTCGAATCCCATCTTGCTATCTTCCTGCATCGTCGCCCCTATACGATGGAATATCTTGGACCAAATTCAGAGGGAGCTCACTTCGGACCCTGCTCCCATCAATTGCCCACCTACAAAAATCTATGTACCATCTTCCATACGTCCTTCCCTCCTACAATGGCTTCACTCAACCCCTGCTTCAGGACATCCTGTAACCCATTGTACCATTGCCTTGGTCCAAAATAAGTTTGGTGGCCCTCCTTGGTTCAAGACATCACCCAGTTTGTTAATTCCTGCCCCACTTGTGCCCAATCCAAATCTTCTCGGCACCTCCCAACAGGTTTCCTGGAACCCCTGCCTATACCACAGCGCCCCTGGTCTCACATCTCCATCGACTTTGTAACTGATCTTCCCAGTTCCCAGGGCTTTACCACAGTCTTAGTGGCAATCGATCGGTTTTCCAAATCATGCCGGCTTATACCTCTGAAAGGACTTCCCACTGCACTCGAGACTGCTGAGGTTCTATTTCAATATGTTTTTCGCATCTATGGTTTACCCGAAGACATCGTCTCAGATCGGGGTCCTCAATTCACCTCCCGTGTATGGTCTGGCAAGATTTCTGTTGGCCAGCTACAAGAAACGTCTGACCTCTGTGATTGCCAACTAGGGTTTTGCCACCAAGTACTAAGTCGAAGGGGTCAAATACTTATTACCCTCATTAACATGCAAATCAATTTATAACTTTTTTAGAAATGCATTTTTCTGGATTTTTTTGTTGTTATTCTGTCTCTCACTGTTAAAATACACCTACCATTAAAATTATAGACTGATCATTTCTTTGTCAGTGAGCAAACATACAAAATCAGCAGGGGATCAAATACTTTTTTCCCCCACTGTATTTATTTCGAATATTTCTACCCACACCTGTATAACAGTGTAACAGCTGTGAGCAAAGATGAAAAATGCAAAAGTGCTTATGCAATTGGCTGGGAAATTCTGCAAGAAGTTTGAAACAAAATGGAAAAGACACTGCCAACGCCAATCTCAGGTAAATGGAACAACGCAATGATGCTCCTCCTTCACAAGCAAGGGGATGAATGAGAGGTGAAGAACTAGAGGCCCATTAGTCTATTAAAGATCTGAAGTACTATCACACCACCCTAAGACACCCTGGATATCAGTGAGCCCAGAGAATCAGCAGCATGTGGAAGCATATACGAAACGATGGATAATAATCATAGTCTTGCATACAGAGACTGTGAGCTTCCCTTGTGTCTGTGCTTCATCGAGTACGAGAAGCATCTGATTCAATCTGTACGCGCTCTGTGGAATCGAAACCTTGAGGAAACATAAGTCTTCAAAACTGTTCACAGCAACACTTTAACAGATGGACTGGGAAGAAAAGGGGATTAAGAAAAACAGATCTTATTTGAGCAATTTATGGTTTTCCAGTGGCATTGTCATCTTTTCCAAAATACCTAGAGCTTCACATTCAAGACGGAAGCAAGTGAGAAAACTAGACTGGATAGAATAGTCAAAAGAAGAGTGAAAATGGCATGTAGTGCATTTGGAAGAAACGATAATCTGCCCAATTGTCTCAAGAGAAAATTGACTACCAGTGCTCATCTATGGCTCTGAAATGTGTTCAATAAATACTAAACTAATACAAAGACACTGCCTAGATCAGGTCGTCCCTATAAACTGAGCAGCTGGGCATGGAGGACACTGGTGAGGGACCCCACTGTGAGACCAATGAGCTACAGAGTTCAGTGGCTGAGATGGGAGAAAATGTGCATCGGTCAACATGTCAGAGTGGCAAGAATGAAGTCATTACTAAAAATAAGCATCTCAAAGCCCCTATAAAGTTTTCAACAAATTACCCGAGTGGTCCTGCAAAACCGATAAGACCAAACTGGAACTTTCTGGTTTAAATGCCAAGCGTTAGGTTTGGCACAGACCCAACAGCACATCTCACAGTCAACCCCATCCCTACTGTCCAGCCTGCTGGAGCAGCATCATGCTGTGGGGAAGCGTCTCCTCAGCACAGACTGGGAAGCTTGTTAGGATTGAAGGAAAATGGATGGAGCAAAGTACAGGCAAATACTAGTGGTTAACCTGTTCCAGCCTGATAAAGACTTTTAGCTTTCAGCAGCACAATGATCCAGAGCACAAGGCCAAAGCTACACTGGGGTGCCTATAGAATAAGAAAGTGAATGTCTTTGTGTGGCCCAGTCAAAGTCCTGACCTGAATCCTATGGAGAATCTGTGGAAAGACTTAAAGTGATCCCCAAGCAACTTGAGAGCTTGAGCAAATTTCCAAAGAAGAATGCACAACCTATCTTGCATTTAGAAGTCAGTTTGAGCATTCAAGTTTTGAGACAAAAATCTGAATACCGTTGCAAGGCATTGTACAGTGGCTATCAAAAGTATTCACCCCTTTGGACTTTTCCACATTTCATTGTGTTAAACATGAAATCAGAATGGATTTAATCAGGAGTTTTTGCCACTGATCAACATAGAACATGTCCATAATGTCAACGTGAAAAATATAATCTGCAAATTGTTCTAAATTAATTACAAATATAAAACAGAAAATAATTGAATGCATAATCATGAATCATGCATGAATCCCCTTCAGTCAATATTTGAGGCACCTTTGGCAGCAATTACAGCCATGAGTCTGTGTGGATAAGTCTCTACCAGCTTTGCACAGCTGGACACAGCAATGTTTGCCCATTCTTCTTTGCTAAGTTGCTCAAGATCCACCAAGTTGGATGGGGACCTTTGGTGAACAACTCTTTCCACATATTCTCAATTGGATTGAGGTCCAGGCTTTGACTGGGCCACTCCAGGACATTGACCTTTTTGTTTTTAAGCCACTGCAGTGTGGCTTTGGCTGTATGTTTGGGGTCATTGTCCTGCTGGAAGATTAATCTTCTTCCAAGTCTCAGGTCTCTTGCAGAGAAGCATCCCCATAGCATGATGCTGCCGCCACCATGCTTCATGGTAGGGATGGTGTTCTCAGGGTGATGTGCGGTGTTAGGCTTGCGCCAAACATAGCACTTAGCATTGAGGCCAAAAAGCTCATTTTGGTCTCATCAGACCATAGAATCTTTCTCCACTTGGTCTCAGAGTCTCCCACATGCCCTCTGGCAAACTCTAGCTGAGATCTGATGTGAGTTTTTTTCTCTCCCATAAAGGCCACTTTTGTGAAGCACGGGGGTATTGTTGCAGTATGCACTGTGTCTCCCAGCTCAGCCGTGGAAGACTGGAACTCCTGTAGAGTTGCCATGGCCTCTTGGTGGTGAAGAACGGCATTTATTTCCCTGTGTGTCTGTGTAAACAAGGTCACTGTCTCACTGTGCTATGGTACTGTGCTATAGTTCAACCCTGATACATAGAAAAACAGAGTCTGATAAGAACCAGTTTTCTCCAGCAATTTGGGCTTGATACATCGTACAAACCCCCCTTATATTAAACATTACATATGCCTTCATTCTCCCCGGTTTGACTATATATGGGTCTTCCTGAGCAGTTGTCAGGCAGAAACCGAACTTGCACTCATCACGGGACAGACATGTGGGCTCTGTTATCTTTCTCTCCTGTCTGGTCTGCATAAAAGTGCCTGTAGTTTGTAACTTCTCTAAGACTGTTCTTGGACATTTTCTGTGTTGATCAGTGGCAAATCCTGATTAAATCCATTCTGATTTCATGTTGTAACACAATGAAATGTGGAAAATTCCAAGGGGGGTGAATACTTTTGACAGCCACTGTACATGCTTTGGGTTCCATATAATTAGTCTTTTCATATAATCTACATAAGATGTACCTAAGCAAAGTGTGGCAAGTAGTTTATACATAGGACATAAGTATACACACCCCTTCAGAAGAAAGATTTGTGATTTGTCCTTTTTTATCTTGCCTGGTTGTCCATTGTTTATTCCACTCATTTATTACCCTTGCCTTTTTTTATCGGGCTTTCAAAGCTTACTTTTGTAATAATCCAACACAGAATGATGACTTCAGTCTTGCACAATCCCTAAAGAAAGTGTTATTTTAAATAATTGCAACTTTTAAATGTGAAAGGTGGCTGAAAGCTGAACTCAACTCTGAAGATGAAATGCCCCTTAAATTATATCTTAGTTGCTGATTTTATTTAGGTTTATTTATTCATGCATTTATGTATGTATGTATGTATGTATGAATTTATTTTTATAGTTTGAGCTTCCACTCTTTTCCACATCAACTTGAAGAGATCTGTGGACAGCCTTTTGGAAGTTCTGGATTTAGAAACATGCCAAGTCAACATGCTTAAAAAGCTGTCTTTCCTACACTGTGCAATTTGGACATTGTGGTCCTGTCGTCCTTTATTTATCACGCACAAGTCATCCACACAATTGACATGATCTTATGTGGCTTTTTTACCATGAGTTGTAAAGTGATGTTGAGGCTGTCCGTGTAAATGTACTCTGCATATACACATGGGTAAATGTGAAGTACTCCTCTTTGAAGGGCATCACAAGTAACTTTCTCATTATAGTAATTAGTCTCACAGCTTTTGAAGAACAAACATGCCACTTTATCATGTTTTAAAGGTAAACTAACAAATAAAGCTTATTTTAAGACATACTAACTTAATTTGCTCCTATTAAGATGTTAACCTCACCACAGTGATTGTGCCAAACAGATTATAAAGCATGAATGAAAACTTGAGGCTTTCCATTTGAACACTGAAAAGCTTTAGCATAAACCACAGAAGTGAAGGTAAACTGCATTTTGAACACCATATAAAATCCTGTTTGTGACTGAAGGATGAGACATTGCTGCTACGATAAATCATGCCTCATTGCTTCTAATTACGATTTTTATTTTTAATAATCAGTATATTATTGATGACAGTCGCTCCAAACATTATTTTACTGAGGGGACCTTATTTATGAGTCATATTTCCTATAGCCCTCAGCCATTGTACCAGACACCTCCAAAAAATGCATCTTTAATAGGAAATATGATTCATGCGATAAAGATCGATTTGTAGCATTTAGGCAAGTATGTCAGGAAAGGAGGAGGGAAGAATAGACATATTTGGTTTAAAAAGGAGGTCTTGGTTATAAATCTTTAATAATGAGTCAAGCTGACAGAAGTTAGGATGAAATGAATCGATACGCAGCTAATGTAATTCAAAATTGGCACAAAAATTGCCTATTAAATTGATGTGTAATGGCAAGGATTGCATCTTCAGATACTAAAGTTTGTAAATCAATGCCTGTCATTAAAAATAAAAGCATACTCCTCTCTGAGGTAATAGTGTTAATAATAGTAGTTGTAGAAGTAGTAGTATGCATAGTAGTAACAACAGCAGTAACAACAGCAGTAATAATAATAATAATAATAATAATAATAATAATAATAATAATAATAATAATAATAATTAATAATAATTAAGGCATATGCAGCTACATTAAGCAGGGTATTACATTAGCAAGTCTTTTGGAAGAATACTGTCATTAAAATATCAATCTTATCTGGTCCTGCATACAGTATGGCATTCAGGAACAGACATTCATTATTAATATATTACATTAAATACAATGAGATATCCCAAAGCCAAACCTAGCAGTGTAAAACGTTCCACATTTTCATTATTTTTATTTTCCAATGAAGAGAACTGATTCATTGCACATGGTTTCCCTTTATTTGCAAAGTTAGTCTCCCCATTCTTCTGAGAAACAACTAAGTGATATCATACAGAGAGACACAGCAGCTACGCAGAATATCAAATCAAATTGAGGTATGGGGTGACAATCCTGCAGGCCTTGTGTTTCTTGCATTTCATTTTAAGAAGTGCCTGGTGGAAAGCAGCAAGTTGGTTTGGTTCTCGTCTTCATCTCTCACAATCAAAACTTAACATAACCTTCAAAAATGTCAAAAGGTACAGTCTTGCTTGTGGTGAGGTGCTCAGACCTAACTTGCTTACAGGCTGGATTAATAAACCCTTTACAAGCATGACATTTCTGCTTGATGGGATTCCTGAAGTCTTATCTGGGGACAAGAACTTCTGATGCTTTGATTGGCAGCATCTGCAGAATCCCATTCAGCGGAGTCATGTCCTTAGCATTAGTTACACTTAATGGAATTTAATCCAATTCACTGTTCTCTCTGAAATAATTACTACTGTTAATTAATCATCTGCAAAAGAGGCTTTTGATCTTCCGGCCTTATCCTTCCTCACATTCGTATGTTTTGCTCCATGCTAAAAAAAAAGGCTATTGGGAAACTGCAGATTGTGGCTGCAGTTTATGTGTTGATGCATTTCAATATTTCGAATTTAGTGGAAGGGGGCCTTTGTAAAGCACAGTTATTTTAGTTTTGTTAGGAGTGGTACTATCATTGTGCGTTATCTTTTTTCATGACTAGACATGCATCCATATACATTACAATAGAGACTAACACTTTATTGATAACGTTCACAGAATATAAATAGTGATATAGTATAATAAAATACGCCCTTTGTACATATACACATATATAACGCCTTCTTCATTAATTAGAAATGGAGTGGCTCCTTCCTGACCCGGGCATTGAAGGCTGCTGTCAGGGCCTCGCCCGCCACCTGTCGGCAGCTGTGCAGAAACAGCTGGCCAGATGCGCCTCTGTCTGCGGGATAGCGCTGATTTACCCAACAACCGGACTAACACGCCGGTCGGGCTTTTGCGTTCCCGTCTGGCGCTGTATTCGTGCTTTGCTGTGTGGTGTGTTTATTATTATTATTATTATTATTATTATTATTATTATTATTATTATTATTATTATTATTATTATAACATTTAGTCCAAATAAAACATCAAACGCTATCAGTGCAGTTTTAAAAAAGCAGGCGCGCTATTGAAAGCTGTGCTGTTCTGTGCAGGGATCATCGCTTCATTCAAACTTGCTCTCTCCATCCTGCGGGGTTGCACAAAGTTTCTCTGTAAAGCTACAGGACTGTGCGTTTCTTCCCCCTGAAGCGGATTCTCAAAGCGACCTCAGTCCTATAGGATCTGCCGCAGCGGGTCTCTGTCGGAGCGGTGTTTGGTGGACTTCTGCAGGGGGGTTATTAAGCCAAGATGGGGATGGAGAGTACAAACAGGCTGTAGGAAACTTGGGGGAAGAAAACATACATACAAAGGACATCATCAAAAGGACTTGCTACTGATGCGCCAGGAACCGGATTAGAATTGAAATATACACATCCCCGAAGGAAGGGATTATTATTATTATTATTATTATTATTATTATTATTATTATTGTAATAAAGTAACATTTGAAATACTACCGTCGCATAGCGTTAGCAAAACAACTAACCGGTGCATCAAATGTATTTATTTTGGTAGTTGGATGTAAATCGGATTCACTCTTCAACACTGGTTGCGTTTTATTGCATTTAGTTGTATATACATTGCTGTCATTATAAAATACAGAAACGGACATTTCTGCTTCTTGCACTTCGGGGTATTTTGTAAAACATGAACCAAACTGCGGGAGTCAGCAACGCTGTCACTAGATGCAGCTCTGGCAAAGGATCCAAGGTAGGCAACTTCAGGACTATCTCACATGGTCTTACTACACTTTCTGAGATTGTGCACTGTTTGTGTTTGTCCATTTGTTGGTTTATTTATCTTTCTATTCATGTTATTGCCTTTACTGCTGGGACAGCTCCGTGTGCTTTTAGTGGTTACAGTATTTTAGTGTGAAACACTTAATTTGTAAATAAATAAATGCATCTCGGTAATATTGTTTTTCAGATTAAGTTCAAATGTGACTTTTGTGTGCTCATAACTTCGGTCCAGTGGAAGACACTAAAGTGGTTGCTTGCAAATAGCTAAACTTGCGCAGCCCGGGACGCAAACTTTATCCGGAAATTACGTAAGCTTGTAATTGTGTGCAGTCGGCAATTATTATACAAATCAATTCCACAATAGCCTGTGTAGTGTACACTTATGACACGCAACGACACGCTTTTATTGGGAGTTGGTGAACCCTTTCCTACTGAACTGTACATTCAGTCAAAGCATTGATGCCATTGTCGTCTACATCCATGTATTGTGCCAAAAAGAGGAAAGGGATCGTAGGTCATAGCCAAATCACCCGTAACTAATTAAGAGCATGAACAAATTGAGGAAATGTCCAATTTGTATGGCATGAGGTGGGGAGGGCATACTGGCGTTCTGTTGTGATCATAATAATCCAGAAAAGTGCAACTCGTGAATAACTACCCAGAAATGATTGAAACCTTTGTTGATTATGGATGTGCTCATTGTTATTATTGCGTTTGTAAGGAATTATGATTGACTAGAGTCATCGCTATTGTGTCTGCTGATTTTCACAACTAATTTTTTGCATTTCATTATGCTTTGTTTACCTCATCAGCTGAACACGGGAATCGAGCAGAATTACACTGATCGATGCAATAGAAGTTTGGAGGATCAGTGGTACAGGCCTTAGTGTGCATTTGTTCTTTGTTAGAAACTGTTTTGAAACACACTATGATGGCTATTGTGAGTTATTAGGGGACTTGTTTTCACATCACCTCCACCACCTCCTGTCACATTTGGCACACTGAACTTTGTCCAACATTAGATGTAGCCATTAACCAAACCTACTCTCTTATTTTCATTGTAACCCAATATGTGAACTCTAATCCTAACTGTCAAATACGTAGTGACAAATACATGCCTGACCTTTAGAAACAGTTCTCTTTCCATACAGTGTCCAATCTGAAGAGTTTGGGGTTTATTATGGTTGAATATTCAATAGCCATATACAAACCCAGAACTAAAATCCATCATCAACACCAAATGGGATGTTTCTTTTTTTTCATTGCACATCACAGCTGGTTTCCAAACCTAAAATTCCTGCCGGGGAATCTTGGCATTTGAACCATTATATTTCCAGCACGATCAGCTGTGTGTGATATTCCCAACCCTTGTGCTATAGTAAATATTCCCTATCCTTCAAGAACACAAAGTCACGGCACACATCTGAACCGACAAGTACTTTCATTGTGTTGATCGATGGAGACACACACCTTCTGAGATCCACAGAAAAGCATTGACTGATGAGATCAATCTGAAGTCCCCTGATACATTTGTCAATGCCTTTGTGTGGGCAATTGAGCGGTGTTTCAGTCAACGTGGTACAGAGAGGTGTAGAGTGGTGTATAGGGGGTCTCTTGTGTCAGAGATTGGATGTCCAATTTTGACAGGCTCTTGGGAGTTTGATCAAGAATAACAGGTGACACTCTGGAGTAACTTTGTCAGTCTCTGTGTTCTCCAGCAATATGAATCCCCAATAGCACTGGCTTCTGCTGGGTGAAAATTGAGTCATCTTGGTGTCTAAATAAATTATAAACAAGCTGCCATTGACACATGCCACTTTCAGTTTAGTCATAATTAAACTGGGATGTGTTATGGAGTGTTTTCTGTGGTGTTACATCTACTGCACCAGGACTAGTTGGTGTGACAGTTTCAGCTTGCTTTCCTGCCTCTGCCATTTTGGTAACACTGCCATCAAAGGTCAGAGATCTATCCCTATGAACTATCACCCTTCAAGAAATGTAACACCTTAACACCTTGTGTGTGTGTGTGTGTGTGTGTGTGTGTGTGCGTGCGTGCGTGCGTGCGTGCGTGTGTGTGTGTGTGTGCTGAAAATGACACCTTTTAATTGTTCTTCAATGCAGTCGCTTCAGAGGTTTACTTTTCCGTATTTATCACAGTGTACAAAGCAGAAGGAAAGTGGTCACCTTGCTTCCTGAGTACATTGCTCTATTGGTGCTTTTGAGTTTCAGATGCTCCTCAATAAGATTGTCATTGAGGAAAACAGTTGTTCTTTTTCATGCAAATCTATTTATGAATAAACAGATGGCATGCACTTATTAAGGACACATTTGAATCAGTGCAGATTTGGATACAATGACAGGGCGAGAATGGTTCTGGATTTTGTGGTGACACTTGAGTTTATGCAGTACATATTGTCATTTTCTCGCATCCTTCTATTTTGGTGTAGACTGTGGCCAACAGTGTGTATTGATCTATGAACCATAGACGGTTACAGAGTTTCCAGTTACCTACTTCTTGATACACTGCAATATATACACAATATATATCTGCTAATATGCATATAACACTATTAGTCATTAGTAGATAATTAGATACATTAGACAATTTCTTTGTTTTCCTGCAAACTTGACATTTTATCTTTCAACATCTTTTGTGTGTCTCCATTTCCTGTCAGAAATAAACATATCTACACCGGTCAGCCATAACATTATGACCACTGACAGGTGAAGTGAATAACACTGATAATCTCGTTATCATGGCACCTGTCAGTGGGTGGGATATATTAGGCAGCAAGTGAACATTTTGTCCTCAAAGTTGATGTGTTAGAAGCAGGAAAAATGGGCAAGTGTAGGATCTGAGTGACTTTGACAACGGCCAAATTGTGATGGCTAGACGACTGGGTCAGAGCATCTCCAAAACTGCAGCTCTTGTGGGGTGTTCCCGGTCTGCAGTGGTCAGTACCTATCAAAAGTGGTCTAAGGAAGGAAAAGCGGTGAACCGGCGACAGGGTCATGGGCGGCCAAGGATCATTGATGCACGTGGGGAGCGAAGGCTGGCCCGTGTGGTCCGATCCAACAGATAAGCTACTGTAGCTCAAATTGCTGAAAAAGTTAATGCTGGTTCTGATAGAAAGGTGTCAGAACACACAGTGCATCGCAGTTTGTTGTGTATGGGGCTGCGTAGCCGCAGACCAGTCAGGGTGCCCATGCTGACCCCTGTCCACTGCCGAAAGCGCATACAATGGGCATGTGAGCATCAGAACTGGACCAAGGAGCAATGGAAGAAGGTGGCCTGGTCTGATGAATCACAAGTTCAAGGTGTTGACTTGGCCTCCAAATTCCCCAGATCTCAATCCAATCGAGCATCTGTGGGATGTGCTGGACAAACAAGTCCGATCCATGGAGGCCCCACCTCGCAACTTACAGGACTTAAAGGATCTGCTGCTAACGTCTTGGTGCCAGATACCACAGCACACCTTCAGAGGTCTAGTAGAGTCCATGTCTCGATGGGTCAGGGCTGTTTTGGGACCTACACAATATTAGGCAGGTGGTCATAATGTTATGGCTGATCGGTGTATACTAGTGCAAATCTTCACTGGGTACCTAAAATGTCTTTACTTTTTAATGCATTATAAGCTGAAGTGACATTTTGAAAAACTAGACGTTATTGTTGTTTCACTGGCCTTGGGTCTTGCTTAAAATGGACAAGATACAGAGAACACGATACATGCAACTCCCCACACATTGTGGAATCCCCTCCACCCCCATTTACTAATTACAACATGGGGTGGAAATACCTCTGTCATAAAAATGAAATTCAAAAGTTGTTTTGCCTAGTTCTTGAGGGTGCATTCTCAGTCAGGGTAAGGAGGATACCATTATGCAAACCTTGATTACTTAATTGAAATCTTAATTGAATTAACTTTTTTAATTGGCCTTGGCTTACAAAAACATTGGAGAATTCTAGTTCCTTGGTGTATTTGAAGTCACCAACTGTTCAAAATGATTAAAATGCTGTGATTAGGCAAATTATGAGATTAATGAATGGTTCAATCATTGTCGGCGTAGTGGGAACAGAAGTCAGCAGATGGCCCCAGGACCAGGGCTGAGAACCACACTGTTCAGGATGCTATAGGCTCTTGTACAATATCACGTAGAACCCAGAGGATGTTGCTCTTGTAGGATCCTATAGGGTCTTGGACATGATCCTCTACATGATTTCTTCAAGGGTGTGGCCAGTGCGAGATCATGGGAATCAGGTGGAACACAGAAGCTCCTTCTATGATGAGGGGAATCTTTATTTAAAGCCAAAATAAGTTGTCACATTGCCCCTTTAAGTAAAAAGTGCACAGGGCCTCATAGCACCTAGTGCAGGATGCTGATTGACGTCTCTAACAAACTGGAGTCCAAGGGCGAACTTCTGAGAAAGATTATTGATCTTTCTGATTGTTTCAAAGCTATCAGTAGGCCATGATTTGAGGCCAGTCAATATGCTTTGTGTATCACACTTGTGGCAAAAGCTCAAATAGGTTCCCTGTGTGTGTATGCATGCATTGCAACCCGTCCAATGCACAATCCACAATCAAGTTCAAGTTCTTGAATTAAAGTTGCTGTAGTTCACTACGTCTCCTTCCCTCTCACTCTCTCCTCCTGTATCCCCATGACAGGAAAGCAGGTCTACTTCTATTGTATATACAATTAGCTTATTTTGTGATTATTGGCCCTGACATCTTGGAAGATTTAAACTGTCAGATTCCACAGACATGGCCGTGACAGCAGCTTTTATCATGAAAAACCAAAAACAACAAAGATACATGTGTAGAACTTTTAAAGTAAATTAGAAAACCGCTCCATTTGCAGACTCCTGTCGGGTTTTAAATTTGTAGTTTGTCTTTACACCCCTGGACCTCAGAAAGAGAGAACAAATACATTTCTTGAGATTATTGCCTGCAGATGAAGAGTAAATAAAACTGATTTAACACCAGTTTACAGCACCTGACATTCCCCACACTGAATAATACTCGATCTTCGTGGATTTTGACATTCACAGTTAAGACAAATGGATTTCAGATGAGTTCCTGAAGTTTCCCAAAATACACAGATTTCTGGTCAAGTGTTTTGGATTGTAAATGGATCTTAAACATGGGTTTAGATGAGGCAGATCATGTCTTAGTAATTTATTTGAATTTTTTGAACATGCATTTGCAGCTGTAGATCATGTGAAAGCCTATGATATGATATACTTAGATTTTCAAAAAGCTTTTGATAAGGTTCCACACCAGACTGATCCTCAAATTGGAAGCTGTAGGCATTCAGGGTAATGTAAGTAGATGGATTATGAACTGGTTGATGTATAGGAAACAGAGGGTGTCAATTAGAGGAGTCACTTCTAACTGGAGTGAGGTTGTTAGTGGAGTTCCACAGGGATCAGTACTAGGGCCTTTGCTTTTTCTAATCTATATTAATGATCTGGACTCTGGGATAGTTAGCAAACTGACACCTGAAATTTGATTTGGACAAGTGCAAGGTATTACATGCAGGTAACAAAAATGTCCTCTATAATTACACTATGGGAGGAATAGAACTAGATGAAGTAACGCATGAGAAAGACCTAGGAGTCTATGTGGACTGCTCACTTTCTCCAGCCAAACAATTTGTGGAAGAAATAAAAAAGGCAAACACAATGTTAGGGTATATTGTCAAAAGTGTAGAATTGAGAACAAGGGCAGTGATGTTCAGACTGTACAATGCACTAGTTAGAGCTCATCTGGATACTGTGGACAGTTCTGGGCTCCACACTTCAAGAAAGATATCGCTGCTCTAGAGGCAGTTCAGAGGAGAGCAACCATACTTATTCCAGGTCTGAAGGGAATGTCCTACTGAGAGACTGAGGGACCTGAACCTTTTCACCCTGGAACAGAGGAGACTACATGGGCACTTGATTCAAGTCTTCAAAATCATGAAAGGCATCAACCACATCAAACCCCCGCACCAGGGACACAAATGGAAATTGGGCTACAAGGCATTCAAGATGGAAAACAGGAGACATTTCTTCACACAGTTGTCACAATCTTGAACAAACTCCCCAGCGATGTGGTTGAATCTGAATATGAATCGGGCTGCTGGTCCTGTAGAGGCACTCTTAGAGGATCCTACAAATGTTTTTTCCATTGTTGTATATGAGCTTTACATCCATACCCCAAAATACACACCCCCTATATTACAGAATTATTGCATGGAAAGGATTACAGAATACATTAGATATTGAATATAACCCATACATGTTAAATATGTGAAAAGGGGGGATTTGGCATTTGAAAAATACAAGAATCCCATTTCTACCATGCATGGAAATCTCAATATATTTGCACTTGACAGGATAATAAAAGAACCAGGAATGTAGTGTGTTTTCACTGCTACATGTGCACCACAAAGAGCCTCAAACACCAGGAGATCTCCTCTCATTTACTTCCTGTCTAAATCATGTTGATAATAGTGTATGTGACCTTCTTAAGCAGACTTCCCCATTCCCATAAATAAAACGTGACATTTGGTTGAAATTATTCGGCGCGTGCTTCGAGAGAACGCAGCTGTGATGACCTTTACGTGGATCGGGCTGGGAGGACAACACGCGGTCCCGTAACTCCGTGTTTGGGAGGCAGGCACTCGTGGGGAATAGACTTAAAAACAGCAGCGGCGAATGTGATTGACTGCAGAGAAGGCGCTTTCCCACCCGACACGCCTGACTGTTTCATCTGCATCCCATCCATACGGAAGCAATTTGATTGGAAGGAGAGAGAACAACATGATCACCTACCTATTTACTCAAAATTAATGTAGTGCTTCACTGACACAATCCATTATTAGATTTGTAACAGAAACGTGCCCGGAAACATCAGCAAACATCAGGATTGCTTTCCGTTTCACTAGCTTGAGCCACAGCCATTATAATATGCAATCAGACTTTGTTGTAGGTGGGGTGTGCATGTGAGATACAGATGGACTTGATTTCGGGATCTCTGAGATGTGGGTGGTGGCCCTTCCCTCAGCTGGGCTTAAATTGAAGGGTTTTGCACAAAGTACCTCAAAACATTGCAGTAAATATGCACGATAAGGGTAGAGTTGCTGTATTGAAATGCTTGAAAAGTTAAGGGGTTTAAGGCAGCTGGCATCTGGATTCCATATTTCTGGACACAGAATTACACCCTAAGTGTATGGTTTTATTTTAATTTTGAAATGAGGGCTGGGGTTTTGGCCAATGGAAGAAAGGGATGTGATTCTCCATGTTTCCAAAGGCTTCATTGACTGGATTGTTTGACTGACAGGGACCCTGATATTTTTGGGAAATCATATCAAATTGGTACAACTGTCTCTCCCTTAAACACACATTTTAATGAATGCTTAATGAAACAAAATATAAATAAATAAATGTGTAAATAAATTCTGCAAGTAGTGGCTGCCACCAGGGGTCCCCAAAGGAGGATCTTACTCAAATTTCAGAAAGATGCTGATCTTTTTTCAGTTTAAGTGATATGATATGATATGATATGATATGATAGTGTGAGTCGTAAACATAACATTTATGAGGATATTTGTCTCTGTTTATCATTTCAGTCATGAATGTCATTCTGCTACTTAAATCACACTAATCCAGGGTCCCTCTGTTCTTAGTTTATTATTGTTGTTGTATTGTATGGAGGGGAGTTGGGTTGTTTTCTTTGCAAACCATTCATGTCAATGTTTTCTGTACAACACTGATAATATAAGACTTAGGCATGGGTAGGGGATAAATCAAATGAATGAGGCATCAAATCTTAATTTTCAAGTACGCAGGTTTCACCAAATTACTGCAGAGATTACAAATTGCACTTGATGAACTCTTAATCAACAATACCCTTTGAGAGTGAGAGTACATGCACGGCACCATTCTTCAAAAGCTACATCTTAAATTAAAATTATATATATTATGAGGAACATCCCACAGAGCGATCGATGAACTTCAGTGTAAGCGAACTCCTGTTCAGAGCGCTGACGGAGAACCCTGATGTAATTCGCCAGTTCTTCTTAATTACAGAGAGTTGCTGGGCCAAGTATAATATAAAATACTCTCCAGAAACATGCCAAGTATTGATTAAAACCTCATTATGTTTCAGGCGTTGGGTAATGTATAGTTATCACTAAATTTGAAACAGACTCTATGGTAATTACCATTGATTCAGAGAGTATAGAGAGTCAATTCTTGTTGAAGTACTTATTTTGTATCTGAATTAAATCTAAAACCATACAAGTTACGTGTTGTTTTTTAATTTGCTTTCCAAATTTCATATGCATATCAAATCAAATACACACATCTGCCTGTGATTCCTTTTCATACATTGTCAATAAAGAGACATGTACCGGTTTATATCAAGTATGATGCAGTGCTTAATTGAATTCACTTCAACACAGTTGTAAAGTGGAGAAAGCTGATTGTAAGCGGCTGTTGATATAAAACCCAACCAACCTCTCTCTGCAGACCTGCAGATGTAATTGCTTATTCTGGAAACTAAAGTGCTGTTAACTCTGTCAGTCTGATTCATACTTTGAATAAATAAATCATACAAACAAAGACATGGCTGCTGCTGAATCATCATTCAAATAACTCATACAGTGTCCCTTCTAATGAACACAACAAAAACCATTTCCTCCTTGACCCTAGTTTATAAAGAAAACATATTTTCATGTTTTTTTTTACAGTTTATCTTTTCCACACAGCTGAAACACCTGCTTTCTTATCACCAGTAATATTTATTTTCCTCTTTAATAAAAAAACCAAGGTCAGTGTATCTCTAAAGGCATCGACCACATGAAACCAGAGGAGCTTTTCCTGGTCATTAGGGACACACGGACACAAATGGGTCCCGGGGACACAAAGTTTCAGAGCCTATAATCAAAATCAGCCATGACTGACACATCTCCACGCTTTTGCACAGAGAAATGGTTGCGTCTCAGGGGCAGGTATGTGCACCCAATCCCAGAGAAGGCTTCAGGTTAGAGTAAGTTTGCCCTCTGCTGGAAAGAGGACCACAAATGATTCCTTTCAAGTTTCAGAGTGAGAAGGAGCAATATAGCTTTTACACCTGTTTGTGTTGTCTGTGCTGTGCAGACATTGGGCTTTGTACTGTCCCTGTACAGAATCAAAAGGCGGATCACAATTGATTTCACTTCCTCGCTATCTCCCCCTGAGCAGAAACGTGATTCTCAGAAGGTGTGTCAGTTCTCAGGCACAGAAGTGGTTAAAACACATGCAAGGGAATAAATACACATATATAAATATTAAATACTATATATATATATATATATATATATATATATATATCTAGGGCACAGATGGACTTTAGATTGTTCAGAAAAATATTTTTTGTCATAAATGTTTTGTCTGTTTACCTGACAGATAAGCCAAGCCTCAGCTTCATCCTTAACCTCCACCAATCCTACCATTCTGCTATTTTTAATACCTTCATTGTATTCATGTAATTGTAAAGACAGTTTGGGTTGCTTGGCTCCTCTCAATTTGCCCTGTATTCGTGTGATTTGGTGTTCAGACCCACGTCCCAGGAGCTGAGAGGCAGCGGCGCTAACCACAGCCCCACTGTGCCACCGGGCTTCGGGGAATACAATATAACTAAATGAATTAGTCGGAGAGGAGCAGCGTTGCTACACCGACCCTGCTTGGGCCTTTCTCCCGGCAGAGTCTCCGCCGTCCAAGTAAAACCATTTCCCCAGACATCCCAGTGCATACCGGCTGCCAAGAACGGCCAAATCTCCTCGTCTGCTGCCAAAACCATCTGCACAAAATCCCAGACACCTGGTCCGCTTCAAAGTGCAACAGTTACAGACAAGCAAACATTTAGCATTCTGCACACTGCTGATCGAGATCCCTGGGGCCGGCAGATCAAGGCCGACCTGTAAACCCCACGATCTTGGAAAGCACAAGACGGAGGAGCGTTTTCTTTTTTCTGAAGTGGAACTAGGCTACCCGAGCAGAGCGTGCTACTCTGCTTAAGTAAACTAATTGCAACTACCAAAGGATTAGTAACATAACCGTTGTTCATTTTTTTCATTGCTGGCTACATGCAGTGTGTTACCATTCAGCACCACAGGCAGACTGTTTAGGGGAAGGAAAAGTGTGGCAGTAGTTATTGCAGGTCTCTCCCTGGTTCTTAGTTGAGCTTTTTACATAACTTAAACCTCTTCTTGTAAGGATTGAACCTGTAAAAGTAAATGGTGCTGAAACCATGCCGGTCACAGCATGCAAGTACACTGGGCACTGCAGGGCAAAGCCAAGACAAAGACTTGATTGACAATCTCTGCTTGTTTTCCTCCTAGTTTAACACGTTTAAACCAAGTAAATGACAGTATTTTGTGTGGAAAAGGTAACGAGCACTGAAACCATGTAGGTATTTATTAGCATTCCAGTGCCATGATGGAGAAGAAGGCGTGCATTCAGGGGATCGTTACCTCTCATTCCTTTAAAATCAAGAACACCTACAGATATCACTTGAAAGGAGGCAAGGCTGGTCAATGATGCGTTAATTGAGCGACACGATTTCTTGATTGTAATGCACTGGCTGATTTCAGTAATAGGCTCCTTATCGATATTGCGAAATCCCTTTTTTTTCCATCTCAAGGTCACACCTCCTGCGTACATTTCTGCTTATTGAGATGACATCCAATTCACCAGATGTGTGAGGTGATGTGGATTAAGCAACTTGCTTATGGTCAAATTTAAACCCACTGTGTTTTATCTTTTAAATGCAATGTGTTTTTTTAAGCATGACAAATATTTCCATTCCCCCGGCACGGAAAACAACATTTTGAAATAAATCAAGCGCAAATCATTTCAATTTAGCTCCTCAATGTGAGGCATTGCTTCAGTTTTTTAAGTTTTAAAGGGCTGACATGTGACAGTCCCTTGAGTGCATGTCTTATTTAATGGTGATGGCGTGCCACTCATATTTTCATATGGAGCTGCATTCAATTACACACCTATTTACTTTAATGTCTCTGGTTTCTCGGGGGAAAGCCTGTCGCTGAAAGCACTGACCTCCTTCGGGGGATTGCTTGGCTGACTGAGGTCCTCAATGTGATCATCTTGCTTTATCTACTCATGGATATTTTATTGTCAATAGAATTTCTCGCCTGTGACCTCCTGCAGCCCTGGAAATTGCTTTCATATTGTTCACCGTATAAAAAATATTTATTGCAACCTAGATTTGAGCTGCTGTGTTGTTAAGTGTGCATGGATGGCTTGCCAACCCACAGCTATGTGCTGAAGAGTGGAAACCCTTGTTATTAATAGAGAGCTGCCCTGCTCTAATTGAACGGTGTATAAATCAGCCATGGAAAAAACACGCCAAATGATTTTCTGATTGAGCTTTAAATAAAATGAAACAGATCGTTTTTCACAGAGACCTTGAAGTCATGTCACGTCTGACATTGTTCGGCCTCAGAGTGATGCTCTGGCTAGTGTGTAGGTCATCGTATCTTAGATTTATATGACCATGTATTGACTCGTTTGAGGACCAGTCTCTAAAGCACTGATTTTCCAAGGTACAACTATCCTATCCTAAGAACAAGAAGACATCTTTGAGACACTCAGGATGGGAAAATGTCATGGTTATGTTTTTAAATACTTTGAAATGTTTGCGTAATTTTCTCAAGCAACAAAAGAGCGCCAACAGGAACACAAACACAAAAGAGAGATGAACAACACTATATTACCACAGATGATATACTTTAATTACACTAAGAAACACACTGATGGGAGAATGACAGACTATTCTGGCTGAACAACACAGTTTGTGTGGATTTCATTGATCTCGAGGAATGTCTAGTCCAGATATAACAGCCTCAGTGTCAGTGTGGGGGAGCGCTGGGTCAAGAACAGTTTTATAAGTGATCAGTACAGAGTGACACACGCACTATATAAGAGAGTCAACCAAGACATTTATATTCATACAGGGTAATGTGTTGTGGGTAGACTATATATTACATTGAGAATCATTATCTAATGGTACTCTACTGCAGTGCCGTGTAAAAAGACTGTACCACACTATTGCACCAGTACTGTATCCCCCCCACTGCTGCCTATAGAAGGATTGAAACTCAGTCCTAGCCATAGTCTTAATCAACAACCTAAGCAACATCCGCAGCCTTTACAATCTAAGCCTTGTTAATCCAGCAAGGTAATAGTTGTTTCGCTGATCGATACCCATTGTTTGTTTTGTGTTCGTTTTTTTAAGGCATTTCATTCTGATATCGCATGGCGCCCACTCATGTCATCACTATTCGAAATGTGTACCATTCCACCGACTGGTAAATGCGACAAGATGAACACAGGTGCTGCTTTTTCTGTGCACTCATATGAACTGGAGTGTGGTACCACTTGTGTGTTGAAGACACAAACCAATGCACCAAGACTAGGCTCCTAAATTATTTACTACAACCTACGCATAAATACAGCGTGTGTACGAACATGTGTTAGAGGGGCTCGTAATTTGCATTCTGAAGCAATATTTGCATGATTACAGAGTGCTGATTTATGGCTTCCTCTTGCTCCTGCAACCACCTTGGGAATACCGTTGTGCCTGTGGAACCCAAATGAAATGCAGAAACATTTATTGTGTTTACTCGCACTTAATCTTGCATTCAGTTCCTAGATAATGCAACTTTAAGGTGCCTGAGGTGACTGTAATGATGGCCCTGGGAGGACAGAATTCGGCAAATGCGTGTCGTTTTTGTCTTTAAGAAATATGAGTGCACAGCACATGCCCACAACATTTCAGAAGCTTATGCTCCCGTTTCCTTTCCTTTCTTCATTGTGATAATCGGCCAGGTTTTTTCTCTTCATGCTTTTGAGAGCATGTGTTATTGTTATTGTCACTGTTCATTTATTGTATTGTGGAGCGTTACTGTACACAGACTGCCTTCAGTGCAACAGCCTAGAGCACAATCACAGCCCCACTCTCTCTCGTGCCGAAACCTGGCTGCATCACAGCTCCCATTTTTGTTGTGTTGGGGAGTTTCAGACAGTCTCTAAGAATGAGGGGATATAATTAGACTATGTGGCCTTCACTTGCTTCACAGAAGGAACAATGACCTGGCCATGACAACGAGGCTATCAGACACCCCCCCACACACCCCAGTAGATGGAATGAGACAAGGAGTTGTGATGGGGCTGGAGAAGGGATATGCAGCAATGCTGGAAAGGGGTTGCCCTTCCTCCCCTCACCTTCATTCAAATCTTACTGAGTTCAATAAAAAGAGGTGGAGGATCAATCCTGAAAAATAAAAGTGTTATTATTCAAAAGCAAAATATGTTTGGGTTGGCATACACAGACACAGCACCCAAAACGTAGGTCATAAGATGAGACGTCTCCTGCTGCTGTGGTTTGCACTGCTTTAAGGTCTTGTTGAAATGTGCCGTTTGGAGAATACCCAGGCAACCTATGCAATAACAAGCTCTCTGCAATGGATAAGCCTCTCAACCTCACATGCTTTTAAATGTAATTAACTTAAAAGGTCAGCTGAACCATATTTAATGAAAACCCAATAAAGCCTATTTTATTTCCTTACCAGTAGATGATGTACCATTTGTCCGTGATATTGTGTTCTGGAGCTCTGAGTATTATGATTAATTAATAAATACATCAGTGTTGTCTTCACTGTTGCCTCTCTCTCACTGCCACCTTTCGTGGACAATCTAGAAGAGCCAATCATCCTTGGCAGCCTGTCTGTGGGATGTGGGAGGAAACCGGAGAACATGCAAACTCCACACGGGCCAGAATCAAACCTGGGCCCCGGGAACTGCGAGGCAATGATAAACATCATTGAGTAAACGCACTATATGTAGTCTTGGGGTATATGCACACACATTCGCCTTCAAGCCTGTCAAAGTACTGTAGCAGGTGATAAATATCTCTGATTGGCTTTGAAGTCATTGATACACAGTATAAATAAGACCTGCAGATTATTCCTGAGTATGCTACAGCATCAGCACACTTCTAATGGTCTTTTTTTTTTTTCTCCAACAAATTAAGTAGCATGATGTGCCAATGATGTGTGACTATGATGTGTGACATGCACAATCAGACCAAACCAGTGGGAAATGATTAATTGAAATGCAGATGATGGGAGATACCTGCTGATATGATTTATACCCCCTATCACTGGGCTATTTAATTTGTATTCAAAATGTCCCAAAATTTTACATTTAAACACACAAACACGCTCTGAAGTTATTATAACACTCAAAAGATACTCTTACAGAGAATAGTTATAAATATACAAGTTGTATTGAGTGTAATACTGCAATGTATTGTCCACAAAAAATATGGAATCCAATATTTATTCACTGGGTTCCAGGTGTCCGAAAGAAAAGTTGCTTCTAGAAAAGTATTTCATTTCCACTTTGCAGTTAAATGTTTAATGGTTTATTGGTGTAACGTACCATGGGCACAGAAACAGGGGAACCCAGTTGCGGTCCTGATGGGATCGTCAAGACAGGCGGGGGTTGGAATACCGGCAGGACAGTACAATCAAGGCAAGGCAGATTAGTGTTAGACAGTGAGGGGTTTGAATGAGGACCAGAGGGAAGCAAGGAACCAGGTTTGGGAGGTGCAGGGCGAATGGGAGCAGAGGGTAACTGAACAAGTGCACAAGGGTTTCAGGAATGTTAATTGAATGATAGAATGAAGGAAGCTGGGAGAAGTGACTGATAAGGAAGGTTGATGGTGACATCTAGTGGGGAACTGGGGATGTGTTGTGAACTGTGACATTACCCCCCCTCCACGATTAGACTAGACTAGACATGGCGGGGACAACCATGGGGCTGAGGAGAAGTTGCAGTGAGATGGGCCAGGTGAAAGTCTGTGGTGAGAGATGGATCAAGCACATCGGAGGCTGGAACCCAGTATTGCTCCTCCAGACCCTATCCCTCCCAGTCCACCAGGTACTGCAGTCGCCCACCGGAGGCGATGGGAGCGGAGCAGGGAGCACACCATGTAAGCAGGACCATCCTCCAGATCCAGGGGAGGAGGAGGAGGAGCAGGGACAGGCAGAGCAGGAGCAGGAGAAGACAAGGGAACCGACACCACAGATTTTAAGAGGGAGACGTAGATCCAGTAGTGTGGGAACAACTGCAGGCGGTAGGCAACCGGATTGACATGGCGCATAAAGGACCGATGTATCGGGGGCGGGCTGAGCTTCTTAGAGGGCAGCTTCATCTTGATGTCGAGGGTGGACAGCCAAACCTCTTATCCTGTAGATAGTGTGGCGGTGGACGGCAGTGGTGGTCTGCTGTGGTCCTCTGGCGGCGGATCACGCATTGCAGCTGGGTGTGCGCCACTTGCCAGACTGTAGCACTGTGGCGAAACCAGTCGTACAGTGCCGGGACATCAGTGGATTCCTCATCCCAGGGGAGCAGGGCAGGCTGGTATCCAAGGGTGCACTGGAATGGGGTGAGGCTGGAGGAAGAGCTGGTGAGGTTCTGCGCATACACAGCCCAGAGCAAAAAGTGACTCCAGTCTGGGACGTGCTGCAATAGGAACACAGAAACCTACCGATCTCCTGGTTGAGGCGCTCTGTCTGTCCATTTAACTAGGGGTGATAACCAGACGTGAGGCTGACATTCAAGTTTAGTGCCCTGAAAAAAGCTGACCAGACACAGGAGGTGAACTGGGGACCTCGGTCGGAGACAATGTCCTCCAGCAGCCCGTAGATGTGGAAGACATGACTGAAAAGCATCTCCGCAGTCTAGAGCGCAGTTGGGAGTCCCTTGATAAGAATGAGCCAGCAGCCCTTGGAGAACAGATCAATGGCCACCAGGATGGCAGTGTAGCCCTGCGATTTCAGGAGATGAAATCCACTGCTATGTGCAACCATGGACAGTGAGGGACAGGAAGCGTCTCGAGCAGACCAGTGGGGAGGTGTCTGGAGGCTTTGCACTGCATGCAGGTGGAGCAGGCGCCGACGAACCGGGCCACCAGAATTTTCCCCAAACCAAGGTGATGGGACGTAGGTTCGCTGGACAGGTGGAAGGAGCAGGATCATTGTCGAGTCCGCGCTGAATCTAGTCCCAGATGTTCCACTGAATGGCAGCCAGAATGCAGGAGGGAGACAGGATGGATTTCACAGACAGAGGGGCAGGAGAGGAGTCGAACTGGTGAGAGAAGGAGTCCGCCTTGATGTTCTTTAATCCCGGGGTGGTAGGTGAGTATGAAGTGGGATATGGTGAAGAACAGCACCCAGCACGCCTGACGGGTGTTGAGTCGTATGGCTGACTGGATGTACTCCAGGTACCAATGGTCAGTCAGAACCAGGAAGGGATGCGTGGTGTCCTCCAGCCAGTGTCTCCACTGCTCAAAAGCCTGCTTGACAGCAAGGAGCTCACGGTTGCTGATGTCATAGTTGCACTCTGCCGATGACAGCTTTCGGGAGAAGAAAGCACAGGGATGAAGCTTAGGTGGCTGTCCGTGTCACTGGGAGAGCACAGCCTCCACTCCGGATTCAGAGGCATCTACCTCCACGATGAACAGGAGAGAGGGGTCCAGGTGTCTGAGGATGGGGGCTGTCGTGAACAGTGTCTTCAGATGGGTGAATGAGTCTGTCCAGGTGAAAGTCCAGGGGGATCCCTTTAACAGAGAGGTTAGCGGAGAGGCGACAGTGCTGTAATTACAGATAAACCGCTGATAAAATTTGGCAAAGCCTAGGAAGCACTGTGGCTACTTCACAGTGCGGTGCTTCGGCCAGTCTATGACAGCGCTCACCTCCTCCAGGTCCATGTGCACGGTGCTGGCATCGATGACGTAGCCCGGGAAGCCCACATGCTGACGGTGGAACTTGCATTTCCCTGCCTTGACGTACAGTCCGTTGCGCAGCAGACACTGGAGCACCTGATGCACCTGGGAGACGTGCTCAGAGAGGGAGGGGGAGTTGATCAAGATGTTATCAATGTAGATGATGAAAAACCGATACAGGAAGGATCTCAGAGCCTCATTCACAAATGCCTGGAAGACAGAAGACATTGGCGAGACCGAACGGAATGACCAGGTATTCATAATGGCCGGTATATGTGATGAACACCGTCTTCCATTCATGTATGCGCTGTGCAGGTCCAGTTTGGTGAAGTAACGGATTCCTCTTAGTTGTTCCAGGGTGGCTGGCACTAAGGGCAGCGGGTACCGGTACTTCACCATCCCCCTGTAGTCAATGCAGGGCCAAAGACCGCCATCATTCTTGGAGACAAAAAAGAAGCTGGCAGCGGCAGGTGAAGTGGAAGGATGGATGATTCCCAGGTCCAGAGCCTCCCTGATGTACTCCTCTATGGCCTGGGACTCTGGGAGAGAAAGAGGGTAAATGCGCCCTCTGGGAGGAGAGGTGCCCGAAAGGAAGTCAATGGCACAGTCCCCAGACATGGTGAGGGGGCTCGTCTTTTGGGTTTTTCGGGCTGGAACCAGTGGGCTGGTTGTTGACAGCCTGGACGTGGAGAGGAGGCACACACGGTGAGAGAGGGATGTGGTGTTCAATCTCTGTTACCCTGTTTATGAACCGGAGTCTAGCAGCGCATAAACGAAGACATGTTAATCACCAAGCTGGATCCAAGCCCGGACATGGCACTGAGCCAGAGTGACGGGCAGGCACAGTGTGGCACTCACAGGGTCTTCAGGGGAAGTGAGGGTGGAGCCAAGATGACTCGGACATGCAACCCGGAACTGCTCCGACTGTCCACGATACAGGCAGAGGTGCTGCTGAACTCTCCTCTGTCTCTCATCGGGGGACAGGCGTGTTCTGCTCAGTGGCATGGTCTCTGTCTCACACACGGGGTTGGGTGCGTGGCTGAGGCTGGCAGGCAGATGAGAAACAGCTGGTCTTCATCAGGTTGTCCAGACTGACCACCAGCTGGATGAGTTGCTCCAGGGTGAGCACCTCGTCTCGGCACACGAGCAGAGCCCGCTATCCCCATCCACTGCGAGCTGCCAGAGTTTGGAATGTCAGGGCGTAATCCGCGGCAGACGAGGAGCCCTGGCACAGCACGAGGAGTTGTTCCCCAGCGTCTCTCCCTTCCGCTAGGTGGTGAAAGACATCAAGGAAGTGTGTGAGGAAGGCAGTCAGGGACCTGGTCACCTCACCCTGTTGCTCCCAGATAGCGGAAGCCCATCTGAGCCCGGTCAGGAGGGTGACAAAGCCGCCTGGGTGTGGAAAGATGTGGGCAGATAGGCAAAGTACAACTGGCACTGCAGTACGAAGCCCTTGCAGTGGTTAGAGGAGCCGTCGTATTTCCCCGGAACAGCCAGCCGGACCGGCTGGACAGAAGCTGCAGGGCCAAAAACAGGAGCCGGAGCAGCCATCACAGAGGGAGCAGGTGGTAGGTGCTTGAGATGCTGGTCCAGCGCACTCTCAATCTACCGTTCCCTGAGCGTGCCCTCTGGGTGGCGAGGGTACCGATGGGTCCATTAGGAAGGCGAAGTTTTCAACAGGGGAACCCAGTTGCGGTGCTGGTGGGATCGTCAAAACAGGTGGGGGCTGAATACCGGCAGGACAGTAAAATCAAGGCAAGGCAAAGACGTAGTTGTGGTCGTGGGCATGGGTCGGGGTCAGGTGATCAAGCTAACAGGCAATCAGGGGAAGAGCAAAGCAGGAGGTCAAAGATACACGGTAGAATCAAGGCTAAACAAGGCATGGGGAGAAATGTAGTTACACTAACAAAAAGTTGTGTCTTGTGACAGAGAGTGAGGGGCTTATATGGGGACCAGAGGGAAGCAAGGAACCAGATTTGGGAGGTACAGGGTGAATGGGAGCAGAGGGTGATTGAACAAGTGCACAAGGGTTTCCATCCATCTTCAAAACCACTTATCCTGGTGAGGATACCAGAGCCAATCCCAGTAGGCATAGGGCAAAAGGCAGGAATACACCCAGGACAGGATGCCAGGCCATCACCAGGCAACACACACCTACTGGGCAATTTAGCGTGATCAATTAATCTAACCTGCACATCTTTGGACAGTGAGAGGAAACCAGAGTACCTGGAGGAAACCCACACAAACACAGGAAGAACATGCAAACTCCACACAGACAGGCCCTCAAGCCAAGACTCAAACCTGGGGCCCCTGGAGCTGTGAGGCAGCAGCGCTAACCACTGCACCACCATGCTGCCCTGCTTTCAGGAATGTTAATTCCAATGACAATTGGATTGCCGTGAAACACTCTATATCCCGATGACTGGGCTTCGGCGAGTCTTAAGGTGGAGAACTTAATTCCCCATCACTAAAAGCTATACATTAAATGTTAAATGGCTGGCCTTTTTATTAACAAGATTGCTACAACTAAGAAATAAAATGGAATAGGTGGTGACAACCTCCCGAAATACTGCAGCAATCAAAACCAGTAAATTGAGGTATGGATGGACTTGAAATACATTTCACAAGGTCTTATAAAGAGCAAAATACACTCTGTAGTGATTTTAAATAATAATAATCCATCCATCCTCAATAACCTCTTCATCCAGTACAGAATTACATTATAATATTATTAATAATAATACATTCCATTCTTGAACTAACTATCTAATTTAAGTACCAGTAGTCCTCCAGGTTTGATGCTGCCTTTCCAGATGTTGAAGATTCATATCAAGTCATCTTTTCCAAATGGATTATTTTAATTGGGGCTTGGAATTAACCTAGTGGTTAGTTTTCTGTGAAATTATACTAGAAGAGAAGAGTTGTTTATCTGTGAACTAGCCTACTGGGGTTATATAGAATAGTCTACAGGAGGGTTTACGGGTACATTTTATACTCTAAGAATAACATTACCTGATCTGAAGTTCTCGTTGTATATGATAATGTTCTGTTGGCCTTTTTCTGTTGCCTCCTCTTACTGTCATGACAAGGTTACTGTTGAATCCACATCCATCTTCCTGTGGCGACACTCTGCGCTTCATCACATGATGCGGGGACTTGTGTGAGGCAGAAGTGTGTTACTTTGGAAAAAGAAAAAGAGACAGATGTGTCCTGATGTCATTCTTGTCTGTGGTTGGTTATTTCTAATGCATGCAGTGGTGTCAGACGTGTCACCACAGGAACAGTCGAAGATCCCATGAGGAGCAAGGAAATGCCAAACCAGTGAGAGAGAGAGAGAGACAGAGAGAGACAGAGAAAGGGAATCTGCAGTTAATCTGGACAACCAGGGTGTGACTCTCTCCTAATCTGATAATGTAAGAAGTTAGTGGTCATGTGGTCCAGCTGTGGTGAGATTAAAGCTTCTAGACCTTTCCTTGAGTTTGATCTATTTCCATAAATGCAGATGTGAAAGACTTACGGAACCAGTAATGACATTTGGTTCCCATGATTCCTTTCTTCATTATTATTATTATTATTATTATTATTATTATTATTATTATTATTATTATTATTATTAGATTTTGATTGTGGAGCAGGTGTAATTTTGACATACAGTTACCTATTTATACAACTGGGTCTTTACTGGAGCAATCTGGGTAAAGTGTCTTGCAACAATGGATGCTTTACTACATTATCCCTTCTGCTGGTTCGAGCGTGTTGTCTATGTTCTGCACTTCTTGTTTTATATGTGGAAAGACTGCCCTCTCTGTCCTCTCCATATTTAGCAGACTTCTTTCCCTTGGGTGTCACTGTTCACTTTGTGGCAACGCATTAGGGGCCGAACCTCCCCTGGCAGGCTGAGGGACTGGTTCCAAGGTGGTATGGTTGAACTTGACCAATTTGTCTGGAATAACCAACCTGGCATCTAATACACTGGGAAATCAATTATATGAATACGTTTGATCTCCTCCTAGTGAACCAAATCTGAATACACAAATAATCAGGTTGTGCAGCACTAATTAAAGCTTATTCCTAGCAACCATCAGTACATAATAAATACTATTCTTTAGAGGTTCAATGGTTTGGGTACTGGCTTATTTGTCACAATACTAGTTTTCCAAGAGATGTAATTCCAGCTAAAGGCTAATTAATACTATAATCAAAGCATTTTATCTCATGCTTGATTTATTTGTGACAGTGTCATCAATCTGTATTCACAAACATCATCGCTGCCGTAATACAATCTGAAGAATGGAGGAGATCCATTTTCAAAGCTGGGTATTTTAAATGGCTTTTAAAGATAACAGGAATCATGCAAGAGCTGGGATTTTTCTTTTTCATGGCATGTTTTGGACAAAGCAAATAAAATGCAGTTTCACTTTTTGGGGGGTGGGTAGATGGGGTGGAAAATTGATTGCATGTTCTGCAAACATTCTGGGAACAAATATCTTGTTTTCCTCTGCTACTGCCAGATAGGTTATTAATTCTTTGCAGTGGGGCCTAAAATGATTGTAAAGCAGTGAGATCCATTGAGAATCTGCTCATCCTCGGAGGCAAACTTCCTTGCTGATGCTCACTACAGTAGGTGTGTTTTTGTTAATTATTATTTCATATACAGTGAGGGAAAAAAGTATTTGATCCCCTGCTTATTTTGTATGTTTGCCCACTGACAAAGAAATGATCAGTCTATAATTTTAATGGTAGGTGTATTTTAACAGTGAGAGACAGAATAACAACAAAAAAATCCAGAAAAACACATTTCAAAAAAGTTATAAATTGATTTGCATGTTAATGAGGGAAATAAGTATTTGATCCCCTATCAATCGGCAAGATTTCTGGCTCCCAGGTGTCTTTTATACAGGTAACGAGCTGAGATTAGGAGCACTCTCTTAAAGGGAGTGCTCCTAATCTCAGCTCATTACCTGTATAAAAGACATCTGTCCACAGAAGCAATCAATCAATAAGATTCCAAACTCTCCACCATGGCCAAGACCAAAGAGCTGTCCAAGGATGTCAGGGACAAGATTGTAGACCTACACAAGGCTGGAATGGGCTACAAGACCATCGCCAAGCAGCTTGGTGAGAAGGTGACAACAGTTGGTGCGATTATTCACAAATGGAAGAAACACAAAATAAATGTCAGTCTCCCTCGGTCTGGGGCTCCATGCAAGATCTCACCTCGTGGAGTTTCAATGATCATGAGTACGGTGAGGAATCAGCCCAGAACTACACGGGAGGATCTTGTTAATGATCTCAAGGCAGCTAGAACCATAGTCACCAAGAAAACAATTGGTAACACACTACACCGTGAAGGACTGAAATCCGGCAGCGCCCGCAAGGCCCCCCTGCTCAAGAAAGCACATGTACAGGCCCGTCTGAAGTTTGCCAGTGAACATCTGAATGATTCAGAGGAGAACTGGGTGAAAGTGTTGTGGTCAGATGAGACCAAAATCGAGCTCTTTGGCATCAACTCAACTCGCCGTGTTTGAAGGAGGAGGAATGACCCCAAGAACACCATCCCCACCATCAAACATGGAGGTGGAAACATTGTGCTTTGGGGGTGTTTTTCTGCTAAGGGGACAGGACAACTGCACCGCATCAAAGGGACGATGGATGGGGCCATGTACCGTCAGATCTTGGGTGAGAACCTCCTTCCCTCAGCCAGGGCATTGAAAATGGGTCGTGGATGGGGATTCCAGCATGACAATGACCCAAAACACACAGCCAAGGCAACAAAGGAGTGGCTCAAGAAGAAGCACATTAAGGTCCTGGAGTGGCCTAGCCAGTCTCCAGACCTTAATCCCATAGAAAATCTGTGGAGGGAGCTGAAGGTTCGAGTTGCCAAACGTCAGCCTCGAAACCTTAATGACTTGGAGAGGATCTGCAAAGAGGAGTGGGACAAAATCCCTCCTGAGATGTGTGCAAACCTGGTGGCCAACTACAAGAAACGTCTGGCCTCTGTGATTGCCAACAAGGTTTTTGCCACCAAGTACTAAGTCGAAGGGGTCAAATACTTATTTCCCTCATTAACATGCAAATCAATTTATAACTTTTTTGAAATGCGTTTTTCTGGATTTTTTTGTTGTTATTCTGTCTCTCACTGTTAAAATACACCTACCATTAAAATTATAGACTGATCATTTCTTTGTCAGTGGGCAAATGTACAAAATCAGCAGGGGATCAAATACTTTTTTCCCTCACTGTACAAGCATGGCTAGGGAGCACCATCTGTTACACAATCGAATCCTGAATCACTGATCACAGTCTGGGTTTGAAGGCCTTTTAGTGTACATGATGTTGATGAGAAATATGATGGCGTCCATAATAGTTACCATATTTTAGTTTGAAGTAAAAAAAAAAAGGAAAACATTTAATGTACTTAAAGAAAAAGTATCAGTGAGCTGGCCCTAGTTTTTAATTGACTTTTTAGAGGGCACTAAGAATGCAGTGCGTTTATAAACGACACACTTATCTCTGTTGAAAATATTAATCTAATGTTCATTGTATTACACAACTTTACCCACCCCCCCTTATACTGTGAACATAATTACAAAGTGACTGGATTTCATTAAGGGACGGATGCTGTGCTAAAACATTTCTTAACTGGGTCAGCACAACTTGTTTTCACTACACTACATTACCCAGGACACGGGCTGACCAAACTATAAGCATAAACTAGTGCTATTGATTTGTGTTTTAATTCATGCTGTCAAGCCTGCCGATATATAGACTGGTACTTCTGTAGTCAGGACAAGTGCTGAAAATGTGCATGTGTTTAACCCAAGTGTTAATTAGACATCTGCTAAATACATATTTATTTATTTATAGAAAATCCGTGTATGTACTATACCACACACACAGCCAACACCAGTTTAACACCACCAAGAGGAGGCGCTGTTGTCTTGTAATATACAGACACCAGAACACACACACACACACACACACACACACACACACACAACATATTTCAATAGTTTATTGATTTGTCACACTATGTCAAAGTGGCTACTTTATTGATAGTGTGTTCATTCTTGTAAATCATATTAAAAAAATATATATATACCGCATCGACACAACAAATGCTACTTCTTGTAACATCCCGTCCGCGCACTCTGGAGCCATTTACTTGCAGCCACATTGAGCAAGGTTACAGGATGGCATTAGAGGTCGGGATTAAATGGCTGTAACTGGGTGTCGTATCGCTCCTGCGTCTGGAAGAGAGTTCTTATTAGAGCCATACATCATAAACTCGTTTATTGTGGCAGCGGCCAAGCACGGCACCCACAGTGATAAATGAATGGCGCAGGGTGGGGCCGGAATTAAAGTCATCCCTCTGCCAGTGCTGTGGAGACAGGGCTGCGATCCTGGCCGTGTCGTAATTGTCGTTATTAAACCACAGCGTAATTGAATGACTGGAGCCGGGAGTGTACAGTGTGGCGAGCAGGGCAATACCCGCATGCGAACAGCTCTGAGTGGGTTGAATAGCAGTCTAGCATCTTCTAAAGTGCGCCTGTGTGTGTGTGCGCACTTACACACTCATTAGTATGCGAGATTGACTACACTTTGCTTGATTTAAAGACCGACAAACACACCAGAGACAGCTACCTTAATGTCTATATATTAGCGCTGTTTTGCTACCTATACTCACGTCGCGTTTCCAGAGCAATTTCTAATCATGTTAAAAATGTCACTAAGCCTCCAGGGCGAGTTCTTATGGCGTTAAACCCCCGACACAAAGGTGTAGCAAACTGCCCACATCCAGCCACATCGCCTCGGTGTCTGATCGCTGCAGCTCCGGCAGAAATGAGTGCAACCATAGAAACGTTACATGTATCCCACAGCAGCCCGGAGCAGCAGGATTGATATTGTACAAGCCCTCCGTAACACTTCCATCCTGCAGGAGCTGGCGAGCACGCCGTCATAAATAAAGAAATAAAGCATGAATGAATGAGTAAGGGTGGGCTGGGGTGGGAGAAACACAAAACGTGGAGCCCCTCCACCACGTCTCTTGCATCAACATGTCAATCTTGCTCAAAAATCAAGTTTCCGTCCATGTTTGATTGCTCCTGGATGCGCGCAGAGGGGCAGGGGGACAGCGGGCATCTGGATTATCAACAGGATGTTGCAAAGCCCCGCAGATTGCACTGATCAATGCAGTAAAAGCCCGTTCGCCAAACTATCCGAGCAGGTTTAGGACTGCTTGGAAACTGAAACAGCCTGGTGACAGAAAGCTCAAGTTAAAGGGGCTGAGAGGCGTCAAGATCCTGGATTAGTACCTAGCGGATTTTGCTTTGTGTGTGTGAGCGTGTGTGTGCACTTGTGTGAAAATGAAGGAAAAGGAATTAATTAAGACAGCTCAGATGCAGGGCAACGTCATGGTAAGTGTGCATGAATGAAGGTTTTGTTATTATTATGATGATGATGATGGTGGTGGTTTGTGCCGGGCTGAAATAGGCTGTCCGGAGTCAGGGTTGCACTGTGATTTGGGTTTGCACATCCACGCGTCCGCCTGACTGGATGCTGGGAGAGAACAAATGATCTGTGCCAAAGGAAATGTATAAACGTTTTTTTTTTTTAATGCATGCTTTCATGTTTGCAAAAGTGTAAGAGAGAGCCTTTTCATAATTTCCCCTCGGTAGTGTAATAAATTGCATGCTGTCTGCAGCTCACGCAGATAGGACACAGCTGCGGCGTGTCGGGGTATTAGTTTAAACCCAGAATCCTAAATCATTCTGCATCCTAAAAGTTTATAACATCCCAATCCCTCCATCTCCTGCCTTTCTTAACTTAGTTTCATAATATACGCGTTTAATATTGATGTCATGTGTGATGTTTAAGGTTGGCAAGTTTTGTTGTTGCTGTTGTTTGTTCCCTTTCTTTTTCTGCAGATTGCAGATCATTGCTTGCTCGGATAGAAGGTGTTTGCGTACTTGGAGTGTAGTTGCAATAATACGGCCTTCACATTTTTTTTTCTGGTGCCTTTTTATTGTGTCCAGAGGCCAAACGTGCCCTCTTGCGCTTCTCTTTTCCATTTGCGGTGGAAGGAAAGTATTAAAAAATCCCCCACCCTACACGCACCGTATATGACTACAGTGACTGTAGTAATACAGTTCATAGGGGTGAAGCCATAGTATAAATGTTATTTTTTATGGATCTCGACAAAAAAATGCCATATGTGTTGCTTTGAGAACAAAAGTGTTGAATCAGATAGTTGGCGCAGCTCCACAGTTACCTCTCAGTGTTTTAAGGAGTACCCTGACCTAATGTAGACCTATTACTATATTGTTTTAACTGGGGACACTCTCCCATATATCATTTGGCCGTCTGACAGCTCTGCTCTGATTGTAGACAAATTGTTTTTAAGATCTTACATGGTTGCTTACTGTAACATAACGTTAATTATGACTTCAATACTATTGTCAAAGCTGTAGCCTGAAATCTACAGCAATTATTATTGTAATTTATTGTGGTCTGTTCCATTAATACGTACCTCGAGGCTATCAACAGCAAACTTGGCAGCAAACTATGCCATCTAACAGCCGGCACAGGACTGGTAGGAATTAAACCATTGTAAATTGCTCTAATGGTATGGCACAAAAATCATATTCATCCATCACACTCGTCTTGTGGCGAGAGAAGGTTCACAGTCAACACAATATGAACACCATATATATCTTTCTGTTGATCAAGGCCATGGAAGAAAATAATTCCTGTGTTGCTTTGAGAGATCAGCTCTCACATATGTTGTGCATTAAATGGTCATAAATCCCCTGATGTCTTTATGTGTGTGTTTAGATCAGACTGTGACCAGCATGCGTTGGTACACAGTGCCTGCATCAGCCTGGGATCATTTAATAATGAATCCAGCAGATTTTTTTATTCAATGCAGCAATTCTAATTATATGTAGAATGGGAACGGGGAAGAGAGAGTATCTTTACTTACAAATTATAAAGTGAATTAGTGCTTCTGCTGTGTGATGTTTCAGCAATTTTCAATCAGGCAAATAACAAAATTGACAGACTTAAAAGTCAATTCTCACCTGTGCTCTGAAATAATAATAATAATAATAATAATAATAATAATAATAATAATAATAATAATAATAATAATAATAATACAAACACACGGCTTTCAACAGCTTGTTGTTTTAGATTAAGTTAAGAATATTAAGCTGGGATATACCTGCTACATATACATAAAAATGCTATAGTATTGTCTCCTGCATCTAACAATATCTATATTACATGACGCTGAACTGCAATATAATCATTAATGGACTCAGTGTCATTGTGTGCTTTTATATCCATTGACTCTTTTGCACATTTTCACACCCTGAATGATTTAAAACTGCAAATTCATTTTTCTGAACACCGACACTCCTGCGCAGGACCTACCGGCCTTCGACATCACAAGTGGTCTCCAGTGGGACATGTCTTTTCCACTCTGGCATTAATAGTGTATAATGCAGTCCAGAAAATAAGTCCTGTTGATCTCAGTTGCTGCTGTAATTGAAATGTATACGTTTAGACAGACAAACAAATCAGTCACATCTGGGGTTCAGAGAGTGGAAACGTACACCAGATACTTGGGATATGAAAACGATTTTACAGAGCTGTGAGGCAGATAGACTCAGGATATTTAACAGTTCCAATGCATGTGCCAATATATCCGGGTTCACTTCCCTCCAACAAATGCTTGACATGCGAATCTAATTGGAATTAGTTTTGTTTTCTTCAGAGCCAAAGGACTCTTACAAGCGTGTCAAAAAAACACATGCATGTTTGTGTAACTTTTGAACTTTCATTCACTTTTCTTGCTAGTCCTAATTGATAAGCCTTTCAACCTCCCAGAAGCGTGAGATGATTTGGACTCGGCAGAAGGTATATCTCATGTTTATTTTATATGCCAAAGCCAATACAAGAATCAACTCTAATAGAATATTTATAATATATAGTACTTCTTCTGTGTAACTCACTGTAAGAGGTGGTCAAGCCTATCCCCTTCTTCCAATACTGTTTATTATACAGGCATGGCAATTAATTAATTTGCCTGGATAACTTTTAAATACCCACTAGTTTAAATCTTAGTGATGGTATTTTCTTCCAAAATCAAAATAAAAAAATAATAACGTCTCCAGCTCAGATAGTGTCGGATTGCTGTTGTTGTTATTTATTCCACTAACCAAGGACATTAAAAGTGCAATGGTTGCAGCAGCAAAGAAAATGCGCTTTCAGTCATTATGAACAGCCTGATTAAAAAGAAAACATGATCCGTTTTATAAAAGGTAAACAGCACCAGACTGCATACAGAATTAAACAACAACAAAGAAAGTTCGCTGTAAATCTGTTCAAAATGCAATGTTTGCTTCCCCCCACCTGAATCTCAAGTGCAGGCTATGCATACTAGATGGAAAGGGTGATATGGATTGTGCTCTTTGGAAACTCCTGAATTTATTTAGAAGGATGAAATTGTTCATATTGCAAGGTTAAACAAAACGTGCATAATGGTGATTAGGAAGTTTCACATGCGTGTTTGTAAATATATAATGTACAGCACAGGTTTGATGGCAATGAGGGATGCACACAGGGACACAGATATTGGTATTTCTCATCTTCTTTAGTTCCCATGGCCTCGGTTGAAGTCCTTGAGGGACACAGGGTATTCTCATTGTGACTGGACTGCAAGTGCTCTTAATTACAGAACTGAACCTATTATTCACATAACTGCACCAGTTTAAGCATTTGATTATAGAAGTTCTGGGGATCAGAGAGTCACAGCGGATCGAGGGATATTGTGATTAAAAGAAAACAACGATAAACACGGAAATAAAAATGCTTTATGTTTCTATGATCTGAAAAACCTGTCTGTTGACCTTGGCAGTTAAAAACTAGGAGACAATTGAAAACGGATTTATGTAATACATACTTTCCCTAGTTATACCACTCCATTGTACAGCATGGGTGTTTGGGGATATGTGTTGCTAAGGTTTAATGTTTATTACACATATTAATTGTGCAGGTTGCTAGCAGGAGCAATAGCACGAAAGGGGCAGCGTTACTATTAACCCAAAATGAGACACGTGACTGTGGAAATTAGTGCACAGAGATGGGGCTTGGGGGAGGGTGGCCCCCATGAAAAAAAGTTCCTCTAACATGCAATTTAGGGGCATCTGGAAGACAGAAATTGTGTTTTGAAGGGTCAGTCCCATCAGATCTTTATTCACAAGTTTGACATTATCAATATTACATTGTGTTACCGAGTAATAGACACCCAGGCAATTGTCACTGACACAAGTTAAAAATCAATCCACTTTAACATATGCAACAGTAGTGAATTGCCAGGGAATTGGTTTTAATCTTGAATTCTTGATAATGAATTGATAAGATATTCATCATCTGATATGGACATGTCAACTTTCAAGGATAGAGAAATCCCTATCCATTAAAACAAAAATCAGTCTAATGTAAGCAGGGATTAAAATCAATTTTTAATCAAATCATCCGAGCCTGAGTGATTGGAGTCCCTCTCTGGATGCTGCCGCTTGACATAAGAAACATAAGAAAGTGTTCAAACAAGAGGAGGCCATTCACCCCATCGTTTCGTGTTTGTTAATAAATAAGTGGTCCATGTATCCTATCCAGTATTTTTTTAAATGTTCTGACATTTTCAGCTTCAACCACAATGCTGGGGAGTTTGTTCAGATTGTGACACCTCTCTGTGTGAAGAAGTGTCTCCTGTTTTCTGTTTTGAATGCCTTGAAGCCCAATTTCCATTTGTGTCTCCGTTGTGTGTCCCTGCTGATCTGGAAAAGCTCCTCTGGATTGATGTGGTCGATGCCTTTCATGATTTTGAAGACTTGGATCAAGTCCCCACGTAGTCTCTGTTCCAGGGTGAAAAGGTTCAGTTCCTCAGTCTCTCAGTAGGACTTTCCCTTCAGACCTGGAATAAGTCTGGTTGCTCTCCTCTGAACTGCCTCTAGAGCAGCGATATCTTTCTTGAAGTGTGGAGCCCAGAACTGCACACAGTATGCAGATGAGCTCTAACTAGTGCATCTTGTATTGCACTAAACTATGTATTTTCTGTGTGAAATGTTTCCCCAACCTGGTTGTTTTATTGTTTATTTACTGTTGGTTTTTGGACAAGCAAATGTCTCTGTACAGTATGCAGCTCTGACGTAACAGACACTGCCCACTGAGTTCCCCCCGCTGTAGTCGGTCTGAAGGGGCTTTGAAAGCGGACCAACCCCAACACAGCATCCTTGACCACCACTCTGCCCCTCCACTTTCACACTGAACAGGCCCAGGAAGCTGCTATGGTGAAGTCAGTGGACTGTCTCTAGGTACTAGGGTAGCCATCTTTTGAACAGACACAATTTTTATATTTCTAAATGAGACTAGTGCTTTTATTGCCCTCCCTCACCCCCCGTTTAAGGGGAACTAGATTCTTAAAATGCTGGCTATGAGTCTTTATGTGTTACTGTAATGTATAAGTATGATTTTTAGCACCTTTCCAGTTTGATTCGCTAATATAAGCAACTTTTAAAATTTTGCAATTTAAAACTGACCAAACAATGGTGGATGTCGCAAGTCAGTATGTTTGCTCTTTTAGGGTTTTGGGATGTGTCACGTCATAACTTCCTGGCGACAAAAGCACAGAATTTCCCTTTAAGTTTAATGGCCACATTTCTTCCAAAAAATACAGGTTTCTAAACTGCTCTCTCACATTCTTCTTCTTAATCTCTGTGATCGCTTTTGAAGCACACTTACCCACTACTTCCAGTTGTACCTGACATTTGATTTCACAACTGTCAGGAGTTGTTTGATTTTCAATGCCAAGTTGTCAAATTTCTCACAAGATACTTTGAAATGTAATTTGACATAATTTTCAGATATTTTGATAACATTTGATTTATTTCATGTCTCCAAGGGTTCTGCGTTGCACTGAAGATGCTCCACAAATGTCATGCAGACTGGAATTGCGAGAGCACATTGTGTAATTTTCAGGAGGTTTGGTGCATCAAATTTCTCCCATTTCTGGCCCACTGAGTGTTCACCATCGAGAACTGGGTTCGGTAGTTCTTCCTTCAGGATGCAGTTTTCACTGAAGGACTACTCACCATCTCCGTCCACGGTTCAAATCTTTGGGGATTTTTGTCACAGATCATCAAACGTAACACCAGCTTGAGGCTTCAGACCAACTATTGCAATTTTCTGTAGGAATGAATTTGGTCCACAAATAAAAACGTTCCTCCAATACTCTTTGCTTCATTGGTGTACATCCAAGGCATTACAAGAAACATGTTTGTTTTTAGATGGTTGCCAGATTCTTGTTGGCGCTTGGTTAACTCTGATACCATCACACTGTTCTGAAATGTGGGATTTCACATTGCCAAGCACCCCATGAAGTCCACTTCATGTATCCGATCATTATTTACACATATTCGTTTTCCCAGTTTTTATTGCGCTGGTCCATATTTCTCCCACCTACTGTGGATGATAGAACGTGTCATAAAGATGTTTATTTCCTGTCCAGGGTTTGAATTCTTGAAAAACATGGATGACGTCAGGAATTATTTTATTGTTCATCACCTCTAGATCGGTGGTGTTTTTCTGTTCATTAAAGAGAATAATATAACTGTAATCTGAATATGTACCGGTTGGTATGTTTTTAATTTCATTTGGAATACCCCATTTTACTTGTCCTTTGAGTTAATATAATTTTCAGCTTCTGAAATTTTGACCCACAGTGTACATATGAACACCATATTTAGGCTTTTATACTATATGGTCTACAGTTCTGCTTGGGTGTGTGAAAAACAACAGTGCATCATCGTATCTTGGAACCAGTTCACCAATGTCTTCCAAAGCTGACAAGTATTAGTATTATAATTAATTTATTTGTCTGACATATATCCAAAGCAGCTTACATGGAATTACAATTGGGTTCTTACTGGAACAGTCTGGGTAGGGAACCACTGCAGTTTCTTACCTGGGATTTGAACCCACAACCCTTAGTCCAGAAACCTCACCACTACTGCCAATGGTGCCCATAAAAGTAAGTGGAAAGAAGTCTTTTGTTCATTCTTAAAAGTGTTTGTTCAGAAAATTATTATAAACAAACACTGTGCCAACTCATACTGGGCTGTGCCAACTACTTTTCCCAGATGCTGCTACAATGTTTGTTATCATCTAGCATCTTGTCAAATACCTCGAGGCTCTTGAGGCTTGGCAAGGTAGGCCTGTAAAAGGAAAAATGTAGATGTTCCTGGAAGTGGTTTTGTTGGACCTGTAAGTGTCTCCCTTCCCTTCAGATCAGTAAATCCAAACCAGTGTCCAGTACGGAGACTGGAGACGCTGTCTCACCTCATGGTCCACTTGTTATCAATTTGCAAGAGTAGGGTTACTGACCCGGCTGGACTGTTTGTGTTCCTGATCAGGCTTTGTCAGTGTGGCCCAACTGAACGTCCCTCTCTAGTTTAATTTCCCTAAGTAATATCTCACTTCTTCAGCTTATCTGCAGCCCAGACAGCTGCTGGCTTGACCCAGAGGATTGCGGTAACATGAAGTGATGGATGACAAGAGTCCCCTACTGTCTGGGAAGCTCCTTGGAAGGAAAAGCGCAATGTACATTCTAGTAATGTGATTGAATGCTAGAAGCTGGTTAAAATTAGCTGTACTTTATCGCATTCTATTTTTTAATTTAGGTTTGTTTTGCCCTGTTTTTTTTTGTATTTATCACATACATCATTAATTTATTTTGCTTTGATATCACTGTGTTTTTTATGTTATTGATTAAAATTTGATTTCAGATAACTTTCTGATCTCATTCCCCATAGAAGACGCGATGAAAACAAGCCACAAGATAAATAGGACACAGCTGGGCATTACTTTGTTCTTGTTTGGTTTACACATTCATGTTCCCCCAAAACATTCAATACATTGCAAATAGGAAAGCTCTTATCAAGTGACCATTTATAGTTTCATTGTTTTTAAAGGTTGTGGGAGATGATATAGCATATTACAAAACTGATTTATTAAGACCTTTATCCAATGTCCCGTTTCTTTGAATAATAAAAAAACGAAAAATAGTAGGATTCGCGTCACTTAAAACATTAAAAGAAGCCTGTTTTTGATATATTGAATGTTGAGTTTATATAAAAGGATTAAAACCAGACATTTGCACGCGTGTTTTTGGAGCTGGTGGGGTCAAAATTGTGTATTTGTTTGTATTTGTTGTCCAGCAGTGCCGTATCAATTGGGTTGACTCTACTGTTGTAACTGGCTTCTGACATATATAACAAATGCGTCTAGTTTATTAGACTCTGGCTTGGATAACATCAAAACATTGATTCACTAGCCAATTGCAAATTACAACCACAACACATGATAGTGGGATTCCTTCAGGTGGAATAACGACGCCTCGGGCAAACTCAAAACTACGCGCAAGTACTGAACTTGTCATTCATTCTTGACAGGTGGATGGAAGTTTTGATTCAGCCCAGTATCCTATGTGTGTTTGTGGATCTGTTATTGGCCTTTAATTGAAGTAGCAGTGCAGGATGTGTCTAATAATTTATATCACCTCTTAAGCTTCTTTTGTCTGGTGCTTTGTTTTTAGTTTCTGCTAGTTTTAAGATTATAAATCATCAAATAAATGGAGTAATAACATTATTATTTTTGTCACGTTGATGGTGGACTCCTTGTTACTTCTTGAGTAACTGTTGAAGGAGCAAGATGGTATAGGCCTACTGTCTGGAAGGAGAAGGTAAAATCACAGATCACGGACAGGAACGGGTGCATATGGCGTCGGTACTGCAGTATCCACAGTGATAGTCATGTTGGCAGGATGCTTCAAAACCGAGGTCATTGCAGGGTTGTCGGCAGTGGCAAAACTAGGCGAGGGCTTTGCCAAGCAGCACAGCAGTATTCGCAAATGTTTAGTTACGGACGCAGTGAGCAGATGGTTGGAAAGTCCTTTGCAAATCCTGACAACCGTTGGACAACAGCACAAATGTTGCAGACAGTCAGAGTCAGGCAGCCAAGAATGCTTTTCTGTCTCCTTCACCTGATCAAAGGTCTTTGACACGTGGTGTTTTGTGTGCAAATCATTCATATTAGTCTGTGATACAGCCGTATCCAAAAAGCAATCGAGGAGGTGCAGTGGTGCGTAATCCCCCAAATAATCAAGTACTAGATGTCAAAAAGGATTACACTGAGAAGAATATTTGCTTCATATTTGCTTTTTTCTGTTACCATTTCATTCTTAATACAACCAATACCAAATATTCTAATGAGCCAGTTTCATTGTATTCTTTTGAGTGCGATCCTATCTCATGTATACACTTTGCATTGTCCAGATGCCAGTCATATATAAGTATTTCAGGTGCATTGTGTGTGTGTTCGCCATGAGCAGAGTACCTGGTCTGTCAGGTGTGTACTAACCTTATCATACTGCACTTTGCCCGAGCTGGCTCCCTGTATTACTTTGAAAAGTGTTTCTTGTGACAACGGTAAGTCGCCTTGGGTAAGGGTGTCAGCTGAACAATAAATACATTAATACATATCACCAGACTCGGCTTTTGAGGCTTGCTGTGCACTTCTGCTAGTCAGTTTCGTGAAGCTGACCTCTGTGGGTGGTTGTGGAAGGAATTGTGTAGCGTTTTGTGATGGAGCTCTCCAGTGGCTTCCTATCCTTGTCCTTTGCTTAGATGTTGCATGTTTGCCACAGCATGAAGCCCACGTGTGCCCTGATCACTGATCTTTTGTGCTCACTCAAGATCTTTAGACGTGCCCTTGTGTGACTTGTGTTGCAAAAAGCACTGTGTGAAAAAGCAAGTGCTGCCTTTTTTACACTGACTTCAACACCTAATCGAACAGTTATGGAGCGAATTTCATAAGAGCATGAACAAAACACAAAAAACAGCACTTCACACAAATATGTTCTGGGAGATGATTTGCACTGCATGGACAGAAACATGCTATTAAAGTTAGTGGTGGGCAACAGGGCTTGTGGAAAGCTCAGACCTGCAGGTTTTTTAGGTGTTTACCTCCCCGGCTGTTCACCAGCTGGAAACAATGCTGCAGTGGCTCAATTTCGCAACTAAACGGTTCAGTTGTTAAGTAATTGAAAGTTGAGGTGGAAGAAAGACCAGAAGACACTGCGGCCAGGACTGGGTTTGCCCAGCGTTGATTCAAGTTGAGTGACTGACAACAGGGTTCCCTCTGGAGGGCATGGAATGGCGGTGGTCCAACAATACCCAATACAAAATCCAAAACTATATTAGAACTATTGAATCGAATCTGGGGAAACAAAATAATTAAATCCACAGAGATGTTTTTTGTTTCTCAATCACAGTGGATGTCATCAGATTCCAGTCACGCTCAGCATTGTTGCCTTCACTTCAGACCTTACCTTTAACTGAAATGCCACTGGAATCCTAAACGTGTTTAATACTGGGAGCGTGTGGCTCAGGACCAGAACATGTGGGGGGCCTTGTGTGTAATTATTGCACCTGTTCTGCGATGGTTGGTTTTTGGGGGGGTGACTGATGTTTGACTGTTTATTGCTTTAGATTATTCCTTAAAAAATAGGATTATTATTCCCTTCTGAAGATTCACTTTGCTCTTCTATTCTGGGTTTGTGGATTTGGCAATTCAGTTGACGGTGCGGATATGATTTGACGACTGTGTCAATTGCCATTACGTAGAATTGGGGGAGGTTAAATAACTTTTGAGTCAAAGCTGGTTTACCCGCAGTGAGCAATTAAATCTAATCCACCGCTGTTTACATAATTAAAGAGCAGTCTTTGATGTGCACTCACTGGAAAGGTTGGACCACATCTTCAAGGGAATTAATGCAGTTTTTTCTTTTTAAATAATTGAATGCATTTTTGATCTGTGGTGACTCTGATATTTGACCACTGTCCTGCTGCATGGTATGATTTGAACACCGATACACTAATGCGGGAAGGAGACAAACCATCAGAGCGTCTAAGGAATATTGTGTAAGAGTCTCTAAACAACTTGTTCAGAGGTATCAAAACTCTTCATGTACATGTGCGTTTCACAAACCAAATACTATGACCCAGCGTGGACACCTTACTGTGGGACGCTAACTTTTAAATAAGAACCAACAGGAAAAGACATCTTAGTGCTAAAGCATTGTGGGGTCAAATTTATGATCTGTTGAAGATGCAGTGTTGTTGTTATGCTAGACTGCTTTATAGGCTTTGTTGTTTGGTCCTACAGAGCAATTATTCATGTATTTATTTCAAAAAGTACAATGAGCAATTAACACAAGGAAGTAAAACATGTAAGAAACATTGCCTTTAAACTGTCCATGGGTGTTGATTCCTCTCAACAATGCACGTTAATGCTGTCTTATACCGCGTTTAAGCCCTTACTTCCAGCGTTTTCTATTTTACGCTTGAAACACGTCATTGATCGCAAATATCAGGAACCAACGCAAAGATAAACTCAGGATCCACTAATGCTGTGCCACCCCTGGCAGTGTCTTTAATTAATGATAATCATCACGTCTTTATTTGTTTGTATGAATTTGGAATCTGTGGTTCTTTGTTGTCCCCGTTCCCCCCCACATGCACCCGAGGCATCCTGTCACACATAACGTTAGAAGTGTGTTTTTCGTTGTCATTCAGTGACTGTGTTTCTTCCTCTTCCTGCACAATAGAGAGCATTTCCAGTCTTGAAACGGTGTGTGTGTGTGTGTGTGTGTGTGTGTGTGTGTGTCTGAAGGGGTATTTCTTGTATTATTATTATTATTATTATTATTATTTTTATTTATTTATTTATTTATTTATTTATTAGCAGACACCCTTATCCAGGGCGACTTACAAAATATAAGCACAATACAAAGTGCAAAAATACAGTGTAAGCACCTGAACATCTTTTCTCTTCTTATTTTGCATATGAAACACTTACTGGTTTCAACTCCTACTGCTCTCCAACTTACGCTAGAAATTCAATTTTCCTGAAGGCAACCAAGCATGACTGTGCTGCTGCCGGCTGCACACATACTTTGTGAATAGGAATGACTTCAGGCCTAAGTGACCCAGAGATGCGCTTTTTAAATAGGTGTCTTACTTACAGATAAATGGAGGGAGTGTGCTGTGTGCAGATGCAACAGTTTTGATGTTACAGAATGATTTATATGGGACCGCTTCTATGGCAGCAAGTTCCTAAATTGCAAAGAAGGAAGTCTTAATGAAAAACCAAAATGTCTCTCGCTGTACAGAAACAATTATAAATGGCATTTTGGCTTCATTAAACTCATTAAGCAAAAAATTGTGTATTCTAGTTTCTTCCCTTTTCTGTATAAATATCCCAATACCCCCGCCCCCATAAATATCACATTTATAGTGCTGTGCAAAGAGGCGCTTAAGTACAATTCTAAAGCATGCTCACCATTCATTTGAAATGGACGTTACTCAGCCGAGGGAAAACCCTGTACAGCTTAATGAACAATATTTATTAAACCTAATGATTCGCTGAATTACATTTTTTTGGAGGATACATACTTTCCTCCCCTGGGGTAACGGATGAGGCCTCTCAGCACGGCGACAGGGTAACAGGTTAGTTAGATATTGCCGCCACATCCTCAGCAGCGGCACTCAGACTCTGATTCAGGTCAGGGCATGTTCGCGCAATGATGATTGAATACACTTCACTGCATATTTGGTGATGAAGAAGTGTTAGTGACCTACTGTACTGCCGAGAACATGGCTCATGCAGGAGAGATGCGTTACTAGGGTTAAAAAGCCTGAAAACGTCTTGCTGTGCAGGGATGGTAATGAGCAGAGTCAGGTAAAGAGGCTTATTTTATATTAAACATTACACATGAACATTACATTAGAGCAGCTGAAATAGGGTTGAATAAATTGTGGTTTATGTATACAACTACTTCTACTACTACCACCTCACTGTAACACATGACAAGTGCCCAAAAATGTGGAACAGTGCTTTGCTACCCAATCTATCTCCAAGGCAACTCACAAGATTTACCGTTAAAAGCACCATAAATTCCATTATCAACACGTGAAATAAATACTTTACATTATCGACGTGTCATAAGTTCCAGTCCAGTCCAGCCCAGGAATTCATATAATGTGCAAGGCTGTCTTCCAATACAATACCTGAAGGTCAAATTGATTTCCAATAATAACTACAATTGGTCTACAACAGGTTTGGCACTCGTTCGCGCATATACGGATTGGTGATAAGTCAATGTACAATGACGCAGTGCGAAACGCAGCGACCCTGTCTTCCATTGGTCTCTGGCTGGTTTTCAACGATATTCTTCCCTTTTCTATTGACTCAGATGTCCTGTATTGTATTTTCATTTCGAATCCCTCATGGCCCAGTTTACCCGCTGTGTGCAAGCCATGGGGGCATTTTCACTGAGATGCAGACCCATTAGCAGACAGAGAAGAACACATAACCCTTTTCTCCGAGAGAAAAAAAGCAAGTTAACCGTCTGGAATGATAATGAGTTAGCCGCCACAATTAGAGTGACGCAGGCTGTGATTTGCAACAGCGCTACAATGACAGAAGAGCTTCAGTGAAAGCTCTGGAGTGTGTGGAGGTAGCATGCCAAAAAGCATTAATAATCCTAATAATATAATAATGATTATTGTTTGTGATGCATGACTGCCCTTATTAGTTATGGGTCCCCCAAGGCCTGCGGGAGAGTCGCAGCTCGTTTAGTCTGGATTTGAGAGTGTCAGCCAATCACAGCGCTGGTTTACAGTTGATCTCTACGGTGTTGAGTTGGAGCTGCTCCAGGTGTCGAGAGCAGCCAGTGTTAAGGAGCCGGTGGGAAGGCTCTCAGCATCGTCAACCTTTATACTGAAGGAAGGCTGTTAGTTGGAATCAAACCCTGGGTTATCGGATCCTACGGTGAACCTGCTGGCTTTGTTAACTACAAGAGCGGGAGAGAAAATGCCAGCTGACAAATACGCTGAGACGTGTTTTTCAACTGCTGAGAAGTTAATTCTACCAGGACTGCACCGGAAAGACCTGCCGATTTCAACTCAGCCGTGCGATCAGTCAGGTTTCAGTGTGTAGGATGTGTAGAGCAGCCTGCTCTGGGGGATAAGATATGACACATATCTGCTCCTTACAACATATATAGGAACACCTGTTTTTGACATTTCTGCTGCCCCTGCCTTTATAGCTGCAATTAGCATTGAGTGTTTCTGTTGATAAATTGTGCATTTATTAATAATACCTTTCTATTAAAACCGCACTCTTCGAACTACAATCCTGTAATACAGAGTAATTAACTTGACAGCCAGTGTGCCATCGCATCATTTTTCCATTTTAAAAGCAAGCCCGAATGAGAGCAAATAGCATTAGTTTAATGGATATTGTTTATTAAACTATGCTTATTATAATCAGTTTTATATTTTCAGTTTGTTCACCACTGATTCACCGCAGAGACTGGCCAAGGACTGCAGTGGATTGAACCGAGTTAAGACGGAGGGCGTATGAACATTTGATTGGAATCTTTACTTTCAACTGTAAATCAATCACTGGAGCTCTTCCTGTTACGATGAGGTGTCTAATACAAGTGTGCGAATCCCCAACAATCAGCACACAATTGTACACAAGGGCTGCACATACTGCCAGGACACAAATAGCAAGCTTTCAAAAACACCAAACAACCGTAACAAGAAAACAACCAACCAAACCTGCAGAATGATCGTTTTTTGTTAATTTCAGACCGTCAAAAAATGGAAAAGTCCCAACACAAAGTCTGAGTGGCATCCTGTGACCAAGATGCCACCCCACACCCACCCCTAACCGCCTGGTCTCCATCCCCACAATCCTGCCACGGCCAAATCACCGTCCCTCGATTCTAGGTCTAGGGCTAGGCTTTACCCAGTTCACCGAGGGATGAAGTCAGCCCATCGTGCTCGTTAACTGTGAGACACGTGACACCCATTAATGACACGGAAGGGTCAACGATGAGGTCTATACCACCTCTGCCCATCGAACTCCCTCACAATCATTTACACCATGGGCATTTTGGGATGACACTCTTTTGTTTTCAGCTACACTATCTGTTAGTAGAAGCTGGAATACAATTTACGAACGCATCACTTTGCAGCTTCCTTTTTAAAGTATACGCGGATTGATCCATAATGGTCTCCAATCAAAAAAATTGCCCCAGCTCCTTTTCCAATCCAGCTCGGTCACTTATTCACACACAGCTCTGCACAGATGCTTTCCGGGGCTCGCAGTACGTGAGGGCTCTGTGTGTCCCATCGGCCATGTTCCCTTTAACCCAGCTTAATTGAACTTGGATTGTCATTGCACTTAAGCATCCAAATCTCCTTTATAGCTTTTACATCTCATTAGCTGCTGCCCTGTTTGAAATTATTCAGTGGCACAATCTTGCAAGAAAAATAACAATTAGTTTTAATTAGATAAATGCTACCGAAAAGAAAAAAAAAAGAAAGCAAGGCGCTGTATTGTAAACGTTTATCCTAAGAGCACATAACGGAGTGGAAGCCCATGCTGGAGTGACACAAGCCCACGGCAAGGGCTGAGCAATAGGGCTGTTCCTGCACTCGACAGGGTAGACTGGAGCAAAACAGATGATCTTTTCACTGTAGCAAACAGTCATTAAAGCCAAATCATGATCCTGAAATCCCTCCCAGAATGGCCGCACATTTTGATCTACAGCATCTCTTTTCCAGGTTACGATAGAATAGCTTCTGATTTTACTTCTGATCTTGGTTTCAGAGAAGTGACTATAGTCTAAATATATTGATGAATAAAACTGTCCGCTATGAACTTCAACCCTAACCTTCCATTAAGATTAAATGAATTTGTTGTTGTTTTAAATACATACGTTTTCCTGCTTACACACACTTCATGTAAAGCAAAGATGCTGACGTTTTGGTGGAACAGGACAATACCCAGAACTGTTCTTTCCTTGATAGTAATATATCCTGGCAATGTAACTCTGTAACTTCAGTTTTAGACGATTGTTAAAGGGTATATTGAATTCTTTCCCCCTGGTTTTCTCTGACACAGTTAGCACGGAAGGGTGGGTTCATTTTGAAAACTGCAAGGTTATTTTAAACACTTTCATTGTGCTTGCTTTACTGTACAAGGATTAGGATAACATGTGTTTCATTCTTTTACGTACCCGGTGGGGGGAGATCACATCTTTATTTATTCATAATGCTAAATGTAAATTCTCATTTAAAAAAACAACAACATGCTTGTCATGGTTTTTAAGTCTTCTGGGTGCAGAGCCAAGCACATTTTGAAAGAGACCTTTGATGATTAAATAATAGTGGTATTTAGATACATCAACTTAAAAAATAACTGTCCTGCGTGTAGACAGGGCCAAGAAACCAATTCCCTTTGTTATTTACTTTGCGTTCAATAATCCCAGTCATTATTAAGAGTGCTGTAAACAACCACACACTTCTAACTTGTAATATTCAGGGCTCACACAATTTTAACAAGGAGAACAATAAAACATCTAATTGCTTATTTCTCCGCATTCATGGGAAAGATTAGGAGATAGATTCGATTTACAAAAAGGGGCAAAATAAGTCCTGGTCTGAAAGGCAGCGATAACTGTTCAATCGTTCGGTTCTCCATACAAAGGGACATCGAGTTCATCTCACCTCTCCCTCAGCTGGGGTCAGCACTCTGACTCTTAGTTTTGATTTGGGAGGACTTGTCTGGATTCCCCAGTTTCCATGTTTGAAATGCTGCAGTGCCGATGCGATGGGCATACACAATTTCAGCATTGGCCCGATACATAGATCATGTTTTGATCCTCGAGCCGGGAAGCTTCCAGACAGTTGTTTTTCTCCTCGTTGGCACACCTCCCAGGTGAGAAGTGAAACAGTCAATATAAACATCCCCAAGTACGATTGCTACAACACGTTTCACACAGTTTTCACTTTTAAAGTACCATGCAAAAGAGCAACAGATTGAACCCTTTTAAGTTTTCCAATTTAGGGGTAAGATTATTATTAATTAATTATTTTAGATGCATTTCGCATAGATGCTGCTGTGAGCTTTTATGTGTTTTCCTGGTTTTTGTATCTGTGTTATCTTTCAAGTCGGAAGCACTGCCCAAGGGGGAGGGGTTTCTACACACTTCCGTAGGAACCCAATCGAAACGTCACTGTATCAAACCTGCCATTGGCCCCTGCACTCGTCACTCAGAACAGGTCCCTTCCCACTCAGCACAGGTTCATCCTCTTTTGCCTCTTCGCCTGGACTCGAGAACGTGAGCTCTCTGTGTCTTGTCTGTGCATTTGACCCTTATTATTATTAACAATTCTTATTCGGTTGGTTGGCTTCACGGCTGTGTTGTTTGTGTTACATTAGCCAACGCACCTTGCTTGCCTGGGGAGGTCCTATGCCCCGTCTTTCTGGGCACCGACAGAGGGCGCGATTTGGCTGCAACTTCCAGGTCCACTATGGCGGACCGCAATTGCCGCATCATCCAAAGGTCTCCAACTCCAGCGAGTGACGAAGGGGTCTTGGGGGTTCAGGATCTCCTCCTCCTCCTCCAGGGTTGTAGTGCTGGAGACAGCACCAGGTACCGCCCCCCCCCACACCATGACACTCCACCACCGGCTCACACCACTGGAGTCCGAGGGGAGTCTATCTGCCCAATCCCAGGATGAGGGCAGTAGGCAGGCCACCTGGGAGGAGGACCGCCTGTCTCTGGGTCCACACGCGGACTCAGAGCTTGAGGCAGAGCTCATGGAGGAGGAGCAGGTCTCACCCACCCCTCCTTCTCCATAGAGCGTGGACATCCCTCCTGCTCCTATGGGACAGGACCGGGAATTCTGAGCGTTAATCCAGAGGGCTGTGGAGTCTCTCCAGCTCCCCTGGTCCACTGATCCAGGTTTGAGAGGGGTCAGTGTGGGCCCTCCCGCTGATGCCTGACATCCTCGAGGCACTGAGGGCCACCTGGCACCATCCGGCAACAGCCCCCACTCTAGCCAGGAGAGGGGAGGCTTATGCCAAGACCCAGGGCATGGCAGAAGTGGGCTTGGTGGATTTTCCACATGTAAATTCCACCAAAACTGCGCTTCTCTCCTTACCTCTGCTGTCTGTGGAGCCACGCGACCTGGCCTGCCCAAATAGGCAGTGTTGCGTGACGGTGACACTGCTCCGGAGGGCGTATGAGGGCAGCCCACCTCAGAAATACTGACAGCCTGCTGGCCCTGTATTTGGCCCAGCTGGCAGAGCCCTCAGAGCATGATGGCACATCATCAACCCTGCCCCCTATCTCTGAGATAGCAGCGGTGGCTGACCAGTTCAGAGATCCCTGGCAGCCATTGTGGAGGTGCGCTGCCAGCTCTGGCTGTCTCAGGCGCGACAGGCCCCTATCTCACCGGGCTTCACCTTTGGCCCCTCTGTGGAGGTGATGCTGTCACACACCTTCCAAGAGAGGGAGCAGTCTGTTCCCTGTTGCACCCCAGGCAAAGGGGAGGCCTCCCGACCGCGGCTCCGAGGCCACAGCTCCACCCACCTGATGATCTCCGTCAGCGTCTCAGTGGCACCCCCCCCAGGCTCACCGCCCTGGCCTCCGGCAGCCCATGGCAGCTCGCGTTCCCACCGTTCCCCCTTCTCCCGGGGGTCCTGGAGAAGGTCAGAAGATAATGAGTGACATTTCTGCTGATAGCACCACAGTGGCCTGGCAGATTCTGGTTTGCAGACCTGATCGCCCTCTGCCACGAAGAGCCTTGGCAGCCCAGTGAGAGTGGACTTGTTGTCCCAAGTGCACCCCAATACGGGCCTCCTCCAGCTCTGGGCCTGGCCCCTGAGCGGGAGTGATTGATTGCCTGGGGTCTGTCAGACGTGGTAGTAGCCACTATTCAGTCGGCGAGAGTTCCCTCTACGAGGTCGCAGTATTCCTATCGCTGGCGGATGTTTAGCACCTGGTGCCAAGCCAGTGGTCAAGACTCAATTAATTGCCCCATTGGGGTCATATTACAATTTCTACAGGAGCTGTTGGACCAGGGCAAGTCCCTGTCCACGCTCAAAGTGTATCTAGCGGCCATCTCCACATGTCATGTCCAGATTGATGGTGAGCCCCCTGGGTCTCATTTCTTGGCTGTGCAGTTTCTAAAGGGAGCTCAACGGCTGTGGCCTCCTCGCAAGTAGATGCGGCTTCGCTCCTAGCTGCACTAGTAGAGCAGCCAGCCTTGCTATTGTTTGCAGAGAGCTTAAGAGTTGACACTGTGTAGCTCCAGTTTGTATATGCTGATTCTAGACAGTTCCCGGTAAGAGCGTGACTGCGGTCCTCGTTCCTGGGCGGCTCAGGTGTGGCCCTTTGGGGCCCCTGAGGTTACTGTCTGGAGTTGTGTTGCCGAGGGCCCCTAGCGGTACACCTCGGGGCAGGCTCTGTTATCAGCTCGCTGAAAACAATTTTGTTATACTCCCCCTTGGGCAGTGCTTCTGACTTGAAAGATAACGATAGGTTGCGTATGCAACCCCGGTTATCTGAAAAAGGAAACACTGCCAAGGGTTGCAAGGTCGCGCAGGAGTCCCAGCTCCCGACAAAAGAGGACAAACCTGCTCTGATGTCACCTTTTATAGAACAGGAAGTGGGAAGAGACCTGTTCTGAGTGACAAGTGCAGGGGCCAATGGCAGCTTTGATACAGAGACGTTTTGATCGGATTCCTACAGAAGTGTGCAGAAACCTTGGGCAGTTCTTCCTTTTTCAGATAACCAGGGTTGCATTCGCAAGCTATAATTTTAAATGCAATTGCAAATACTCTTAAAACCCTTTCAACACGGCATTCTCCCTGCTATTAAGCATTAAAGTAAGACCTTCTCATTATAACTACAACCAATTATCTTTGCATTAACTCTGTCCAACTCAGCTGTTCATGATCGAGTCTTAACTGCTTGTTTCAAAGGTCGAGAAGGTTGAATAGGTAGGGTGAGTAGAAGGTCGTCTTAAAAGTATGTGCCAATGCATTGAACCCACGTCTGTCTGACACAGGCCTAAACCACAGCAAGACTGGTACCTCACCACGAATGGAGTATTATAAACGTGTTCTGTATGGCAATGTATTTTATTGACTTTGGACACTTTTTGCGATGTTTGATTTAAACCGTGGTAGGTCATAATGCTGTGGTCTGTCCCATGGTCTTGTTTCAGCCCAGTCGAACAGGTAACTGATGAAGCTAGCATTTGGGAAGCTTTGTCTTCCTTACACAGACCGTTCTGCCATATTATGTGCAAATCAGTGAGGTCATTTTAAAATGTCGTTTTTTCCACACCCAAATAACTCTGGAATGAAGTCACACTGATGCAAAAAGACCAACTGAACAAATATAGTTAAGCAGAAAACTTTTTAAAAATGCTGTTGTATTTCCAAAGACACGATATATAGTTCAATAAAAGGACCGTATATTGATTTTGTTTTTTAATCTGATCTTTTATTTTTTAATAACACACTAGAATAGATATGAGATTGTTCTGGGATAAGTAAAGGGACTCGAGATATGCTTGCGCTGAACACTTTTCATAGCTGATTTAGCATCTCCTTTAATTAACTGTCAGCCATGGCTGCAAATTTAAAACTGTTCCAGTTTTCCAAGCACAACATCCAACTGAACCCGAGCCGTCAAACAGCATCATTCAATTAACCACGTAGGGTAAACCTGAGCAGGTTTTCTTACCACTGATCACTGGGGGCTCATGCCAGGGGCAGTTAATACGACGGGGGTTTAACACTGGCTCACGTTCAAGACACTTCCAAGAGGTCTTGAAGGAAGCAACACACTCTCCTGGACTAGCAGTCCTTGGAAAGATATTTCTTATGCTACCAGTGTTTAATTGTGCTGATTTCTGGGCAATTAGCTTCCCTAACCAATGTTAACGGACCACCCCAGTTGCTGGTTGGATGTGAAGATGTCGAGGTGTTTCTGCTCTGACTGGAGATGATTCTTGCTGCTGTCAAGCTTCTCTGGGAACATTCCTCTGGAGGAAAAGGGATCAAGCCCAGGACCTGAGGTTGTGGAGTAAATCTGCGGAAAGTCAGAGAGGACAATAAACTTGCAATTTAATGTAACAATCATCGGATGAAAAGATATGTTTCTCCTGAGGCATCTATTCAATTTAGCAAAGTAACTAATCTAAAAGCAAACAGTTACACTCAACCCCAAAACCTGCCCATATACGAGTTTTCTCGAACAGCAAAAACACTTTATAAGAGCAGAACAAAGAGAAGATGTGTAGCAAATGCATTTTTGTGATTTTTGTTTTCATTAACATAACACCTCAATATCAAAGGAATGTGTGTGAATATATGTGTGTGTGTGTTTGTGTGTGTGTGTGTGTGTGTGTGTGTGTACGTCACCCGATCCTCGCGATTGTACATGCATCGAAGCGCCTAGTAGAAGAACATGTTATGCAATCGAGGCAAGTGGGAGCCGCCCCTGTAGCTCCCGGAAACAAAGGCATATGCATTGAGCCTTCTCGATACAGCCCCCCATTCTACTACTGTAGGTTCCTACTAGTGGCATAAAAACGCTGCTTTATCCTAAGCTTCCCCAGCCCCCCAGAAGCTGGCATTCATTTGCTTCAGCCTTACATCTCCAGGTGCTGCACACGCCATGCTTTAGCCCACAGGCTCTGCACCCACTGAAGCCGCTTTTCACCTGCTTTAGCCTTATTCTCTCAGTCCCATATACAGCGCTGCATTTGTCACCTTCATTTGATCCCATTGAGAGGCAAATGGCTAGGCTACATTTTAAACATGTGATGTCTTGAAGGATCCTTTATTTCTACATGTGTGTATTTATGTATGTATGTATGTATGTATGTATGTATGTATGTATGTATATATAGTGTATTTAAGACATTGTAATAGAATGAGGACAGGTTCATGCGCTGTATGGAAGCTAGGCACCGCCTCCAGAAACTGCAATCCGCCTGCTTCAGCCTTATTTCTCTCAGCTCCCAGGGGCCGCACACTGCATGTTTTAACCCTCCAGCTGAGCTCCTCCAGAAACCCATATTGCTTTAGCCTTACTGGTCTCAGTTTCATCTCTTACAGCCTCTATGTCTCACATTTTATGTTATCCTATCAAGGGGAAGAATTGATAGTCTACATTTTAAACATGTTGTTGTTTTAAAGGTGCCTTTATGTAGCCTATATGTGTATATATTTATTTTAATAACCAAGACCACGCAATAGCAGGGCCGTGCAGAGATTCAACTCAAATGTGGGGGGGGGTTAGACTATAGTGCGGGGCTGGGGATTAATTGTCGGGCGAATCAGCAGTGGCTAGTAACTCTGGTCATCTGGTCATCAGTCTCTCACAGCAGTACTCGAAAAAAGTGTGCACTGTTCTACATTTGGTGCCCCATAGTTAACAGTTAACTTTTAACAGGACACTCACTGACAAATAGTTTACTTTATAGTAGTAAACTAAATAACAGTTTGATCACTAATACCATATTACAAAACAGACCAGGGTGTGTATTTGATCAGTGCAAAGGCTGTAACTATACGAGTTTTGATCGGACTCGACTTTTACTTTTGTTTAGTCGTTGGTACGTCAATACTCCGCGAAGCCCACCTCACTAACGTCCCAGAACGTTCTCACTGCTCAAGTGTTAACCTATGTTGCAGTAACAACTTGCTGAAAAAGCATAGTTAATAATACATGAAATATTGTTCACAACATGAGGAACTGATCTGAACCGAACAAAGTGTCTTACACCAACTCAATTTTCCATTCTCGTTATTTTAACTGAACAAAAAATGATTAGACTTTAGAAGTTCCACGAACATACAATTATCTGGAATAGACAAGAACTCACGTTTATTGAGTGTATCTTAGTTTGTTATTTGAGTAATGTTTGCTTTACCCCAGAAACATGTTTTACAGTGAGGGGTGGACCCCACTCGCCTCGATTGCATACAATGTTCTTCTATTAGGCGCTTCGATGCATGTAGAATCCTGAGGATCAGGTGTATATGTATTCGTGTATATATATGGAAATGGGTTCACAGTATCATTCGATCTGCTCCGATGGACAAACAAATTGGATCCAGCATCTAGTTTTAAAAGCCTGAAATCATTTCTCCGCTGATGAAGAACCACCTCTGTTTCCCGGTATTGTATTTATCGAAATACACATCTCAGTGCGAATTCGGTCACATACTGTCCATGGATTTTAAACAGGGATGCCAGATTAGTTTGCAACCGGTGTGCAGATCGGACATCCTCCAGACACAGCCTCCAGCAGGGTTGTTGTTCAGGTTCTAGGGCAACAGCCCTGGGCAAAGCCACATTGCTCCCAGTTGCCCAACAGCTGAAGGACAGGCATGCTTTGGTATTGAAATTAGCCATGTGTGGGTGCATAGGTATTGAGTCTTTTTAGTTTGCTCCCCAAAGCTGGAGTCAGGGTTGTGCAGAGTGGAGATTGTGCGTTTATCTCTAACCCTGACCCAACGAGAGTCTCCTATAACTTCGTATTTGTGTTTATCATTATGGAGCCAATTATACAGGGACGTATTTAATTATTTGAATGGCTGTTGTTCATCAGATCTTTCTTTCCGTACTTTATCATTAATTAATACTGAGGAGACACCTGTTGGTTTCTGAGAGATGGCATCTTGTGTTATGTTTGCAAATCTCTCTAAAGCATGTGGGAGACAAGCAATCTCTTGATGAACGGCATTTAGGAAATCTTAATTAAAAGAGGAAAGGTTGGGGGGGGGGTTGTTAAACCCTGCAATGGAGATGTGTGACACAAACGTAGGGTCTTGAGTCTAAGATGAGAGTGTGAATACGTGGTTGCACTCTACCTGCCAGTGTAACTCTGTATTTTTTTTCCCCTTTAATCATTTGAGGCCTGTGGTATATTATGTCTTTCGCCATTTGTTTATTCATTTCGTGTGCGGTGCTGTATGTATTATTCATTTGTGCGTATGCTTGATTGTGTTGTGCATCCTGTCGAGGCAGTGAAAGTCAATACACATGAAAGTGTCCTTTATTACGTCTCCTGAGCAGAATTTTAATATTGGTATCTGCCGTACGCACGGAGGCGCACAACTTTGCCTGACATTCGCGCAGACCGTTTCTCAGATGCCTCCTAAAGCACCCGAGGGGAACGAATCTGCTTGTGCATGCGTGGTTTTTAATGAGCATCCACTGCCTGGCAGCAGAGAAAGCCTTTATTTAAGTCATTTCCTTCCTGCTTTGCTGAGGCTCTCCGGTGACATTTGGCTGCGAAGATTGTACACAGCGTTTCAACATTAACATTCATGTGCATTTGGTTTTTATCTGTAGTTAAATAGGCAAGAACAACGGCCTTGTGCTACTGGTGTTTGGCGCCACACCAATCAATCTTCTGGCCACCGCGGTCATTGTAGTCCTGTTGGCACAAGACGGCTCTCTCTGAGCACAGGCCACACTACAGGGACGCTTCAGTTTGGTACCTTCCTGTGGTGGAGATATCATGAGCTCGGCCAGAACTGATCCACATCAGGACAGGGGACGTGCAAGGATGGTGTTCAGTGGTGAGGATCTGAAGCGATATCTCTCACAGTCGCTGTAGCGACTGTACAATTACATCCACTTCTGCGATTTCTCCGTTTGGACAGCGGTGTTTCTGTCGCCTGTCAGTGTGATGTCATACAGACAGCCTTGGGGATACCTCTGCCACATTCATACGACCTGTTATCTTGAAAGGAATTGCATGATATGATCTATGCAAAGAAAACGAAATAGTCACTTGAAGAAGCACTTGAGGATAATTCAGTGTTATTGTCCAGAACCCTTCTGTTTGGCTTTAAGTTTGTGAGGCACATATTTGTCACACACGCATAAGTTCAGACTTTGACTTAACCAACACTTAGAGAATCCTTTCATGCAACTGAATTCAATCTGTTGAGTATCTATTTACATCTAAGCTCATTCAGGAGGATGGAGTTTTTGTTGTTGGAATTAATGTAACTGTAGCTATTGACTGTTTGTTCAGTGAAGAGAGCTCAAAGAGTTTAGTATTGTGTGTGTCAGCTGTGTGATACTTAAGGGCTTCAAACCCATATTATCTTTATAAAGAAGAGTAGGATGTCTGGCCTCACAGCTTATTTCTGCACCAAGGAAACATCAAAAACAAGAGCACAGCCATCCAGAAAGCAGGATTGAAATCTCCAGACCGTCCCTCTAAGGCCGTTGCTTCGGGGACATGTTTGATAGATGAAATCGAGAAGAGCGTTTTGATACGTCCTCGACTGGGGAAAGGGATTGCTTTTGAAATAGGGTATCATGTTTCTCAACCCCCCTCATCCTTTTAAAGTGGAATCCCAGCCACCTTTTCATTTACACCGGCTCAGTTCCGCTGATCTGGAAAATAATGTGTTTACGATAACCGCGTTAGGCAAATGAACTCTCGCTGTCTTCTCCCGGCGGTGTGACAGGCACAGCGCAGACAGGGTTGACACAGCGCTCCACACAGGTTTTAAGAATGACGTGGTTACAGAAAGGGACAATTGAATATCCCACTATTATTCCCAGCTTACGGGAAGAGGGACTTGAATGAAGCACTCCGGCGTGTGTGAGATCAGCCATCGCTAAATAAAGATGTTTATTAGCTGAGCCTAGTTTCATTTGGAAGATGTCTGTCACCTCTACGTAGGCTTGGCACTTTGTGATATCTATTTCTATGGTTCCAACCTGCCTTTAAAGCAGTGTTGTTAATCCAAACTGGTTTTTATTAATTAAAACGCAGAAATACGAGGAGGAATCACTCCTTGATTAAAAGCTGTTTTCCAATAAAAGAACACTCCTTAATTAACTAGTAGGCTTGGTGCTTTTCAGCATTTGCCCTCAACGAGTCTTTCTTTTACTCCAAGAATGCCTACTTACATACTGTAACTGGTGCCTTGCTCTGTATCACTTGATTGCATTTTAAAGATTGGAAGGGAGTTATTAATTGATGGGTGATTTGTCATCAGGTATCGGTCATTCCATTGAATGCTATTTACACATTGAAAGGCAGGCAGAAATGGCAGAAATGAACATTAAAAAGTCCTTTTGTTTTCTATGTGCCTTCTCCTTTTCATCCAAAAGGCATTCTGTCAGTCAGCCATAGCGGTGAATCACCGCCTGTTTCTGTCAATCAGCGCCGATCGTCTGAGTTGGCACATTAATGCCGATTGCGCCTTCCTTTCTCCCTCTCCTGTCAAGTTCAGCTAGCAGCGTTTCAGCAGGTTTAATGGCTGCTAACTTGCGAGAGCAGCTGTTATGTTTTGTGACTGAATCGAGTAATTTGGGATCATTTGGTTAGAGGTTTATCGTCGTGGTGAAAATAAAACAACCTTTACTCACACATCTTCTGTATGAGGAAATTGGGTGATGAAGAATAGAAGGCAACTCATTCTCTAAACTCTTATTTAGCTTTACCTATCTGGTAGTTAAAAACATGGAAAGCCTCAAGGATTATCACAAAAAGAAAAAAGAAAATAACCTGGTCATTTCCAGTACTTTTATAGAAATACACAAAAAAACATCTTATGTTGAGCAGTCCTTTTCGACCATGCTTTCATTCGCAATAATAGTAACTTTAACAATACAGCCTGCAATTTGTTCTCAATTTAATTTCCCTCTAGTAAACTTGCCTTCAATTAAGACGCTGAGCCATTAGAGTTAATTACCAGAAGAGACAGTATTTATTTAAAATTTCAACAGCAAAGCATCATAACATAAGGAATGTGTTCACATGATGAACCTTTGTGTTAATTTTTGATGTTTGAGAGAGAACGAGAGGAAGAGGTGTTAATGGCACTCGGTTTGGGTTATTTCTGAAAGACTGGATGCTAATTAGCTCTCAGTGGAAATGCAATTAATTGGTATTGCCTTATAACATGTTTATAACACTCACACGACAGAATTTAAAGTTACAGATAAAGGGGAAACTGGACAAACATATATTGTTGATGTTACTACTATTAATGTTATTAGTATTATTATTTAGCAGACAGCTTTATCCTAGACATATACAATATATAAATAATAGTTTTACATACTTTGCATTATAAAATTACAGGCAGTGTACAGTCTGGGTAATTATAACTCCAGTCGCCAGTCCTTATTATTTATTTGTAGTGAAGGGGGGATCAGTTGCAAACCTTTTATTGCATATATATCACTCACAAACTGTGAAATTAACCTGCCATCGTAACCAATACTTTTATTGCTGAAATATCTGACCACCTGCACATGAAATACAGTATATTGTGCATTTACTACCTCGGCTGATGGCCTTTTTCTTCTAATGCACTGTAACCACTGTTTAAACAGACTTTTATAGAGGGTGGAAAAGAACATTAACTGACTTAATATATCCGTCTTTATGAGCGCCATAAAGGCCTCTACCTAAACGGCTTACTTCTCCCAAACCAAATAAAGCACGGTCCGTGAAATAAGCATCTGAACATTTTCTTGGTTTTCTTTCCTCTCTTCAAAGGGGCGTGGGGGTGGGGGGCTGTCTCTGATGTCCTGTGAAAAGTGTTGTGCTTCGGTACCCCAGTAATGTGCCAAAAAGTATATGTATATATATATATATATATATATATATATATTCAGAACAGTTAATGACAGTTAATTCTTAAGCAGATGTTAATTAGTATGCATTGTTGATATCAAAAATTGAATTTCTACAGTTTCTGAATACAATGTTTGATATCAACAACAGCAGATCATTCTTGATATCAACAATTGTGTTATTGATATCAGAAATGATGGATTAAATGTCACAAGGGCTTGCCATATTATTTTGGCTGTACATTATTTCCATATGTATCAATATTATTTATTTCTCCTTATGATTTTCCAAAGCTGGTATAGAATGTACTAGTGATTAAGAGAGGTAAATATGTTAATTAGGGTTACTGTAAGATAATTGTACCGTATCTTCCCACTGAAAAGGGTGGCAAAACAGAAATCTTATAATCTTAATCAGTTGCACACGTTGGCAAATCAGGCCCATAGTTATTATTCCAAGTTGTGATCATTAGGTGTCAGGGCTCTGATAAGCGATATAGTGTTGTGTGCACAGCGGTGTACGTCGAAGAATCAACCGGGCCCCAGCGATCATTCACGGACGCTGCCCTCCTCCGCTGTCTTCCTGTGTCGGCACGTCCCGCCCGGGAGAGTCAGGGGTGAGCCGCTGATCGACGACAGGGGAGCTGCCCCCAGCCTTGTCTGCAGATAGACTGTCATCCGCGGGAGAGATGGATTTAGACAGGGACTCCCTCGACCTGACAGCCGCTGACTGAGAGATTGGCCGTGATTGACGGAGGGGTGTAGCTGCACTCCTGGAGGACAGCGGGGATGTGATCGTGTTTCATTACAAGCTATAGGTGAAGCTCTTCTTCTCCTGCAGTGCCTCCTGCAGCAAGCCACTGATCTGTCTCAGCTGAGGCAGGGTGGGACTCGCCACTGGGTTGCCTTGCAAGAGACCATGTTTGGGGATTTGAGAGATTTAACCCGCTGTCCTGCTGGTTGTGGGGCTAGTGGAGCCACGCATTACGAAAAAGCTACATCAGTCGGTTTATTTGCTTCAGTTAAAGGTTCTTGGAGTAATGTAGGACCAGCAGGACTGTAGGGTGGAGAACTAAGGCTGTAGACAATTTAACTGCTTCGTTATCCATAATCGGATACAAGAACGTACCATAGCAGTCCAAGCTGTGGTCAGCTGTTTTACGGATACGTGCCAAAACATACCAGTTGTTGATTTATGGACTCATTTACTCACTTTTCTCTACTGCAGAAAACTGAATCTACACTCATAATTGAGTCTTTACAGCGTAAAACAAACAAGAAGAATTTAGCGTTCAGTAGCTGCTGTAGTCAACTAAACATACAGTGCATCTTATGTTTTTTTTCTCTTCTTTTCTTAGTCATTCAAGATAAAGAAGGAGTTTGGGGCACCTTATTAACCTCATTGACTTATAGTTGCAAAGCAAGCAATTGGAGTAATCTTCTATATGTTAGTCTGTTCTTTAGAAAGACTTACGGGTACAAATACATCTCATAAAGTAGGAGAGTGGTTTATTTACACAAATAGTCATAAATGGAAGGGGTAAGCTGTACACAGGAAGTGGATATATGCTAATTAACTGTCACATTTTTAAAAGGGTCCTGAAATGCTTCTGAAAGGGGTGGGGGGCACAAGAGTTTCAGGACCTTAGAATGGCAGATAAATTGTAAATAAATTGGAGATTAATTACAAATATGATTGGTGGCATATGTCTTCTTGTTTCAACTATGAGGAATGTCTAGCTGGCATTGTAAGTAAGCAAGATAAATAATCTCAACCAGCCAAGTGCATAAGAAGAGACAGCAAACAGGAAAAGTAAAACAACAGCAAGAGCAAAAGGATATAAATCTCTTTAAATAACATCTGGTTATCCAGTAACTGCAGTGTTTCATCATTAATATCCAATCACCATATTTTATACAACCATATATCACCTGCACGGGCCTGTATATAAATGCAAAATATTAATCCAGAATACTGAGCTGAATTCTAATGAAGAGACTATTAATTTTCTTCATTTTTGTTTTTAATTGAGCGAAAATGGAGCTCAATCGATCTGTGTAAGATGAAACACACAAAATCCAATATAGATGTATTACGGACATTTGCTTTCATTAGATACATAATTTAGCACAACGTGATTTATGCGATGGGAATCCGATAGTAACAATCACACACCTGCTGGTGTGCTTTGTGCTCTCTGTTTAACAGTTTTCACTGTTTGGCAAACACTGTTATCAATCAATAATCAATACTCTACCAGTGGCATTGGTTTTTATAGTGCTATTAGGACAGGCCGGGGACAACAGTTAAAGACCAGTTCAGTGTGAACAGTAACACTTGTCGTCTCAAACGGGTCTCAGGGAGTGGCCAACAGTGTCTTCTGTCTTCTAGTCCAACCCAGCTCACGGCAACTTAATTAGCCTGGTTAGCAAACCAACGGATTGACTTAAATACTTCCAATATCTGAGATGAAGATCATTCAATAGTATTATCATTATTTTTTTTAATGAACCAGTTGTAGCAATACACAGAATCGAAGGAATGTGATATTGTGCCCCTCGAATCCTTTCAGCTCCTTCTCATTGGCTCTGAAGCTTTTTGTGAAGAGGAAATAAGCACAACTCTAGCAAAGATCAATACCTCATCCCCGGGTCTGATCTCAGGACACAAACGGCACTCGGCACAGGTGGAGGTGTTCGTTATGGGTGCCACTCGCAGGTCGATGTTTTTAACAGTATAATCCAGTTCAAATAATCACTGGTATGTTTTATGGCTCATGTTAGGAAATGGAAGTAATTGCAAATGGATCACTTCCTAATGTTATAAAGAAGAGAGAGGTTTAATTTTTGTTCTGCATTCGCTTTGTTTATCAGCCCCGAGAGCAGTGCAGTGCCAGGCATTATTATTCCAGCAAGATCTGCAACGGTTTAATGAAATCCTGCAATCCTACGGAGACCTTGTGCTCCATCGCTTTCTACAGGCCGAGATAAACGAGAGGAAAAAACTAAACACAACAAACCTGCCCCCAAACACAAGGCGTAATTAAAATGGATATGTGACACATTTATTATTTAAAGGCTGTGATACATATTTAATCAATTAGTATTCGCCCACTCCTTATACTGGCAAATACACACATTAAAAAAATGCACACGTATGTGTAATTCTAAATGTTTGTGTAAGAGGGACTCTCCTGTGAAATAATAATGTTAAGATTAATTTCTATTGCAATATTCAAGGCAGTAAATAATAATAATTTGAAATAGCAGAACTGGATATTGCTCCTACTGCTTTGCTGGAATTGCAATCAGAGGCGATTAGCTCTGTAAATTAAGGGAAGTAATAGGAAGCTGAGAATGTCCCCTTGTTATAAATACATGGAAAAAGTCACCTTAGTGTTCATTGAATTGTTAATAAAACCTAATCTTTTCAAAGCAATTATTTTGCTTACATGCAATCCTTTTATTCCCCCCTTCCCCAGCTCCACACTCCCATCTAGCATATGCACAGAGAAAACAAACCCAGCATGTGCAGTAAATTGGTTATTCAGTTTAGGTACTGGATTCAATAGTTGGGCACAAATGCAACATTAATAAAACACCATCACAAAATGCGCCAGGAATCTATCTTCTCAGGAGCAGATATAATTTACGACGTGCTGGGCATACAGCATAAATATTGCCTGTGCTTTATCACAACCCTAACAGTAAAAGCTGATTGCATTGATCCATTGCAGACCAGGCACAAAAAAAAAAAGTGGGAATCTTTAACACCTCAGCACACTAAAAACTTCAGATGAAGGGGTAAAAAAAAAAAAATCCTCTGCGCTCACACTCCGATGCCTCTCTATGACACGCGTTCTGTGCGCGCTTAACTCTCGCTTCCATCTCCTAGAGGTGCCGGAGCCTCACTGTCCTCTGGGAGAGAGACAAGGCGTGCACCAGTTCACAGACGCTACCTCTGGATGGATTCGGTTCTCCTGGAGACGAAACGTGGGTGGCTCTGATTGACACCCGGGAAACTCAAACTCAAGACGAGGTTCAGGTTCTCAAGCTGAGCAACTGGCTCCCAGAGAGGACTTCTCATCTGCCTTTAGATTAGTGGATCAAGTGTGGAGCCTGACCTTCTCTGGCCATGTCTGTTCTCGTTGCCACCCATCAGAAGATCAATACCACCGCCTCCTCCAGCATGGTAAGACATAATTAAAAAAACTCCTAGTGGCCTGCAGTTTGATTGCCAACAATTAATCCAGTCTATAGAGATGTATAATTTCATTTTTACATCCAGTCTGCATAATTTGAACACACCAGAGTGTGACAGGGCCTCGATGTGTTGTTATGGTGCTGATTGGCTTCAGTTGTAAAAGACACTAACTGTTGCAGCTCCACTCCCACCAAAGCAAGAACAGAAAAAGAAAAAACTAAACTGAATCAATTGATGATTATCTGTCTGTATAATAAGCAGTCACTTAATGACACAGCATGAGGTAGCCATTGAGCATGTGAAGCTGATCAGCAGAGGTCCTGGTGTTCATAATACTTTCACAATCTGCATTCCTGTGTCTTGTAGCTCCTTCTGAAATACTCCTCAGTTAGATTTGTGGTCCTGCTGCTCTTAAATCTTCCTTAGAGACTCGTTCCTCACCTCCTCTCTGACATTCAGTTAAACGGGGGCAGAACTGCGTTGTCAGCTATAACACTTTATATTGTATACATTAAGAACTATCCCTCCTTTCCGGTAAGATCAGAACAGTGTGCACTTGGAAATTCAGAAACCGTGTTGGAAATTGTGCCTACTCTTGTCCTCGCCTCCTGCAGAAACCAGCAGGTTTACAGTTGCCTTAATCCTGGTCAAGGTACCTTAATACTCGGATTGTCAAGCACTGATTTCTTCACGAATCGAAATATGCATCAAATGGTCTCCATGTGTTCCTACATTATTATTTTTTCCCCTCCCTGCTAGCAGAGCTGTAGATTTCACCAGTTTGACATGAGCCATTGTTATTTTGGTGGAGCATTAATTTGTTCCCAGTTTCGCTGTAAACCACTTTGAGCAGCTTCCCTGAGTTTGCTCCACTCACTTGGTGAGGAAACAGTTGACATATTTTGTAAACATGTGTATATGTATCTTGGTGTTGTGTGCTTACAACAGGTTATGTAACATGAAAATGTCCAATTCCTCAGTGCCTCACCCCCGTCTCTGAAGAGAGGGAAATCACAGCTGCGTTGCTCAGCCCTTGAAAGTTGCTTTTAAGGGAAAAGACAAGTGAAAACAACCAGTTATTGCCTCTAATGAACTCCCATTCCTCAACCAAAATTGTCACATAATTATGCAATCACAAGCTTTAACTTTAACTATCAACACTGGGTGTTGCGTTTTGCAGGTTTAACCAACAGAAAACTGATTAATACTTCAAGGGGGACTCGTGCTTCTTCGGGTATATTGTCCCCAGTGTAAGCAGCTGGATATTTCAGACCCAGAAATGCCAATTTAGCGCAACTTCAGAGTCTTTGTTAACAGAAGCCGAGCCGAGTGCAGAAGGAGAGGAGTTTGGGGGTGGGGGGGATGTCTTTCAGAAGCTTGTTGTCAGTTTGTGTTGTGTTTGTGTACAAGAGCTGTGCTTTGTGCTTTTTTGGTCACTGGCATCACTGTGTTTTTGAGATTATTGTGTATTGTGTGGATTTTGCTTGGACATGGAAATGCTCAGCAAGCAAATTCTGACCACAGATTATTTATTTGTGTGTTTATTTCCTCAGTCTCATTTATTGTTCATTTTTTATTAATATAAACATCTGTGTCTGTCTTTCTGTCTATGCTAAAGAAACATGAACTTAAATTAAGACCGAAAACAAAGACCAGCTGAGACAAAAATGCGAGGAATTGTTTAAAGCAATAGAAAGGTCCACTCTTTAATGAAAACGCAGCAGCGGTATGTCTTATATTTGTCTTGAAAATCTGTGTTGTACAGATTATTATTTATTCATACAAATTATATTGCTCAGTACATTTACAGATGAATGGTCTGTGCTGGGGTGAGTTAATACAGGATATTTAGCAACACAATAGGAAAGTCATGCTGTCGAGAATGTTGCAAAGTAAACACCACAACGATCACAGCAATCATTTTCCACAGTGTTGCTCTTTTCACCCTGCAGATATCAAGGCTGTTTTCATTACAAATTAAAATTAACATGAACTTTTCACCAAAGAAAATTACTAATATATCAAAGGATTACAAAGTGCTTGGCCAGACAGAAGTCAAGACAGACACCAACAGAGGAATCAATGCCTTCACCATGTTCTCTTGTCCAGGTAGATTTAAAAACAGGTTTTGTTTGTTTTGTTAAATCAAATGTTTAGGTTAAAGTCCTTTTAGAATCTGTAGTAAATACATGAACTAGTTTGATTGATTGATTTTTGGTGTTATGTTATATCAGTAAGTCCAGCTGAATTACTTCAATGCTTCAGAAGTAACACTGAAGATGAATGTAGATTTACTCTGTGACAGTCAGAGAACTGTGCCTTGTTTTATAATCAACAACGCGAACCAAAATTCTTATTTTACTGAAGTGAAACAAAAATGGCACGACTAGATGACAAAAATCAAAAGATTCTGTTATTTTTTTTTTTGTTGACCACAGTACAAAATTACAACATATGTCAAATAGTTACTTCATGAAGATAAAATGTACATAACCATTGTACATAGCTTTAAATAATAATTATAATTCATACACATGAATAAAATACTGTAATGGAACGGCCATCCATGAGATGTAAAATGTGTGTTATGTTGGCAGAATGTTGTGCAACAATGTAACTTCAAACGTGTGCATTGTGAAGCAGAGGTGTGCTAAATCTGTTCATTTTAAAAATCTTATTATACACTGGCATTTCAGGTTTGCACGTCTTGCATAACTTATATATTTGCTTCACAATAAAATAAAAATAAATGTAGATACAAAATAAACATGTTAATCACCTGAAATCTATTTTGACAACCCACCAATTAAAATATTTTAATTAATTTAGAGCCTGTACCTAATGATCTAATCAATAGACGAGTGACTCTTCAATATACAATATGGCTAACCCACTATTTGTAGTTAAGATTTTTTTTTTTTTTTAACCCTGTGTGGGAAACTAAATATCTACAGTGTGCACCATAATAAACCATGCCTGTGTCTAAAACATGAATATTTGGTATCTATGAAATCTTTAACCTGCCTTCTGAGAAATGTGTGTGAAAGGCGTCCTTGTCCATGGAAATGGCCCGTGATTTTGCATTGTTAATGTGGTTCCTTTTCCAAGCTTTTCTAAATATTGATGAAGTAGATGTTTGTTTGTTTGTTTATTGGTTTGTTTTGAACTTTGTGGAGCCGACGTGCGGGTGACTGATTGAAGGTGTCCTTACAAAAGATGATTTACCATCCTGTTAGAAGGACCTCATTAAAAGAGAGAACAGTAGTAATATTTAAAACTATGAGTCATATTCTTTGACAGATAAAATCATCAGTAAGAAATCTTGCTCCCTTCCTCTCCCTCCCTCCCCCTCTATCCCTCTCTCCCTCTCTCCCATGTTTTTTCACGCTAGCGGGGGTGGGCTGACAGCGTTCGTCAGGGGCGCCGGAGGGCGGCAGCCAATTGTCAAAATGCCGGCTCAAATTCAAGTGCTGCCATGGGCGGCTGACTAATATTGCCTAATAGGAGGGCCAGGCCTGTGGGCACCCCTAAGGATGGATGGCGCCCCTGGCATTTGCCTATTCCGCCTATGCCACGGGCCAGCCATGCTCCCATTCCTGTCTTGGCTGCATGTTTTTCATGGCCATTCATGGCCAGAAAAAACAAACACAGAAAAAAACGAAAGACTTCAAAAAAAGAAAAGGTAAATTGCAGAACTGGCTGGAGATACTTCAAAGGGAAGTATGAGTCAGTTCTTGTTTATTTCCAGCATGCTCTGTTTCCACTTAATTCATTTAAAAACATTATTTTTGTAGCCTGCTTGTAGTAAATGTTTATTGACCTGCACAGCGTACGACTAAAATGATGTTTCCATCGGATCTTTAAAATATCTATCTATCCCACTGAAGAACAAACAGGGTGAAGCTGATTCCACTCATTTCATTCTGTACTTTTCGTAGCTGTGAATAATTTGGAAAGAGGAAATGTGTGATAAAAAGTCTAGAGGGATTTGATCTTAAAGGGAATTATTTATCTCTGTTAGTATTCAAATTACAACTTATTTAAATTATCTCTTAATTATTAATTATCTGGGGGGCTAGAATGATCGTATTGTATAACTGGATTAAGGACATCCCCACATGCCCCTGTCTCACTAGGTGTTGTCTTATTCTGTTTACATCCAGACGTTATTCACGGGTCTTTTGAAGTCAAGTATTGAATGATTTGCAAGGAAAGTACAGAATGCGTAGGAAGTGTGAGAGCCTCATAGAATCCAATCAATCTGCAGATTCCTAGACCTTTACACATGATATAAGTGTCCCTTTAATTTGTATATTTAAAATATATGGGATATATTTCACATATATCTTTCTGTAATACACGCATATATGAAAATATATGATAGAAATTAGCCTTGCCATATATTTTGAACATATACAAATATATGAATTACAGACTAAAATATAAATGTATCTCCCCTTTTTAAATCTGCAAAAAGGGGTCAGTTTTGGTTAATTGAAAATATAAGGATCATCTACCATAGTTCAAAATATATGTTTATTCCATGTGGGCATGTCAGTCAATACGCACAATACGCACATTGAAGAATGGCATGCTATCTAATTAGAATAATCTTTCTAGAATTATATTTTTTGCTTTCTGAACACTTTGTCAAAACTCTGGAAAAAATATTGACATTATCGAAAAGTGGCATTAAAATGGGGAGGGGGAGGGGGTTTCTGCGCACTTCCGTAGGAACCCGATTGAAACATCACTCTATCAAAGCTGCCATTGGCCCCTGCGCTCATCACTCAGAACAGGTCCCTTCCCACTTTCTGTTCTATAAAACGTGACGTCAGCGCAGGTTCATCCTCTTTTGCTGGGAGCTAGGACTCCTGCGTGACCTTGCAACTTTGGGCAGTGCTTCCTTTTTCAGATAACCGGGGTTGCATTGGCAATCTATCGTAATCTTTCAAGTTGAAAGCACTGCCCAAGGGGGAGGGGTTACTGTATAACAAAACCGTCGCAAGGGAGGAGGCAGTGAGCTGATAATGGAGCCTGCCCCGAGGCGACCGCTAGGGGGCCTAGGCAACACAACTCCAGACAGGTGCCACAGAGACCCCTTGGGGTCAAACTGAGCTGTCCCAGAGCGAGGACCGTAGTCACGCTCTACTGGGGACAGTCTGCAATCAGCATATACAAAGCGGGGCTACAGAGGTCAACTCTTAAGCCCTCTGCTTACAATAGCAAGGCCAGCTGTTTTACTACTGCAGCTAGGATTGAGGCCGTATATATGTACTTGCACAATATATGGCACGGGCAATCAAGCAACTTGTGTGCCTTACGTGCATTAACGTGGCAGTGTACCCCTGATCCTGCAGGAGCGGGGCCACAGACCACTGAATAACACACAGCTGGCTAGTCAACTGAGTAGCCACAGCTGGACATAACAATATAAACAGTGTGGCAGCAGGAACATTCATGCTGCCTCCATGCAGCACAGGAATGGAACATTCACTGAATGGTACAGAGCATCCAGCTCCACTGTCTTAACCACTATACACATCATGGGGTGCAGGAAACCAGTTCATGCACTCTCCGCATAACATGGGAGCATTGGCCGCTTGCTCCACTAGCCCAGCTAGGAGCGAGGCCACAGCAGCTCTACAATGTTGTACAAATGAACAATCAATATATATCGCGTGGCAGCAGGAACATTTATGCTGCCTCTGCACAGCACAGGAGTATCGAACTCAACTGAATAGTACAGAGTGGAAGAGCTCAACTGTGCTGATAATCTAGATTTCGTACAAAGGAACTACATACACCACGGGGCGCAGGAACGAACACCACCCATGGAACACAGGAGCAGTTGACGCCTGCTGGTTAGGCCGGCTAAGGCAGCAGCAGTGGACTCTTGCTCTATGGCACACAGCCAGAGCCGTCCACAGACCTGCTGACCAAGGAACTATGTACACAGCAAGGCAGCAAAACTCGAGCGCCACAAGCTGGGAACAGCGGCAGTGAGCTCCATTTCACACATTTTCAGAATGAAGCCACAGTCCTGCTGTTTAACACATATTATATACAGATTGGGGTACAGGCCAGATGCAACCACAACATAATGCATAATGAATTAACTATAAACAGGGCGGCCTCGTAAGGCAACGTACCTGTAGGCCACATGACAGACCCTGGGAACACATTCACAGGGCTGTTAGCAAGTCCAGGAGCAGCTCGTGTGGGTGCTCAACTAGAAGGCATAGTCCGGTGGAAGGGAAGACACGGTTGAAATAGCTCCATCAGGATGCACTTAACAGGGGCAGACTGGGAGAGGAAAGGAAGGAGCCAGAGCCCGTAGACTGCAGCCAACACAAGCTTCCCAATGGAAGGGACCGATCCCGTCACGTCCAACCTGTAGAACCGGGCAAATGTAAGCAGCAAGGCCCAAGCTTCAGCCGCACAAATGTCTGCCAAGGGGGTGCCTTGAAAAAGGGCCCATGATGTGGCAACGCCTCGAGTCGAGTGGGCCACCAGGTGTTCAGTAACCGGAGTCCCAGTGGACTCGTAGGCCATGGTAATAATGTCTACAATCCAATGCAAGAGGCACTGCTTTGAAAGCGCCCGGCCCTGTGTCCAGGCTCCATAAGACATAAACAGTTGGTCTGAGTGCCGAATGTCCTTAGTGCGTTCCAAATAGCACCTGAGGGCTCACACAGGGCAGAGCAGGTGAAGCCGATTCTCTTGCTCTGAAGCTAAGGGAGGACGATGAAAAGCCTGGAGACAGCACTTTCGGGAGGAATACAGTGTTAGGCTGTAGCGTGACCCTGGAGCCATCTCCCGCAAAACAGACACACAATGGGTGTACGGACAGGGCATGTAACTCACTCATACGTTTTGCAGTCTTAAGTGACACCAGCTTCTGGCCCCGCTGAGTTCAGTGGCTCAAATGGGGCTTGGGAAAGTGCGTCCAGCACTACATCAAGGCGCCATGCGGGCAGTGAAGGGGTGCGAGGAGGCCGCAGCCATTGAGCTCCCTTTAAAAACTGCACAGCCAGGAAATGAGACCCAGGGGGCTCGCCATCAATCCGGACATGACATGCGGAGATGGCACACCTGATACACTTTGAGTGTGGACGGGGACTTGCCCTGGTCAAACAGCTCCTGTAGAAATTGTAATATGACCCTGACGGGGCAATCAATTGGGTCTTGACCGCCATCTTGGCACCAGGTACTAAATGTCCGCCAGCGGTAGGAATACTGCGACCTCATAGAGTGAGCTCTCGCTGACTGAATAGTGGCTACTACCGTGTCTGACAGACCCCAGGCAATCAATCACTCCCACTCAGGGGCCAGGCCCAGAGCTGGAGGAGGCCCGGATTGGGGTGCCAAAGCGTGCCCTGCATCTGGGACAACAAGTCCGCTCTCACTGGGAGCTGCCAAGGCTCTCCGTGGAGGAGGGCGATCAGGTCTGCAAACCAAAATCTGCAAGGCCACCGTGGGGCTATCAGCAGAACTGTCGCTTGTTCTCTCCTGACCTCCTCCAGGACCACCGAGAGAAGGGGGAACGGTGGGAACGCATAAAGGAGACAGCGAGGCCATGTGTGGGTTAGCGCGTCAATCCCTAGGGTTCCTGAGCGGTCTCAGACAGAGAACCATAGTGGGCAGTGTGTGGACTCTGCTGAGGCAAAGAGATCCACGTTCTCCATGCCGAACTGGCTCCACAGTTGTTGTATCACAAGCGGATGAAGGCACCATTGTGAGACCAAGGTCAGTACAGTCTGCACGACTGGAGACCTCCTTGCCTGTTGATATAGGCGACCACCACTGTGTTGTCCATCCAAACCAGCACATGACAGTCCTATAGGACTGGGGGGACATGAGACAGTCCAAGGAGTACTGCTTGTTACTCCAGGATGTTGATATGTGGGTCCACCTGCCTCGGACTCCATGTCCGTCGCAGACTGCTCCCCAACCTTGCTTGGAGGCGTCTGTTGTCATGACTGATCGGTGATAGACTTGCCCCAGTTGCACACCGAGGGTCAAATTGTTAGGGCTCCGCTACCAACGGAGCGCCTTCCGGCACGCCGAAGTGACTGTGACTTGGCGTGCTTGATCGCGGCAAGGGTGCATCCTGAGAGACCTGAACCACAACTGCAGCGGCCTCAATTAGAGGAGGCCGAGGGGGAGGGTCTGTGATGCAGCCTCTAGGAGGCCCAGCAACCTCTTGCAAAGGGACACCCTGATACAAGCTCTCAGTCGGAAGAGGGAGAGACACGTGCATATTGAGGCAACTCTCTCTGGCATGGCAACGGAATCGAGGCGCTGTCCAAGGAACCGTGCCTGCTGAGTTGGCATCAGGCAGCTCTTCTCTCGATTGACCCGAAGGCCCAGTTCGGAGAGGCAGCCTAAAATTAGGTTAGTGTGGTTCTGAACTTGCTCCCTCGAGTGAGAACAAACCAGGCATTCATCTAGATAATTGAGGACGCAGACCCCCTGGCAACGCACGGGAGCTAAGGCGACATCCATGCACTTGGAAAAAATGTGTTGGGCTAGCGACAGGCCAAAGAGGAGAACAGCAAACTTGAACACTCGGCCCTCGAAGGCGAAGTGGAGAAACGTCCTGTGTGCCTTCGCAATGGGGATGTGAAAGTAAACATCTTTCAGATCCACCGTGATGAACCAGTTGCCGGGCTTGATGGCCTGGGACATGGAGTGCAGGTTGAGCATTTTGAAGCGCAACACCTTGAGGTGGCGGTTCAGGAGCCTCAGATCCAAGATGGTGGCAATTTTGACACGAAGCGTTGCACACTGCAACGGGTCCCTCACCCGGGCCAGCTGCAGGGACTGCTCCCTCTCCTGGAGGGTGCATGTTAGCATCTCTTCCACAGAGGGGCCGAAGGTGAAGCCTGGCAAGATAGGGGCGTACATGAGGTGGGACCTGTCCGCCTCAGGAACCCGTCATGCCAGGGACAGCCAGATCTGGCAGCGTGCCGTCACAATGGTTGCCAGGGATCCCTCAGTCGCCCTTGCCCCATGAAGCATTACCGTCACCAGCTGGTCCGCCGCCGCCGCTATCTCTGAGATAGGGGGCGGGGTTGGTGAAGGACCATCATGCTCTGAGGGCTCTGCCAACTGGGCCAAATACAGGGCCAGCAGGCTCTCAGTGTTTCTGAGGTGGGCCACTTGGGCTCCGTCACGCGACACTGCCCAGGCCAGGCAGGCCATTGTGGTGGTTCCGCGGGCAGCGGAGGTAGGGGGACCAGCGCGGCTATGGTGGAGTTTACCTAGGGAAAACTCACCAAGCCCGCTTCCGCTGCACCCTGGGTCCTAGCATAAGACTCCCCTCTCCTAGCTAGGGCAGGGGTTGATGCCAGGTGGCCCTCAGTTCGTCGAGGAGATCAGGAAACAGCAGGTGGGCCTGTGTGGGCCGCTGCGAGTGCTGACCTCTCTCGAACCTGGAGCGCGGCGAGACAGGTTCAGAGGGCCAGGGGAGCTGGAGAAACTCCACTTCTGGATCACCGCTCAGAACTCCCAGTCTTGTCCCATAGAAGCAGGAGGGATGTCCACGCTCAACAGAGGAGGAGGGGGTAGGGGAGACCAGCTCCTCTTCCATGAGCTCCGCCTCAAACGCGGGGAGGAGACAAGTGACAACTCGGAAGCCTCACACCACGGGTGCGTCAGGTAGGGGGGGCCTGGCTGCCGAGGCAGGAGCAGCTGCCCTGGCATGTGCGGTAGCAGCAGCCGGCGCAGCAGCGGGTGCAGACGGAGGCACGGCTGTCTCTAGCACTACAACCCTGGAGGAGGAGACGGTGAGGCTCAGGGAGAGGCGGATATCCAGCCCCCCCGAGACCCCCCCATCACTCGCCGGAGTGGGAGATTGCCAGGTGCTGCAGCGATTGTGGCCACACCTGGTGGAAAGTCAGACCTCCGGGCACGCCATAGCAGACCCTAGTTGCGGCCAAATCACGCCCGCTGTCGTTGCCGAGCGTACACGTGCGTTAACAGGGAAATGTGTAGCGGGGGTGCGGGTCAGTGTTTGCACCGGGGGCACACAACAACGTTTGTGTCCACAACGCCGCCGTGACAAGTGGAGCACATAGTGTGCTCGCCGCTGTAAGTGCATCTCCACCTGGCAACGTTTATGTACACGGGGGCACGACAACACCAAACACAACCTTGCTGTTGCTGGACTGAACACTGTGTATACCGAGCACCAGGTGCTGGATACAAGCGCCGCGTAGGCCCGTAGGCTTAACCACACCGTGTGCCGGGGGTTTCCAGGGACACCGGGTGACGCGGAGTCCGGGGTCCGAGGGGCCTGAGGGTAGTAGACCACTAGCTGTAGCAGGATCTAAAACCGAGGCCTGCACACACGGACAAAGAGGCTAAGCAGAGCTCGTTCTCAGTGAACTGAGAGAGCGAGATTTCCTTCAGGCCCAGCCGCGTGCTATAGTGCGGGGGCGCAAGCTGGCAGAGGAGCACCTTGCGTGGGCGAGATCTCTTACGACACACCAAGGCTCAGGCCGGGCAGCTGGGCCTCGGATTTTACTGTCGCTGCTAGTGCTCCTGCTGTGGAGGAAAAAGCCCTGTGGACAGAAAACCAACACAGCAAGCAGTCGGAATATATATGGCACTATATAAACACGACTATTATTTTTAAGAGGCTCTTCTTGTCAACGAAACTGAAGCCGAAAGCGCAGCCTTGGAACAGAATCAGGATTAGCTATCAAAATAACTAATCACACACAAGACAGAGACGATAGCTGAAATACGCTGTTTGAATGTTTATTACAAACACAGATGCAGAGAGCTCACGTTCTCGAGTCCAGCGAAATGGCAAAAGAGGACAAACCTGCGCTGACGTCACATTTTATAGAACAGGAAGTGGGAAGGGACCTGATCTGAGTGACGAGCACAGGGGCCAATTGTAGCTTTGATAGAGTGATGTTTCGATCGGGTTCCTATGGAACAGAAACCCCTCCCCCTTGGACAGTGCTTCCGACTTGAAAGATGACATGTATTACATGTAGTCTCTCATTCCTTTCCTTCTTTATCTCCCTTCATTCATTCTTCTGATGGGCTGCCAGCATTATTAGTAATGGATGAAGCGATCGTTAAGTAACCAGAACTTGAGAATGTAACTCACTTCATGTATTACAATTATTGCTGGTTTCATGTTTTTCTGCCAGGCTGGTTTTACATCTGCTTGTCATTGATTGTGAAAATCAAGAGGAAAATCAGGTCTATTTACATGCGTTTGTACTTAGTGGCAATAAGCATGAACCAAAGTCAAGAGCCCAGAGCTTTCAAATCAATTTCATTGCTGTGTAGTTAGTGGAAATTAGTCAAATTTGACTGTTTAATGTACGCCATGCTAAGTTATTCTACCAGACACATCCCTAATGCATTTAAATAATTAAGTGTTAATGACCTCCCTGTCAATGTTTTTAACTATCTACTAATGACTTTAATAAGCCTCTGGGCCCAAAGGCCGAATGCATGTAGTGTTTCTGTTCACAAGTCCACCAGAAATCTGATTCCTCTCTTTCCAAAAAACGGAAATGGGAAAATCCAGAGCCGGCAATTCTCGAAAGGGGGAGCAAAAGATTACGTGAGGGAGAGATGTTAAGCTGTGCTTGAAGAAACTACCTTTAAAAAGCACTTGATGATTGTGGGATTATGTTGACTACTCTAGGCAATGTGGGAAAGTAGTTAAAATAAGGTGAACCAAATGCACGGATATATAAAGCCGGAAAGTTGCATTCTGAATATCGCAGCACCACTTTGGACTATATTAGGTCTGCAAAACAGGAGGAGATAAGCTTTGCCAGTGATTTCCAGAATTCGCAGGCAGCGAGAGAGCCAATAACTTAATCTGTTAATTACACTAAAACAGGGTGGGAGTTGCCAGGGATCTCTACAAGAAACTGGAGACATAAATACCAACCCAACCCAGCGTTTGCCAACCCAAGACCTGAACTACAGACCTGAACTTGAGAGCTGATATACATATAAGTAGAAGAAGGTGGCATCGAACAGGAAATGGAGCCGCCACTGAGTTCAGGTCCGGACTTTGATGTGCTTATTATTTGAATGTGTATTTTTATTTTAGGAGGGAATCTTTTGTTTACTGTGAACACGTGAATGCATATAATGGTTTAGTTTTTGTTTCATTGGGGTAGGGAAATGTGATAAAACCTAATAATGATAATAATAATACAAACAATAATCTGAAACAATAAAAGGAGGCACGTTTACAATGAAGAGGATTGTAAGTCACTATTTGCAGGTGGGTCAAGGTTTTGATTGAATCGATTGAATTGTTGTGCACTTTTCTGGTCTCCATGTTAGAAAGATGACATTGCTGCCATGGGATTGGTTGACAGGAGAGCAGACAGATTGATTCCTGGTCCTATAGGATTGTCCAACATAGATAAAGGAACCAAATCTCTTTCATCTAGAACAGAGACGAGAGTGAGGGAACTTATTAGAAATATTCAAGAGTCAGAACTGACACGTGCACAAGAGGACGCGCTTTAGAGATTGGAAACAGGAAACACTTCCTCACACCAAGGGGTTGTGGGGATCTGGACAAATTTACCCATCTGTGTCGGTTAAGTAGAAAGTCTGACACACCAGGATCCATCAAGAAGCGCCAGCATGAAGCCCTTAGATTTGATAGGATTAGTTATCAGAAAGGAAAATGTACATATGGTCTAAAAACATTTATTCTCATCCATAAGAGAACAGGATTTTTTATTAGCGCCATTTGGATATCTTCAGTTTGTGTCCTCAGTAGCTCATCGATCCAGGCGTCTCATTCGGCTGTTTCTTTCTCCTAGACTCCAGGGAATGGGCTTGACTGTCTGATCTGCTTACTCTACCTTCTTTGTTGGATGACCGCTGTAATGGATTGCTTTGTCCCCATTGAAAGTTTCTCCATCACAACTTCTTACAACCTGTTGAGAGCAAAATGACTCCCCTTGAAGACTTAGGCAAGGCTGTAATGATCTGTGGGGAGAAGGAAAACAAAACAGGACCGCTTTGGGCCTTTCCATAGAAGTTACAATGGGAACAAGGAGAATGCATACTTACCACTCAATGTTATTATCAATGGAAATGTTTTTCTTAAGCAGTTATAGAGAATAGTGTCAATCTGAATATCCAGCATTTCATGATTTGTACAACTGCGATTTTGTTCTTTTTTTAGTTTGTGGCTTACTTGTTTTTGAAGGGATGTAATGGCTGTATTAGGAATATACTGATCACTTGCATTGACTTATGGCTGCCTTGGAGCGTAACATTTGTTTACATGTGACTGTTGTCTCATTAAGTTATTTAAATTAAAGTAATTGCTATAAGAGCAAATGTTCCTGTCATAGGCAATTAGGTTTGTTTGTTTGTGAATTATTTATTTATTTATTTATTTATTTATTTATTTATTTATTTATTTATTTAAAATGGAATACTCAAGTGTGTAAAATATAAAATCATCAGTTCCCAAGCTTATGTTTTCTCTGGCATGGACTGCTATACCCAAACCTAGGGGCTCAAGTTTGCAAATCTGCACAAAATAGTATTTAATGCAAAAGAGATTTTGTCAAAACGGGCAGTGAAGTGACTTTAATAACCTCCTGGAAGAGCTCTCTCTCTCTGAGGGCTTTCAGACAGATTGTAGGGAGAATGTGAGGAAGCATATGACAGGATCTATTAATTTTTCTGTTGGTTTTTCAATAGACAAAATGCTGTCAGGCTCCAATGCGTTCAATCTCTCACTGTCACAAGCCAAGTATTCATCAGTAACACATTGCACACCAATAAGATCATTTCACTTGCGAATGTTCAGGGTTTGGTGACGCCAAAGCAATCTCCAAACATGACACCTGCACAAAGTCTCTGAACAGCGCTCATGTGACCAGACTTTTATGGGGAAAGTGGTCAAATTGGAGGGAGCTATACAATGCATGTAGTGCACATGGCATTCTCCTGGCCTGTTGTGTTTTATGGTGGTTTGCTGTGCAGTGCCGGGAAAAGTAACTTTCCCGAAGAACAGTGCAATGTTGACTGGAGTGACATTGAGAATGCATCATGGGAAATGAGAATGGTGAAACTGGTGATCTGCAAAGAAATGCACCAGGAGATACATCTGTTCATTAGTTTTGTGGTTTTCCTTAGACTCCTAAAAAGCCCTGCACAATTGTAACACAATGAGTTGTGGTGCACTGCAGTAAGTAATGAAGCAAATCCAGGTCTACTAATAAATAGCTTTTAAATTAATCAAATTGGCCAGGATGTGTCTAAGACTCTTCCTCCATTTCTTCTTCTTCTGGACTTATTATTATTATTGACTTTATTGACTTCACTTCAGGAATTGCTCTCTATTTGAATTACTGTCCTGTTCAGGAAATGTTGCTCGGTGTTGAAGAGATTGGATTACCCAGTTTCATCGACTGATGCAACACAACGGACTGTGGAAGATATTACACAGCAGTTGCTTCCTTATGTTCCTTTTTTAATTGCTAAAAGTGCGAGCCTCCTGATAATTTGCAACTTTCTGCAGGAGTCCTCAGAACAGATGGGAAACCTGCCCTCACCCAGAATACAACTTCCGTTTCCCTCCTTCTCAACGCTGGCTGCTGCCGTGGGCCAAGAGATGTTATTCTGGGGTGTAAAGATAGGACCCGATCCAGAAACAAGAAGTTGGTATTACTGGAGGAAGAACACTTTTTTTTTTCCTGCAGGATTTGGCACCTTGTTCGGCGATGCCTCCTGGCGGGAAGAATCCATTTCCCTGTAAGACGGTGATACAGAAATCATTGGCTTACTCTTCAGCGAAGAGCGAAGTCCACTACATGATCCTACAAGAACAAATAACACTGATTTAACAAATCCGTGCCCATAACACCTCATTGAGCTCTGCCAAAACTGGGTCCAGGCCAACCTGAGCCAATGAGAGGGAGGTTTGATAATCAACCAATGACCAGCTTTTACTGCTTAGTAATTTCCTCTGCTGTTCCATCAATATCCATGGCCCAGTCTTAGTTACAGTAATGTTGTGCGGTTTTGTGATCACTGAGGGGTTGTGGCTGGCTTTTCATTATATTGTGATTAAGACAGTCCCATAGAAGTGAATAGATTGCTCTCCTGGTTTAAAAGTTTAAGAGTCTAGATGAAATGTGCGGAGTCTTAATCGACATCTTGGCTGTAGTGTAATGGCTGCTGCCCTCCTCCTGACTGCTGGTGCCATTCCTCCTGCAGCCCACTGTATTTGTTGTCGACCTTTACTGATTCACTATTCCAGTTCATCCCAGAGGTGTTCTATCTTGGGCAAAGGTCTCCAACTCAGTTCCTGGAGATGCCAGACCTAGCTCCAGCCTAGCTCTCAGTTTTACTCAACTGGTGTTATTAACTGGAAGAATGTAATATTTCTACCTAAACTCCTTCCTCTCCCCAACTTATAAGAAATATATTTAAGTTTAATATGAGCACCGATCTGATTTTGTATAAACTACCTGGCCGCACACTAATTAGTCTTCTCTCTGCAGTGTAGGAGGTGATATGGGGGCGTGTGAGGTCTAACAAAGTCTTGCACTGGAGGACAGCTGGCCAATTCTGTTGTGTTTTAATGTGACTGGGTGTCATAATACACAAAACCACCTCCCAGATCCCCCCGTTTTGGTGCTTGTTCCATTTCGTGTTCGGCATTGTGTCATGTGTTTTATTCCTCTGTCCGGGTGGCTCATGCTAAAATGTCAGAGCACTGTGCAGGACCCTTCCCCCAAAGATTAATCTAAATCAAGTACATCTCTGAGTTGCAAGTGTAATGGAAATATGCAAAAGAACATTGAAGTATTTGTGTGTTTGTTTCCACTAGATGCCACTATTGCTTCAGTTTTCAACAATATCGTTCAATTAAAAATAAAAGTTAATCCTTACCTTTCACAATACGAGGAAACTGCTTTGAGTTTATATGAGTGATGTGATGGGATATTAATTTCTAATCTAAAAAACCTTGTATACTAATGGTCATTATTATTCCTATAAATAGTTGAGGTGTTAGAGAGAGTTCTGCGCCTTATGCTTCAACTCATGCATCATTCCCTTTGAGTTTCCGGCCCCATGGAGTGGTATTATGTGTATCTGGGATTTCCATTTGAAGTTGGTTTCTAATTCAGTTGCACAGCTGGTGGTCATTCATAAATAAAAGCAGTGACTACACTGGGTCCTCTGGAAAAAGAAAAAGAAATTCAGCATCTCAAGCCTTTTAGAAAGATCACATTCTCTAAATTGATATCCATTCATTCAATAGGATGCATGCAGCCCCGACACTGGGGGGCTTGTGTCGTTTATTTATCCCCACTTTATTTCTCCTAGAACAGCGTATTTACCAGAAATCTAGCAGAACATTTCGGGAATTGCCTTCACAGCTGGGTGGGTGCTGCCCGGTGGGGAGACAAGGGATATTTGATGTGTGTGCAGTGGGATGGGGTGAGGGGATTATAATAGTGTCTGAAGCCCCCTTTAGATATCCCACCCTTGCCTATTTGTTTTGAGTTTGTCACGTTCCTTTGAGAGAAGGCAGGGTGAATTGAAGCGCTGATCATTTTCTGTCTGTAGAGAGATGTGTATTTGCACAGTGTTGCATATTTTGGAGGGCGGTTGTCTTCTTCTCCCCTGTCTTAATGGGTAAACCAAGAAGCCACACGGCCGAGGAGACATTAGCTGGAGTGTAAGAGTATGCCTCGCAACTTCTGAGCCTCTCGACCCTGCCTGATGCCGGAGTGTGTGTTGAAGCTCTCCTCAGACTTGCTGCCAATCCGCTCAGCGATCCACACTGCGTGATAAGACATTTTATTCCAAAAGCCCTCCATTATAATCAAAGCAGGTGGTGTCATTTATATGAGCAACAACAACAACAAAAACTACATCTGTACAGCCATGTTCTGAATTATTAGTGCATGCTCGTTTTATTAGTTACTTAAGTGTAATTTTGCATCAGATGTTCAGATTGCTGCTTAGCTGCATTGTGTTGTGTTTGTGTGAGCTGCTGTCAAAGCAGAACCTATTCACTTGGGACCATTGATCTAATTTATCTGTGAAATGAGTCAGGCTTGAACCGAATCCCAGGTGCTGGCAGTCGGCTCCACACACAGACTGGGCTGATATCAAAACTGCATAGTACTCGGTTTTCACTGGTGGCTATTCATCAGCTCAAGGCTTGTTGTATTTTCCCACCTGCACCCCCAACTGTAGCCTGTGGACTTTTAATCAGTGGTTGGGATGCAGTTTCGACTCCGGTCATAAGGGTTTGGTGCAAAAAATATATAAGCAAGTGTATGTTTTTTTTTCTATTTTATGATGTTCAGAACAACAACAACTCTACCTTCAAACCCAGAAATGACTGTGGGATTAGCGTGTGTTTTTGTGACACTGAGTTATGATGCATTTCCTGGTGTGTGACTGGTCAACTGGAGGAGAGTTGGGCAGAAGAGGATGAGAACATTTAATGATGTTTTTAGGAAATCTGTGAAAAGTCCACATCCCCTGTAAATGGAGTCTAGTTAAATACCTCATTGCATTGACACAAAGGGGTAATTTAGCCTGGATTGCACGTTTTGCAATATTTTGGCTGTTGGGTTTCCCTTGGAATTCATCGAAAGCTATTCCATCAGCATATATATACGAGCTATGATGTGGACGTGCAGATTCTGATCTGTCGATCTCAATGCAGACCCAGCAGTGTGAGAAATGTGAGGCAGGCTCTTATCTACAGGTGCTGATTGGATGGATCAAACGTAATAAAATTGACTTCTCCGTTAATCGGTATTATCACAGTAAGCTCTGTAATGGAAAGCGATGATAAAAAGAGAATCGTGGTGTTCGTGAAAGGCCGTGAATCCGGTACGGAGAGCTGGGGAATGAATGGAGATGTGACACTGCACTTTATTCCTAGAGACGGGGACGCAGCCACTGTGTCCAGGTTTGCAATTTGATGTGTGAGAGCTCCAGTGAGTCTCCAAACACGGAGGCGACAGCAATCTTTGGAGTCAGTGTATTGAAAGTGGAACTGTACGTCTAACTTCAAGTTAAAAGAAATAAATACATTTTCATTCACCTGGTGTGCAGATCTTTTAATCAGAGCCACTGTATGTCATCACTCAGGATTTATATTGATAAGTGTCTATCAATCAATCGGTTTGTCTATCTATTTATCTTCCGGACTATTTGTCTAACTCTGTGTCTCGATATCTGCAGTTTGTATATGCTATAACCACAGTGACTTACAATCTAGGAAAACAGGTAACATTGTCAATTATTGATAGTCTAATTTCACTGAGGACTTCAATACCTCGCACACACAAACTATTTAAACTAGGAAACAGCCTAGCCATTCTGCAAAAACAGTATTTTAGTAGCTACAGTTTAATTTAATATGCCCAATTAAAGCGAAATAGAGTCGATTGTTTACACACATAACCGGCTGCTGTCGTTTGGAATTATAACCGATGCTCTCACCAGCTCACACATCAGTTCAAATCCAATGGATGTATCGATTGGTTTGTGTAATCCTTCTTTTTGACAAGTCTGACACACAGATCCACAGAGTGAAGAACCGAGTCTCTTCCATTGCCTACATTGGAACAGTTTTTAATTTGTTAAACACTTAAGTAGTTTATTACACAACTACATTGAGATTCTCACAAACTGTTGCTTAATCCCTGAGGTGTGTTGTACCCATTCCCCCGCCCCCCAATAAACCATCAGCACCTACATAGAGCTGTTGAAGTGACATTTCAGAGCTGGCAGTGTCATTTGTGAAACAGGGACAGTGAACAACGCGTTGTGTAACAATGTGATCTTATGAGAGGTGCATCTAACTACGCAGATATGCCGAAGGTGAAATTATCATCAATGTGAGTCACTCACAAGCCTCAGCTAAACAGAGACCATGTTTCTTCCTCTATTGTAATAATATCATTCTGCACAACAACAACATGCAGAGCTAGCCTGATAAAGGACATTAAGGTCAGAGTTCAAGAAGCAAGTGACCACTGCAAACTGTCATCTTTTCCATTGGATCTGTCCATTTCCATTTTTCTACGGTGGGCTACTTTAAATAAAACCTGTAACCCAATGGATGACTTAGTTATTAAACAGTGGCACAGTGGCATCAGTCATACTTGTTTCGGCAGCTGTGTGGTACAGAAACAAAGTGTTGCTTAATGTTTCAGACCAAAAAGACACAAACAAAGTGACTTAGGAATCAACCCTGAAACCTGCATTAACAATGCAGAGTAACAAAATGACATGGAATTAACGGTTTGTGTGAAGAGTGAGTAGAAAAGTGATACAAAAGGTGCTGAATATGCCATTTTATTGCTTTGGTAATCAAATCAACTGTTAATTAGACTGATGGTAATAGGTTCAGCTATGGGAATTTGATTTTCTGGGAACTATTGAGCTATATGTGTTTTATTGGCTTCTTTTCTTTCCTCTTCTCCAGCAGTATTTCTGACCTGAGCAGCAATTTGATATAATTACAGGTTTGTGCAGTATCGCTTTGTGTATGACTGCTTTTCCCTGGCCTTATCATAACCACAAGAGCACAGAGCTGCAATATTTCAAGAAGGGCAGTATGTGATGTGTTTACAAAGCTTCGCAGGGTTTGTCCTCTTTTGTTTTGATCCTCCTAGACCAAACCAAATGCACCTAAAGGCTTATAGCTTCACTGGTAACCTGTAAAGAGCACCTATAGAGTAAGTGCGCAGGACCCTGAACTCCAGATGTTGTAAAGAACACCTATAGAATAAGAGTGCAGGACCCTGAGCTCCAGATGTTATAAAGAACGCCCTGATGAACACAGTTCATTACACTGGTGTCAGCCATGAATCTGATATAGCAGAATACGTCTGAGGTTTTCCATTAGTGGAATGGTGTTGATGTGTGCATATACACAAAGTAACTGGTACACTATATAAATGCAGAATACAGCAATTCGCCCCGTGTCTGAATACATCACAGCCCCTGCCTCGGCCCGAATGACGGCTGCAGTCCTTTTGATTAATGGCCAGAGGAGTCTTGTGCCATTCCCCCAAGGGCACAGTTCCTTGAGCTGCTCCCATCTCGCCTCCTGATTCACTCTCAGTGCGTGTTCTGTGAGACAGAGGCCGGACACTCGATTGGGACTGTAAAATGTTGTCTAAGCTCTTCTCTCTGAACCCCTGTAGTACATTCCCAGCGTTGGCACATTGTGGGCTATTGAGGAGGATGTGCCCTCTGAAGTCCAGACAGTACAGCGTTACTGATGGTTCACATACACCAGCCTGGCGTGACCTCTGACACAAACCACCGCTGCACAAAGGAAGCTGGCCCCAGTAAACAGTGTGTAAAATCTCTCTGTGCCTTCAGTAAAGGGTCCATTACAGTAATGAAGGCAGCGTTGTTACTGCAGCAGCTCCCTACCTGTCAGAGGCACACAGGAATCACAGGAGAAATGCGGCTTCCATTAGCCCTGCAGGATAATGTGCTGAAATTGACACAGCCAGTGGCCAGCTAGCAGAGAGAAAGCTGTATTTAGCAAATTGATGGCAGGCTATGAATGGAGTGACGAAAATCAAAGGCACTCAAACCAATAGTTGTGTAGAATGTGTGTGTGTGTGTGCAGACTATATAAACAAAGCAGAAATGTGCATGTTATATAAATGTATATATACACACATTATTATCATCATCATCATCATCATCATTATTAATGCATTCTCGTTTTCTGTATTTGTGTAACTACCATAATGTTGTATCTCGTCAAGGACATGCCGTGGCCCGAGACAGATCGTGTGCTGTGAGTTTGCAGCGGGTAAACACGTCCTTTTGAACTGGTGGATTGAATCCGTGCTGTGTGTGTGTCCAGCGCCTGTGTGTAGTGTACAAGACTATCCCGGGGGGGTTGCAACATAGCTAAAGGGTTGAAGAGAAATGCCAGCCATTTTATCTTGTATGCAACTATGTTACACAAAATAGATTCAGATTATAATTTATTTTATATCTGACCTAGTGACCTCCTGCTCCTATACTAGTTGAAGTATTATAAGATGGTTATTATTGTGTTACTTTTTGTATAATAAAACAACACGTGTAACTAAAACAAAGGACATCCAGGTGTTTTTGGTTTCAATTGACCTCATTGGTTAATTGGCACACTATAACCATGAACTGAGTGATTGTCTGTAATGTTGTGAACAGAAGTGCTCCTCATTGTTGTGCTAAGCCACCCTGCTATGTTTTTACCCTCCCTTTTACCCTCCCTTTGTTAACAGTTTTACGCGCCTCTTCTCTTCTTACTCGGCATTGAAATGGTTGGTTTGCCAGCACAAGGGGAAAAAAAAAGAAGCTGTGTTGTGCAGTATTGATTGCTTTAATTTCAAAAAGAGACTGTTGTATTTTTATTAGCCACACTGGGGCGCCCGAGCTCGTTTTATAGCAGCTGCAGCACTCGAAAAAAAAGGAGGAAAAAAAAAGAAAGATTATTAACTAGGAATACAAATCCCATGAACCGACTCGCGGTTATGCAGGGATAATCCGATTTTCAGCTGCCAGAGCCGCTGTTTTCTCCTTCTTACTATTCAACGGTTACTCCACAGACAAGAGCCTGCTCTGTCCCTTTCTTTTCCTTCTTCTGTGGGTATGTATATATCAGCGAGTGATCTGTATCCGAGATTACAGTCTTTGAACAGTTTGCAGCCGCCGCGCTCACTTCTCATGCACGGAGCATCGCCGGAGTAGCGCGCTTGTTCGGCGTCCTGCTGCCTCGCCAGACCGCGCTGTCTGCTGGAGGGTCTCTGCCTCCTTTCCTTTTGATTTTCATTCGGATCAAGCATCTTTCCGTGGAAGTTGTATGGGACACGAGTAAAAGGATTGCCGCTGCAGAGCATCATAGCCTGGGCGATCAGCTCCCTTGCAACCCCAATGGATGGTAGAGAAAGAACAACGTGCTTTGAATATAGAGCAGACTTCAACTCGTATTGACAAGCCTGGGACCGCGCTCCACTGGATGCCAACCTTCAGCACACCGATGGAGGAAAACACATCATCCGATTGAATCGTTTCGGGTCTGGACCCCCTTGGCAAAGCTATATTCGCTACAAACCCCCCAGGCACCGTCCCCGCGCAAGACAGCCCGGCTGGGTGAATGCACAACTTGGCTCTGCTGCTCCTGTGACATGCGATAGGGTGTTGATTTGACTCATGGCTTCGCTGTATCAGAGGTTTACCGGCAAGATCAACACCTCCAGATCTTTCCCGATCCCCCCCGAAGCGAGTCACCTTCTCGGCGGACAGGGCGCCGAAGACGACAAAGCCCCCCGCCCCTTGCAGGACAGTGGACCCCGGTACCAGTACCAGAGCGGGAGGGCATGTGAGGATGAGGATGTAAGACCAATCTTGTTCACCCCCCCCCCCTCTTCATCTTCTTCTTCTTGTGTTGTCTGTTGTGTGTCGGGTGCTCCTTCCAGACCTTATCCATGTTGTGTTGCTCTCTTTACGGGGAACTATAGCCAGTTATATATGATTGGTTAAACAAGTATAGCCTTTTAATCAGTGCAGCCACTTCGGACATGTTGTGTTGTTTTATTTATTAATGGATTGCCATGTAGTTTACCAGTCCGGCCCTATTGATGCAGGATTTAAAGGCTTACTTCACCGCTGTCAAGACATCCTGCCATTTTTTCCTAGACGTGTTTTGTCTGCTTGTGTTGTGACTGGTAATTACTAAATAAGAAGTTATGCGTCAATGAGAGGAGAGAGAGAGAGAGAGAGAGAGAGAGAGAGTAAAGTTCTCCTGCTCATTTTGTGGTTTGGCATTATTGGCTTGGCTTTCTTGAACCGATCTTGTGCGTCCAGCATTTTGTAGTTGTCTGTGAGTGCATTTGCCGTGGAAAGAGTGGGTTTTCCGCATCTCTGTGCTTGCTTTTCATTGAAGATGAAATCATGCGCAATCATAAACTCATCCCGGGCTGTTTAAGTGATTAGCTTTGCATCTGGCCTCAGTAACGCAGGAGGCATTTTCAATAACGTCCACAGCCCTTGATGGATGTAAGAGTTAAACCTCGCTGGATCGATTATGCTCAGCTGTTTGCTGGCGAGCCTCTTTAAAAACACAAGCAATAAATCAGACAGATGGCACGGCGGCTCCAGGGCTGGGGTTCTTATTAGATTTGCAATTTTCCCAAGGGATTTGCATACAGCGGCGAGTTGGACCAGTTTAGTATTTGGGTGATCTTACGACGGGCAATAGTCGTGCTCTGCTTGTGTGTGTGTGTGTGTGTTTAAATGCACACTATTCAATATTAAACGGGTGCGGGTTTAGTATGGAAAGTTATGGGAAACTCTCGTGATTTAGTCGTACAAGGAGCAAAGCGAGCGAAATTTATATCAAAATTAAATTATATGTTTTCCATAAACTAAAATAAATAAATACTAGTATTTGGGCGAAGCGAGCAACCTATGGGAGATAACCTGTCCAGTGCATGTATCTGAATAAAGCTTTAGTAATAACTTGTAGCTTGCACATGCCATGCACTATAGGCTTGGACAACAAGGGTAGTGTATATAAATACACCATTGTAATTGATTTTGTTTTAAGGTCGGAGCACATTTGGAAAAGCAGCTATTGCAGAGTTTAATGCATGCAGCACGAACGGGCATTCGACGACGTGCATATGTGTCATGTTTTACGGGCACAGTGCAACCTCAGTGAATACATTATACAGCAAGCTGTTAAAAGATAACAGCTCTTTAAAACCAGTTTTAATGGACAACATAAAGACTTCATGTCGTGCATCTGTGTGCATTGAGAATCTGTTGGCAGTAGGTGTCGCCTTGGTTAGGAAGACAGCAGCTGTTTCGTGAGGAGTGAATGTATATGTATATATAATTAATATAACGGTACATATTTTTGACTGTTATGTGTTGCACAAAGATGAACATGTGTTTGTATAATAGCTTGTAAGAACTTTAACATATTAAATCGGCTGTTTTTTCTTTTTTCCATAATCAATTGCTTGGCCTCAGGAGCCTTATTTCAATCTATTGCCAGTGTTTCGCTGTAGTTGGGTTGATTCTTCTGTGTCCTTTTGTATCATTAGTAACAAATGAACAATACCAGTGTATTGACCCATGAGACACATGAAGCACACTGACCGCAACTCTGTGCACTGTGCACTGAGGTCGCTGAAATGAACGCAGAGCATTACAATCAAAAGTAAATAAGTTCATATGCATAGGTTGTAAGGTTGACAAATGACACGCCAATCCACAGAGCCCGGATTGAGTTCACTGGCTGATTACACTGGCATTGAAAGAGCAATCTCTCGCTGTATTCCAGTTGCGTTCTTGTTGTGCAGATGTCCGCAGTTCTGCGCAGATCTGCACAGTCCCAGCGATCCCATTGATGGGACCTCGCAGACGCGCGCACATCTGCAGCCGCTGTCCATGGTGATGAAATCTCTGTGCCCTGTGCAGATTTCGCCAGTTTTTCCTGTCATCTGGATGTCATACCCACACGTCCTGTCTGGCAGCCCGTCTGTGTAAGACACGCACCGATACACACTTGTCTTTTGAAAACTTCAATAAATAACGCCCGTCCCCTTCCGTAGTAGTCAGACAGTACCTGCTGAGAAGCCACATTATAAGGACACCGCGTCGTAGGCGTGATGAATGAATGCGGCTGCTAATAGAAAAATCCCACAGGGCTGTTCAAGCCAAAGGACAGCCATGCCTAGAATATGAAATGAATTATCTGCAAATGTGTGGTTTTCACCCTTTACGCTGGTTAATGACAGGCGTGCTGTGCTCCGAGAGATCAGCACTTTTTCAATAGCAGTTCTAGCTTTGTTTCCTGGTCGTTATATCTATCTATCTATCTATCTATCTATCTATCTATCTATCTATCTATCTATATATATATATATATATAGAGAGAGAGAGAGAGAGAGAGAGAGATTTCACTTTTGCCGTAAGACTCTAATCTGAACATTTACCATCTCCATTATTCGGCCAAGATGTACATTTGACCTCTAGTATCATCATTTTCTTAACCACCAGGAGAACGGTTAACACAATGTACATACACTCACCTAAAGGATTATTAGGAACACCTGTTCAATTTCTCATTAATGCAATTATCTAACCAACCAATCACATGGCAGTTGCTTCAATGCATTTAGGGGTGTGGTCCTGGTCAAGACAATCTCCTGAACTCCAAACTGAATGTCTGAATGGGAAAGAAAGGTGATTCAAGCAATTTTGAGCGTGGCATGGTTGTTGGTGCCAGACGGGCCGGTCTGAGTATTTCACAATCTGCTCAGTTACTGGGATTTTCATGCACAACCATTTCTAGGGTTTACAAAGAATGGTGTGAAAAGGGAAAAACATCCAGTATGCGGCAGTCCTGTGGGCGAAAATGCCTTGTTGATGCTAGAGGTCAGAGGAGAATGGGCCGACTGATTCAAGCTGATAGAAGAGCAACTTTGACTGAAATAACCACTCGTTACAACCGAGGTATGCAGCAAAGCATTTGTGAAGCCACAACACGTACAACCTTGAGGCGGATGGGCTACAACAGCAGAAGACCCCACCGGGTACCACTCATCTCCACTACAAATAGGAAAAAGAGGCTACAATTTGCACAAGCTCACCAAAATTGGACAGTTGAAGACTGGAAAAATGTTGCCTGGTCTGATGAGTCTCGATTTCTGTTGAGACATTCAGATGGTAGAGTCAGAATTTGGCGTAAACAGAATGAGAACATGGATCCATCATGCCTTGTTACCACTGTGCAGGCTGGTGGTGGTGGTGTAATGGTGTGGAGGATGTTTTCTTGGCACACTTTAGGCCCCTTAGTGCCAATTGGGCATCGTTTAAATGCCACGGCCTACCTGAGCATTGTTTCTGACCATGTCCATCCCTTTATGACCACCATGTACCCATCTACTGATGGCTACTTCCAGCAGGATAATGCACCATGTCACAAAGGTCGAATCATTTCAAATTGGTTTCTTGAACATGACAATGAGTTCACTGTACTAAACTGGCCCCCACAGTCACCAGATCTCAACCCAATAGAGCATCTTTGGGATGTGGTGGAACGGGAGCTTCGTGCCCTGGATGTGCATCCCACAAATCTCCATCAACTGCAAGATGCTATCCTATCAATATGGGCCAACATTTCTAAAGAATGCTTTCAGCACCTTGTTGAATCAATGCCACGTAGAATTAAGGCAGTTCTGAAGGCGAAAGGGGGTCAAACACAGTATTAGTATGGTGTTCCTAATAATCCTTTAGGTGAGTGTATATTGCATTTGTCATTTAATACATACCACATATAAAAAGGAGATTCATAAAGAGAGATTGCAGTTGTAATAACCCTCATTAATTGCATGTTCAATGGTGCATTTATAAACCTTAAGTTTTAATAACTACAGCAACAAAATCTGAGTGTATATCTGCCCATTAAATATATTGCCCTGTGGAGTGTTAATGAATAGTCGGGAATGGTTTGTAATGATTCTGTATTTAGACAGCACTTTATCATTAGAGATTATCATTATAAAGCTTTGTTTTGTATGTATATATTCCTCAATACATTGTGAAATCTTTTGAAAATCAACCACTAATAGTTTTGTGTAAATCTACATTTACAGAGAGCATTGTAATTATAAACAATTATAACATTGCTATTGGCTTTATATGGTAATCAGTGAGCATAATTGAATACCCACTTTTACAATATTTATTAACTGGAAATCACTGCTTAGATGTGCATTAATTAAGGTATTTTACTAAGGTGGTATAATGTGTTACACACTAACAAAGCCTACAAAAAACTCCTTGCCTACAAAATTTCCTTGCCTATCTTACAATAACTAGTGAAACATTATTTTTTTACTAGGGGAAACATTTGCTAAAGCTCCCAACCCAAGGGTCTCCTGGCAAATCCCAAAATAATTCCCCTGGAATGCCAATAAATTAACGGAAAATTACATATTATGTTGATTTCCAGATCTAATATACTTTAAATTCAAGTGCTATTTCATCATAAATGGAGTCTTCATCTTTCATTACGTGGCCCATAGGCAAATAGACCAATAAAAAGAAGAGTTTGGTTTCACGGAAGTTGGTTTAGAAGTTCAAATTTTATTGATTATTTGTTTATTATTTAAAAAAACATATTTCTCAAATTCAAGCCACAAAAATATGATTTTAAATAATAAAGTAATTTGAACTTCTAAACAATCTTCTGCGATCTGTCGATGCTCAATGTAACTACAGGTCCGGTCCTTGTCCATATGGAGACCTGCAATACTGTAGCACTGGAGTTTATATGGACAATATACATTTTAAATGAATGCAATATAATGAAACTAGATATCCTCCATTATAACTCGTATTTTCAGATACTTGACTAGAGAGGTTTGGCATTTTGAAACTGGTGCTGATCTTCTCAGTTTCTGGTCCAGTTTTCCTTCCCAGGATCATTAGTTGGAAAGGTTTGCTAATAGCTACAATATTAATATAAACAATAGGCTTCCCTATCAAATAAAGCATAATTCAAAGCTGTGGTAGACCTCAACATCCCCTTGTCCACCTTCACATTACTATGTTTTTAATGTGAAATAATACAATGACAACAAAGCAAGGACAATCAATATGCTAACTTGCCCAGACAAGAACATTCATCTCTTGTATTATATGAGGAATATTACAGTGTAGTAATAGTATTTTATCATTATTATTTCTTAACGCCACTGCTAGACTGGGAAGTGATTTTGAGTTGCTTTATATGCAGAGTAAATTAAAGACTCTTGGTATATATTAGGCTACATTACAAAATTATGTTTATTATACCTGATTTACAAAATCTGCAAAGTACATGAAGCTTGTCACACATAGAAACACATTCAAAATGACTTAATCTACACATATCTACATATCATCATCAGCTCATATCAGTCCCCTGCTGGATGAAGGCTCCCCAAGATGTTTCCACTTCGATCTACAGCTTCTCTTTTCCATGTCACGCCTGCAAAGTGTATGATCTCATCTTCCCATCTTCTGTGTGGTATTTTTCCATCTCTTGGGATCCATTCAACATCTTCCTTTGTCCATCTTTGATCTGCTCTTCTCACAGTGTGTCCAGCCCATCACCATTTTAACACTTTCACTTCTTCTTCAAAGCAGACATCTCTTCCTGCTTCTTGATATCATCCGCAGTTCCTGTAACATTTTTTACGTTTAGTGACCAGGATTTACAGCCATAAGTGAGCGCTGGTTATGTGCATTGATCAAATAATTTTCTCCTCAGGAATATGGGTAGATGTCCTTTCAACAGCGAGCCGCTTCTTCCAAATGCACAGGCTTGAATTAAATGCCTTGAGGCTGGTATGTCCTTGGGAGAAATAATCTCTCCCAGCACTCAATGAACTGCATCCCCTTGCCCCCCGCACCCCCATGGTGAGGCGGCATCGCTGACACAGGTACTCCTGTTATAAAAGCCATTCTTCAGTGACCACTTCTGCTGACAGCATTAGGGTCCTGTTTAATAATGAATGGGTGGCTGACAATTTCCTGATAAAGGCCAGTCAAATCTCCAGGGACTGATGGCTTTACCAGATAATAAGAGAAGAACACAGTCTAAGACAAGTCAATGACTCACTGCTAGGAAGTTCTTCACAATGATGAAACTCCAGATGTAACATACTCCCCACAAATAATAGCATGGCAATAACAGCATTTACAGCAGTAAGATTAATTAGAGAATGTTATTCTTGTCCCCTCTGGGTAGAGTTTTCATAACATGATTAACGGGTCCCTTTTTCTCCCCAAACCTTTGGTCAAATGTGCCAAGTGAGATCCTATTTCAATTGTACAATATTTAATATCCTGTGTGAATGACTATAAAATAGATGCATCAATCGCGTCTTTCATACTTACTTTAAATGCAAATATTTGATTCTAATCAAGGAAAAGGCAGGGTGAGACTACATTCCAACCATGTATTTCTAAATCATACAGCTCATTAAACTGCAATATCAATAATGTGAAAATCGCAATTTCGGTTCAATCCAAACGTTTGCACGTATCCAGGATGTTCTGTTTTCTCCAATGACCTCAGGATAAAACTTCTGATGATGTAATGCGGTTCTTCCACTAATGGCAGCAGGCCAGCAGGGAAAGCACAGATAGCAGTTTTGAGGTCTTACCTATGAATCATCCTTATTGTCAATGATACAAAACAAAATGTCTGAAACGGCCTTTGTTTCAGTGTGTATGCAGTGCAACACACCTGTGATCGGTCTGTCAGTCTGACTAGATGGTTGAAGAGTCAACTGCAAGATTCTGGAAAATACATCTTCACGATTTTCTTCTACTAGAATCGTTATTATTATTATTATTATTATTATTATTATTATTATTATTATTATTATTATTTATTAATTGGCAGAGGCCCTGTATCCAGAGCGACTTACAGTTTGCATAAGAAACATTTCAAAGCTTTACAAAGTTCAGTAATACAATCAGTACAAAACACAATAAACACACATCTTGGTACAAAGAGCCGACAAGTGCCGTTGCTTTGAAGACATCTGCTCTCTTTCTCTACATGGATGTCTGCTGTCTGTCAGACATTTTCATGGCACTTTGGCTAGGGCAGAAGCAGGAGATCATGAGAAGTGCATGAAAAGTCGTGACCAGTCCAGCTATAGCTGCCCTAGACAAAGTGCCACGAAAATGGCCGTTTCGCGTTTCATCTCGACTGCTTTTCACTTCTTTGCTAAATGTCTTGAATACTGCAGTAGCTACGGCTGAATCATCTTGGAGAAATCCTACCATAAATAATTAGGGTTTAAGATTAACATGTTGTAATATAGGTTTGTACAAGAACAACATATTAGACAGTGAAATTTAAACATATATTGTTAGCATTAGGCATGTGTTTATATCTTAGTTTGTTTAGGTTAATGACAGCTGGGACACTTGTTTTGTTTTCCCATCCCAAACCAGAATATTAAATGAATTGTTGCTCTGTAAGCTATTTTTAACACCTGAATCCGCTTCATCCTCCCTGCAGTGGATGTTCCTCCGGCTGCTATTGTGAAACTGAGCTGAGCATAACGAATATGTGGCATGTCAGACATCAAACGCACAGCCTGCCAGCGCTGAATGTCAGCTTCCACTCGCGTCATCTGAGGCCTGTTTTAAACATGAGCTCCACGTCTCCGCTGTCAGACTAGGGTGCGGGATTTAAATGTGCCCCAGAATCCAGTAAGGTGAGCTTTAATTAAGGATCAGGGACGCGATGCCTGGCTGAAATGATGAGCGGGGCTTACTGGAATTAAAAGTTGGTCTGCATTAGACCATCTGAGATTGACTGTCCCTTGTTTCGACTGTCCCCTGTATTGGACACAGGTCAATGTGATTCTGAACTGTCTGTGCCTCAGTTGCGTCGTTAAATTTATTCTCAACCTCAAGTGTCTTCGTTGAATGGGGACATTCAACTCAAAGTGGCCTTCATGTCTGCAGACTCTAGTTTGACGTTTAGTATCGGACAGACCCACAGTGCCTGTATTGATTTGAGCTCGGTGGTTGTAATAAATGTTTATCGTTGGAAGGAATTATGTGAAAATATTCGTAATGACATTTTAATTGCCGCCTAGCTTGGTATCTATTTATGGCTCATCGCGTGCTTTCAATTGCAGAGTAGATTTATTCACATGCAATAGGTACAAGATGGTCTTTACAAGCTTTTGTGTGCTGTTTATACACATCACTTCGGAGGCTCAGTAATGTGTTGGGAAACCTTTTTATTATCATCTATTGAATCATTGCTCTTTTGAATAATATAAAATACGATCAGTGATACCTTTACCATGTTTTTATTTATGACGGTGATGGGGTGTGCTCAGTTTCGTGCTTGGTGCTTTGACCCAGTTGTGTTTTGGCTAAGGGTGTTATTTTTGAATGCCAGGGCTTTGTATGTGTTTATCAGCGTTACGTGTGTGTGTCTCTCTCTCAACTTAGATTAATATTTGACGCAAGTGATTTTTCACCACAAAACTGTTTGATGGACCTTTCTGAGTTCACTATTTTGCTTCTTGCGGTTCTGCCCTTCACTGTTTGGTAAAACAGCTATTACAGTTCAGAGTATCTGACATTAGAGTTCATTATAGCTCATTACAGAGTCGAATGAGCCATCTGGTCACATTCAGTTCCGCATGCTTCTTCCAGACCATTGCCCTGGACAGATCATATCACTCTGCTTGTGATGTAGATGTTTCCTTCAATGTCAAGGATGTTTTTTTTCCCCCCTACATGAATTGAAATGATTGATATGCCCTGCTTTTGTGTATCCTAACAACAGTTATGCCTCTGGTGATGAACAATATGCTTACCACCATACCTTTCTGAAACAGAGACCTTGGCAGTCTGTGCATTAACATAACATTTGACAATAGTGCACTCACAGTAATGTGTTTTTTATGAATTTGTATCGTAACGTTCCATAAGTCAGTTTTGTGTGTCTCTGAAACATTTTATTCTCACATTATTCTAATTCTAAAAATGTATTCTGACTGTTTACAGACAGATAGATGAAAATAGTCCCTCCAGTCACTGTTATTGTGAGAGGATTTGTGCTGGGTTTTTTGGTTGTGTGTTTCCCAAGATCATCCTGTATCTGCTGTATGAGAAGTTTCATATCTCCACTGGTTAATTGTAGGTTTTCTGCAGTACTGACTTCAGCTTCCTTTTTTTGCTTCATCTCCACTTCCAGTTTTGCATTCAAGGCTTTATCAAAACAGACTGGATGGACTTCAAACTGTGCACTTGTTGGCATTTGAGGTCAGCGCTGTATCAAGGGCTTTCATCAACAATGCAGCGGCGAGATATTACAATCGGCATGCTCCGGAGCACAGAGAAACACAACCAATCAGTTTCCCCGTAGGCCCTTTCCGCGCTTGGTGTGTTTATGTCACTAGGATACGGCCATTGATTTTACTTTAACAACTATTTTTAAATATATATGCTAATTTCCCAGTGCAGGGAAAAAAATAGATTTGATCCTTTCCAACATCAAGGCAGTTTTACAGGCTATGCAAGTGCAGATTCTCTTCAAATAAAGGCCTCCAACCAGTTTCCAAAATAATTACTGTCTTTCCCATGTTTTTGTATGTCTCCTGCTGCCAGCAAGGAAGGTGATTTGCTGCCTTTAGGTGTTGATAGAAAATATGAAACAGAGTGGGAGTCTAATTAATTTCTCGTTAATTCTCCTCTGTGTTATTGTTCCTATAATAGTCCATTCTAGTTGTCAGGATGGTAAAGAGTTAAAGTACTATTAGAGATTGAGTATCTGCTTCACATCAATTTGCAAGGTACTGCTTTCCCACTTTTTCTCTTTTGTAGCCTGGAGATATGACCAGACTGGTTATTAAAACATGCAGCGTGTGTATCTGAAGCAGTAAGATGAAACAGCAGCCCTCTCCCCACTCCCTGTCAGTGTGGATCGCTGGATTTTTGTGTTTAATGCCCGAGATAAGTGGGTCAAGGGAACACAAGGCCGTGGCATCCACAGGAAAGACCGGCACCTGCTGTTTCATATTTGAACCTTCAGTCACATTGTTTCTGCTCACGCTCTTCCTGTGCATTACTGGTTACTCCAGATGTCTGTTGTCGGTGGCAAAGCCTTGTTTCCATGCAGTAGTCAGGGTAGAAAATGACATCTGTATGTGTAATTCTCTCACTGAGTAGTTCAGTGTAAGGCACAGGAGATTCCCCAGCCTGATTCCCAGCTTGCCGATCCTCTCGGTGTGTCACAGTGTGTTGTAGTGTGTCACAGTGTGTTGTAGTATGTCACAGTGTGTCAAGGTCTCAAACGTCTTCGCAGTCCGGCCTTTCTATGAAGTGTACAACCAAAAGGGCGGTTGTAAGTGACTGTGTAGCTGCAGTTATAAAGAGATAGCTCACCTCTTTGTCTGCAAAATGACTTTATATATCTATTTATCTATCTGGTAAAAGCCAATTATTTCACAGTGAGAGTGAAGGAAATTGTTATTTGAACCTTTCTTGAGGTTGTTATAATGAGTCTAGGAGCAGGCGACATTGAAGGCTTGATGCGTGAGCTCAGATACGGGGAGATAATAGAAGCCAGCTGTAATTTGCTCCTCGCCGTCCATTTTTCTTTATTCCCTTTTTAAATTGTTCTTCTCCTTTCATTAACCACGCTTGAAGCCGCGGACCTTTACGAACTCCTTGTCTTTCATAACATGGCCCACTTCTGGTGAACGCACTGTGTGAAGAGAGAGAGGGGGACACCAGAGCGCCTTCTTCAAGTGGAAACAATGTGGAGCTTTTATGAGGGGCAGGTCGGTTAACTAAGGCACTGATCAAACCGCGGCCCTCGAAGAGCCACAACTTTGATTCCAGGGGCTTTGAGATTATATACTCCAGTGACACTGTAGTTGAGGATGGTGTTTGTAAGCTGAGCCTATAAGGCACTGGGGTTTGCACTCTGCTGCTCAGCAATGCAAGTTAAGTTAACGCAGCACAAAGCACTGGAGGGATAAGTGTTTGATATTTTCCTTCTATGGTAGAAATGAGGTGCACTCCTGTTTCTTTCCAGTAGAGGCCACTCTTATCACACTTCCTGTCGAACGGACTATACACAAAAACTATGGCTCCTAATTTGGGTCCGTCCCCAAGCTGCTCCACAGATTTCCTTTCATGTGCAGCAGTGTTTTATTTTTGTGCTGGCAGGCGAACGAAAGAAAGGAAAGAAAGTGCAGTAGTAGTCTTTTTTTGAAAGGGTAAGGTTAATAATAATAAGGCTTACACCCTGCCACACATTTTAAAAAATAACCTGTTCCATTTGTGCAATTCAGTGTCGGTAACAATCAATATCATTTCACAACTTGTCAGGTTTTAAGAGCAGTCGTTAGGACCAAGCGGAGGGCTTCAATTCTTTATGGGCCTAATAGAGTGAGATTGGATGAAATAAAAATATATAATCTGGCCCACTTTGACTCTTTCTGGTTTGCAGTTAAGTTTATAATCATAGAGATCTGTATAGCACCTTTAAATGTAATCATGTTCACCAAAATATATATCTTTTTAAAATGCCCTCAGTCCATAACAGTATTTCATTCATCATTTGGTCATGTGTGAAGTTCAAAGCGAATTGAACTCGCTCGGAGAGGAGGCTCGGGTGGTGAATTGTTTAATTGATGCTGATGAGGGAAAGGGTGGGATACTGTCGACTCCTTCATCTACTACATGTGCCAGGCCTGGACACAAAACGCTGTGGGGCTACAGGGCTGTTCGCTGAGGAGCATTAAGTTAAGCTCTGGATTTGTTCCACCCCAATTCATGAAAGTCCTAGTGAGGTTATTTGGAGGCTTAAAGTACTACAACTTCCCCAGCTGCTGCTAAAAGTATTCACAAGACTCGGAGAGGGAGAGGCAGAAGGAAGGATGACAGCACCAAACGTGTATACCTGGAGATTGGCTCTCTGTATGAATAAATAAACACACAGCAGACTCAAAAATGCCATACAAAATGAAATATATATATATTTGTATTGTTCACACACATTGGAGAGAGTGCAGGATGCCAAAGGATGAAGAAGTAAAAAAGCTTCAGTTGCCATTGGACTTTAAGTGCTACCAGATGAATTATTTCTATATCACCTCTCAGGGCAGCTACCACACCAGAAAGACATTTAGCAACATGAATTATATAAGAGACAACACTCCTGAAAGAGATTGACTTTGACTGGCAGTTGGTTTGACAGCCTAATAGGTTACTGAGGAGCTGTTGTCCATGCCCAGGCTGATTCCTGCCTCGTTAGAGCTACAGCTTTCAAACGGGAGCAATTTTAAGTTTTGGGAAGAAAAAACAATCCTTGCAATAACCATGGTCTTTCAGAGGCAGCTTGGCAACCTAATAAAAGCACACTGCCCAAGGCCAATTGGCTGCACCGAGAAAGAGCCTCGATTCATTTCCCTGTCTGTTATTGTGGTCCGTGCCCATCGTCGCACCTGTCCACCCCTTGACCCGCTGCATTGAATTCATTGAATGAGAAATGAATGGAAACACAACCGGGCCTCGGTCAGAAATGGTGACACTCAGAGCCACCTTGCCCTTCAGATGTGGTCAGTACGGGGAGGAGGCAGAGCTGGTGGCAGAACGAATGCAGAGAAGACAGTGAGCTGAGCAGGGTCGATCACTTATTTAGTCAAAAGAATCGCGACTGAAGAGTTGAAGGGTGGAAGTCTTACTCTTCCTTGAGCTGTGCCCTGTGCAGCCCCCATTAACGGCAAAGTTATTGCATTGAAACTCAGCTGTGTGGGGTTAATGGTGAGATTCACTCATCACTCCTTCAATAAGACACGGGGCGCCGGGAACATCATCCCCTGACTGGGAACTCTGCACCCGAGCACTCTGACGAAATGCAGTTTAACAAGACACTTGCGATACCTGACTGGGAGGACTTGCACTAAGCCAAGACACAGGGATCTGGATTTCATATTTCTTATTCAAAATGAAGGGGGGTATAAATTATGTAAATTGATTTTCCCATGTCTCTGTATCCCTGAACAGATAAATGATCTAATATTGTATATATTACAGGCCTGTCCAAAACACAGTTATATGAATACAAATGTTATACTTATCCTAATCTGAATAATAAGACAAGAAACATATTACTGACTTGGTGTAAATATAGCTTAAATACAATAAATCACCATTCACTTTGCCTCAGGCTATATTTTTAACATTTTAACAAAGGAAAGGGAGATCATATTTTTAATTTATTTCAAAACTCTTCTGCTGCACATTTGATATGATTTACAAGTCATTTTGTGTGTGCAGTATAGCATAAACAAGTAAAGAATGAAAAGTGTTTCTGATATTATTATTATTATTATTATTATTATTATTATTATTATTATTATTATTATTATTATTTCTCTGTGATTTCGCAAGGTATAATACATTATAGTATTAGCATTGTCTGTAGGCATCGGGAACCCAATTACCACATTCACTAGACAAGTATTAATACAGGCATGCAGAAATGTATCTCATTACACTATTATAGATGTTTTTTCCATTATACTTAATACAGTCTATAAATCTATATCTTAACTGAGGATTGATTTAGCTATTTATTGGTTTAGTTTTGTAACACAATAAAACCCTGATGACAGGAACAACTAAACCTCTTTTTGTTATTTGTTTTCATTTAAAAAAATATATATCAAAAAGACTATATATATATGTGTGTTTATTATTTAGATGTATATAAATTCATTCAATTTATTCTGGCTGCTGCAAAGCCTCCTCAATCAGCCCTAATTGATGTCCAACGCGCGGCACACGCAACACAGTCGTCTGTGCTCGGCAGATGTTACTTCAAAAGGAGCCCTTCTTTTGGTTGCCATGGTTTCGCAGGTGGAAGGGGTAGGGCTGGGATGTTTGCCATTTTCCCGAAAGCAGCTTTTCTAAGACAGAGATCGCCGTCTACAAATGATGGCAAACAAGTATGTGTGTGTGTGTGTGTGTGTGTGTGTGTGTGTGTGTGTGTGTGTGTGTGTGTGTGTGTACCTGTGGTTATAAACGTCTTGTTTTCGTTGTTAAATGCTAGACAATTTGTATGTTTGCAATTCAGTTAGTTGGTCCAGGTTCTTGTGTGCTGGTCATGTGAGTGTCCTGCCTTTTTGAAACACGTTATTTCCTTTTTTACTTCTACTTTATTGTCAGATCAGGTGACTAGTCCCGTAAGAGCAGTGACTGCTAATGACTGCATTGTGGGAAGGAAAAGGCACAATTATATACTTTACATTGGATAAATGATAATAGAAAATATTTGTTATCCTCTTGAATTTGTAATTTAGATCACAACCAAGTTTGTCTGACAAAAGTGTCTTGACTCGAAATCTACATTTGTGTGGTAACAACCGACGTCTAGCTTCAAATACCGCGTTCTGTTCCCCGGGGAACACATTCACTCGACGGAAAGTGATGCTTTGGAGCGTTTCCTCTCCATGTCGTTATAAGTGTTTGTGTCTCTGGGCCTCAGTGTGTTGAACCTGATTGTAGACTACATCCTCATTAGCCTGGTTATTGTGTCCTCTGGACATATTATATAGTAAAGGATATATAATTTAAGTGTAAAGACTAATTATGAATATATGTGTAGATAACACAGAAGTGAACAATGCCGTCTCGAACCTGTGCTGTACCCTTTGATTTCAAAAGTATAATAATAGCTCAGATTTATTTTGGGATCTGTTCTTCGCTGTTTAACAGTGTAGCCTGTCCCCGGGAATGTCATGGTGATGAGCCTGGAATATATTTAACTATATATTTAACGTCTGTCTTGTCTCGGCCATGTGGGAGTCACTGACAGTTATGGAAGGACAACAAAAACATGAAGTGTCAAAAGTGGGCAGGGAAGAAACCGAAATGCCTTTTTGAAAGAACTGCCAGAGCAGTCTTAAAAAAAGATACTCACACACAAACACAAAAATGTCAGTCGGCCCCATTAAAGACACAGCGATGTGCAGAGTTCTCTCAGGCACAATATTCCGAGTCTCATTTCTAAATGAAGTGCGCTGTCTGCAAGTGTCCCTTATCATTCGCGCGAGAAATCCCAAGACTGTGTCTGCGGCTGGAAGCTCGACGGGAGGGTTTTGTGCACACGGTGACAGACAGCCTTAGCGCTGCACTGTGGGTAGCAGGCCATGCATCTTAAAACACTGCGGTGTTTCCCCATGTAGAACAAGGGTCGGGAGTAGTGTGTGCGACTGCAGCCTGGCTATCAAAAGGGGCAAACAAAAAAAGACAAGTTGACTTGCGGAGAACCTAAAACCACCTTCAGATCATCGGCTGTAATGACCTTTTTCAAAGGGTCGGGATATACAATTTATCATGCATCTAACTTGTCCACAATATTCAGTTCCACAAATCAGAGTTAGTGCTTTCTTCTCATCCTGCCCCTTTTGGAAAACCTTGGCCTGGCCTCTTCAGCACTGCAATTCATGTGGAGAGCCAGTAGAGGCTGCCCTGTTCCAGGTATGGCTGTTTTTTTTGTCATTTTGGTACAGAGCAACACAGTGCAGCTTCCAGTCCGGCCAGTGAGGCATGGGGCTGCGGTCCAGACAGGAGGGACAGAGAGCAGCGGAGAGAGGCCCAAGAGTGGCACTGACGGACAGGGTGGATCAGCACTCAGCCACGATGAGGAGAGGGAGCGTGTCCAGTGGACGCTTCATCCCTGAGCCGTTAAAATCAAATGAGTGAACTCAAGAGGGCGGAGGAGGAGGTAGAAAATGCCAGGATGCTGCCAGAATCCAGTTTTATAGTGTAAAGGCCCACTTCAGAAGAATGGCATTCATCTGATTGTAATGAGCTGTCTTTTCTCCCCCCACCCGCTCCCTGTGTTACTATAAAATAAAAATTACAATAACCAGGTGAAACAGAGATCGATGGCTGTCTGTAAATCGAATACACTCGTTTTCTAGCAGGGATGGTGCGCAGGGAGGATGAGGAATCTGCCCTGACAACTTCTTGGGTTGCAAATTGTGGCAAATATGCTTCAGCACTATAATGAATGCATCTCGCTCACGGCAGATACAATATTTTCCTTTGGCGTCTGTGTTTTTAAAATAATATTCATCAGACTTTAGATTCAGAAATCATATACACATTTTCCCTAGCAGCGCAGGTTTGCAGTTGTAAAGGTATCCCCAGAATAGTAATCGTATGCGTGGTTTGAACAATAACAACTTATCATATGCTAACAGGGAGACCCATATTTTTAAATGTACTGTACTTCATATAATCACATTTCTGATCTGTCAGCAGAGGGCAGAGTTCTCTCACAACATCGTATTCAGCTGGAGACAGGTTTCAGATGTCTTTTATAATCAAAGCGTCCTGTTCTTTTTTCTTTCTTTCCTGTTTCGAGCAAACAGATAAATACTACTCAGTCAACTACCTTGATCATTTTCCTGTCATTGGGGGCTGGGCCTCCTTCTCACTGAGCTGTCACCCACCTTTCAAAGCATCCCTGCATTTGCGTTCTATTTTGACAGTCATTGTCCTCGTATTTCTCAGTCTTACAGGAAGGAAGTTGCTGTTGGGTTTTAGTAAAGCTGTCTGAATAATTTCTCTGAGAAACGGCGTATGTAATGGTTCCAAAATAGATACTGGTGCTTTTATTTTGCAATCTCTGCCATCTTTCTATATCCAATTCTATCTCTCTATCTATATACAGTACTGTGCAAAAGTTTTAGGCAGGTGTGAAATGCTGTACTGTATGAATGCTTTCAAAAATAGACATGTTAATAGATTATATTTATCAATTAACTAAATGCAAAATGAGTGAACAGAAGAAAAATCTAAATCAAATCCACAGTTGGTGTGACCACCCTTTGCCTTTGAAATTCTTCTAGGTACACTTGCACAAAGTCAGGGCATATAGTCAGGTGTAAACAATTATACACAGCAAGTGCTAATGATCATCAGTTCAATATGTAGGTTGAAACACATTAATTAACTGAAACACAAACAGCTGTGTAGGAGGAATAAAACTGGGTGAGGAACAGCCAAACTCAGCTAATAAGGTGAGGTTGCTGAAGACAGTTTACTGTCAAAAGTCGTACACCATGGCAAGACTGAGCAGAGCAACAAGAGACAAGGTAGTTATACTGCATCAGCAAGGTCTCTCCCAGGCAGACATTTCAAGGCAGACAGGGGTTTCCAGATGTGCTGTCCAAGCTCTTTTGAAGAAGCACAAAGAAATGGGCAACGCTGAGGACCATAGAGAACTTCCCTTCACAATCAGAAGATGTCCAGCAGTGCCATCAGCTCAGAATTGGCAGAAAACAGTGGGACCCTGGCACACCCATCTACTGTCCAGAGAAGTCTGGTCTGAAGTGGCCTTCATGGAAGATTTGCGGCCAAAAAGCCATACCTCCAATGTGGCAACAAGGCCAAGCGACTCAAGCGACAAAAACACAGGAACTGGGGTGCAGAAAAATGGCAGCAGGTGCTCTGGACTGATGAGTCACAATTTGAAATATTTGGCTGTAGCAGAAGGGCTGGAGAGCGGTACACGAATGAGGGTCTGCAGGCAACAGTGAAGCATGGTGGAGGTTCCTTGCAAGTTTGGGGCTGCATCTCTGCAAATGGAGTTGGGGATTTGGACATGAATTAACGGTCAACCTCAATGCTGAGAAGTACAGGCAGATACTTATCCATCATGCAATACCATCAGGGAGGCATCTGATTGGCCCCATATTTATTCTGCAGCATGACAACGACCCCAAACCTACAGCGACAGTCATTAAGAACTATCTTCAGCTTAAGAAGAACAAGGAGTCTTGGAAGTGATGGTATGACCCCCACAGAGCCCTGATCTCAACATCGAGTCTGTCTGGGATTACATGAAGAGAGAGAAGCAACTGAGGCTGCCTAAATCCACAGAAGAACTGTGGTTAGTTCTCCAAGATGTTTGGGAATTGATACTGTTTTGAAGGCAAAGGGTGTTCACACCAAATATTGATTTAATTTAGATTTTTCTTCTGTTCACTCACTTTGCATTTTGTCAATTGATAAATACTAATTATTAACGTCTATTTTTTAAATCATTCTTACTTTATAGCAATTTTTTCACACCTGCCTAAAACTTTTGCACAGTACTGTATATCTCTCTGCATACCTCCACCTAGACCTATCTGAAGCAGCCCCTGGGTTTGACGCCCTCATTATATCCCACCTCTTGGCACGGGCGTATCTCTCCAATTTCCCCTCCGAAAACCTCCCCTACCTGCCTAACCTCCATCCCCCCACCCCCATCTAGCAGGTGCTCAGCTCATGCGTATCTCTCACGCATGTCCCCATGTGTAGCCGAGCCCCGGCAGTCATTAATTGATCACGTTCCAGGGAAGGCGACGGTTTGTCTGAACCCAATTTAGCCAAGAGAAAGACAGTGAAATGTCTGGGCTGATTTCTGAGAGGCTTAAGGATGTTGTTCGCTCGGTATCTAAAGATTTCCTTTTCATTCTCTCTCTCAGTGCATGGAGATGGAGATACAGAGTCCAAAGAGCTGCTGTGGGTACCTGCAGAATAAGTGCAAGAATCATTTAATCACCTTTTAATTGCATTTGAGATATCTTGAATAGCATTTGACATATCTCAAATTAACTATATTTGAAGATATCTGGAATTGAATTGACTTCCTGTCTAATTTCAGATATCTCAAATTCAATTCCAGATATCTGAAATAGGACAGGAAGTGAATTTGAGATATCTAGAAATTGAGGTTAATAGAGATATCTCAAATTGCAATCAAGATATCTAATTTAAAGCTCCAATTTGAGATATCTTGAAATGGAGCTTTAAACGAGATATCTCAGATTGAATTAGAGATATTTCAAATTGACTTTGTGTCCTATTTCAGATATCTTAAAATAGACAGGAAGTTCATACAAAACATACAGCATTTTCACAGGAAGTCACTTTAAGATATCTTGAATTGTATGTTGAGATATCTCTAAATGACAATTTGGCTTGTCATAGCACAACTGCAGCTTAGATCGGAGTGAGTGTCCTTCTCCATAAGGAAGAAACAAAGTAAGGGACAGTAAAACTGCAGCTCTGAAATAGAGCCCAAAAGCTTCCTCAGCTATAACATTGATAAATCTCTGCCAGCTAAATTTCCTGAAGGAACAAAATGCAGATAGCGGAAAACGTGAAAATGAATCTGCAGAATTTATATTGTTCTGTTTTAATAGTACTTTTATGTTTCCCATTCTGATTTTTAAATTGCCTCTTTATGTATGCCAATCCACAGAAATGTTTTAACATATAAATGACCTGAAAGGTAATACATAATTCTCCCTTTAATTAAAGGAAAAAAGTTTCTTGTACCTCTGTGTTTAAAATGATGTTAGAAAAACTTGTCATATTCAGGTCAGTGATAACAGGTTAGTGTTTAGCAGGATCTGGAGAAAAAATCATCTGCAGGAGAGTCTGTTCTTCAATTTATTCTACTATATCAGAAACTGACACTTGCTTTCTATATAATACCTTTATTGCATTGATGCACCGGGACGTTTATGAATAACATTACATTCCAGCAAGAGCACATGTCCTAGGGCTGTTTTTTTTGTGTTATTGCTGAATCCCCAAGTACTTCACATGATTTGCAAATTTATCCAAGATGTGTATTTTATTTTTCTGACCTGGAAAAAGCCAAGGCGAGTAAACTGTAATTTGTGGGCAACACAATTAGGATATCTGTTTGAGAAGTTAGAGTTGGAGATCACAAAGTATAAGTTTAAAAAAAAAACACCCAGACAAACAGAATAAGTTCAAAAAGTGTATGCATGTCTGTATAGGACATCTTGGCATCTCTTAATGAGTCGCTGCCCAGATTTGACCCAGCAGCTTGTGTGCTCAACACTTGCGTTTCTGAGTTTATATTGTGAGAAAGCCCACAGCCTCGAGGGTGACACTATTGGCTCCCCTCAGGGTTCAGATCCCATCCTGTCTCGTCTCACTTCTCTCCTCAGTCCTGTGTTTTATGTGTCTTGCTTTCTAAAGTTGCACTTCAGTCCTTCCAGCGCAAGGCGGACATGTAGTCTGCTCAATCAAGGACTGATTGATTAATCATCTCTCGAATCGTCTGATCACCTAAATCAGTCTTTTTATTAAAGTGCACTGGCACATAGATTAAGCAGCAGCAGTTTTGCACAATTATTTAAAGGGATATGCATCCCTGAATTACTAAGACATCTTATTCAATTTTATTTGTTAGAATGTGTAAATACATATTTTAAATGTTCCAGTTTAGTTGTAGGAAAACCTAATTTGTCACAATTTATTTTTATTTTGTTAAAACAGCACTGATTCCAGGTACAATTTATATAAAATACTGTATTCCTAACATCAGTGCTGTAAAATATATATTACAAAGTGTCACTTACAGTTTCATTTAAAAAGTGTCCCGTGCATAAAATGTTGCTGTTCAAATTAAGCCTCGTTGGATGGTTAACTGTCAGATTGACGTTCTGTAAAAAACTTGTCCAGAAGAAAAATCACCTTGTTCAGCATCGACAGAATTGGAAACATTGAATTTGGCTTTAGTCCGAACTGATTTTAAACTTAATCCATAATATTGAGAGATACTTTAACAGTACGTGTTTAGTGAAATGTTGAAATGTGCATTTCCTTCTCCACACAGCCTGTGTAAAGAGATACAGTGAGGGAAAAAAGTATTTGATCCCCTGCTGATTTTGTACGTTTGCCCACTGACAAAGAAATGATCAGTCTATAATTTTAATGGTAGGTGTATTTTAACAGTGAGAGACAGAATAACAACAAAAAAATCCAGAAAAACATATTTCAAAAAAGTTATAAATTGATTTGCATGTTAATGAGGGAAATAAGTATTTGACCCCTTCGACTTAGTACTTGGTGGCAAAACCCTTGTTGGCAATCACAGAGGTCAGACGTTTCTTGTAATTGGCCACCAGGTTTGCAAACATCTCAGGAGGGATTTTGTCCCTCTCCTCTTTGCAGATCCTCAACAAGTCATTAAGGTTTCGAGGCTGACGTTTGGCAACTCGAACCTTTAGCTCTCTCCACAGATTTTCTATGGGATTAAGGTCTGGAGACTGGCTAGGCCTCTCCAGGACCTTAATGTGCTTCTTCTTGAGCCACTCCTTTGTTGCCTTGGCTGTGTGTTTTGGGTCATTGTCATGCTGGAATACCCATCCACGACCCATTTTCAATGCCCTGGCTGAGGGAAGGAGGTTCTCACCCAAGATTTGATGGTACATGGCCCCGTCCATCGTCCCTTTGATGCGGTGCAGTTGTCCTGTCCCCTTAGCAGAAAAACACCCCCAAAGCATAATGTTTCCACCTCCATGTTTGACGGTGGGGATGGTGTTCTTGGGGTCATTCCTCCTCCTCCAAACACGGCGAGTTGAGTTGATGCCAAAGAGCTCAATTTTGGTCTCATCTGACCACAACACTTTCACCCAGTTCTCCTCTGAATCATTCAGATGTTCATTGGCAAACTTCAGACGGGCCTGTACATGTGCTTTCTTGAGCAGGGGGACCTTGCGGGCGCTGCAGGATTTCAGTCCTTCACGGCATAGTGTGTTACCAATTGTTTTCTTGGTGACTATGGTCCCAGCTGCCTTGAGATCATTAACAAGATCCTCCCGGGCTGATTCCTCACCGTTCTCATGATCATTGAAACTCCACGAGGTGAGATCTTGCATGGAGCCCCAGACCGAGGGAGACTGACAGTTATTTTGTGTTTCTTCCATTTGCGAATAATCGCACCAACTGTTGTCACCTTCTCACCAAGCTGCTTGGCGATGGTCTTGTAGCCCATTCCAGCCTTGTGTAGGTCTACAATCTTGTCCCTGACATCTTTGGACAGCTCTTTGGTCTTGGCCATGGTGGAGAGTTTGGAATCTGATTGATTGATTGCTTCTGTGGACAGAAGAGAGAGTGCTCCTAATCTCAGCTCGTTACCTGTATAAAAGACACCTGGGAGCCAGAAATCTTGCTGATTGATAGGGGATCAAATACTTATTTCCCTCATTAACATGCAAATCAATTTATAACTTTTTTGAAATACGTTTTTCTCGATTTTTTTGTTGTTATTCTGTCTCTCACTGTTAAAATACACCTACCATTAAAATTATAGACTGATCATTTCTTGGTCAGTGGGCAAACATACAAAATCAGCAGGGGTTCAAATACTTTTTTCCCTCACTGTATATATGGAATGAAATTCAGCGGCATAATACTAAAATCCCCATCATGTTCTGCACGGCTCAGGTGGCAACTTTATGGGATAGCTTGTGTCAGGTGGTCTTTAAACCATAGTTTTCTATTTGGGCAAACTATGAAAATTGCACCTAGCTTGTCTAATTTCGGAAAATGATTTGTCCAGATATTGTTAGCAAGGGTTGTTATGTGGGAATTACACATCAAACCTTGAAAAAGGTTATTGTAGGCAGCCAATCACACGCTCCCTCAAAACATGAGACTGGAAATACTTAGATTAGGGCCAAATTATTTATTTCAATGGACTGGTTTCCATGTGTGAACTGTAAATCTTTGAAATTGTTGCATGTTGTGTTTATATTGTTGTCCAGCGTAGTTCAGTGCTATTTGATAGTCCTTTGGAGAAAACAATGTGAAAACATACTGATCTCTGCATCAGTTGACTCGTCAGTAATTACAGGTCCGCTGTCACACATCCAGACATGTGACCAGCTGTAAACTTTTCATCGTGTTCAAATCAGCAGTTTGGCGTAGATATTCCCGTTTCTGTTGACTTGCTATAGGATTTGCTCTTGCAACTCATGTTTGTTTAGAAATGCATGTCGGTTGGGATTATAATTTCTTCCAGGAAAATATTAGCAGAAACAAATGCCTTTTGAACTATTGAAAACATCTCGTCTCTGTTCATAACTTACTTTGCCCTTACGGGTTTCTATTTATCTGGAGGACCCCGCCTCATCACCCTCTGTCTCAGCCTTCCATTTTCTGCATTTTCTGATGATATTGTTGAGTTACAAGTGTAGTCCAAAGATAAATTGCAAGTTGTGTAAAATAAATGACACCCATCAGTGTGCAGAGCCCCGGGTGTGTGTTGTTCCATGCATTTGCATTCCATGTTTAGGTTTCCCAGGGTTTATTTCAGTTTATTCAATGACCATTTACGCTCATCATAATAAGAACATAAGAAAGTGTCCAATCGAGAGGAGGCCATTCGCCCCATGGTGCTCGTTTGGTGATCCTATCCAGTCTATTTTTGAATGTTCCTAAATTGTCACTTCAGCCACATCGCTGGGGAGATTGTGTCGATTTCCTAATTGTGAATTTGATTACTATACCTGGGGAGGCTGCCGGGACATCTAATGCACAGCACTTGAATTACAAAAATTCACCTTTAAAGCAGGGCCCTGAGTTTCAATATGTCCACCCTCCCAGGTCTTAATAAACCCTTGCTTCTTGCTGACTCTCCAGTGGGTCGTCTGAGGAAAAGCCTTAACCTGCTGTGAAAGATGTATACCCTTGCCTGCAGATTGCAGGTTTGAAGCATGGCTGAACTGCACTCTGAGTGAGCGAGCGTCGGCGGGGGAGATGGATCTGCAGAAATTCGGCAGTGTCTGAAGTAATGGGCGCAGTCCTGTGGCAGATAAAGCACCGCCGCTGTCCTGAACTCTCCTCTGGGACTGGATAGTATCAGAAGAGGTGTCTGTCCTCTCACTGAGAAATGAACTGTGTGGTGTCTTTTTTTGTTGTTGTTGCCGTTGTGGTTTTTTGTTTTCTTTTTTTTGGAGGATGGGGGGATTGACTGACTGTATAAATGGCAATAACACCTCCTTCTCAAAGGATAAAGCTTTCCCCAGATCTCGCACAGGGGAAAAGGGAAAAGAGCTGGCTGGAATATCAATTGGTCAAAAAGAGGGGGATGAATCTCCTATATCAGAATCACTGCCCTTTTATTAGTCGTCTTACAGTCGTGCTCTATTTATGGCTTAGTATTAGTTTACGATCTAAGAAAATTTTGCCATTAAAAACATTAAATTGGAGTATTATTTAAAGAATATGTGACAAAGAAAACAAATTCAGTGCCTTGTTTAGGAGATCTCAGACTTGCTGTGCAAAAAGTTCAAGAGGAGCTGTGGAGCTGTGATTGTCTTGAGATGAGATGCAGAACAGTTTTGAAAACGAACTGTGGCGCTTGGGCATATCAGTGTTATGCTTCTGAAAACGTTTATTTATATTCCCTGGCAGCTGCGGACCACCACTTTGAGAAGCACTGCCTTAGGGGACGTGGAGTAGATACTTTAAAACAAGGTCCTTGAACTCAATTCAGTGTCTTTTTCACTTGTTTTAGCAGTTCTCCCAGTTGCTTAACTGGTCTGATCAACTGGAAATTAGAAGCAGTGCACCTTGAACCTGAAGGATAGGTAACAGCATCTTTAAAACAAGTTCAGATAACTCGATCTGAGCTGGAATAGAAACCAAAATATGGAGAAAGAGACCCCCGGTTTAAGCAAGAAGGGAGATTAGAAAGGGCAGGCTGTTCAATCATGAGGCCGGGCAGAGGCAAAATGTATGAAACTACAAATGCCAAGACGTATAATTTATTGGTTTATTTATTTATTTTATTCACTGACAGCAGGCCGGTTTTAAACTCTTACAACTCTTATTTTTAAATGTTGGTTGGATCAAACTTATCCTCTGGGCTTGACTTTGAGAGTCCGATCAGTTTCAAAAATACTCTGATTGCACGTTCCTAATGAGGAGCTTGAATGAATAAGATATGGTGCGGTTTCACGACATATTACCCACTGAACTGGATATGAGAGTGAGGAGAATACACTGGTGCATTTCCAGTGGTATTGGCAGGTTAGTGGACATTCGAAGAAGCACTTCTGAAAGACTAATAAAATAATGATCCGTAGATCGCCAGGGTGAGCAGCATTTTAATGAAGGCTTCTGGTGAGAAAAGGCAGATCTGAATGTGTACATACATGCTCAAGTTTTGGATTCAGTGCATTTTTATACCCTCTGAGTTTGACTGGGTCAAAATACGCCCCTAACTGAACTGATTTGTTTTTTTTTAGTTAAGTGGGTTGGAGGTTGTTTGATTTTAAGCCTGTATCTAAAACTGAATGCTGGTTAATGAATTCGGAAGTGAATCCTGTGGTTCTTCATTTGAGTGCTTTATTTATTTTATTTTAATAGAGCAGCAATCTAAAAATCTACAAAAAACATTTTTTTTTTTAGTTTTTTTTTTCCACAAGACATAATGATCCCTCTGGGGAAATCTCTTTGCATGCTTGTCCATTCCCCATAAAGAACTGTTTCTCAGGAACAAGTTTTCTAATTAATTTGGCATTTGGAAGCTCAGAAGGAGAGGAGCTCGAATTTCTGCAAACTCTGTTCGGTTTGGCTTCCAAATAGCTGTGAAATTGTAGCAAAAATAGGATTGGTGTCCTAATACAATCTGTGGCTTTTTCTTGGTTTCATAACACTGATGCTCTTCAATTATGATGACATATCTTATTCCTCACAAACCTTCTTCGTCTTCTCTTTCTGCTCCTTCTTCTTCTCCCAATGTTTTGTAATCCATTTACTTTCCCTTCAGGGGGCCAGTGAGTGTCCACACTGACAGGGTCAATCTGTATCATTTTCACCCACTTTATTGTGACATGTGAAACAGATGCCCTTGCCATCTCAGGATGCAATTGTTCACTGCGGCCTCGAGTGAGACTCATTGGCACGACTATAAGGAATCCTTTTGCCATCATGAAAACATTTGTGTGTTTTCCATTATTTACGGGTGCACAAATACATGGGTTCTTGTTTCTATAAATATAGCCACTTGATCGTTAATGAGGTAATTCTAGTTCATGGTCTCTCTACAGTGTTCAGATACCTAAACCCATCAGACTTCATTTGGAAAGAGAAAAGAAACCAGGCATATAAATGGCTAAACTGGGCCTGAGAAAGAAATGCATCTTTAATAACCTCCTCTGAGAGACTTAACTTAACTATTATACAGCCTTCAATACATCTTCCCATTTTCCCAGGAATTGAATAGAAATGCTGCTTAATTTCCCCAAAACATTATCAACGCTCGTTGGCAAACAACAGCTTTCTTTTCTTTTCTTTAGCATCAATGCTTAAAATCACTTCACCGTGCTCAGAAGGTCTAATAATCTCCTTTCTAATCTCCCCCTATGTGATTGCAGGCCCTATCATTTCCAGAATATCACGCCTGACTTGTGAAAGTGGACAGGATTTATTGGAAAGTTGCGTTGACTGGTTGAATTCGTTGGTGGCCATTTTCACTGTGCTTTGCTTGTTTTGCCCAGTGTTCATCGGTTCAGCAGACAATGAGCAGTGAAGGTCTTGTGGAGGGAGGCACTCACAGATGTCCTCATACACAAACTCTTCTCCATTTTTGCGCCCATTTTGTTGTGTACTCCATGAAGTTGAGGTTGAAGAAAGAGTGCGTCTAATTATGACCCTCCTATCTTGTCTTTCATAAAGCTGGAGAATGAGCCAGCAAATTATATGAAACTCGACACGGGCCTTTTTAATTACAATCACAGATCGCTCAGGGATTTTTCTAGCACCAAATTCCTTGAAGAAAAGCCAGTTTTCTTCTCTCTCACTGCAAGGGAATGTAGTAGACAGCGCACAAAAAATTCTTCCTTGGCCACCAATAATTTGATACATACACACAAAACAGTGATACTGAAAAAGAATGATGTGCCTCCATTAAAATTTTATAAAAAAAAAGATATCTCCTGTATTAAAATATGCAAATGGGGTTATGCAGAGCGGTGAACCTGATAAAGCAATGCTCATGATCTTGTCTGGGCGTGTTCCATTGGGCTCTGTGAACTCAGTATTGCTTTTAATTGACTCATTTTACCACCAGAGAGAAGAGAGGTAAACCTCAGAAGGTGTCAAAGATCTTCATAAACGTCTGCCTGTGTTTTGGAGGTGTTGTACAGTGAGGGAAAAAAGTATTTGATCCCCTACTGATTTTGTACGTTTGCCCACTGACAAAGAAATGATCAGTCTATAATTTTAATGGTAGGTGTATTTTAACAGTGAGAGACAGAATAACAACAAAAAAATCCAGAAAAACGCATTTCAAAAAAGTTATAAATTGATTTGCATGTTAATGAGGGAAATAAGTAATTGACCCCTTCGACTTAGTACTTGGTGGCAAAACCCTTGTTGGCAATCACAGAGGTCAGACGTTTCTTTGCAGATCCTCTCCAAGTCATTAAGGTTTCGAGGCTGACATTTGGCAACTCGAACCTTCAGCTCCCTCCACAGATTTCCTATGGGATTAAGGTCTGGAGACTGGCTAGGCCACTCCAGGACCTTAATGTGCTTCTTCTTGAGCCACTCCTTTGTTGCCTTGGCTGTGTGTTTTGGGTCATTGTCACGCTGGAATACCCATCCACGCCCCATTTTCAATGCCCTGGCTGAGGGAAGGAGGTTCTCACCCAAGATTTGACGGTACATGGTCCCGTCCATCGTCCCTTTGACGCGGTGCAGTTGTCCTGTCCCCTTAGCAGAAAAACACCCCCAAAGCATAATGTTTCCACCTCCATGTTTGACGGTGGGGATGGTGTTCTTGGGGTCATTCCTCCTCCAAACACGGCGAGTTGAGTTGATGCCAAAGAGCTCGATTTTGGTTTCATCTGACCACAACACTTTCACCCAGTTCTCCTCTGAATCATTCAGATGTTCATTGGCAAACTTCAGATGGGCCTGTACATGTGCTTTCTTGAGCAGGGGGGCCTTGCGGGGGCTGCAGGATTTCAGTGCTTCACGGCGTAGTGTGTTACCAATTGTTTTCTTGGTGACTATGGTCCCAGATGCCTTAAGATCATTAACAAGATCCTCCCGTGTAGTTCTGGGCTGATTCCTCACCGTTCTCATGATCATTGAAACTCCACGAGGTGAGATCTTGCATGGAGCCCCAGACCGAGGGAGACTGACAGTTATTTTGTGTTTCTTCCATTTGCGAATAATCGCACCAACTGTTGTCACCTTCTCACCAAGCTGCTTGGCGATGGTCTTGTAGCCCATTCCAGCCTTGTGTAGGTCTACAATCTTGTCCCTGACATCCTTGGACAGCTCTTTGGTCTTGGCCATGGTGGAGAGTTTGGAATCTGATTGATTGATTGCTTCTGTGGACAGGTGTCGTCTTTTATACAGGTAATGAGCTGAGATTAGGAGCACTCCCTTTAAGAGAGTACTCCTAATCTCAGCTCGTTACCTGTATAAAAGACATCTGGGAGCCAGAAATCTTGCTGATTGATAGGGGATCAAATACTTATTTCCCTCATTAACATGCAAATCAATTTATAACTTTTTTGAAATGCGTTTTTCTGGATTTTGTTGTTGTTATTCTGTCTCTCACTGTTAAAATACACCTACCATTAAAATTATAGACTGATCATTTCTTTGTCAGTGGGCAAACGTACAAAATCAGCAGGGGATCAAATACTTTTTTCCCTCACTGTATATATAGTCTCTCTTGCTAGGGCACTGGGCTTTGAAATCCATTTACTGGATAAAAACCGGGCAGAGTTGACACGGAGCATGGCTATAGCTGAAGAATCATAAGAACATATGAAAGTGTCCAATTGAGAGGAGGCCATTCGACACATCATGCTCGTTTGATGTCCATTAATACATAAGTGAACCAAGGATCCTATCCAGTCTAATTTTGAATGTTCCCAAATTTTAGTTTCAACCACATCGCTGGGGAGTTTGTTCCAGATTGTGACGACTCTCTCTGTGAAGAAGTGTCTCCTGTTTTCTGTCTTGAATGCCTTGAAGCCCAGTTATAATTCTCCAGTTTACTGTTGGAGGTTGCAAATGTCATGGCCAACATAAAAATAATACAAATAAAACCACTGCCTCAATAATACATTCCCGTCCTCTAATGTTAAAGCATTTTCGGTCCACAAGCTGGGAATATTGCTATAAATCATTGAAATTCTACACAGAGTCCTACTTCTACCGAGGAAAATAAACCCCAACGAAGTCGCCAGTCTTTTAAAACAGTTAGGGCCATAGATCAGGTTTCTGGAGTGGTTATATTGCAGATTGATTTTCTTTTTTCCTTTCCTTTTTTTTGCCTTTCGTTCTGTTGTTTTCGTACCTAATTCCCATTCAGAAGCAATTACACTCTGCCACCTGTTTTCTGAAAACTTTATTCATGTCTACAAGACTCTGCAATGCGTTGTTTTCTCCAGTCAATAAAACACAGTGCCTCGGGACGGTATCTTTTACTCCGCCATTCATGACCATCACTGCCTGTTTATTTTGCTGTTATGTACCTAGTGGACGCTGTGTTCGAATGCAACCTTTTTGCTTGGAGACGTCAAGTGGAAAATAAGCAGTAACGACAGCCTTTTTCTGTGCCTTCTGTGCCACCCAGTAACGTCTGTAAGAAAGGTAAATTTGTTTGTCTGTGAGAGAGGGATCACATCTGGAAACCACTGCGCTGGCTCTAGATTTTGATACACTAAATAGGGAGGTCTTTGCAATTAAACAAATAATAAAACTTGCAGAGTAACTTGCTTATGGCTCAATAACCAATTTGATAACTACAAAAAAAAAAAATGTCTCAATTCCTCCCCACCCCAAATCCCAGTTGATTTTAAAAATAGTCATATTTTAAGAGCTCTGTTCACCTCTTACAGAAAGCAACGGATTGTGTGTGGAGGCGACAGACTGTCAGGGGAAAAGACTGGTGACATTTGGGTTCCCCTGCGAGTGCAGCTGAATCTGTTTATAAAAGGTTGAAATTGAATTAGATCGTAACAAGGCATGCGTTTAGTACGAGGGCTCATATTACAGTAAGCGGCGGAAAATTTGTCTTGTGTCAGCGCAATCTGCAGCGCGGGCGCGGAGGGCAAGAGCGGGATACTGGCTCGGAGAGTATTGGAAATGTAATTACTCCGTCTCCAAAGTCCTGACAAGAAGATGAATAAATAAAAGCAATGCATTAATGACACTGGCCTGCCAGAACACTGCAGTTTCCCTTCACCAGCCAGGCACCCACTATAGTCTGGAAGAGAGTATAGAGGGAAATGTCTTTTCAGTTTGAAGATCTGCCCCGATTTCCCAGTAGTTCTTCATCTGCTTATCTGATCCATTCACACCAGGTCTGCTTGTGAAAAGGAAATGGCAAGAGGTTGTTTATGGTTCATCTATAATCATGAATCAGGTTCCTGCACATTAAAAGTTGAAGAATAGAAAAGACAGACCAGTAGCTCTTTTTACTGTTAATAGCATTATTAATCAGTCCCGTTTTTGTTTAGCAAACCTAGGAGACGTAAGTACAGTGGTGCAAAAATGAAATTGAATTCAGCTGATTAAAATTGCTGAGCAGATAATGGTTGCCCACAGAAACCTGTGTAAGTCAATTGCCTTTTATTTATGTAAATAACTTACAAAATCAGCAGTGTTGCCTCTGCTTTCCTGTTACTTTTATTCCCCTGGAATCCAATGATTATGTTTTGTTTCCACTAAGAACTAAATTTGTTGCATTGTGGGAAGTGCAGGATCACGGACTAAAAACACCAAAACAAAACTCTTATCCTTATTAAATATGCATTTAGATAGAAACGAAACACACACACACACACACACACACACACACACACACACACACACACACACACACACACACACACACACACACATAAACACTGCTCTCAGAGGGAGGGATATTTGTCAAGCAAACCGTTGAGTGAGATGTTTATTGGGACTTTGTCTTTGAAGATTGGGAACATATGTGTTAAAAACTTAAGGTTACACACGAGACATGGCAGCTACAGAGCATCTCGAGTGTGCAATTACTGCACACTGTACAGTGCATTGCAAAAGTATTCACCCCCCTTGGCATTTTTCCTATTTTGTTGCCTTACAACGTGGAATTAAAATTAATGTTTTGGGGGTTTGTTTCATTTGATGTACACAACATGTCTACCACTTTGAAGATGCAAAATATTTTTTATTGTGAAACAAACAAGAAATAAGACAAGAAAACTACAAACTTGAGCGTGCATGACTATTCACCCCCCTAAAATCAATACTTTGTAGAGCCACATTTGCAGCAATTACAGCTGTAAGTCTCTTGGGGTACGTCTATAAGCTTGGCACATCTAGCCACTGGGATTTTTGCCCATTCTTCAAAGCAAAACTGCTCCAGCTCCTTCAATCTTTAAGTCATACCTTAGATTCTCAATTGGATTGAGTTCTGGGCTTTGACTAGGCCACTTCAAGACATTTGAATGTTTCCCCTTAAACCATTTGAGTGTTGCTTTAGCAGTCTGCTTAGGGTCATTGTCCTGCTGGAAGGTGAACCTCCGTCCCAGTCTCAAATCTCTGGAAGACTGAAACTGGTTTCCCTCAAGAATTTCCCTGTATTTAGTGCCATCCATCATCGTCCAACAGATGAGCTACTGTAGCTCAAATTGCTGAAAAAGTTAATGCTGGTTCTGAGAGAAAGGTGTCAGAACACACAGTGCATCGCAGTTTGTTGCGTATGGGGCTGCGTAGCTGCAGACCAGTCAGGGTGCCCATGCTGACCCCTGTCCACTGCCGAAAGCGCATACAATGGGCATGTGAGCATCAGAACTGGACCATGGAGCAATGGAAGAAGGTGGCCTGGTCTGATGAATCACGAGTTCAAGGTGTTGACTTGGCAAATTCCCCAGATCTCAATCCAATCGAGCATCTGTGGGATGTGCTGGACAAACAAGTCTGATCCATGGAGGCCAAGAATCTGCTGCTAACGTCTTGGTGCCACATACCACAGCACACCTTCAGAGGTCTAGTGGAGTCCATGCCTCGACGGGTCAGGGCTGTTTTGGCTGCAAAAAGGGGGACCTACACAATATTACAGGTGGTCATAATGTTATAGCTGATCAGTGTATATACTGAGATCATGTGACAGATCATGTGACACTTAGATTGCACACAGGTGGACTTTATTTAACTAATTATGTGACTTCTGAAGGTAATTGGTTGCACCAGATCTTATTTAGGGGCTTTATAGCAAAGGGGGTGAATACATATGCACGCATTACTTTTCAGTTTTTTATTGTTTAGAATTTTTTAAAACAAGTTATTTTTTTAATTTCACTTTCATAATTTCACAATTTGGAATATTTTGTGTATGTCCATTACATGAAATCCAAATAAAAATCAAATTAAATTACAGGTTGTAATGCAACAAAATAGGAAAAATGCCAAGGGGGGTGAATACTTTCACAAGGCACTGTACATCCTTTCAGCAGATTCATGCTTCACTCATCCCATACACCCCCTGCCCAAAAAAAAATCATATCCCCAAGCCCCCAAGCAACTGCACATCCCAGGGATCGTGGCCGTCTCTGCTGGGTTTCGGAGCGCAGTGGTGGCCCTTTGGGGATCTGCTCTCTTGGCTGTGTCTCGAGACCCTGTGAGAGAGGTGTGGGGTCTGGCCAGACTCCAGAGGGTGTCCCAGGGGTCTCGTCTTGTGTCTGTGGGAATGGGCATCTCACACACCAGAGTCTGGGCTTTGGCCCCATTCATTACAATCAGCTCAGCCGTCTAGCCTGCCTCCCTTAATGATGATGATGATAACGAGGATTAAGATGGTAATGACTTTATACACTCGGGGTCAATGATATTGGTGCACCTGGATTTCACACTGGATTCCTCAATTATAAGCCTTTTCTACACTCAACCACATGCTTGTCAGCTCTGCAGAGAAACATGGTCAGAGGTTATGTTTTCATACCACACTGTAACAATTTTGTGTGTGGAAAACAATGCAAGGAACCACCAAAAAGTCAAAGAATGATCTGGATTGCAGACCCATGTGGCATATTGACAATTCAGGTATTTAATGGAGAACTTTTAAAATCTTCTTTCTTTCCTTCTGTCTAATTTAGACTAAGTCTCTTGATCACATTGAGGAACTAACCCCTTATGCAGAACCCAGAACAAGATTCTGAAGAATATAGTCATCACTGAGGCCCATTTCTGCATCTCTTCACTATGCCTCTAGGTAAACAACCCTCCTCTCCATAGAACTGTCTCTGCAGTGCGCGGTGTCAGGGCAGGTACTTCAACACATTTCCACCGGGTTTCTGCTTTGTTTTCTTGTGAGTCTGAGTAGCTCTTCATCCAGGGTTGTTGTGATCTGTTGTGATGAGTGAGGGCCAAGTGCGAAAAGAGGGAGAGAGGGAAAGAGAGGGAGAGAGAGACCAAGTGAGAGCAGGAGGAGGAGGATGAGATGGCAGAGGGAGAAAGAGACATCAAAAGGAAGCTAAAGATTGTTTGGCTCTTCCCTAATAAAGTAAAGTGCAGCAGACCACGAAATCCATGGCAACGCAAAGTAAAAAGAAAGAAAAATAAACAGTGAAAAGCATCCAAATTCCTTTCGTAAGCATTGTCTTACTAAAACTGGAGACATCAGCTCTATATTTACTGAAGCTGATGGCTCACCAAAGTCTCTCGGTCTTGACTTGTCCCTGTGGCACCAGAGCAGAAGTGTCCTGTGACTCGGAGCAACGCAGGAGGGATCCAAACACAAGTGACGCTTCACCCTGTGACACTGAAACGACAAACTGAATGAGAGTAAAGTTAGAACTGCTAGGTTAGGTTTATAGTAAGGAAATAAATTAGGGAAAGTGGGAGCGTAGAGCATTAAGGTTTGAAAGGTATCGACCAGAGGATCATTAATTGCACTTAAAAAATCAATGTAAATTTTTAATAGCAGATTTATGTTTCATATTCGGCAGCTTTTTTGTTTTGTTTATTTTAATATACGGTACTGTGCAAAAGTTTTAGGCAGGTGTGAAAAAATGCTGTAAGAATGCTTTCAAAAATAGACATGTTAATAGATTATATGTAGCAATTAACTAAATGCAAAGTGAGTGAACAGAAGAAAAATTGAAATCAAATCCATATTTGGTGTGACCACCCTTTGCCTTCAAAACAGCGTCAATTCTTCTAGGTTCACTTGCACCTCCAGTTAGGGTTTTTGTAGGCATATAGTCAGGTGTATGATTAAACAATTATACCAAACAGGTGCTAATGATCATCAATTCAATATGTAGGTTGAAACACAATCATTAACTGAAACAGAAACAGCTGTGTAGGAGGAATAAAACTGGGTGAGGAACAGCCAAACTCACTTAACAAGGTGAGGTTGCTGAAGACTGTCAAAAGTCGTACACCATGGCAAGACTGAACACAGCAACAAGACACAAGGCAGTTATACTGCATCAGCAAGGTCTCTCCCAGGCAACTATGAACGAAAACACAGGAACTGGGGTGCAGAAAAATGGCAGCAGGTGCTCTGGACTGATGAGTCAAAATTGGACATATTTGGCTGTAGCAGAAGACAGTTTGTTCGCTGAAGGGCTGGAGAGCGGTACACGAATGAGGGTCTGCAGGCAACAGTGAAGCATGGTGGAGGTTCCTTGCAAGTTTGGGGCTGCATGTCTACAAATGTAGTTGGGGATTTGGTCAGAATTAATGGTTTCCTCAATGCTGAGAAGTACAGGCAGATATTTCTCTATCATGCAGTAGCATCTGGGAGGCATCTGATTGGCCCCAAATTTATTTGATAAAGACAAACAAGGAGTCCTGGAAGTGATGGTATGGCCCCCCAGTGCTCTGATCTCAACATCATTGAGTCTGTCTGGGATTACATGAAGAGAGAGAAGCAACTGAGGCTGCCTAAATCCACAGAAGTGGATTCTCCAAGATGTTTGGGTCAACATACCTGCCGAGATCCTTCAAAAACTGTGTGCAAGTGTACCTAGAAGAATTGATGCTGTTTTGAGGGCAAAGGGTGGTCACACCAAATATGGATTTGATTTCGATTTTTCTTCTGTTCACTCACTTGCATTTTGTTAATTGATAAACATAATCTATTAACATGTCTATTTTTGAAAGCATTCTTACTTTACAGCATTTTTTCACACCTGCCTAAAACTTTTGCACAGTACTATATATATATATATATATATAATAATAATTATTATTATTATTATTATTATTATTATTACGTTGTTGACTGGATCATTTGGACCTGCACTGGGACCGAGGACATTAAAATGATGTGACCGGATGCCTAGATTATGTGCCTGCTCAGGGCTAAAATCTTTGATGGGAAATGTTTGTGGAAAAATCCAGAGTTTTAGGTACTTGTTCTATTGTTTGTTCACTGATTTGTATTGGTTATTTTGTGTGTGATTTGTATCTTCACTTCACTGCTATTCATTGATTTCTTCTCCTCTGCATTCTGTTTATTTTGTTCCCCCACAAATGGTGTAAAATTTCCATGCCGTGCTTATTCAGAGATTTCCATTTTCAAAGTGGTATCAGAAACTTAACCTCATTAGGGGGTAAGAAATTGATGAATTGGACAGAGGGGGGGATGTGAATGATACTCTCTGATTGGAAGGAGGATGAATCGCTGTCCAGCCCTTGACAATAAGGGATGTTTCTCCCAATCCGAAAGCAGACAGGCTGAGACACTTTCCCTATATCCTCTCTGGAGTGTCTTAATGCTGTCTCGGCTTTGGGCGGTTTTGTGCTGAGCTGTTAAGTGTGCGGTTGTGATCAGCAGGCCTGAACGCTAGGGAGTATCAGCTATTAAAGCATCCGTAACTCTGAACCAGCCCAGATGCAGATGTATTTCGAACACCAGGGACCGGGGATGACCCCCCGAAAGTTATCCAGAGTGGAAAGTGCCAAAAAGTTGTGGAAGGTGAGTTTTTAAAAATGTGTTTTTTTTTCTTTTTGACTTCTTGTCTTTGGCAATCTTTTTGCGTTAACTGAGATCCTCCTCACTTTGCCACACTAGAGTGGGTATCAGATTCCTGTGATTCCTGTTGAGAGAAAGGTAAGGCAGCAATTGTCGTTTTTTATTTTCTGCTGAGGTTTTTCTGGCTGATGAAATAGTGGGCTGTGAGAGGATTGTGTGATTTTACTCCCAGGGTTAGATAACATTATACATTTTAATGTTTTCTTGTTTATCTTTTAATAATAATAATACTTATTATTATTGTTATTATTATTACAGCACAATAAGATCAACTCCCCATGCCTTGCTTGTGATATTATTGAGAGGTTTTGTGTTGCTGTGTTGTGTTTACTTTAATGGAGGTTTGCAAGTGTTTCTCTAATGCTTTGCTTTAGAAATTACTTCTCTGAAACATGTCCGGTGTATTAATATTGAGGCGATTGGCAACTGTGGGAATTCTTCAGAAGGAGGACAACAGTAAACATGCAGGATAGTTCATATTTGTTTTAGACTTGGACTTGATCAGAAATGCAAGACTTAAACTACAAATGCAAATAAAGCATAGTTTGCATACCGAGCTTGAGCAGGGAGGCTCTATATCTGTTGACAAACACACACAAAAAACAGGATTGAGTAGAAATATTGAGCTTAACATTAACAATGCAATCTGTTGCTGAAAGTCTGTAAAATTCAGCTTCAGACTTGTGTGACCCACCTCAAGTTACTCGTGGGTGGCCAGCCATTTACTCTTCCCATGCTAATTTATCACTACTATGTATGTTGGGTTACGCCCTAGTTAAAAGTCAATAATATATTTGTGTACTATTTTTAAAATGTGGCAGTTATTCTGTCTCCTGGGGACTGATTTATGTCAGAATGGGAAAATGTACGAGCTTTCTAATGCCGGCTGCACAACGAGATTATTAATTGTTTTTCAAATACAAACTCTATCAGTGCAATCATCAAACCTGATGATAAATTATTACTTTATTGGCCAGAGCCGCGTATCAGATGAGAAGTGTTCATTCAGATGCAGGGACGAGGGCACACAATGTATATATGGATGTATGTACGGATTAATATAGTTGTCGAGGTCAGTGGACTCTTCTCCTCTTCTGGGTTTTTCTTTCGGTGGGTATAGTCTCTGCATTCATGATTCAAGAGCTTTGAATGATGCCGGAGTATTTTCTTTCGAAAGAAAACGGGACTCGAAATACCTTGGAGGTGTTTCCCCCTCCGCAGGAAAATTGTGAATTAATTTGTTTATTGTCTTATTAAAAGAGCACTGTGTCAGCCGGAGAACTAGAAATGCCTGTCACTGTTTCTCAAATGTCTAGGATGCTGAATTGGTTACAAATGTCACAATGAGTATCTGCTAACCCCTGAACCCCTGCTAACCCCCTGAATTGGTTACAAATGTCACAATGAGTATCTGCTATAAAGTTATCTTTTTGCAGATATATATCACAGATAATTGTACTTTTTTCCTCCCAAAAGCAGAATATTTGTAAATAGAATTTAGCCAGTAATCCCTCCGTGATGTTGAGCACAGCGAGGTGTAGACATTTCGGAGCGCTGAGTGGTCTGAGGCGAGCGAAATAAAAAGTTAGCAGGATACTCTGTTTTCCAATTACTCACTCTAGCGGGAATTGAACAGGTTTGAGCTCTGCAGATAAAACGTGATGCTGGAGGGGTGATTGGCCACTTGAAATGCAATACCCCAACAGATGAAAGACAACGGCGGTGGTGGAGGGGGGGCGGTTCGGGGGGGGGGTTGTAAGGTCAACAACAACAACAACAACACATAAACTACTGCACAACTCTGTCAACCTTTTGAGTGGCGTTGATGCGAGGAATACAAATATCGCCTGTTTTCTCTCCGTGAATAAACCCCTGAGATGGATGTCGAGCGCTCACATGCACACCTCCCCCCCATCTCTCTCTCACAGAGCCATTTCAATTTATTTTCCCACTCAGAAGCTTCTGCAGCCAAACAAAGGAAAGCACATCTACTAAAGTCCCTATAACCTACTTGTCTTTTTACTTTTTAATTGAAATGCACAAAACACCACATTCAAAAGTTTCTTAACGATTGCCTTTTCAGCTAATCCCCATTGAAGTGCCAGGCAATCTCACGCCCACGAAGATGTCCGTGGTCTACCTCACTGAGAATAAATATAACGAGAGAGAGAGAGAGAAGAATAACAAACGTATGTGTTTGTGAGTGTGTTTGTGTGTCTTCATTCTTTGTCCTTCAAATCATTTCATATTATCATATGAAATGGGCCAGTGAAGTTGACTAGAGCCTGGCCTGCTGAAGTCGCCTTCAAATGCAGCTGCTACGGCTCTTTAATAACTGCGGGAGGCTTGTACTTTCCAGTCCTTTCAAAGGTAAATGGTGTGTTTATGGTATTTAACCAGGAAGAAAAGAGGCCGCTCTTCCCTTAGATACTCTGTAAAGCATCCTGCCATTCTACCAAAAGTGTCTTTGATTTGCATATCCTTTGACGGTTCTTTAGTCTGCGCTTATTTCAGCTCGCTGCTAGTCACGTGACACGTCTTCTCATGTCCGCCTCTCGGGGGATCCTTACGAGGGAGGTAGCCAAGAACTCTTTCCATTCCATTTTTTATATGCATACTTGTTGTTTTGTCATTTTTTTTAATAGATTTCTTGTCTTGAATTGTATCGTGTGAGTCAGAATATCCAGGGCTGTCACACGCTTTGTCATCACGTGTGAAAAGCATGCAGTCGCCGGGACACAAGGACACATGTAAAGAAGGGCTCGGAAGCAGCGTTATCTTCGATCTAGTCCACGAGACAGAGATTAGGAGATGAAGCGGCTCATCTTTTCATATGAGGGGGGTTCTGTCAAAGTTGATGAAAGATCACGAATCCCTTAAAGATGCCATCTGTCCAGCTTACACATCTACAGTCGCTTTCCCCAGGCCCCCTCTCACCAATCAGTCTCCCTCACAATGCCCTGCAGAGATCGTGACTGTGTTCAGTCTCACACGTTACTATCGGCTGCACATTCCAGGGCCCGTAGGAACACTTCGGGATTGACGCCCGAGTATCTCACGCACTTTGTCTCGAGTACCGATTCTTGATCGGTGGGTTAATTGATGTGCAGGAGATTGTATTTAAACTCGTTTGTGTGCGATCTTTTTGTATCTTTCTCCCCGATGCAGATCTTGCATGGATCCAAACGTGGATCTGAGTAAACAGAGCATTTCTATAAGTGTGTGGGTACTGATTTATATCTATTCGGTTTATTCTCCACCCAGCACAAATAATCTTAAGTCTTAAAACATCCGCACGAAAAAATAACACTCCAGTGCAGGGCTGGGAATTTGGTTGCAGTGCATCTTTGTGAGTAATTAATAATGACACCAATTGGGTTTCTGCTGTCGATCGGGCTAGAACAACAAAGAGCATTCCACCTGTTTTCCTGTCAGTGCAGGCTGGTAAATACAGCTACCCACTCGCTGCCTGATGCCACGACCAGAACCGCGTGACTCCGATCACTCTGGGGGAAATGCAGCATTGAATAGAGCGAGTAGAAAACCCTCGTCCGCTTGATATGATTTCCTGTCTCAGCTGGAAGTTGTAGGCTGACTGGTTGTGGAGGTCATCCCCTTGGATCCTGCATGGGCCCCGCAAAAGCTGATCAGACGACACGGTCAGAGGGTGACCTCCTGCCTCCCCCTCCCACAATGTGCTCACTGCAGGATCGACTCCTCACTGCAGAGGACCGCAGGCGCAGAGGCACAGTTCATCCGCCAACAACCACAACAACACCAACCGCACTTAATTGGAAAAGTAACAGCGTGATCACTTGTCCGTCGGGCCTGGGAGCTTATTCTGAGACCCGTTTGCATCACATGCACATATGAGGCAGTTATTAATTCCCCCCTGTTGCCCGTTTGATCACTTTCATACTGGATCGCATCTGTATTAAGCGGTGTAAAAATAATTCTGTCAAATAAAGTTCAGTTGGAGAATTCGCAGTCGGCTTCTCCGGTCAAATGCATTTTTTATAGAAGGGGGGAAGAAGATGGTAATCGTAAACATTTGAAATTAACCGCCGTCAGCTTTACAGTTTGTTTTCTAAAATCATTTAATTACAGAACACACAGAACCAAATAAGTTTTTTATTTATTTTTTGGTTATTCATTTTCTGATGAAAGGCAAAAGGAAAAGTTCAGGAGATAACATCACACTCCGTGTTTCCCGGCTTCATGAGGCAGCGCCGCAAACGTACGATTCCTATCTAACCTTTTAGTGAAGGAAAGCGTTGATGATTTACAACTAGAAGGCGAAAAGGAACGTGTATAATTTGCCGTTTTCCTGTGAAGTTGCTTATCTATTCTAATGTGTAATAGTTCTGTAACTGAATGTTAAAAATCTGAACGTGAAAAAGGTCAGATTTTATTTCCTCACTATGAATAATGGCTTTTGTATCAAGTCAAACAGAACGGCAGTAGCATTAACTAATTATACTGCTCTTTAGGCACAACTTAAAAGGAGTTTGGACCCGTTAGAATGAACCCGTTTAATGTGCGAATTGCTCTTTCTGGTCTAAGGTTGACTACACTTAATGGGTTTAGCTTTGGATATGTTTGCCAGATACAGTATAAGTCACGACATAGAGTGCACCTCGTATTGTGGAATTAAATATTTATATCATAATGGTATGGATGACAATGCATCTTCCTCCTTCTTATCCAGATTTTAATTCTGTGCTGCATCCTTGGGTCCAGGTGTCTTAACAAGTAAAAAATGAGGTTCCCAGACACAGCAATGATCGGATAACCATCAGACCCTGCAGGTTCAAAATTAGCGTTTTTTTGTGTGCATGCTTCTTTTCTCTGCCATTTTCTATTTCTGCATTGGCCCGATGTTTCTCCAAATAAAGTTGCAGTTACATATTCCCAAATTTGAGCAGTATCTTTTATGTATTGTGACTATTTTACATTCACTTCCTGTTAATGGGTACTGTTGTATTGCAGTGATTAACTACAACAGTATCTCTACACCTCAATATAGAGGGATTGCTTAGACTGCACTGCTCATAAAATCAATTGTGGTATGCATGCATATCCACACAAGCAGGACTAAGACAGCTCTGTGCTCCTCTGCTCACAGATATCTCCTGTGGCTTGGCTGGCATTATTTTCCTGTCTTACCTATCTGATCTCATTATCATGATTTACTTTATCAGTTCTACTTCTTGCTTTTCCCACAAAGAATACAAAATAATGAGGTCTTTAATACTTTGCTCTAAAAACCTTCTCTCGGTTGCCAGTGCTGTGCAAACCCGTAATTACTGTATATGCTAAATATAGCCTGTATGTATTGGCCTTTGCATAAATTGCATTAAAATCTCCAAATCTCCAAATAAGGCCCAGGTCTCTGTCTGTTTCACAGCCTGTGTAACTTGCATTTGGCTCCATTCAGTGCTGTACATTTCTGAGGGTTTTCTGGCTCCTATGGAAACACTTTGACACAATGCACAGGGCTGAAATTTATGGTCCGTTTGTTCCCCAGCCTGTTAATAGTTAGAGCCCAGTGCAGGCAGATTTATTTGCAAATAAATCAGAGGCATAGTAGAAACCGCATAATAACGCAATTAATGAACAGCTCCCACCTTCACCGTGATTTATTTGAGTTAGTAGATGTAAATGTGTGATTTAGAACACTTAAGGACATATCAAATCGAATCGCGTTTTCTTATATTTTCCCCAATTAAGATCTGGGGTCCTGTTGTGATTTTGGGACTTTGCATAATCTTTCTATGTTAGTAGTACTGTCATATATTAAGTATATCAGGGATGGATTACAGAGAGGAAATGCATGAGAAAACAAAGAGCAAGACATAAAAACAGAATTAAGTCGATATGCATCATTATTATTGTCATTGTCGTTGTTGTTATTGTCTTTATCGTTGTCATTATTATTTGTTTCTGAAGTGAAATCACTTGTCTTTCTCCCCCCTTGCCCCACATTTGATGATTGAAAGTATGGAGGTTTTAATCATGTGCAAAGTTGGAGTAATAACCCTTCCCTATGAGAAGGAGCAGTAGGGTGCCAGAAGAACAAACGATACAAATCACCTGCCTGCCACACAACTTGTCAAATCTCACCGTATCAAAGGAAACACTAAAGATCTCTCTTTCAAAAGCTGTTGTGAGTGGGGAGACCCGCGGCTCTGAAAACCTGCTCTTCCCCAACTGAGGAGACTGTCAGAAACGCCTACAATCAGCCGTCAACCGCAAAGGTCAGTCGACGTATCCTAATGGGCAGATGAAATGAGGAAACGATGTTTCCGACAGGAAATGGCATGGGAGGAGAAAAACTGGAGCTTGGCTGTCAGGGTGTTGTGTAGTATGTGCCTCCAGGAATTATAGGAATTTGGGGGGTGGGGCTGCAGAATGGAGGTCCGAGGCTACTTCTCTCGGGCACAAACAGGAGATAGTAGAAGCACAAAGTCCTGTATTTTCTATGGAGCAGCTTCTTTCCATTGTCCTAGAGCTTGCCTGCCCTCCAGGAAGGTGACTTTAAAGTAGTTGTTTTGCTTCCAACAGGACTAAAGCCCGGACTAAGACCCTAACAAGAAAACTGACTTAAATGTGTGAAGGGCCTTCGTGCAACAGCCTGGCACTCCAGCAACACTTCAGAGCAAAACCTTTTGATTCACTGGCTTCATCAAGGCCTCCTGCAGGTGCCCAACCTGAAGGGACCCCCTACTGCTACCCAATGAGCTGTCCTGCATCCTGCAGAGAGCATGCTCCAGTTTCTGTCCTGATCTAAGAGGGTAAAACTGGTCTCTTAGTGGAGGACGTGTGTGTGTGTGTGTGTGTGTGTGTGTGTGTATAAACATATACATCTTTTCTTTTTCCTGCTGATTAAGTATATTTTCCTCCCACTGGGAAATCAAGCCATGTTTTATTACAACGATAGCCCCACAATTCTGCTGCCGAATCCCATTAAAACCCCTTCTCTTCTCTGTAAGATTTAAGCTGATCCGTGGCAGCATCTTTGTGTGGAAGAGTCACGCTTCACAGTGTAATTGCAGTGCTGCGGAGTCGAATGCCACAGCTGAGCAACACGGACAGGTATGAGGGAAGACCGTTCTCATGAGTATGAGGACACCACCACTGCTACAAATTGTATTTTTCATTTGCACACTTAAGGGAGTGATCCTGCACTTTGTCTGAGAGGCTCTGAAAGTCAATATTGTCCAGTGCCTCGATTACACAGTAATTAATCAGGAATAAATCGGCCCAGCAGGGGGACTTCTGCTGCAAGGCTTGGGTCATCACCTGCAAAGAAAAACCTACAGAAAGTCAAGAAAAGCCAGCCAAAGCCATGGAGAATCTGGCCCGGTGCCTTCAGAGTCGATGTACAGATGAGCTGCTATATACGCAAGGGGAGGGGTGCCTCCCTGATATAGACAAAGCGTCCGATTTCCCAGCTGCACCAGACAGCTGTATGGCCAATTACCGTCATCGTAAATTGCACCTGCCTGTAGATTTGCCTCTAAACCCGCCCGTCAGGATCGTTTTTATGTGTCGCAGGTAAATCCAGCTTTCCATCAGGATCAGGCACGACTATTAAAGGAGCTCAATTTCCCCGTTGTTTTTTTCCGATGATGCGTTAAGTGCACTTTAAAGAGTTTTGTCTGAAGTGCTTCACCGCACTGTGATGCATTATTTATAATGTGTCCATTTGCGGCAGGCCTCTCAGTGTGTTGTTGAAACCTCAGCTTTTACAGAGGCTGGGAGCCAACGTGGGAGAAATGGGTCCCGGAGACGCAGAACTGACTGTTTACACACGGATTCGTTGTTTTCCAGGTCTGCGGTGCTCAGAATATTGTATCTGAGCCACACCGCTCTTCCTGCTAAGCATACATGTCATGGTGTCATGGCTCACCCCCCCAAACCCCCCCCCCCAAAAAAAGGAAAAGAAAAAACATTTATATTTTATTAATGAATCACTATCCTTAAGTAGAGCTAATTTGATTTGACTGGAAGAGCACAAAGTTCACATCAGTCACCGTCTCAAAGTCTACGGAGACACCCCATTGTAATGAGTTATTTTATTACCTACTGTTCGGCCTGGTTCCCCTGTCAATAATATTGCTCTTAATGTTTGAAATCCTTCTTAAGATAATTATCGCAGGAGACGCGAGTCAATTTAAAGTGCCTGTAAAGGTTCCATTCCTCATCAGCAGCGCATTCTTCTCGTAAATGGCTTTTAAAGATCGGGCTTTTCTTGCCGGAGTTGGGTCCCTTCCTTCACTTCCCACCAGAGCAATTTCCATTCCCTACGAACAACGCTGGTGTCCAACAGCAGAAGGAGCCTCTGTGATAAAGCAGACGGGGAAGAAAAGAGACCATTCATGTAAACTTTGAAGTCGCTGCTGTTCATTGATCGATCTGTCCTGATGTTTCCTCGTCAAACAGACGTTTGTACGTCGTAAATACTCTTTCATTGCCTCCCAATACTTCATCTGGACGACTTTTTGCAGTCTTTCTCAGAGCAGTCTCGAAGGATTTGTTTTTTTCATGCGTAATCAAGCTTTTAAGGGTTCAATAAAACCTCACTGTTATACCGCAAATTACATTTGAGTCAAAACAATGCATTCGAAGTCTCAAGACCCCTCTAATCCCCCCTAGCCTGCTTCTTGCATGCCTTTTCATTTGGTGCATTGCGAGGGACACAATAAACATTGATGATCTTTGTTAGGTGGCAGGTATTCGTTATCTGTACGGGCAGTTATTCCCAAACTGAAAAGAAATATAAAGAAAAATCTCATGACAGTATGTTCGCAATAAGCATGATATGGCCACAGAAATATATGCACATTTAGAAAATATAATGAAACAGATTTTTTTAATGTATTCATGTCTTTTTTAATATATTTCACAAGCTGGCATGTGTTTATATAGTAAGAAACAGGCCAATGTTTGTGGTGATATATATAGTTTGCAATATATTTATAATACGTACTTTCAGGATATGATTATTTACTATTTTCTGTGTGGGCTAACAGAATAGAAAAGCAGTAGTGTCTAAAATAAAACCTGTCAATGTCTCTGAGTTAGCTACAGCAACTTAGCATACATGAAATACTTGCAGTAGTTGGGAGATCTGACTTTAGGGGGAGAGTTTAATTTTGAGTTTATTTTGAGGAAAGAGTGACAGAAATATGCATTGATTGGAGCAGACCTGTATAGATTCACAGAGCAGTAAACGTGGAAAATAATTACTGTGACACATCATTTTGTATAGGGTTACTGATTAATTACAATGCAAAATACTTTGGTAGGTTACAAAACAAATGGCTTCATTACCATTTATAGGATCAGAAGACGACAAAGCGGCATTATCCCTTGAAACAAATGACAGGAAGCGGCGTCGGGTGGACATATTTCCTCACACCTTCGGAGTGGTAACTGCGGTTAACAGATACTCCACTCCCTGCAGTTTAGAGCATTAATAAGCTCATACTTTCATTTCAAATAAATGCATTATTATTTTCCTTCAGTAGACAATACGGTGGTAGTAAGAGTGCTCTTGCTTTCACGCGGCTCGGTTCCAGCACTTCAGGTACAATTGTAGATCATCAAAACTAAAGCTATTCTCGTAGGGCATCAGCACAGCATTTGATCGCTTTGCTGCCATAATTATTCTAGAAATGATACTGTAACATGTGTGTGTGTGGGGGGATGTGTGTTCTGTGAACGGATCTGCTTACACAGTGTATATTGTGTGAGTTCGTAGAATGTGTCTGGGGTTTGTAACCCATGTGGGCGCTGAATATGTCTCCGCAAAAATAAGTTGTTTAACCATTTTGAAGCTTGTAGGAAAAGCAATTTTTGAATCGATAACATCTAGGGAGGGAGAGTGATTCCAAGCAGAGCGTTATATCTCAGCGCCTGAAATAATACCGGTGTCACACTGAACCCGGTCTTTATGTATGCACCGGTGACCCTGTTTTGTTCTCTGTGAGTTAATTGTTGAGCAGGGGAACAGCAAACACAGGCTGAATGATGGAATGAACTGCCTTTTTCACAGAGACATATAAGGTCCAGCTGTTGATGATAAGCAGGTAAACATAAATTGGATATACAAAAAGAAAAGCGCTGAAGAAAATGGTTATTATTTACTTGACTGACCGCTGGAATTGCAGCATTTATGTCTGTGGTTGATGTAGTGGCCACCAAGTCAAACAGATGAGATGGCAGGAGCAAAAAAATATAGTTAAATGAAAACAAGAGAGAGAGAGGGAGAGAGATTTGGTCATCCATAGAGACATGGGAACACAGGGAACAAATTTACAAGGAAAATTATAATTCCCAGAATATTTCCACTTGTTTGGATCTACAGGATCTCTTGTCCAGATTAAGCCAGCAAAACATCTCATCTAATTTTCCCATCTTCCATAGGCTATTGGTCGTTTTCCACCTCTTGAGATCCTCTCTATATCTCCCTTGGTGTCCTTTTAATGATGTCACATGTCCTCTGAACCTTGTAATTGTTTTTCTACCTCTTCTTGTTTTCTCCCCATGCTTCTCCGTGTTGGTTGAAGTTCATATGCACAGTGTATGTGTGTATGTATTAGTACACTCTCATTTCCTTGGAGGAGCAGGGAGCTATTGAGTTGCATGCAGCCTGTGAGAAGAGTCCCCTGCCGTCTTCTAACCTATTGTCCAGAGCACTTCTAATTATAAATCCTCACAGATGGCAAGCATTCGTTTAGATTACTGTAGCTTAGCGCTCATTTTCATACCAGCCGAGTTTCTTTGAGTGGACAATTGTGAAAAATGTACAGGAGGTCCTTCTCACCGTGCAGAGTCTCATTATCATTATTTATTTATTCAAAATAAAGTGGCTCAGCATTCAGAGGATGGTTGAGGCTGGGCACCAGAATGTGAGGTCCAGCTTGTGATGAACAGCGAAGCAATTTATGTCAGTCACCAGCGCTAGTCATCATTAATGTCTTTATCCCTGTGGCATCGAGAAAACAAAACAAAAAATGCTTACAAAAGAACTTTATATAAGTTAGTGTGGGTTTATAGACACATACGCACACATCTAAATGATATAAAACTGAAATGGAGATGTGCAGTTGTAGATTATCCAGTTGTGCATAGATTCAGATTTTGGTGATAGATAAGGTTTGGGCTTACTGTTATTAGCTCTTATAATGAGTCAGTTACCATCTTCCTTGCTAGAGAAATCTATAGAAATGTGATAACTAAGCTGTTGTATGATGATTATAGTGTACAATGTATTCCTTTCTGCAGTCAGGAAATTGTGTTTTTACTTTATTTCTTATGGCACTAATCACGCAGCAAAAATGCAGGTCAAATTCAGTTGAAGGAATTGTTAGCTGTTTTGAAAATAAAGTTAAATTGAGTTGGATCAAAGCAAGTGTGCAAACAACTCGACAAAAACACTTCGCCCAGTTCTGAAGCCGCGTGTGACCTTCAACGGCATTGATGTGTGAGCTGTGGATGTATTGTAGGGCAGGAGGACACCTGTGGTAATTGTGAAGTGTGTGTTAAACCTTCAAGAAATCCTTTGCCATTCGCCGGCACATCACAGCGGGGTTTTTTTTCCTCCAATTAAATTTGAATAACTGTGTTGCGGGACCTACTGCAGGCAGAAGATAGATGTTGCGCATCACCTCTGGAGTGATAATCAATCCTCCATCCATCATAGTGCCTGGAAACCAGCCATCATTAGTTTTGGCTTTTTTTAAACTTCCTTTTCTACCCTACTGGTTTGTTTTGTACTCCGAAGAAAAGGAAAACAGCAGAAGCAAATCCAATCCCGCTGGCTGACAGTACATTTTATCTCGCCATGACATGGTTAGTGATATCTAATGATCACGGCCAAGCAGAATACCGTTTAGCCCCTGTATCTCTGAACGCGTCTAATTTGGGCCGAGTATGCGTGAATGATTAGGAATTGCTCATCTATGAAACTCAAGTGACTGAGAAGCCGTGGCTGAAATCCGAGAACGTCTGTCTTTTTTTTTTCTTCTTCATTTGATCTAGCAGTATAATTGAAACACGAGGGACAAGAATGAAGCAGTAAACTAGAGTCTTGTGTATGTCAAAGATAAGGGAAGTCTGAGAGCTAAGATGGGTGTGGGAACCAAACCCAGAAACCAGTGCTGTTCTGGGCATGGTCCAGACTGGCACTTTATTGTTTGCGATTGGATTCCATTTTGATTTTTGAATTAGATTATGAGTTACTGAAAACCACCACCATCCCTAAAGTAAATCACTGGTTTTCTAACACTGAAAGACAACTCAGAACTGAAAAATGCTTAATTGTAAGATTATCTAAATCCATTAATATACGGTAGCTACAACAAAATTCTTCTTCTGATGATTGTTATGGTTACTCTATATAGTTCCCAGGTCAGCGGGTTGGTTACACACTTTCACATCACAATTTCAATACCTGGTTTAGATCTAAAGTCACCAAAAACAAAACAAAAACACTTTACCGGACAGATGGACAGGATGAAAAACTCTCCCCTTTAAAAAACGCAGGATTGGAAAGAAAGAGAGGGAAATTGGAATGACACAAAGAATGTTTATGGAATCTAACACAAGTGGAATTGTAATCAATTCAGCCCTAATGAATGCAACACAGAGACTTGAAAGCAGCTGAGAACAGAACAGGTATCTGATTTGCCGATTGCCCAGCCAGTAAGGGTAGGGCTTGCAAATGCCAATCAGGGAACCGGTCAGGGAACACTACAGCCCTGTGGCCAATCAGGAGTAGTGCTGCCCTCCTGCATCCCACGGTGACCTCCACACAGGAGCTGTCCACCGCTGTGCTGTGGGACGGGGTGCTGAAATGTGCTGGCTTCGGGAAAGTGGTGACACTTCCTTGGCATGCTACGGGCAGGAACTCCACTTCCCCAACTTCCAGTGTGCAACTTCGTTGTTTCGAGGCAGCTGTGTGCCAGGATCGTGTCTGTTTTTCACATTGATATCGTTTGTTTCTAAGTGAATATATGCGAGAGATGCAACCTGTGCCACGTACCTGTAAGCCTTCTACAAACTCATTCCGTTCCCAATCATTGTGTAGTTAAATTAATCATTTTAATCATGTGTCAGACTGATTCAGGTCAGGTGCAGCTCTCCCCCAGGGCTCTGTGGGTCTGTAGCTGTATTATGTCAGTACAAAGTGGTATTGTCTCCCTGCTGTGTAGTTGTGGTGGACTGGAGAGAAGAGTGCATTGCTCTGCCAAATGTCAAAGCCAGAAAAAAGGCAATTCAAATGGATGAATGTACATCTTTTTACTCTGAGATATTATACGCACCCATTTCCATGATTTTGCACTTTGACATTTTACAATCCCAGTTTTGGAACAACACTTTCAGTTTCTGGAGTTCTTATGTTCTTCGATGAATCCAAACGAGTTATAAATGTAAGTATTATTATTTATTTCTTGGCAGACGCCCTTATCCAGGTACCTAATTCAATCGTGCTTTCAAAAAGTTAAAGCATTCATACACAAAAATTCCTGAATTGGCATTCCTGTACATACAGTACACAATTAGTCATATGTAGTGTAATGAAGGTCCAAATTCATTCATTCTATTAATTTCCAAAGATTAAATATGTCTTACGGATGTACTAAACTATGAGAGATGAATCTACTCTTTTAGATTCAAGCATATGATTAAATCAATTCTGCGAAGTATGAAATAATAATAAAACTATGACTTCCTCATGAACGTGTAGACAATGACAAATACAATGTGGTACGAATGGAATTAGTAGTCATGACAACGTTGCTTTTAAAAGAAAGCATGCTAAGGGATATGTTATTGTCTGAAAACACAATTAGCGCTCCAGTGTGCCGACGGAAAATTGGTGTAATTTCATTTTGAAGTTTTGAACGAGAAAAAAAAATAATTGAAAATGATGGTAAACCTCCAAGACTTCCGCAGGAGTGCGCAGAAAATGTACGAATAGAACTCGCATCACTCATTGCTAACCTGTTTCCCTTCCCCGTATCTCTGCCAAGGAAATCATTTGCCTCCCACACGTTTGCTTTCATGGCTGAACAACCCAAAGACTGATAGTTTGAGCTCCCGCTACAACCCTTAGCCTATCGACCTCCTGCCGAGAAATATTCCTGAGAAACTTGCAATGACTTTCATCGGAGGACGGCTGATTCAGGGCAGGGGATTCTGTCCTGCCAAGCAAATCGCATCCACTTGGGATCTTCATAACTCTTATCTAAATTTGTATTTTAGAGAAGAAGTGAGTCATAAACGTTTACTGTAGTTTTACTGTGGTCAAACCTCCATCATTGGCAGGAAAGCAACCAATCTCTGCATAACCATTTTCTAAGTTCTTTGCCTCTTTATCAGATGATGGGATAAGCCAATCAATTGTGAATGTCATTCTCAAGGCACCGCACGGGCCTTTATCAAGAGTCATCCCAAACGCAAGGACCAGGTCTTCATCGGGTTTGTTGTCAATCAGTTCGGAGGGGGGGTTACCACATGTCAAACGCAGCGACACAAAGTATCTGTGAGAGAAATTATGTAAAAGCCTGCAACAACCGGGATTTTAACTTCCTTATTAGCAATGTATGTGGACAGCACATTTTACAGAGATTAAAGGGCCTGAATCCCAGCTGAGGAAAAGTCACTGTATATAAAGGCCAGCTGTCAGATTGTTAGCACTTCTAGTGGTGATTTCAGACTAGCCACCATTCAGATCTCAATTAAACAACAAGCTTAGAAACCAGTTATTTTACTTTTATTTTCCAAACACGAAAAATAAAATTAGAGCATAAAATGAGGATCCACATACTTACTTTTTTCCGTTTGATCTATAACCACTTTCCCGTGTGAAAGTAGATCTGTACTTTGTCACTTCCGTTTTGGCCTGTTTCTCTTCCACGGGGAGACAATTATAGATCACATATGTTCTCCCAGAGGTGTCCTGTAATTGGCTATTTGCTATTACTTAGCTGTGAAGGTAACGTTGCAGTTAACACTTGTGAATTGTTTTTCTTTTAGACCCTGATTTGCAAGATACCGTGCCTCAGGTTGTCTGTAACTATGAAAAGACATTTGTTTTCCTTCTCCAAATGTCATCGATCGCCTCTCTGTTGTAAGGACTCATTGCCCAGCTTGAGTACAAGCACACGGAAAATTTCTGTTCACTGCAGCAAAGACTTAGCTTTACTGAACACAATGGCTGATCTTTTTTTGTAAGAGCTGTTTGTCAATTACTTTTATTCGTATTCATGCACCAGGTGCTCAGTTGTCTAACATGTTCAAAACCTATTTCAGAATTCTTAAACTAAATGAAATGCACAGCATTATGTGATACCTCTAAATGTTACAATTTCAGTTTGTAGAGGTGTTCTCTAAGTTAGCCATTGACATTGTGTGTGTGTGTGTGGGTCTGTGAGTGAGTGTTTGTATATATATATATATATATATATATGTATGTATATGTATGTATATATATATGTATATATATATATGTATATATATATATGTATTTATTTATGTAATTATTGCAAACGTTCAGTTTTCCACCATCATTGTTTTTGATCTGAATAGATAGATAGTAAAAGTCTCAGGCAGTAACTCAATTTTTCAGTCTGTCAGTGTCAGTCAATTAGTGTCAGCCTGTCACTTTCACAGAATGTGTATTTAAACTCACCTGCCACCCATTTCATCTGCCATTTCCCTCACATCTGTCAACATCTGCAGTAAGCCTCCGCCACAGCTTCAGCACGTCCTGGGCAATTTCAATATCGTACTGTCAACAGCCCCGGTCAGCGACAGAGTAGTGCAGTCACGTCTGTTAATATTCCTTTAATAGCCCAACTCATTACTTTAGTCAGAACATTGTAGACATTTACATGCTAGTGCATCTAATCGAATATATATTAAACTGCAATGTCACGCTTCATTTGCAAAACCTGTAAATCTATACATTTCATGGAAACCCTCTACTTGGAGTCTGTGCTCAGACACACCAGAGAGAACAGCGTGAGAATAATATGTATGTTTTATTTATTAGGGAATTGTTTGTGTCTATCTTTTTTATCCAGCCAACCAACAACTGGGCATGCAGACCAGCTATGAAAGGTATTTACTGTCTGAGGGGCCTTCAGTCACCTGTACCTCCAAGCCACAGAAAGGCAAATGCACAGAAACCACCGCACGTAGATATTAAATCATCCTTCGGAGGAATTAGACCCTTATCATCGCAGACGTTTACCCTTGGAGCTAAGCAGCCTCACTTTTCAAGCCTAGTTAGTGTTATGACCGTTATTATTTTGCATCATTGCATTCATCGCTCCTTATCAATCACCGCCGCGTGCAGCACAAGGGCCGGCTCCCCTCACTCCCTAATCCGCGGGATGACAGATCGTTATGGCTCCCGTGAATTACAATGTTGTGACCGATTGAGGCGCTTGTTGACATTCTCTAATTGTTTGTCGAAACAGATGTTCTCGTTTTATCGGCAGTATTCGTTCCACTGCTTTTTACACGACTAATTAGCAGATAAAATAATAATAATAATAATACATCGAAGGCGCATTTAAATCTGCATATCACAGTCCTACATCTTTTGGCATTCTCAGGTTGTGTTGGTGCATATACTCGGCACAATGAACTGCACAAGACTAACTGCTATATGCCGGCAGTATAGAGAGTAATCACTGTAATATGACAAAGCTGCCCAGGTATTCAGATGACTTGTGATTCAGAGTGAGTGCGGAGAAAAAGAGCTTTGCATTCTAGCTTATACTGGTGTGATCTTACCATCCATCTTATCTGTCTGTATCTTTGTCTCTCTCTCCGTTTAATTAATGGATTGCCAACGCATTACAAAAGGAGATACAAATGATAAATAGATGAATGATAATAATGATAATGTACATTTACACAAGTCTATATACTACATCCTTATAATGGTAGTAACACAATAAACACAATAGTAGAGAAACATCTCTCCCCTCTCCCTCTCTCTCTACCTATCTGTCTATCTGTATTCCACGTAAAAGATAGGAAAATAATAGAAAGAAGTGAGAACGTGTTGTTGAGGCCTCCAGCCAGCAGCAGATTCACAATGTTGAATCTGTATGATGAGGTACAGGTGTGTTAAGCAGCGTGCAGCCCATACAGCATTTGTATCTATGTTCAGACCGTGTGGCGCATGATGCTACAGTATGTGGGTTGAGTAAGAGCTACTCGAGCAGGAATCTGAAGAGCGTGTAGCAGTAGTGAGCAATGGCTGGATCGCATCCCCCATGCAGACCCACGTCTTCTGCGGTGCATTTTGCTGACGTGAAAACATACTTGTTGCCAAATGATCCGGGTTATACAATAGGCATAAATAAATCAATGAGCCTCTTGACTAGGGGTGACTGATCTTGTGTGCAGGCACTCTATATATGTTTGAGCTGCATTCATTAACTGTAATCTACTGAATCTATCTCATCTATATGTAAAATCCACGATGTATATAGAGAGTACACACTGTATTCAATTCAATTAAGATGGTGACCTCGCTTTCAGTATCAAATACACATCAGAGTCATTTAATGGTTTTAACCTTTAATAAATGGCATATTTGATCCAATTCATTGTTCAGTACAAGAGTGTGTGCTGTTATAGCCTGTTATAGCCTTTGCACCAAGTCTTTCGAAGTCTATACCTCCTTATGGGATCAAGAATCAATTTAATCTGGGTGGTAAATCGAGAATCCATATCTTCTTATCATTCCGTCTGGGAGAACTACTCAGGAAAACACCACCCAATGGGCCACAACCAGTTGACATCAAAGCAGAGGAGCTTTTCCAGATCAGCAAGAACACACGGACCCGGGGACACAAAAGGAAATTGGGCTTCAAGGCATTCAAGATGGAAAACAGGAGACACTTCTTCACACAGAGAGGCGTCACAATCTGAACAAATTCCCCAGCGATGTGGTTGAAGCTGAACATTTGGGAACATTCAAAAACAGACTGGATAGGATCCTTGGATCACCAAATGAGCACGATGGGTTGAATGGCCTCCTCTCGTTTGTAAACTTTCTTATGTTCTTATGTTCTTATGAACACCTGCTCAATTCAGCCCTGCTTTTATCCACATAAACTGCACAGTGGAGAAGCAAAGCATTCGTATAAATCATCCATGATGGATGTCTATTTGTGCCCGGATGCTGGGTAAACGTCTCTTGTCACAGGTAGCTTTATGTGTTGATTTTTCTATTATTTATTTTCTGTCTTCTTTTCCTTCTTAACAAAGTGTGGTGAATAGGGTAACACGGTGAAATATGCTGTAGGAACATGACACGCAACCTCACAAACATGTGAAGGGACAGACGAGGAAACTCCATACAGAGTAAGCGCAAAATGTGGTTAGTTAGTCTCCAGTGGCTCAAAAAACGACTTCCTCTCTTTGGGCTAAACAAGATTAGTTGTCATCTTATTGGAGTAGAGAGAACATTACTTCTGTCCTGCCGAAAATATGTTTAGGGGTATAATAATTGAATTTCTACTTCTAGTACGCTGGTAAGGCAATGATTGAGTAATTTCCATAAAAAGACGGGTTTCTAGTGAAAGACCATGCATTACAATTGTTGTCTTTGAAGGGAAGACTTTGTGAGGATAGCATAGCAAGAGTCAAGGTAGAGATGGTATGCTGTTACTATATATACATTTATACACTCACCTAAAGGATTATTAGGAACACATGTTCAATTTCTCATTAATGCAATTATCTAACCAACCAATCACATGGCAGTTGCTTCAATGCATTTAGGGGTGTGGTCCTGGTAAAAGACAATCTCCTGAACTCCAAACTGAATGTCTGAATGGGAAAGAAAGGTGATTTAAGCAATTTTGAGCGTGGCATGGTTGTTGGTGCCAGACGGGCCGGTCTGAGTATTTCACAATCTGCTCAGTTACTGGGATTTTCACGCACAACCATTTCTAGGGTTTACAAAGAATGGTGTGAAAAGGGAAAAACATCCAGTATGCAGCAGTCCTGTGGGCGAAAATGCCTTGTTGATGCTAGAGGTCAGAGGAGAATGGGCCGACTGATTCAAGCTGATAGAAGAGCAACTTTGACTGAAATAACCACTCGTTACAACCGAGGTATGCAGCAAAGCATTTGTGAAGCCACAACACGTACAACCTTGAGGCGGATGGGCTACAACAGCAGAAGACCCCACCAGGTACCACTCATCTCCACTACAAATAGGAAAAAGAGGCTACAATTTGCACAAGCTCACCAAAATTGGACAGTTGAAGACTGGAAAAATGTTGCCTGGTCTGATGAGTCTCGATTTCTGTTGAGACATGCAGATGGTAGAGTCAGAATTTGGCATAAACAGAATGAGAACATGGATCCATCATGCCTTGTTACCACTGTGCAGGCTGGTGGTGGTGGTATAATGGTGTGGGGGATGTTTTCTTGGCACACTTTAGGCCCCTTAGTGCCAATTGGGCATCATTAAAATGCCACGGCCTACCTGAGCATTGTTTCTGACCATGTCCATCCTTTTATGACCACCATGTACCCATCCTCTGATGGCTACTTCCAGCAGGATAATGCACCATGTCACAAAGGTCAAATCATTTCAAATTGGTTTGTTGAACATGACAATGAGTTCACTGTACTAAACTGGCCCCCACAGTCACCAGATCTCAACCCAATAGAGCATCTTTGGGATGTGGTGGAACGGGAGCTTCGTGCCCTGGATGTGCATCCCACAAATCTCCATCAACTGCAAGATGCTATCCTATCAATATGGGCCAACATTTCTAAAGAATGCTTTCAGCACCTTGTTGAATCAATGCCACGTAGAATTAAGGCAGTTCTGAAGGCGAAAGGGGGTCAAACACAGTATTAGTATGGTGTTCCTAATAATCCTTTAGGTGAGTGTATATATACACATACACAGAACAGAACTATATGTGATGTATTGCAATATTGTGACGGGGGCTAAATATAAAGTGCAATATAGTAAACCCCACACTCCCACACTTACCAAGCAGAGGTTTTTGTGTTTTTTTAAGAAAAAGCATAAAATAAATGAGAATGTCGAGGTGTGTGTTAAAAATGGGTCCTATTTTCAGACAATCACAGACAATAAAAGTGGGAAAAGTTTGGTCTCCCGCCAAGAAGGGGGACTGTGTTGTATATTGAAAGCTTTGCTGGACCTGGAACAACTTTCCGACAGTCGTATATCTGTGCAGATGCTCTGACGACACTCTCCCTGCGTTATGAAATGTTAAAGACCTTCACACGTGTTTATTTATCTACATGCAGCGGCTGTCCTCACGGCCGACGTGCGTTTAATGCAGAGTGACAGGCCTCCAAAGAGCAGAATTTTAAGATCCCATTGTAATAAGGTAGGCGATGTGCTAAAATTAGGCTGGAGTTTGAAGGACACTGGTTTATCCCCCGTGCAGTGTGTCCGAGTCACGTGACGCGGTCGCTGCACTGCACATAGGGATTCGAGAATAATTTACTATATAAATGTGACTTGACCTTAATTACTGGAGGACACGGTGCATATTAAAATAAACGCCAGCCCCTGGGATAGTGGAAGAATAATAAGATTAGTTATTAACTGTTTTTCCTTTTTTTTTTTTTATGAATTAAATCTTGCTTGGTTTCAAAGTGTTTTTTTTTTTTATATGTAAGAGCTTGAATGTGTTCCACACATTTTTGAGTTTTAATTGAATATATGTACGCGGATAATTGTTTCCAGGGTATAATATTGTATTGATACATTAGTGATCAGAATTATGGGTTCAAATACACTTATATTGAATATTAGACTTTTCTCTTCAAAATCACACATTCATTTCATAAAAGTCAGGGAATAGAAGAGAGGAGCAGTTTCTTTTTCACTCTTCGTTCGACTTAGTCTGTCTGTGTGTTTAGGGTCATTACCAGGTTGAAAAACAGACACTCGCCGTAAAGTAGACAAGACAACTGCTGCTGTCGTGACTTTTTTACCAGCCATTGTGTATTTACTACAGCATCTCTCTGTTTGTGGATCAACACAATAGTTCCTTCATACGACCGGTTCATCTTGTTGCTTCAGACCGCAAACACAAAAACAAATTCAGTCCAGTAAACAAGGAGGAAGTATAATTGGAATTTCTCATTTTAATAAGAAAATAATTAAGAGCACAGTTTGAGAAAGTTGCCTTGAGAATTGCAGCTCTTGACTGAACTGGGCTGGCAGAGGAGGGAGAGAAGACGGGAAATGACTTATCTTGCGGCACTGGAAATTGTGCTGAAGGAGAGAGTCAAGACACTCTGACTGAACATCCAACAGATGAGGGGAGAAGTGTCCCTTGTAGGACTGCGGCAGTCATTAGGGCCAAGGGTAGAGTTGTGAAAAGATTGTGCTTGTTTGTTATTTGGATCACTTTCCCAGTCCTTTTGGTAGCACAGTTGGTATTGGGCAGCACTTATTCTTTTAATATACAGTTGTGCTGGAAAGAATTTACTGCCACAATGCCACAAACAATGTTTATAACAATCAATGGCATGATTGTCCAAGGTTTACACCCCCTCCCTTCAGCAAACTGGAAGGTGAACAGGGTATCTGTGCGGCCATTTAATGTAGCTAATTGAGACGCATCATCTGAGTTAGCACTACTGTATGCTTTCAGCGATTTCCTCTGTGTTTTCCCATCGACTTCTTGCCAACGGGGGTGCTTATCCGAGGTGTTATAATACTCACTGCACTTTAAAGCCATCAACGTCTTCATTCTGGTCACCGGAGCTGTCAGTCTTCCTTAACGCAGAGTTGTCAGACAGTCTTGAACACCAGCCCTTACAGGAAGTTACTTTAGTTTTGGTACAAGCTTATTTGTGAGTGGCTTCTTCATGCAATAACTCAATAAATAAAGACAACATCAACACCATACATGTAACACAATCAAGTGCAGTGGCAATACAAAGACTGGCCTGAATCTACAGCAAGTGGACAATGCATATTCACAGTTGTCACCTTTGAGTGTTCAGTTCCAGGTGACCCCAGCTACACCGCTGCCCTCCAGAGATGAAATGCAAATTCCACATGACTTACCCAACTTCCAGCGCTACAGTCCTGCTTTTTGAAATGCCCTTCCCACCCCCAGACCCCCAACCTCTCCTGCAATAAATACATAAGGCGCACTTGACCCAAAGGCTGTGGACTGGTGTGAGAGAGGGCATCTCACTCATGTGTCTTTTCGTTGGGGTCGGTGCATGCTCAGTGTGCCGATGCATGGGGGGTACGGGGGGGGGGGAACAGACCTCGGTCGTTTCTCCTCTCACTTTCCCGGCGGTGGTTGCCAGGCAGTTATCATACAGTTGCTGTGACGATTGCAGTGACTGTGGCTCGCTCCCCCCTCTCCCTCTCTCTCTCTCCCTCCCTCTGCCTCCGATTCAGAAGCAGAGCATCCAAACCTGCATCCGCGTCTTCGCAGATTCAGATTCCAGTAGTAGTTTTTGCGTTTTTTTTTTCTTTTTGTCTGCTCTCCCCATTTTCTCTCTTTCTCTCGCTCCATCCGTGTCGGCACTGCATTTGAATGCCTGCTGCTCGTATCTCTTGGCTGGCTGGCATCTGCCGTATACAGCACCTGGGTTGGTTGTGGTGAGCGGCGGCGGGGCTGGTCTAGGGGGGCATCATGACCACAGCAAAGGAGCCAAATGCGCCGGCGAAAACAGCCCACCAGCAAGAACAGGTACCTGCTTTTTGTTTGGATGGTTTCCAGTGATGCTATGCTTTTAAATGTAGGCTGCGGTGCTGTGCTTTACATTGCATTGATGGCTTATTACGATGTTAAAATGTATATACATGCACCGTGGATGTGTTTAAATATAACGTGGTTTGCATGCGCTCGTTTGCATGTCTGTGGAGGAAAGCAACAACCTTTCACCAGTCCCTGCGCGCTTGCAAGATTTCGGTTCCCCTTTTCTCTCCAAAGCAGCGCTCCGCTCACTTTGCAATGCTGTGCAATAACTTGCGCGTATTTAGACACGTCTATAGTGACACTGGCGTGCGTGTGTGTCATAGCGGTGGATTAGTATCATGTCTGTTGGTGTGGTTGAGAACTTGCGAGCATTATCCAGGTTGAATTCACCGACTAGTGCAAACCCAAAGTCGGAGGTGTAAATGCGCCGTTTCACCCCCGGAATAGCGATTCTCAGTCCGGTGTGGATGCACAGGGGGGCAGAGCTGTAGTTCAGATCCAGTTCCAATATTATATTCCTCTCAAAGCGCCTCATTGTGGCTTGACTTGACTTGAGTGCCATTGCTATTCGGGCTTTGCTCAGAGAATAGAGCAATAATAAATACCAGGCTTGGCATTAGTTTGAATAGAATTGATCACAGGACAAATGTGTGCGTGTGTGTGTGTGTGTCAATACAGATAACCCATGCCAAGGATACAATATGAATTTTGTGGTTTTGTTTGCTAAGGTAATGCAATCAGTTCCTCGCTGTGGTTTGCTCATTAATCTCAGTTACAATACATCAGTTTCTGAATGAACCACATCTTGAAGAGTTTGTCATATTAGATGTAAAGGTATATTGTACATGCAGATCTCTATATTATTGAGGGACACACAGAGGTTCATTCTCAGACACGGACAGCTGTTTTAGTGGATTTTCGTTTCTAAATCATGACATGACTAAACTAACACGAAATTCATGCAAAATTAATCCAAGATATATTTTTATTCCTGTCAGTAGATGGTTCTTCTTAAAAATCCCATGTGAAAAGAATGGTCTCTGAATGTTGATAAGATGTGGGAGAATCCGAATGATCTAATGCCTTTTTAAAATGTATGCAGATCTCACCATTTTAATGTGTTTCCTAAAACATCAATGCTGAGTACACATAAGGGGATAATACTATTATAATTAATATTATTGTTATGAATTTTATTTGTACTAATAATTATTATGATGTTACAAGATTGTGCAACTATGTTACACAAGAATGTTTAACACAAAGGTAGTGAAGAGTTAATATATAAACAATAAAAAAGTTGTCTAATTGGTGTAATATAGACAGAAGAGCTGAGCACTCGTCTATCTGTAGGTGTTATTGTCATAATGAAGTCATTTGGCAGATAGCTGTAACCAAGGCGACTTGCTTGGCATTTCAAACAATGCCAGGCTCTGTTCAACACATACACACAACATGGCAAGGGCGGATCTGGACAGGCGCTGAAGCAGGTATGAATAAACAAGACCACTTCACAGGGCTGTCAGTTGACCCATTGCTGCTCCATATTTAAGATGGAGGGAAGGGGTGCCGCTCTTGGTGTCTCGTTGAGATGAAGGAGGACCCCTATAAGCGGGGGTGCCCCCTGACTGGACAGCTGTGCCCGTCCTCCGCTTCATAGGCAGCAGCCAGATCCTCCCCTCTCCCCTCTGCTCCATCCGCGGTCTTTCACGTTGTCCGCCACATCCTAGGAAGAGACGTGACTCACATCGGTGCCAGTTCATTGCAGCCTCTTCATGTGTCCCCATGCCAGCATGATTGTGCTGGAGAATCATCCTCCTGAGCAGCACATTACACACATTGCATAATGGTGGTGTTTTGTACATGCTAAATTGATGAGTGCTGCCATAGCATGTGTGTAAGTTTGTGTGTGTGGTCAGCAGCACAGTGGAAAGCACAGAAATATGTTTGACTGTTCAGCACTGAGGTATTGGCTTTGTGTGTGTGTGTGTGTGTGTGTGTGTGTATATTTGTGTGTATACATGCATTCACTTCATGCTGATGAATGAATGATCGGCGACGGCATAAAAGTAACACTGCATTTATCTGGGAAGCGACTCTGCACTTGACAGTCATTGTCTGTCCGAATTAAACATAGAACGGAGCCCGCGATGCAGCACTGGATATTAACTGCACAAAGCAGCCGTTCTTGTCATAAGAGATCCTCTGTGTCTCGCCCCAGAGATGGCATTTGTGAACCAGGGGCGATTTTTCCATTGAGCAGTCAGTGTGTACTGTAGTCTCCTTGTTTTATTTTCATACTTGAAAGCGCATGCAGTGTTAAAGGATAACAAAGGAAAAAGAAAATAATGATTCCTAATGCTGGAAACAGATTGAATTATCTCCTCTTTCCCTTTTCTGTGCAGCTGTCTAGCTGTCTTAGGAAAGCAGCAACAGGTTGAAGATCAGCACAGATTCTTAGCCATGTTGTGTGTAGCCAGTTACTGTAAGAGGGAACCTACCTATTACATTATTTTTCAAATGGAAAACTTGACAAATAGAGCAGCACAGAAGAAGGCAATGGCAACAAGTTTTGATTGTAGTGTCTCTAAGGACGATGAGAGACCTGCAGCTTTGTGGAAACCCCACTACCCACAGTACGAACCTTGGTTGCAGTTTCTACTTCAGCTTAATGAGAGAACTCCTGCAAATCAAATCTGAGCAAAATTGACATGAATAAGCCTGGGGTACAGATAATTGTTATATCAAATGCCACACACATCCTTAACACCTCTGCTTGAGGCACAGATTGGTTGCTATAGTCCACAGTTTTCTGGTTGATATCTGGGCATTTCCATTGGATGACTTTTGTTCAGGGTTCTCCATGGAGTGGTGCCCAGTTGGCTGAGTACCTGCTGGGTTGAGTGCATTTGTCTGGAGTCTCCCTGGTGTGCACTGAGGCCGTCCTGTTCGGCACCCTGAGTGTGTCTAGATCCTGCGCTCGGTAAATAACAAGACGGCCGTCCAGAATAATGACTTCCATGTGTAGAAATCAATGCCATTTTATTCAGTTCCACATGTGTAAAGAGTGCCATGGATAAGCGGGCTCCAACACTGAAGATGGTCATGTGAGCGTCTGCAGCCTTTGCAAATCGCACTTCTTTGCCCTTTTTTTTTGTCCAGTTGAATTCAATGAATGATATTGATTCCTACGTTGTGAAGTTGGCAGCTTGGTCATTTTCATCCATGCAGATTGTAAATTACATTGACTCGATCTGGCTTATCGAGTGTACACAGCTGTTCTTCACCACCTGCTGGAAGAGGGTTTGAAGGCATTGTAATATCAACACGCTCTGTGATTGCAGGTCTTCCAGGCAGAGTTCACCTATTGTTCACTTCCCATGGGTGCCAGACTTGCCAGCTCTTAACTGCGTGTTTATGAATGTTTTAGTGACATCAGATAATAGCACTACTATACTTATTTGTGCATTTAGTTTTGTGGTGGCACAGTCTTGTTCTGGGAAATGCAATGGGATGTCATTTGATATGAATTGCGCTTTACAAATAACACTGATGAAGGTGACAGACATGATTGCTCGGCAGTGTGTGTCGCCATCTTGTCTCCGGCCTCTGTGTTGGGGAATGCAAATAGCAACATAACTTGAAAGTCCAACCTTTGTCCAAAAAGGAAAAAAACACAAATCACCTGGCACACAATGGAGTGCTATTGGGGTGCTATTCTAACCCAGGAGTTTAAAATGCAGTGTTAGTTATCCACCAGTGCATTGTAGTGCGAGTTCCCACTCCCGCAGCATTGTCTCTCCCTGTGTTGCCCACGGGGTAATGAGATACGATCAGACTCGCAGAAAGCAGAGCCAGTGGGGGTGTAATGGGCAAGGCACGCAGTTTCACATTCATTCAGGCTTTTCCGAGGATCACACTTAGAAAGTGACCTGTGAAAGTGAATATATCTATATAGCTGATGAAGTATCGTCTCACTCTCACTTAGTATTTAAGCTCAGAGTGATGAAGTTAGAACTGTAGTGCTCTTGAAGTTGAAGGGAAGCAACTGTGTGTTTACAAGAAAGAGCCCCAGACATTTAATATCTGAACAGCCTCTAACCGGCAGGACAGCCTTCTGGGGGGGGCAGTAAATTGTGCAATCCCACTGTAGGATCATTGGAGAGACCAGTGCATCATATAAAAGCACACACTTTCAAAGTAGAAAAACACAAGAAAGTTTGTTTAATTGGACAATCCAGAACTTCGTAGCACCAGGTCACAGGTCAGGTAAGTCTCTAATCTGTTCACTAGGTTAATTCAGGGTTTCTCTCTTGTTGATTTCTCATGAAATACTGAAGCCCATGCTCGCACTCCCAGCACACGCAGAATTAATTTAATCGGGATCTCAAGTGGAATGTGAGAAATTCTCAGTCGATCTTGACAGATATTTTTTTCCCCCTGTAAAGCATTCTGAAGATAGCATGAATGCTTTTCCCATTACTTTAGGCAGAGATCATTTGGTTTATGATGACGCATAGGCCAAGCAAATGCCTATTCCACTGAAGCCCTGCTCCGAATGCGCGTCGTTGAACCTCTGCACAAGATGGGGGGAAAAAAGGAGGGTTAAACAAGTAGATATGAATGAAAGCCTCCTTCCTCTTTACCACCTTACTTCTTCCACCCCCCCATGCCATGTAATTAAGTGCATATGACCTCATATCTGCCGTTTAAAGCAGTGGATTGAGACCCTTCCACACCTGGGGTTAATTACAATGTGTTTAATCATATAATTCATGAATTACAGTTCAAAACCAGACCAATCACCTCTGCCATGCTTAAGATTTCACATTTCTGATAAATATATTATCCTTGAAGGCTAATTTGCTTACAGACCACTTTCCTGTGTACAGCGCTTTATTACCTCCCATTACCTTTTGTTAGCTTTAATTGAGATTCCCCAGCATACCTGCGATTGCTCCAAATGTCGTGGTGATTGTAATTTTGGCGGTAGGTTTGATTTTAATTATCAGTGACCCGGCGTCTGGATTCTCCTGCGATTTAATCGTTCGCTTTGTCTTCCCAGCATTAAATACAGCCGAAATACTCGGTCGGTTGATATCTTTTGGCCACAGAGAGAGACGCGGTTAGCTTCTTTGAATGCCAGTTTCACACAAATAAAAAAAATACATTAAGAGGGAGATGCTCTGCTCCCCACGCTGGCGGATATGTATTTTTCTCTCGTCCGGATTGAAATCTATCTTATTGCGGGTGTTGCCTCTAAATGGCTTACTGGTCACAGTGACAGGCGATGATTGTGAGAGTGATGGTTGGTGTGCGTTCTCCTTTGTTTGTCTTCCGTTCATTGTGGATTGATCTCCAGTGCGAAGTATTCTTCAGATAGAAAGCTTCCCGTGAAGTCTAGCTGTTGGTGTATCCCCAATCAGCTGTGAATTTGATCTGAAGCACCTCCGGTCTGTGGGAACATCAGCGGCCTTCTATGTTTTTATTCCACATGGATGGTCAGTTGCTGGAAAAGAGTGCGCCGCAAATTACATTTCGAATTCGGTGGCAAGAACAGAAATAGCCTCTTTTGTGAGCCACGAGTCATTCACACACAGATGAAAAACAACCAGACTGACGATCTCAAGTGCTCTGGAGTTGGACGGTAACGTTTTCCTGTGTCACGGGCTCACAGGGGTACACACAGTAATGAGGACGTGTAATCTGGGTACAGTTCTAGTGTTCCCCGCTGCAGTGTTGTTCTTCAGTAAAATAATGTCTCATTCAGGTTTTTGTTATGTGTTGCACCAATGCAATCCTCCAGTGTTGCAGCCTGGACTAATAATTATATTGATAATAATGAAAAAGATCAGATTCAAGAGAATTATATATATCTGAGACCAGAAAGTGAACAAAATCCTCAGACCTGATGCTTCAGCTTGACCTCTTGAGTAATGTAATTCCTGAGTCTTTTTGTTGTATTTTTGTTCTGTGGATTAGATGTAAAAACATGTGAAAGTGTTGGTAAAATTCCTGTTTTGTGGTGGCGTTACTCGAAGATGTTGTACACGCTGTACTCACAGGAGATATTAAACGCAAAGAACGACCTCAAACGCTTGCATCTCTCCGGCTTCGGCAATCTGTTGAAGTACTTTTTAATTTTAATTGCAAAATCCACAAGTGCAGTGTCGCAAAAAAAAAAATAAGTTGTTTGAAATTGGGTCAATTCAATTACTGCTGAAGTAGCGACTTATCTCTTTCCAGGATTTCAAACCTCCCTTTCTTCCAGAGAGGGAATGTACTCCGCGTCTGGGAGCCGCTTCGTTTGTGTGCATTGTTTTGGCTTATAGACCTGAAACAATTAACACCAGTCTCGGTGGAAGGAAACATATTGTGTAGTGATGCTCTCGTCTTGGCTGGCGCACACGTCTTGATTGAAGTGCGCGTCTCCATACAATCCCCCAAATCTGAACCCGCAGTTGGAAGAGTAGCATTCAGCTGTATTGTCAAGTGTTATTTGTGTTGAATCGCACCATAAACACTCATGTGTGATGCATTCCTCTTGAGTGTATCTTTTTTAATTACCCAATTGTGTTGCTTAAGACCAGAATGGTGATCAAATAGTTTGACTTAGATCAGGAAATTGGAACTAGAACCAAACATAGACGCTTGTGACATTTTAATGTGCCTAAAACAGCCTCACCAAACTGTGAAAAGGGGCTTTTCTCCTTTTTATTGTAATAGTTGGGTCTTAACAGCTGTCCATAAACCACAATCGTACTTCAATCTGTGTGTCAGTGGTGTATAAATCCTTAAGTGAGTGTGTAAATCTTGTTTAATGTGCCCTGTGTCTCAGGACCTCCCCATTACCATTCCAGTCGAGTGTTACTGGCCTACTGGGAAGAGAGCTAGTCTGCTAGTTTCTGTGGGCGAGACTGACTCCCAGAGAGCCTTTTCCAGCACACGAGCTTAGATCTTCCTGCCAGTCTGCATATCAAACTGCACCGCTTTACCGTTAGCCCACATTACATATGCACCCTCTACAGTAGTGTGCGATTATATTGATCCTGTCCCCTCTCTCTCCCACACACACACACATCTCTATATATAGACATCCATATTTTCTACAGTTGGGATGTCTGCTCTGCTACCCAAAGGAAGTCGTGTCTCTCTCGTCTCTGTCCTTGCAAGGCGTGTAACGTTACCCGCTGCTATTTTTGCTGGCCGCAGAAACACACTCACTGGCACACAAGCTGAGGAAACAGACGGCCTTGTTTGTTGTGTTAAAAGGCATTGTGTGTCTTTTGTCTGTGAGGTGACTCAGATCCCATCAGCTGGCTTGCACGATGACAACACCTGTCTTGCACTGACACCAATACCTCACTGCAGTTGTGCAGATGCCGAATGTCCCTGTATTGTCCTCGACGAGATCTACTTGGACTCGTTTTTTTAATTATTAATATAAAAATATAACTGATATATTTTCTTTCCTTTTCATTTAATTTTCGTCCTTAATGCTGTAGTCTGTTTTGCAGATTCTCTTGTGTCCGTTACCTAGAAAGAAGGGAAATACTCCTTTATCAACCTAAGAATACCCAGTAAGTATTCCAGTTATAACACCGTTAGATTTTAATTGTCATAATTTATTAAAAGGCCATCGACATCCCTCAGACAAAGACAAACACCTCCCTTTGCTTCTCCGGCTGGCACTTACGGCCCGATCCCACTGTTTAATTTACCCGGATTGATGTGCATCTCGACTCTTTAGCAGCTTTGTCTCTATTTGCTGAATGTGCAGCCAGGATGTGTAGCTTCTTCCCATTTACATCTGATGATTCAACCAAATCCATTTCTTAAAATGATTTATGAACAGCAGGACTGCACCTCCGCCTGTACTGTGTAGGCTCACATCGGGTTCATGTGAGCTAATCGATTTCTGTGTAGAACGTATACCACTGAAAACGGCATATATTAACCAGGCTTGTGAGTAGATAATATGGGAATGGAAAAACAGTACTTCACTGTCTACCAGATGTTTCAAAGCTCTTCCTGTTGATCTCTCATGTTGAACCCCAAGTTCATGTTGTGTGATCTATAAACATTACTCCAAATCAGTTCCATTACCTCTCTAAACATCTGCTGTTCTGCAAAGGTGTATTGTCAAACACTCTCTCAAGCAAAAACATACAACATCCAAAAAGGGTTTAGAAGAACATGTTTGCATTTCGCCCTTGTATTTGTTGTTGTTTTTCTGGTCTCTGTATTGGATTGGCTTTGTGCTTCGATGCTGCAGACTCGAATCAATTAAGGGGATCTGACAGCTTATTTTGTCCACGGTGCTGCTTTAATTGATACACACAGTAGATCTTCCCTGTGAATTCCAGCCTTTTCGTAGCCTTTTAATTTTGCTCCAGGGACGGGTCTCTGAGAAGGAAGGGGAATGGGTCTGTCTGTGTCCTGTTATAACTGCCTCCCATTTTGCTTTGCTGGTCTTGGTGGTGGTGGTGGTGCCTCAGCGAAGTCCCCTGTTAATGATCAAATTCGCAGGGTTTTATAAAGGCACACCACTGTGACTCATGCACCTGATTCCTGTAATCTGCGAGAGGAGCGCTGACGCGCCAGAGCCGGGGGCGAGGGGATGCATTTTCTACACCGTGAATTCCAATGAAACAGCCGAGGATGCACACATGCCTGTTGTGTGGCAGGCTCTGGCTGAGACCTCTGTGATGTCTGTGTCTGGGTGGACGTGAAAGCAGATTCAAGAGAACACACTTCCCCCCAGACCCCTCATTCAGGCTGTAACTCACACATTGCTTTTGTCAGATCTAAGCAACTCAATGCCATGCTGGGCCTGGGCAGTACTTGGTTGGGAAAGCAGATTGGTGACATGGTACAGTAGCTTATTATTGATTATCTTTGGAAGCTGGGGAGCTCTGTAAGTCCCCATCACCCCCCAGTCCACTCAGCTATGAAGGAGAACCCAGCTGGTGATGCACAGGTTTCACACAATGGATGACTGACTAAAATAGATCAAACTGTTGGCCTAGGAAACATACAAGGATCAAATGTTTCTACCATATGCGAAAAAATTTGTTTGTTCTGGATGGGCTCAGTCTTGGTCTGTTTGTAAGGGTACACTGATGGGGAATGATTACGTGAACAACATTGTTGAACTCTTGGGTGTTTTTAAAATGGTGCCCAAAGCTCTTGGTCAGTCCAAGAAAGCCTTGCCAATGAAGATGAGTGACAATACTAGAGGTTTACGTGTGTTAAAGTACTTCTAATGAGTGTCAATCACATCAATTGGTGGCGCTACACTAACGATTTAGGTGTGCTACACAAGGCTGAGTGCTCTTAAACGTCTGGAAGATTGTTAATCCCAATGAATTGAAATGACTGCTTTAATCTCGAGTTTTTAATAGAGGAATGACAGATACAGTGGGGGAAAAAAGTATTTGATCCCCTGCTGATTTTGTACGTTTGCCCACTGACAAAGAAATGATCAGTCTATAATTTTAATGGTAGGTGTATTTTAACAGTGAGAGACAGAATAACAACAAAAAAATCCAGAAAAATGCATTTCAAAAAAGTTATAAATTGATTTGCATGTTAATGAGGGAAATAAGTATTTGACCCCTTCGACTTAGTACTTGGTGGCAAAACCCTTGCATCTCAGGAGGGATTTTGTCCCTCTCCTCTTTGCAGATCCCCTCCAAGTCATTAAGGTTTCGAGGCTGACGTTTGGCAACTCGAACCTTCAGCTCCCTCCACAGATTTTCTATGGGATTAAGGTCTGGAGACTGGCTAGGTCACTCCAGGACCTTAATGTGCTTCTTCTTGAGCCACTCCTTTGTTGCCTTGGCTGTGTGTTTTGGGTCTTTGTCATGCTGGAATACCCATCCACGACCCATTTTCAATGCCCTGGCTGAGGGAAGGAGGTTCTCACCCAAGATTTGACGGTACATGGCCCCGTCCATCGTTCCTTTGATGCAGTGGAGTTGTCCTGTCCCCTTAGCAGAAAAACACCCCCAAAACTTAATGTTTCTACCTCCATGTTTGACGGTGGGGATGGTGTTCTCGGGGTCATTCCTCCTCCTCCAAACACGGCGAGTTGAGTTGATACCAAAGAGCTCGATTTTGGTCTCATCTGACCACAACACTTTCACCCAGTTCTCCTCTGAATCGTTCAGATGTTGGCAAACTTCAGATGGGCCTGTACATGTGCTTTTTGAGCAGGGGGACCTTGCGTATTGTGTTACCAATTGTTTACTTGGTGACTATGGTCCCACCTGCCTTGAGATCATTAACAAGATCCTCCCGTGTAGTTCTGGGCTGATTCCTCACCGTTCTCATGATGATTGAAACTCCACGAGGTGAGATCTTGCATGGAGCCCCAGACCGAGGGAGACTGACAGTTATGTTGTGTTTCTTCCATTTGCGAATAATCGCACCACCTGTTGTCACCTTCTCACCAAGCTGCTTGGCGATGGTCTTGTAGCCCATTCCAGCCTTGTGTAGGTCTACAATCTTGTCCCTGACATCCTTGGACAGCTCTTTGGTCTTGGCCATGGTGGAGAGTTTGGAATCTGATTGATTGATTGCTTCTGTGGACAGGTGTCTTTTATACAGGTAACGAGCTGAGATTAGGAGCACTCCCTTTAAAATGTTCAAAATCAGCAGGGGATCAAATACTTTTTTCCCTCACTGTATCAATGGTTTGGTGCTAACGATAAGCCTTGGATTTGAAGGATTTTGCCCCGATGTAGTTTGTTTTGTGTACGCATGAAGTACAGTTTGAAATCTGCAATGATGATGAAGGTAGGTTTTAAAGAGGGCCAACGCAATAACTGAATTGCTCGCTTCTGATTTCATATCATTTTTGTGAAATCTGCCCGTTGTCAAAATTGAATGGATTAAATTATTTAATTTATTTTCACATAAAATAAATAAAATAAAAAATAAAAAAACAGGAAGTGTCAGGCAGGAGATGCACAGAAAAGGAACTGAACAATGGTATCAAACTGGATTAACAGACTGATATGGATTTGAGATTTGGACTGGCAACTATTGTGTTCAGTTTTCAGTGTTTAGTTTAGGCTCGAGAGGAGCTAGGGTTGTGTTTTGAGCACCCACTCACTGTGTATAAATAAAAAGCACTGTCTGCACCCCCTTTTTTAACTTAGTGTGAGGTCTTGAAGGTGATTGCTAATACCTGAGCTAATGAAGGATTGCTATTACAAGGGGGTGGACACAGTTTTAATTGTTTAATACATTTTCTACCAAAGGTGAACATTCTGAAAGGGGGTGTAGACTTTCTGTAGGCATTGTGTAAGTGTGTGTGTGTGTGTGTTTGGGGGAGTAATCCTGTTTATGAATGCCATTTAGTACTTACTTGTGTAATGAAGCTTTTATGTAAGATACAGAGATATAGGACACACACACATTTAAATAGAGGTTTTTCTACCTTTCATTCATTTACACAAGAGTACACTCCCGTTTTATCAGCTGATATCAGTTTATTATAACTCACTGGCAAGATGACAGTGGTATTAATTGAACAGTCAGTCACAAAGTCACATCTTCAGTGGGCCATTAAACCTCATGCAAGCTATCTGTGGGAGAAAGTGAAAATATGTTGCTTGCATATATGATTTCCTGTTGTGTTTCATGTCAGGAGAATAAAAAAACAACAACAACCTTCTCTTGGATTAGCTGAGATTGCGAAGCATGAAAAGGCACCCGTGCTGTGGATGAGACAGAGAGTGGCCTGGGGGGCATCAGGGGGGCTGGCAGATTCTTAATCTACTCTTGTCAGTGGAAAACTAGAGTCAGTGGGAAGAAAATCCTACGGCAGGACAGTAACTATGGTGACACAACCACAGCAGCAGTGAGAACCTTGCGTGTTGGTCCACAAAAGAGAAAAGAAAAATAACAAAACTGAAAATGTTTTTTTTAAGATATCTATGGGCAACTAGAATTGACCATTTTTCTCTGTGTTTTATGTGTTGCTGTACACGTGGCCAACTGCCTCCTATTGGAGGACTGGTTTTAAAAGCTTGTCTTCTCTCACTACTTTCTTTGAATCCCATTTAGTCGTTTTTATGCTGAAAGTTAGGTGCTTCCACTTGCAAGAGTATGGTTTAAAATGGTTTGTTTTTAAATGCTGGTATAGAGTTTGGTTTGGTCAGCATATCTTCCTGCCAGCTACAAACAAATACATCCACGTTAACGCTTTGTTAATATCCTAGGGATGGGGGGAATGACGAGATTACAAAAAAGAGTTTTTACAGTAGTAATGAATCAGAAAATAAAAAGGCGAAATGATCAGATCATGCCGGAGGATTGCACGAGCGTGTGAGGATGCATTGTGTGAAATGCTGTTGACAGGGGGTGACATCTATAATTGTGTTATTCTAATCTGTTTACCAGGCATGACAGCCAGGGCGAAACAAAACCGAGAATTTCATTCGAATGGAGGCACAGAGCAATCTTGGCTGACCAATCGGACAGCCGCGTTCTTGCTATCCTGTAACGCGAAAGAGCTGATCCGAGTATTATGATTTATCCTTGGATTTGTTTCGTATATGTATATAAAAACAAAAAGGTAGGGTTAAACAGATACAGATTGTCAAAAATCTCCATTTAACTAAGGCTAATGGAAGTTTTGCAGTTGTTCTTTCGGCACATGTTTTATAAACTATGTTCTACTTTTACACCTGGCAGTTAGTATTATTCTTTCTAAAATGTTGAAATCTAAATGTCGTTGAAATGCACATTGCACAGAAAAATGACAGATTATTTGAGTGATTGTGTGAGATGTCATTCTGCACTTCCTGTGGTAGATGGAAATCAGATTCTACTTGTCAAGATGTAGGAGTTTGGAAATGTAACTTCTCATTTGGTTTTTTATGGAAACTATATTTATTTATTTCCCCCTCTACAATTTCGACTGTATTAGAATGAATGTAATTCCTTCTGATCAGTCCTGCATGGCACCAACAGTCTTGAGAGGTTGGATATATTGAAACTACAGTAAACTGCACAGGGAAGAGTTTAGCTTCTTCCCCAATCTTTTTTTTTTTGTGGGGGAGGATGATTTTATTCATTATTTTTGTCCAGGAAGTGCTGAAGTCCTCTCTGTCACTTGTGCTCGGTGGGGAAGGGTTAAACTAACAAAGTTTAATGTCTGATGGGGATTTTTGCAGAGTGACAAGTTTAAATTACACTCTTAATGGGGACATTTTTTAATAATGTTCCTCTGCTTCATTTGAAGTCACACTGATCCATTTTAATCTGCCTCACTCTGCTTGGAGGAAGGGCTGCACTTCGAAAGCTCGACATTGTGCCGAGCTGTACAGGATGCTTTGTGTGCTCATCGACGGGGTCTTTGGAGAGGAGCTCTTGTAAGAAAAGAAAAGAAAAGAGACATCATAACATTTTCACAACAGACCTATTTTGCTTTGTTAAAACATAATACTTCGAAATAAGAAATGAAAATGTGATTTACACTTATAATTCAAAGATTATGGGTTTCCCTCAATTATAAGTGTAAATCACAATCTGGCCGTACAATCTGTACAATCTGTACTCAAACTGTACAATCTGGCCTTTTGTACGAGCTACTATATGTTTAATTATTGCGTTAATTTAGTTAGCAATTAAATTAATGCAATAATTAAATGTATAGTAGCTTGTACCAAAGGCCAGATTGTACAGCACAGGGCTGTTATGTCACTGTTGTGTTTCTTTCAGACATAATAACACAGCTTTGCGGTTGATTGAAAATCCTGTATTCATAAAATGTAGACATTCGTGAGTGTTTGAGGCTCGCTGAATTCACAAAGGAGAGCCATCGTATACTCCATTAATGGAAAATGTTTAGATATAACCTTCTGCTGTAATACATCATAATAATAATTGTAAATATCCATTTTAGATTCCACATTTAGTATACCAGATTAACATAGGCTATTTCTTGTGTAGATTTTACTTATCTTATGGGAAACCACAGCCATGAATCTGTATTTCTCTGCCTCTTGGTCGCTCCAGTTTATCTGCATATCTTTAAAAAAGAAGTCTGTTTTGCACTGTAAGGTTGGCGACAGGTGGAAAAACTCAAAGTGGCTCCATCTCATTTTCAAAACCGATGATGCATTATGATGAGTGATTACTGAGTTTGCGGAAAAGTGTGCCGGGATTGTAAAAAATATAATCTGTTTTTCAATTGCTTTCAGGGTAGTCTAATCATGCGCTGAAACGGCGGTAGGTGGCCTGGAATGGAAGGGCTGGAAATGCATTTAAATTGGCTAAGGAATTAAATTAATTAAGACGGTTAGGATGCCTACTGAGATATCTATTGATCAGAACCAGGCGCCACTTCGCTGTCTCTCCTCGGGTCCCCGCCAAGCCGGTTTGCGATTCGTATTAGGTCGAACGCCCTAATGTTAATAGGAATGTTAATAGAGCAATTCGTTTTTTACAAAGGTCACCTCAGCCGTGACATTGGCCTAACAAATCAATGAACTTTCAATTATGACCAAATAACTACGGCACGTATTGGATCTCAGACCTATATGCAGCGCTTGGCCTCTGAAGAGAGATGTTTCAGAAGATCGCTTTGTACGAGCGCTGGCTCTCGAGGAGCCGCAAACAGATTGATTCGTCAGGAACCGGGGCAGGGAAAAACACATAAGCAGACCATAGTGTCATAGGAAGACCATCACAGACACAGACTGCAATACTGTGCAGAATTGAAAGCTCTAGCCAGTACGATTTAAGCTGTAGTTTTTCATCAAACAAGAAAGTAATCACTGAGAATGTTGGATGATGATGATGATGATGATGATGATGATGATGATTATTCCAACAATAGCATTTGACCAAAGCCAGCACACTCCAGATGTTGAAAGCTTTTCCTTCCACTATAAAACAGGATACGTTTGCCTGGCTTTCCTGTCTGAACTGATTTTTATTCGACGTATTCCTGAAATGGCGAAGATGTAAAACTAAAAACAAATGTTATTTTTAGAAAGGTCCAGATGGAAAGTAGACTTTCTTTCCTGTGATCAAAGGAAGGTTATATATCAGATTACGTGAGTGTGTGTGTGTTTCTCCTCCAGTAATTTGAGTAATTTTGCCCGCTATAGACACACACATAGTGGCTTCGCAAGGTCAAGTAACGATTTGGACAGATCTTTGCTAAAAAAGAAAGATACTTGCTGTATATATGCCCACTAATAATCTGTTGTTTGTGCAAATGAGAGGAGACTTTGCTTTTCTGTGTAGGAACTTGACAAATCAAGGATATAAACATGTAACCCGATAACACCAGGAGACCTCTGCCATCAATTGGCCAGAGGTGTGCTCCTATGTCTCCCAGAAGACATACGTGTGTATTAGGACATAATTTTGACCCTCTAATTCAATGAAACCGAAAACCATAAACAAGTAATTTGACTTTTTATCCTGATAATGACTTCCATTAATTATTTTATATTATATTGCTCAATATATCAAGCAGTGCAATTAACAAATAACCCCAGTTGCTTATGCGGAACGCACTTTATATATAGACACGTAACACGATATTCCTGTAAATGTTATATTTGCACTGAAAGTCCAGTCTAGCTTGTGAGTCCTTCCATAGCTGTTTTAGCTAGGTATTGCATTCATTTCCATAATAATGGCTTTTGTGCGTGCTTCCCCTCGCTCCGCGGGATATTGTACGGTTGTGTGTTGAACGCATTTATTTTGTAAATTGCGGTTCCTGAACGCACTACAGACTTTTGACTTTATCCTGAGAAATGGAAATTGATTCCATGAGGGTCAGGCAACTTGACCCGCCAGATTGAGGAATCAATCGAAATATCATTAGAAGTGCATTTTTACCACCCTGTCCCGAATCAAATCAGGAGAATAAACCGGTTTGTCCACCGAAGCACACCGCGACGCTCGTAACTCCACAATAGGTACGAGCACAGTGCATGGTTACTTCTCTTCATTCAGATGCCTTCCCGTAGACTGCACATACCTCATGACTTATTTAAAGCACAGTTTGTTAACATGGTTCAATTATTCATGGTGTTGAATGTCTCCGTCCCCTCTTTGTTCTCAAACCGACCAGCAGCCACGCAGGCACGCTGGACGCAGTTTGTGATGGGAGCTGTGTCCACAGAGTCAATGCAAACAGATTACAAAATGGATTCTGATATAGAACACAGTGGCTGTGTTCCCATGCGTGACAAATGTTGTGCATTAAAAGCCACAAATCGAAATAGACAAGAGTGAACAGCTGTGTTGCAATTCTTACCATTTATTTTGGCTCCAAGGAGAAACTTGATGTGCTTTGGACAGCCGATATTCCCACAATTATTATATTTGTAAATACTGGAATGATACTAAAATGTTTAGAGAATGTTTTCTTTCGTCCCTGTGCATGTGTTTAGAGTGGCTTTGTGTTACGGGGTTTTGAAATGACATTTTTGTCACACTGCTTGCACACGTGTGTAATCATTGTAATTATACCACAATAGGCCTGATTTAGGATGGAAACTGTTGGCCTCAGCCTGTTTTGATGCTTGGTTTCTGTCTTGCAATTGTTTCGCTTCATACCCAGGTGCTTAGAGTGGTCTGTACAATCTGGTGTTACGCTCTCGATGACATGAGCGAGGCTGAAGACTTACAATAACTGATTCTTCAAGTTGTCTGACTTGCATTGTGAAGGCTCTACTCTATCCATGACCACAGCTATTGGTGAAATAAAGGGGTTTTAAGATAAAAATTTGCTGGTTAAAGCCTGTAGAAGAAACCTCTAGTACGTTGGAGCAGTAAGACCTGAACTTGCACTGCTACACAATCTGAGAAAGGACACTCTGAGCATGCTGATATTGTGAAGACACCATTATGTGCTTTATTTTGTAACTTGGAGTATTCAACTTTCTCCTTCCCATGGGTAACCGAAGAACACGGATAACTTATGAACAAGTACATAATTTATTTACAAAGAGAAAAGCAAAACCGTGAAAGAGATTCATTATCAATCGAGCGCACTCCCGGTCACAGATGGTCTGCACGTTTACAATGTTTCCTCTTTTTTGGGGGATAAAAATAGCAACCTGTCTGTATATTCCGTTTCTTTTTTGGTGGGGGGTGCAGTTCAGCATCTGTCTGTCTTTGTGCTGGGACGCCTCACTACTGCAGAGACAAGCAAACAAAACCTGTGTAGTGTTTTAGCTACACAAGTAAACTCGAATGTTCTTCATTACAAATTGAGTCACAAATTGATCCCCTGCCATAATTACCCTGACCAGAGCTCCCAGGTAGCTTGCTATGTGCTTTACTTTACGCAATGTGTTGGTTAAAGAGGGAGACTCACTTATCTGCGAACTACACTGGTAACACATAACAGACAATGATGTATATATTCAGGAAAGCTGCCGCACAGAGAGACACAACTCACACCACAGAGAGAGACACACGGAGATCGATCAAAGATAAAACTAAAGAATTGTCATCCTGTTTGCTCATTGACAGAAGGTGACCACACTCAAATCCACCTAAGCGTCCTAGAGGAACACAAGCCTAGGGTTGCACAAAAGCTCAAACTGCACTCAAAAGTCTACAACGGCAGACAGATTGTTCTCTAATATCCACCAGTTCCTTCTTTTCATACCAGCCCGGTGTAGTTTTGTCAGTGGTTTGCATTCCCGCTCTCCAAAGACAGGCTGCTTAGTTTGATTGGCCGCTCCGAATGGCCCTGTAGTTGCGTGAGTGCGATGTGTGTGCTTGTATTAGTGCTGCCCCGCGATGGACTGGTGTCCCCTGCCCTGCGCCCTGTGTCTGCTGGGTCCGGCTCTCCGTGTCTCGGCGCTGCATGGAGTGGTTATTGGATAGGAAAAGAACCAAAACGCAACAATAACACACAAACAAGCAACCCCAACGGTCCTCCTCCACTCTCCCGCTGTCTCGGCGCCACACACACTAATCTTCAATTTGTTACCGGCGAGATGCAGTGAGGTAGAGGAACTGCACCCAACCTGTCAAGCCTCTGAAAGGTAATGAAGTATAAACATCCCACCACCGCCCGATCCCCGTCTCCGCAGAGCAGCTGTCAGCTCCACTCGTGTCAAGCGCCCCTGCAAATGCAAAAATAACATCATACATTAAGCAACTCGGCTACATATCGGGCTTCCAAATGAACTGGGGCGTCTGCTCACGATGCCAGGAGGACTATATAAATAGCATCAATAATAAAGTAGGGTTTTTAGTTTATGAAAGCACAGCTGGAAAAGAAAGATGCTTTGTCTTTCTTTGTTGGTATCACTGTGCACACTCAGACTGATTAGCCGGGGCTGTTCTTGCTGGATGTGAACAGGTCTTTCGAGGTCTTTTCTTACAGTTCTGAGCTGCATTTGTGCAAACAGTGAAGATGAAGCTGTTGAGAATGCACAGACGATCAAAGGATGGATTCTTGTCTCTCAAAATTATGCGTTTTGGAAAGGAGAACGTGGAACAATGCTTCCTTTCACTGTGATTCTTTTCACCCTGAGTATCTATTCTGTGCGGTCCAACGCAGTCCCTTCTGTTCTGAATCGCATCTCGTAATTTTATTATTTTAATTGTTTCATATTTTCAACCTGTTACTTTATAAAGGTTGTGTGATTGCAAAGGCTTCGGTGCGCAGGTTTTTGTACTGCCCTCGAGTGCTGAAGAGCGGGATGGTAATTATAGACGTGACAGCACGAAAGCAAGATATGTAAATTGTCGTTGAGCAATCAAAGGCATTCCGTGCCATTGCGTTCGTACGTTACTCAATCTTTACGAGTGTCACCTGGCTCTCGTATTGTCGACCTTGGTCTGCATTCATTCTGGGTATTGATATAAATCGAATTATAAAAGGATTTCACACACAATAGGGAAATACCAACACAAAAATCGAGGTGCAAAATCTTGTTTGCCTAGACCGTTAATGGGACCCTAGATGGGAAGGAGAGAGAATAGGATGGACACATGTTTCTCTGAGCTGGTGTCTGTCCAACTACGGTCAATGATCCTACTTCTAATTGTGCTTTGTGTTCATTACACCTGTTTAGAAAGACCGTGTACTCATCCATTAAATACAAGTCTTGGTGATCAATTCAATTTTTCAGTATGGCAGATGTTCTTGACGTTTCTTAGAGTGTGTGGTCAAACCACGTGGTATTGGGATGGTTTGGTATGAGGTCCAGGGAATGGAAAAGAGGCTGAAATACACAGGAATGATTCTATATAGGTTGAGACTGCTGGGCCCTTTGTGCTCCGTTGGTCGCTGGTACCTTATTACAGGAAAGTAATTTGTTGACAACGCTCTGCGTAAATTGGCATTCCAGTGATGACTTCATCGATTGTTCCCCAGCTCTCATTAGGCTACAGGGATATCAGGAGCAACCTCTCAAGCCATGAAACTGCAGATCATTCACAAGGAGACTGCATGGTATTCTGGGATTGATTTACTTCCAATCATACAAAGCAGGTGGGGCCTAACGGCGTCCCCTTTTGATTGGTTATCTCAATATAGGTGCCCTGTTCTCAGAGCTGAATCTGATTGTGTTGTGTGTGTGTATGTGTGTCCTCATGGCCTTGGTTGTTATGGAAGAAATGGGTTTGGATTTCTACAGGCACTTTTTGGATTGCTCAAATGCCTCAGTTAAGTCTCTCAGGCGTTTTCTTTGTTCCATTTTGTCTGCCGTTCGTTTTCACTTGAAATCAAACCATGAATAAAACACAAGGTTTTTCACTTCTGAATGATTTGCATGAAGAATATGGTCATTTATACCCGAATGTTATTCAGCAAAGGACACAGAGTTTCAAAATGATTTTGTGTGTGTGTGTGTGTGTGTGTTAGTTAAAGAGGACATAGCTATTTGCATGAGAGAAAAACACACATCTCCTTCAATTGCTGTGTGAGCCACCTCACTCTGGACACGTGTGCAGTGCCCTGTGTTTCTAACCTAATCTTAGAAACATAACCTGCATTGAGGAATCCCCGCTGAGGAACAAAAGGCCACCATCACTCTGCCCTTCATTTATTGATAGAGCAGCTCTTAAGCAGGCAGGCAGGCTTGGTGTTAGCACCGTCTGATGTGAGACGACAGCTCCGAGCAGGACAATTTCCCACCCTTAGCCCGAGTAGTGCAATAAACATGCTGTTCCCATTGAATTTTGATGCTAGTGGAGAGCATAACCCAGTATTTTTCCACTGTCAATCTTTAGAGTTTGAAGGTAAAGTTTTACTCTGGGAGAAGGAAGACTGCTATGCTATGAAGACGAGGCAAGGATTCAAGGTTTCTTCCATAAGAAGTGTTGACAGAACTGACATGCTTTTGCTGGTTACTTCCAAACACCAAACACACACGAACACACACACGCACAGGCACACACACACACACACACACACACACACACACACATATACACACACACATACATGAAAAGTCATGCACAATATACCTTTTCCTCTCTCCCTTCTCAATTACCTGAGTTCACATATTATATTACGCCTGTCAGTTTGGGGTGTTTACCTTCCTTGACTTTTGCCACAAACAATCAACACTTATCAATCACAGAGACTGAGAAACAACCAAAGAGCCAAACTGCGTTCAGTGTTTTCTTGTCTGTTTGGTCAGCCAGGGGATACTAAGAAGTTGAATCATGTTCAGAGCCAGCTATACTTCCTCTTCATTTCTATTCCGGTGCCTGTGATCATTAGCGATTAATAACAAAATCCAAACAATCAAAAAGAGCACAGTTTGACTTCCTGCTCATTTCAAGCCCTTCGGCACCACTAGATAACTGCAGCAACACATCTTGGGTTCATGTCTAGTTTAATCTACAAACAGCAACAATAAATGTGTGATCAGAGTGTCACCTTTCATGTGAGCAACATCTAATTTTGCATCCACTGCGGGCTAATCGTAACTAATTTAAAATTAGGCAATCTTTGTATAAAAAAACAAACTCTTACATATATCCAAAACCTGCACAGGAATTGGACTGATCATTCGTTTTCTTCTATAAAGCACTTGCTTCCAGGTGAGTGATTCGTTTTGGAGAGCAGTGTAACGGATATGTAATGCCAGTGATCCTCCCCCAACTCAACACTGTGATTATGGTGCCTGTTTCAAGCATCAAACGTCTTTGTGTCTGTTGGAAATGCTGCTGTTTTTATAAGAGGGACGAGTGATCACGGTCATCTTGATTCAATTAACATCCGCCAACATTTTTATACAGCTAAGACCTTTTCATTTGTCTGGTATTAAACCCCCAGCGTATCGACCAAACGACAGTATGTAAAACAGCCGGGTTTTTGTTCTGAACTGATGTACTCCGTACTGCCAAATCTGGGCACATGAATTGGGCCACTTAACACTAATCTATAGGAGGTTAGCGCTTTACACAAATTGTTTCTGGCGCTGGACAAATGTCAAAAGGGTTTTGTGTGGAGCTTGTGCTAATAGAACAGCAGAACAAACACTTGTGTGGCTGATAACTGTTGCTCAGCGATTTGTGTTTTTAATGTGATGCGAGGTGGTGAAAGTAAAGATGAAAAGAAGAGGAAGGAGCAGAAGACTTGAGATACATAAGCAGTTTTTTATATTTCACACAGCAAAAAGGTTGAGTCTTTTTCTTTGTCATTATTTTTTTTTCCAGCTTCCCTCACAGTACCCCCACTGTCAACACTTTTTACCAGCATATAACCATGACTGCTAATTGTGTTGCAAATACAGCAGGCAATATTGGTAGGGAATATTAAATATCATTTTCTAAAATTAGCCATTTTAATTTCTGGTAGAAACTGTGTAAAACCGCATTGCAGTAAAAAGTTAAAAAAGTTGTCTATGGCCCTGAAACTGCTTAAGTCCTCTTGGATTCCTCAGCACCGCAGCGCCAGATCCTTAAAAAAACAAGAAATATCCATCATCAGAGCAAAACTATCGGCTTTCTGTCTATTACAGTGACAAGGCTTGCCCAATGATAATTTTTCCCCACCGCGTCTGGATGGCTTTGTTCTGACAACTGTATTTTGTCGATCCGCAGGTTTGCTTCACAACACCAGCAAACAACTTCATCTGCCTTCGATTATAAATCTGCTCTTGTGCATCATTTTCTTGGATTACCATTCCTGGCTGTCTGTGCATGTGTGTTGGCAATTAGTTCTGGCTTAAGTTGCAGTAGCTAGGAATGCGGCATTTACACGCATCATTTAATTGAGCTGAAGTCAATATTTCAGTATTTTCTTTAATATACTTGGAGGCACAGGCAAATGCCAGACGGGCCAGTCCATTTTTTAGTTCGGTGGGCCGGTCGCCCCATTTTAGACTGCACATCGCCAACACCCCCCCGTACCGCAGTTCGGCAGCACTCAGAACCACACTTTGTCAACACACCAAGACCGCACTTTATTGGGACCCACACTTCACCAATTGTCGCCCCCCTGGGTGAAGGTCCAGGGCTGTTTTTTGGTCCCAGTCCGCCCCTGCTCGGAGGGACTTGTTTATGTAGCCTTTGTGCTTTGAGCCCTGATCCAGACATTCAACAAAACCAGCTGTACCACAACTTAGCCCCCTGGGGTTGGGGGTTGTTGATCAATTGAACAGGTTTGAAGGGAATGTCCTACTCAGAGAAACTGAGGGAACTGAACCTTTTCACCCTGGAACAGAGGAGACTACGTGGGGACTTGATTCAAGTCTTCAAAATCATGAAAGGCATCGACCACATCAAACCAGAGGAGCTTTTGGCAAATGGCCTCCTCTCGATTGGACACTTTCTTATGTCTAAGGCTGTGACATCACCGTAACAGGTTTACAAACACAACAAGGCCTGTTCCAATTACACTGCCTTCAAGTCAAATCACTTGTGCTTGTTATGAATGTATGATGTGATTTCCCTCGCTACGTACAGTGCTTCCCACTGCAGTTTAATAGGAGACATGTGCCAAGGAGGCTGTTATATATCAGCTTGCGGTGTCAGTCAAGTCTTGACTTACAGAATGCAAATGCAGAGATGTAGCCTGGTGCGTTGGGTTCATTATGAAGCACACCGAAGCACTCAGATATGTTATAGCTATTCTTACCAGCACCTCGACTCATTGGCAAGCTGCTGTATCGGAACAAATTAGATTAAACTCTGTGCTGTTACATTGCTGAACACACACGGCACCGATCAGCCCCAGGGATGCGTTTTGTTCTCAGAATGGTATTAAAGACACGACTGTAAACACAGTCAGGAGCCAGCAATGGGGAGCGGGTTTGTGCAGGAGCTGATTTTACAGTAATTTGTAAGCTCAGTTCAATTTGGATGTCCCTAATCTTATCACTCCCCACCACAATCAACCAACCAATTATTCAATCAATCAATCAATCAATCAATCAATAAGGGGGAATAACTTTTAAGTAGTCAACAATATGAGCTTTTTAAAACAGGGAGTGATATTGGGGAACAGATTTAACCACAAGTCTAACTTAAAAACATTTGCTCTGCAGCTTATGTCCAGGTTTATTTTTTAGGAAGACCATATGGGAAATTAATTATCATGGAGATTAAACAGGGAAGGTGTAATTGTTGGGAGACGAAAAAAGCAGAATCAGGAGAAAAGCAAGTTATTTATTACACAGGGTTTAAATATACCCTTCTCCGGATGTGCTCGGCTTAATGCCTGCAGTGAACGATGAAGCAAATGCTGTTTTTTGGGTGTCACTGTCCAGGCTTACTTTTTTAAGATCTGTAAAGGACTCACTGACGGCTCAGATCAGAATATGAAATGCTGCCGTGATTCACATGAAACAGTGCCTGTCTGGAGCTGTGATACCATGGCACCACGCCATCTCCACCCCGACTCTTATTACAAACTGCACAGACAGAGCAACGCAGACATTTGCATTTACAGTGCACTGGGAGCCAGGCAGGACTAATGCATGGCAGTTAGTAGATGCTAGTAAGATTATTGAAGCACATTTATATATTATACATAATTAAAACACTGTGCAGCAGGGATTCGGGTTCTTAAGTGGCGTGGAATTGGAGAACAAAAGGGGAAACGGTTCATATGGAATTATTAGGTAGCTAAGATTCCTGGGCTTAATAAAAAACAAAAATCCCAATTCTTCTTAAACACAATCTAATATTCAGTACATTCACTTGGCTCAATTAGTCAGAATTTTAAGTATTTGAAATATAACATGTTGAAATATATATTTAGTCTATATACATTCTTGATATTCCACATATAGATTGCTGGAGGAACATTGTTTATGTTATGAAGTAAACATGATCATCTGCAAGCCTAGCACCAGTGACATGTTTATTTCACCTGTAATTGTGTTGATCTGTTTTGTGTATTTTTGTCACGTATGTATACCTGGAGATAGTATTGGTATGTGTGAGTCTTAATTCAGTGCACTTTATTAACACAAGTTGATGTTCATCTCTTGTCTTGGTCTGGTATGTTTGTTTCAATTTTGTTTTGGGAAACATGTTAGTGTGTTGAAAAAATTGATATTTTTTAAAGGTTTGTGTATAAATGTAAATAGTTTTATTTTGCTTACAATCTGAAGACGTACCTGCCTTTGATACAATTAGGAGTAGAAAGACATTCAATAGCAAAGGCTTTAAAATGGATTAGCACTGTATTTAAATATAAACCAGCTTTAATATTCGCTTCTAAGCCTAAGGAAATGACTAGAACTTAGTGAAGGAAACTGAATTAATTAGCTTTTCAAGGGCTAAACTATATCTCACTTTTTATTTTGTGTGTAATTATCCTTCAATTATATTTTGCCTGTAAAGGAAATAAATGATATTCAAGCAGTTCAAGTGACTCACAGCCTTTTGTACTTACGAATTCATTTAGAATTTTTGGTCCTCGTATTTTTTGATTCTGTGCCAACTTCCCTTGATAATTTAAACATAATCATCAATAATAATAATAATAATAATAATAATAATAATAATAATAATAAATCATAAAAAGGTGTACAATAATTAAATTAATGTACACAACAGTCTGATATTGGATTTGACCATTGTTATATTATTAATTCCATATATGTCACTTTTAATATCTGCTCTATGAAAATTAGCATGACAGAGAATATAACTACTTTAAATCCCTGTGATCCAGTATTTGAGGATATCTGGACAATGAGAGATTATGACAATCATTACTACCGGTACTGTCAGTGAAATGGAAACATAAACATCCACTTTGACTTATTGCCATCCAATATGAGGCAGAAAAAATAAAGCTTTAATTAACTAGAAACGATATAGGCATCTCGATTATAAAAGCCTTGCCTGATTGTAAGTCACTGAACCTTTGTCGTGCCTTGTGTGCTGCCTGGTTTGTTTATTTCGCTGTTTCCCGTGCAATCGATCACAATGTAACCAGCAGCATCTGTGCAACTAGACAATGCTGTGCTGGAAGTGTCTATGCTTCTATAATGAGAAAGAACGGAAAATAGGAACGAGTGTATCTCCGTGCTGGTAAACAGAATTAAGCAACGGCTTTGAACGGATTGTGTTTATCAAGACGAAGACACAATGGATAAGACACTGGCATACAAGAAGACAACAGAAGGAAATAACTTGTAAAGCTCAATCTGAATTGACTCGTGGTGGGGACACTGTCAAGAAGTTTGGATTGACTGCACAGTAATTTATGATGGCTAGCGTTACGATGTTGTGTGTGTGTGTGTTCCTTTAGGTAACACTTTATAATAAGGTGCTGCAAATCAATATGTTATTAATTGTGTATACATGTTTAATAGATGATTAATATATACTTAATAAAGAATTAAAACCACATTAAAAATTAGTTACAACTTGGTTATAGCAATACATGGAATGGCCACAGTCGAACAGGTAGCTGAAAAGTGTGCCTTCTATAAAAAATCATGATTAAAAACTGAAAAAATATTTATTAGGAATGTGTCAAAGCAGTAATGAACAGGGACACTTTTTAGCAACCTGTAAAACATTGTGACCATTCCATGGAGTGCTATAACTGCATGTATTATACATTATTAATTCTTTATAAAGTATCTGTTAATCATGTAATAATAATTTATCAATCATTAATAACACATTCATAAGCAGCACCTTAATCTAAAGTGTACCCTTCTGGGTCCACAAAAAGGTTTGTTCTTCATGTAATACCGATGTTTAAATTAAATTAAACAAATACTCTGCACTGTTGTTTAGCAGTTTGATTCATTTCAGGTTTTATGAGCTGCAGATTTTGGTGCAAATGGTATGGATGCTATATTTTTGTTGTATATCAGATTGATACAGATTGTACAAATGTTTAAGTATAAAGACACAGTCAGTGGGCGGCAGATTGAAACCACGTCTCCCTATATAACATTGTCAAGAGCTTTCAGAAAACTGGACCAGAAACGATTTTGCATTTTCCATCTGTCCCAAGTGGCTGCACTGCTTTGAGTTGTGTTGTTTTTGCTGAATTTGTCTTTGAGTAGAAGCATATTCGTTTGATGTAAATGAGGACCGTTCATCTGGAAAAGAAAAGCATGGAAGTTAATGTCGGAAGAGGCCTGGGATATGTTGGGAAATTAAGCTGCACTCATAGAGCAGAAATGCATTAAAGAGCTTCGCAAACTTGGGGATTCGTTACCAATTCATCTGCATAAACATTTCTCAGCGTGAGCCCGAGCCGCTGCAATTTAGACCCGAAATGCCAGATTTAGGGCCTTCCCTCTCAATTGGTGGCCAAGCGTAGCCTGCCTTTGTGTGTTGTTTCCAGAGAGGTAATTTGTTTCTTGTTGCAAGCATGACAGTCACGCAATTACGAAATGAAAACTGAAAGATAACAATTACGGCGGGAAGACTTTTCAATCCTTAACATTCCTTCGAAGATGAATAATAACTGTTGTCGTTTTGACGCAGTTGAGTTTGCTTTCCTCTCCTGCGAGGCTTTGCTATGTGCTACAGGTACACGTGCTTAAGCTTTGAGAAGCCCTCGGTCTTCCTCTTGCGTATTTCCAGAATGAAACAAAAGCCTTCTCAATGGACATCAGGGAAGACACAACCAGGCAGTTCCGGAGTTTGCAGAAATAATTTACCACAAAAGCATTTATAGACAGAATTTCTCTGTCAGAAGGATTTGGGAGGACAATTCACAATTTTCCACTGGGCTCACGTTTTCTCAGGTTATTTTTCTCTGCATTACAGAGACAGTGGTGTGCCCAGGAGCTCTTCTGTCTCCTGTGAGACCACTGGCCTGCCACCGATTGCCAAGCCCCCCGAAAACGAAGATTGGATACAGTTCACAGAGCAGAGGCCTCCTTTTGGGTTAAATAATTTGGCATCGATTCCCCAAGAGAGCGGCAGGCTGATTGAACTCTGCTTTGTAAGTTCTCCTCTGTTCTCCAGCTCAACCGGGGGCACCAATAATAATCAAAACCAGGAACATCAGGCTGTCGTGGCCAATCAGGCGCAGAGCTGTGCCAAGAGCCGCATGGGTGGTGCAGGCTACCAGCCACAGATCTTTGCCGCCGGGTCAATTCAAACCCGCCAGGTGTCAGAGGAATATTTCCAGAGATTATGGATTGTGGTTTCTTTTCTTTTTTTTCTTCTCATGCAATCAGTCCTTTCAGATCACAGTTGTGTATTGCTTGTTTGTTGTTTTACACCCCTGCCAGCATAATACACCTCTTGAACAAGGCCAACCCCCTCCGATCTGTATTGGCAACGAGAGGTGGTGTCAGGGAGTGATGTTTTAAATAAGTTCTTGTTGTTATTAGTATTAATATTATAATTATTTAACCTTGATTGAGTTCCCACTGAGATGAGACTCTTGGAGAACTGTTGGTTGGTGGGAGGGGAGGAAATAGATGGATGGATGGAGGAAAGAACCAAGCCAAAATTCATTTACATGGGAATTGAAAGGACAGTGCATGGTCCACAAAGGGCACGGTGGCTGTTTCTTCCACCGTTGTGCAACCGTTGAATTTTTAAAGCATTTGTATACGCATTTGAAGTCTGCTCAATGCTTACGTTCAGTGTCTTAGCTCCTCAAATACCTGCTTGGCTTCCTTCAAAGGTTCTGGTTTTGAACTGCAGCCCACAGATTGTGTACAGAAGCTGTCGTCTCTGTCCACTTTCCCCTGCCCGCCTTCCTGCTTCCATTGTGGTTGTTTTAAATGTGATACACCACCCAGCTCAGGGGCAGATTTCCTCTTCGACACTGAAGGTTGATGCCACCTTCCAGTGACGTGTTTTCACATTGGTTTTGCAGAGGTCTGTCTCAGAGCAGCGGCCCTCGTTTCAGGATTCTGTACATGAACTACATTATGTTGCCTCCGGAATGAGAAGAAACTGACCTCAGATGCAGTGATTTGCTGTTCCTGTTTTCTGTTTTTCTCTCTTACCTCATCACCTCTCTGTTTACTGACCCTCAACTGAAATTCCCCAACCCCAACGTTTTAAACCCAGAACAGCTGATCTTTGTAAGGTCTAAGAACAGCACAAATTAACCCAAGCAGTGGCATTCGAAAGAAAATAAATAGCCTAAATGAACGACTGCATTTAAAAAGCTGCTGTTTTGCCTTAGGTGTCGGTTTAAGAGGCTCTTATGTGTTCCAAGGGATTTGACACAGCAACTCACCACAATGCAGAGGCGGTGTGACCTCACTGTGTTTAACTGGAAAAGGATGGTGCTGTCACGTTTACCGTGTTGAAGAGCTTAACAGAAGAAGAGTCTGCTTCATCGCCCTGTCTGTACAACCTCAATTATTCTGTCCCAGAGAAATGTGAGGTCCATTTCTACTGCCACGTGTGATTAGCAGATGTGTCTAATAGGAAACCTGCACAAAGCGTCTGTATCCCTCATGGAGAAGTGTGCCGACCGAGGCCCTTTCCGATATGAGAGAATCAACCACCACTTGTGTCTTGGCAAAGGCAGGGGTGTCAGTCTGCTTGCTGGCGTGGGGAGTTGTTTAACTTCTGCGAGAGCTGCCTTTTCATTAAGACGCTTTAATTAAGGTTAGTTAAACTACTGAGCCCGGCAGAGACAGATTCGACCATGCTTCTGTCGGACACCATTTCATTGATTTCTAATAAATACATTTCATGTTGAATCTGAGACAATGTCACTTTCTAAACCTGACGCCTTTGCACATTGTGCCAGAGCATCAGTATGAAGTCTAGTCCAGAGTCCAGTCTTTAGTCATTTTGTTTTTGGCTCTGCCCCTGCCCCTGATCCCTCATGGGAAATCCCCAGGCCTTGTTTCGAGGCTAATCCAGACAAACGTGATGTTTCTCAGTAGATTTGTTATCTCTGAAATGGGAAAAGACGTAAAATCGTTAATTAGCCTCAACTCTCGAGCACTTTCTTGACGACCACCAGGAATGCAAATGAACTGTCAGCTGGCCTCGGCTAGAAACTCTGTGATAAGCGATGAACTGACAGATGCTTTCTCATTAGTCTGAGCTTCATATTTCTCATATCGCAGTGACTTTTATTGGGCAGTCCTTCTGAAGGTTATGCGTATGTTACTTTAGAAGGTGTAGTTTCTATATACAGATAACTTCTGATGTGTATATCTATCTATCTATCTATCTATCTATCTATCTATCTATCTATATATCTATCTATCTATCTGTGTCTGTCTGTCTGTCTATCTGTCTTTCTATTAGTCTATCTCTGTCTCTATCTATATAGTGTTTTTCTTGCTTGCATATTTTTTGTATTTAGTTTGTTTGCTTGAACAATTAAACAAGAAAATATAAATGCATGGCTGTGGACTTTGCAAATCAGGCATTTCTTGAGAATGTAAATGAGGTGATTGGTTTCTGCGGTTGATGGAGATGTCTTTAAGGAACTTGGCTGTTTTCTGAAAGCTCCATATTTGTTGTTTTGCGGGATGACAGAATGAGTTGACTGGTTCACCTCATAAATATCTGTGTGTAGTTAATTATTGATAAGTTTGTTTAGAAGATACACCATTGAGATGGTTTGTGGTGGTTTTTGGCGTTAATTGTAAATGCTAGATGGCAACCATTTTGGTGAGTAGTTGAGTTGAGGGAGAGAGGAATTTATTTGACAGTTTCTTGTATGTATTCCAGATCCAAATACAGGAATGTAGTTTGACATGTCCTTTTACTGTAGCTGCTTGTTGTATTTGAAAGCTTGTAAGTTTGATTAAGAATGTAACAGTCATCTGGTGAAATCGCAAAAATGTAGCTCGAGCGTTGTGTAGGTACTCCAGGGCTACAGATGTTTCTCCCATTCACCAAGAAGTGAACAAGATCTTGAACACGATATAACTGTAAAAGAAAAGAATCAGCAAGACATGGGCTGCGTTTTCATGTTTATGTTTTGACCGCCTGGGTCATGTTGGAATTGATCAGAATGAAAGAACTCTCTGATGTTTTCCAAAACTGCAACTCAACTTCTTTGTGACGCATTTAAACTGTAACAGCCATGGGATGGCCTGTCAGTTGTCCACTCTTAATCTATTGCACACAAAAAACACAACCTTTCTGTTTCTTCATTTGTTTTGCTTCACCTTTCTTAGCTTAGCATAGAAAAGCACTAAATCTCTCTCTCTCTCTCTCTCTCTCTCTCTCTCTCTCTCTCTCTAAACAGAACATTGAACATCTCTTAGCACTTTTCCACATTTGCAAGATGAGTGAAATACAAACAATACAACAGGTGGCATTGTTTATACATTGTATCACTTCACTTGCTACATATGAATGGCAGTCATTTCCAAAAGCAAGGAATCAGACAGAATGAGCTGCCGAACAGTGGATACACAAGGATGGATGTGGATTAATGCCACATAGAGAAAATCTATCAAAACATATAACATTATAAAATTGGGAACTGAAGACTTCCAGTTTAACACGAAATATGTGATGTTATAATATCGTACTTGATGTTTTTTGGAGTCGTTTTTCCTCTGAGACATGAATTCAGTCTTTACACTTCCATATCACAGTGCTAGATCCTTTAATCACAGGAAGGTTTAGTTCCTTTGGGAGTGTAATTATGGATGCCTTACCTATGCTACTCCCCCCAAACCCCACCATATATACTTATAGAATTTCTTGAGAAGTCCAGGCTTTTGACTGTATAGAATACAAAATGTAGAATGTACTGGCAGACTTAATGCATCAATTTCCAGAAACTTGCATTATAACATTCAGAGTTTAGCATTTCGATGTGCATGACATCTTCCACAGGATGTACTATCTCCATTTTTTTGGATTCTATTTGATTGCTTTTATATCTCGAATCTTCAAAAGAAGAAGATGTGCGTGTTTTTTTTTTTATTGTTGTTCTTTTTTTTTGGTTGCTTTTTTTTGCCTCGCTTTTGGATCTTGCCTGTAGGATCAGAAAAGGGTGTAGTTAACATGCATGCAATGTCTGAGTGCCGAAACAAATGCAATACAGCATCACCTCCGGCTTCTGAAGAAGGGGAACAGAGACCACATCCGGAGATAAGGAAACCAAAACAAGGCAGGGTGCCGCTGCTTCCCTCCACGGATTTCCATTTTCAGGTGAAGGAGGCAGAGCTGAGAGGAGAGATTAGGAAGTCAGAGGAATGAAATGAATCAATATAATCACCCACGAGCCCTGAGAGGCATTTGTTTGTTTGTTTGTTTCCACTTTTTCCTTTCCTCCTCCCTTTAATTGATATTATCCTTCATCTAAGATACTGTATTTCATTTACATTTTAACAATAAAGCGATCAATCATTTAAAAAGAAAAACATTTGACCTAAAAGCCTAAATAGTGTGAAAATAATGTGCAGCGAGTCTTTGTGTAGTTGTTTCTTCCTGGCTTTCTGTCTAATTCCTCTAGAAGGTCGGGTTCTATACATTTTCTTCAATTTAATTCAGACAGCGGCAGCCAAACATTAAAAAAATGAATAACGAGTGTATGTTGAGCCTCTCCAGCAATAACCGTCTTCAGGTTTCCTATTGAATGCGAACAAAATGCCTTCACTAAGCCAAAGACAGGCCAGTGTCTTACAGGTTTGACAGGTATGCTTTAGATAACAACTCCAAACATTTGGACACATGTTTTGACCAGTTAAATAAGCACTCCAGTGAAGCAGCTGACAGCAGCAATGGGGCGCGGTCCAGTGGAGAAACCTTCAGTGCGTTGAGCTCAACTTCAGCCTCCCTTATGTATTATAGAAGGGCTGTTATTGAGGAACGTGGATTCTGAAACATTGAAATAGAGAATGGCCTGGTCATCCTTTTCGAGAAGTTTATTGTGGGCATAGAAGGGATGCAAAGGATTCTGGGTCTTGGCTGGGAATCCATTTGAAAAGTAAAGGCAACTTTCTGAGAGAGAGAGATCTATAACATCCACCCCATCTTCAAAAACACTTCATCCAGTACAGGGTCACAGCAACTATTCATTTATTTAATTCTATAAACAACAGTGTGTTTTTTGTTTCCCTTCAGGGTTTATAGTCGTAAAAACAGTATTTGTTATGCCTTCTCTTTCTCTACAACTGGGTCTTAATGGTCCAGATGTCACAGCTGACTGCTTTGTTTACTGTTACTAAGATGATGCTGCACATCTTTGCATTCTTCATTCTTTTCACTTGAGTTATTCATTATGTATTTTATTTTCCCTGGCAATATCACGCAGCATTACAATACAGCCAGTTCACAGATTGAGTCACTGCTGATTCCGGCAGCTGCTGCAATCCTTAATTGCTACTTTTGCACTGATGGGACGTGGCCCCTGATAGGATGCCCAATTAGTACGTCCTTTACATCTGTGCTGCCCACCTCTCTGCCCAGCTGCCCTCGGGGCTTAACGAGCTGGCATCGGAGACGCAACGCCACAAGACAGCCCGAGAGGGGTTTAACTCAACTCACATCTCAACTGGCAGACAACTGTTTCATTCGATTATATTGATTGATTATTGTGTTACTTATGCGTGTGTGTTCAGTTCTATTGAGGGATGGCAGTGTGTGGCTCATATCTGACGCTGCTGTGTTGACTTGGCTCTTCTGTCGTCGCTGTTGTTGTAATTTGTCGATTTTTATGTTGCTGTGGAGAGCTGTTACCCTGTCGACGTTTCCAGTCCTTTGTTTACCTGAAAGCTAAACTCACCCCGGACATTTATTTCCATTGGTACCTTCGATTCGCAATGTAAATCTTTATCTTAAAAAGTGATCTGTCTTCTCTCCTTGTGGAGGGATTATTCAGCACAGGGGGATTTATATGAAGTTCAGCCCCCTGTGCGACACTCTGGCCACTAATCCAGACTGCATATCATTGAGTGTGAGGAATAAAATGTCTAATCTGCCTGTGTAAAGCCATTAATCTCCCTTTTTAAGGTGGGATATCTCACAGTGGCGCAGCCTGTTATTTAAGAAGTTTTTTACCCATAATTCCACAGCTCTGCTCCTGGGACACATGACAAATAAACTCTTACATTATACGCAAAGATATAGAGACTGAATTATCCACACATATGACATATATGATAGTTGTGTATTAACAAAGAATTGACAATAATTTGATAGTAACTGACCTCAGCTAATGATTGTGTGTGTAATTAATACAACGCCATTTGTTTTTATATATAAATCCTTTTTGAGTTGACAATACAATGTTAACAGCTGGGATAGTATTTGTGTTTACCTTGAACTTTGTTAACTTATTAGAAATGACACCCCTTGTCTCATTAAAAGTCAAAACTGACTGCAAACATTAACCTTTCACCCAAACAAACAAACAAACAGCAACAGAAAATGTATTACCCCAACAATAATGAGAACCTGTTACCCCAGTAGAAAAGCAACTCTAATCCTAGTGGGAGTCCCAGCAGGCTGTGGAGATCAGCTCAATAAAGTGTGAGCAGTATTGGAGATGCGATCCTGAATCGACCATGATTAAGCAGATTAAACAGATATGAACAGTGTGAAAACCTCATATTTGCACCAGGTTGTTTTTTGGCTTCAGCAGCTCAGTGTGTTTGCAGAGAAGTGGAATAGAAGCACAACCCTTCAGTTCGGCTTGGCTGGCTGAAAGCCAAGCCTTGATTACAGAGCATTATTTATTATACATCCTGTAATGAATAAATGATAACCTTTGTTTACCCATTCACCTACTATCTGGAGCCTTTCACTGAATAATTTAAACAAAAATCAAAAAAGTTTCAAAATATGTAGTAAGCACTACACCACTGGCAAGTATGGCAAGCCAAATGCATTTCAAGATATCTTCAAATATTTAGAGATATCTTCAAATGACTTCCTGTATGTTGGCTGAGATAATGACTTCCTGTTTCCTCATTCAATTACATAGAAATTAATGAACAAGTTAACTTCTTAAACTGACAGATGGCGCTGGTACTCTACGAGGGAATTTTATTTATTTTTTATTTTTTGGGGGGGTGGTACTTGGTCTGAGAAGAAATAAAAAATATCTGAAAATACTGAAAACACGCGCCAGTGCAGAGCTCAGAATGTCAGGAAGTGAACTCTCTGTACAGCGCAATGATACACAACTGTCTTACATTATCGGATCTGAACTTTTCTGTGTTTGATAGAACATAAAACATTATACATAATATATACTGGATTTAAGGATGTTCTGAACAAAACAAGCCTGTGTGTGTCTGAGTGCCCCCCTCTCCACCACCTCTAGATTCAGGCTACTATATATAGATGTGCCTTCTTTAGGTGATGTGAAACATGATTTTGCATATTGAAACAATAATAAAAAAAGGTTTTTCTGCACATTATGATGTATTATGTTTATTTTGTTATTTCAAACTTTGTTCTAAGCATATATAAAAAATAAACAAGCGATTTACTTTCAAATGATACCATCCATATGCATGTGATGCAAATATTTACAGAGTTATGGGCCAGTCCTTTTAGGAGGAAATTCCCATTTTTGCCTGTCAGTTTAAGAGGTTAACAGGAAGTGATAATCTTGGGCTACATACAGGAAGTCAAATCTCAAAATGATTTTCAGATATCTAGAAATGATTAAAATATATCTTCAAGTCATTTAAAGATATATGCAAATCATTTAGAGATATTTCTTAATGTACTTTTAAATGAGATATCTTTAAATGATTTAGAGATAACTCGAAATATGTGAAGATATGTTTAAATTAATCAAAGATATCTCTAAATTATAATTTGGTTTGCCATAGGCAAGCTGCTCCTGTGTGTAGGATCTCAGCGTATTCAGCACTACAGACATACACATATTTTGCTTTTTCTATTAACATGTTTCTCATTGGAGCTGTGGGGTGAGTACTTTTAATATCACATCGGGGCCAAAACTTTATAGAGTTCAGCTGCTGTACTCCAGTGTAGGTGTTCACACGTACATGGCAGCTGTGTGCTTCACAACAACGCTGTTGTTTTGTGTTTTGTTATCCAGCAGTGCCTTTCTACAGAGAAACACTCTCCTATAGAACAGTGTTGATGGCATGAAGCAGCAAAAGGGCTGGTAGTGTCTGTTGTCACTGCACAAGAAAGTGTTCATGGGATTGAAATAGGATGTTTGTGCTTTTGTTGTAGATTCCAGGATGATCGTATCCTGTGATCACTTCTTCCGCACTCGTGTGTGCTTATTTTAACAATGCGCATACATAGATTGTCTTTGGAGGGGATCCACTTTTGTTTTTTATCGGAACAAACGGTGGGATGTCAGTGGCCCGTTTCAAAAATACAATATGATTGTTGGTGCCAGACATGGTGGTTCCAACATCTCAGAAACAGCTGACCTCCAGGGACTGTCATGCACTACAGTCTCTAGAGCTTACAGAGAAAGAGCAGCAGATAGATATATGCATCTGTACATGAGCATTTTTATAGATCTACACCTACACACCATTAAGGAAAGGAATAATAACAGCACTAATGACAGTAATACACACACAGTCTATTTAAAGGAGGTCTGACAGACGGAATTGCAGCTGTATAATTGCACACTGTGAGTCCATTGTGTTATGTAGTTCAATATAATCAAATACCATGGAATCTCAGGACATCGAGTCTTTAGGGATACTGGAAACATGAGAGTTTGCCCTCCTTTTCAACTCTGTAAAAGCTGTTTTTCTTAAAATTTTTATGTGAAACCGGGCACAGGGGTGTTAGCGACTCAATTCTTTCACTGTTGTGGAGTTTTTCATGTTGGGCCTTGCCAAGAATTTGCATTTTGCTTGACGGCTACAAACGTTCTCAGACATATGATGGCACAACAGGAATAAATGAGGAGCCGGAGGTTTAGGAAACACAGTCACTCCTCTGATTCCTGAGACGCTGTGTACCGCGCTCCCCTGAAGCAAGAGCTGTGAAGTGTGAAAGACTCTAAGCATCCAGGTACAGGACTGTTGTGTTTTTATCTGTTGTCAACAAACATGGCCCGTGGAGATGAAATCGGCCTCAAATGCACCTTCCCCAAATTAGTTTGCTGTGCACACACTATTGGTCTACAGTAATTCATAGTAAATAGTTTGTGTGTTTCTTTATTTTTCAGTTTAAATAATTTTTCATACATTCAGTTAACTTCTCAAAGGAGCAGCATATACACACAAATGCACATGCAAATCTATGTGTGTGTAAATGTAAAGCCATTTTCACACTGGCTTTGAATGCCGGAAAATTGCAGGATGTATCCTTTCACACAGAATACAGAGATTGCCGGCAAGAGCCATGGGAATGAGAGGCTACAGAAACCTGTGGATTTGGGAGAGGAGACACGGACCAATAGAAGTTCGATCATTTCCCCGTTTTGCCAGTTTCCTTCCATTATGTTTACTGGGCTATTGGTTCTAAGCAGGGCACCAGTTCAGTTCAGTTCGGACTCACTACCAACAACTAGTCAAAAGCAAACAATACATCATTCTAGATGCGTTTTCACACTATGACCCGGTCATTGGGTCGAATGGTTGTGTGTTTTGCGGTGTAGTCACTGGAACCAGCGATCACAGATCATTTGTACCAGAGAACCCAGTATGAGACTCGGCTCTCGGTTCATTGTCATGTAACGAGAGGCATTGTGTGGGTCTTGACACACTGCAGCAAAGTGAAATCAACTAAATAAATGAGAAAAAAAGAATGACATTACATTGTGTGTATATCTATATCTCTCAAAAGTCGGGGTGTGCAGATCTGCAATTGATTGATTGCTTAAAACAACTTTTTATTTTTTAAAGTTTGACATTACTGAAACAAACTACCATCAGTGTCACTGTAATACAGTAACATTAACATATTTGCCTGTATAGAGATATTATAAGAACATAAGAACATAAGAAAGTTTACAATTTCCATTTGTGTCCCCGGGTGTGTGTGTCCCTGCTGATCTGGAAAAGCTCCTCTGGTTTGATGTGGTCGATGCCTTTCATGATTTTGAAGACTTGAATCAAGTCCTCACGTAGTCTCCTCTGTTCCAGGGTGAAAAGATTCAGTTCCTCAGTCTCTCAGTAGGACATTCCCTTCAGACCTGGAATAAGTCTGGTTGCTCTCCTCTGAACTGCCTCTAGAGCAGCGATATCTTTCTTGAAGTGTGGAGCCCAGAACTGTCCACAGTATCCAGATGAGCTCTAACTAGTGCATTGTACAGTCTGAACATTACTGCCCTTGTTTTAAATTCTACACTTTTGACAATATACCCTAGCATTCTGTTTGCCTTTTTTATTGCTTCCCACATTGTTTGGATGGAGAAAATGAGGAGTCCACATAGACTCCTAGGTCTTTCTCATGCGTTACTTCATCTAGTTCTATTCCTCCCATAGTGTAATTATAGTGGACATTTTTTTTACCTGTATGTAATACCTTGCACTTGTCAACATTGAATTTCATCTGCCAGGTGTCGGCCCACAACTGAATATTATCTAAGTCCCTTTGAATAGCCTGTGCTGCCGAGATTGTATCTGCTGAGCCACCTATTTTAGTATCATCCGCCAATTTGACAAGTTTGCTAACTATCCCAGAGTCCAGATCATTAATATAGATTAGAAAAAGCACAGGCCCTAGTACTGATCCCTGTGGAACTCCACTAACAACCTCACTCCAGTTAGAAGCGACTCCTCTAATCGACACCCTCTGTTTCCAATACATCAACCAGTTCATAATCCATCTACTTACATTACCCTGAATACCTACAGCTTCCAATTTGAGGATCAGTCTTTGGTGTGGAACCTTATCAAAAGCTTTCTTTTGCATGATTTATTGGTATAGAACTTCTGACATATGTGTGACAATAGGTAGCTTTACATACATCACCAACCTGTTAGTCAGAATTGCTGCAACTACATTATTTTCAACTGCCAGCATTTCTAATGACCTGATACATTTTGGGTTAAGGTCACAAGTTCTTGGTCAGAGGTGGCTTAACCTGGTTGGGAAAATGCGCCCCTATTCTGGTTGGTTACTCCAGGTAGCTGACGCACTGCGTTGACAATGCAAGGATGTGATGCGTAATTTGCCGGCATTCGTTTTCCTGCTATATTCACACAGTCCCATTGCCAATAAAATGCTGGCATTTAGACTAGGACCTGAGGTGGAGAATTTACGGCTTCACACAAACCTTGCCGGCAACAAAATGCCACCAAATGCATTTAAAAAGTAAGTTTTCTGCTCACTTCTCCAAAAAAACACCAAAAAACTACTGAACTTTATTTCTGTGAACATTTGCTCTTCAGATCGACAGCCTGGAAGTCAGAGCGGCTCACTGAAGCACAATCAACCGATCTGTTGATTAGTCCATCAGGCTATCAATCAGCCAGTCAGTCAATGCCATCACTGTCTGTTGACCTGCTTTTACTGCTTATCTTGGAAGGGGGCTGTTTCATTCTCCAGTTGTTAAAATCTGTACATGTACAAGCAAAATAAATCAATGTGAGCAAAACAAGGAATGGAGCTGCTACCATTTTAACCGTAAATACAATAACCAGACTCTGAAAACATCCCTGTAAAGGCAGAGTCTATGCAGCGCCGTATTGTGTAATTTAGATGTGAGGAACCTGGTGAAATATGGATGAAGGACACTGCACCACAAGGTCAGAAAATAATACATGATGACTTTCAATTAGGCTCTACATCTAGGTGTTTGTGTCGGTGTCACAATGGCGTCAAAGCAGGATTGGGATATACATGTTTCTCCTGGAGGTTATAACTGCATGTTGCCTGGAACATATTTTTCTTCCAGTTTTCTATTTCTGCCTTTACTGATACTCTCTGATGATGCTATGGTGTTGTGCATAAAAACAGCTTTTCTATGCAAGCTCCTAATTGCAGGGAATTCAGTTGAAATGCAGTGCAGTCCTTTTCTACATTTATATTAAGAGATACAGATATATTATCATCATCAACCTGTATCGATCCACTGTGGGATGAAGGCCTCCCCACTTGCTTCGATCTATAGCTTTTCTTTTCAAAATGTATTATTTAATCTTCCCATCTTCTGTGTAGTCTTCTGGGTCTTTTCTCACCTCTTGGGATCCATTCAACAGCTTCCATTGTCCATCCTTGATCTGCTCTTCTCACAGTGTGTCCGGCCCATCGCCATTTTAACACTTTCACTCTGTCAAAGATGTCACATATTTTGGTTTGTTCTCGGAACCATTCATTTATTTTTCCATCTCTCCTTGTTATTCCAAGCAGACATCTTTCCATGCTTCTGTGTTTTATGCCTGCAGTTTCCAGAACATTTCTGCATTTAGTGACCAGATTTCACAGTTATAAGTGAGCGCTGCTAGTATGCACTGATCAAATACTGTCCTCCTCAGGCAAGTGCGTAGATTTCCTTTCAGTTTCTTCTGAATCTTCTCCCATTTCCACTCTTTCTTTATGTCGTTCATATCTCCGTCTGTGCTGATTTGATCTCCAAGGTTTCTGAAGGTGGACATGAGAATTATAATACGACTCCATGATTTAGTTGTTCGTAAAGGATGCGCATCTTTAAATGTCAAGAGACCTGCCACAGCCTGTTTTCCTTTAATAGCGATATTTTCTGAGACCGCGCAGCTCATTCACACTCTGTTTTTTTGGCATTTGGAAATCGATTCGCCTTGCAGCGCTTATTTAAACTAGTTATGTAACCGGACTGGAATTAAAGCTGGAATATAAAAAGGAAAAGATGGTTTTGAAATCCAAGAACAAAACATCAGCACTTTGTGAGTAATTACTCTTGTTTCCTTTCCAAGCTTTGTATGTTCACACCTGTTCATATTCCTCACACCTCGTTGAACTGACTGAATTATAATTTTTCTTTTCTGCCTTTCTCTCTGCTGCTTGCCTTGACAGTTTGCTGTGCCTTCTTGGTACCGATCCAAATAGACCCTGTTGTTTTTTGCTTTTTATCTGCTCAACCTGCTAATTTTACCTGAGAGGATTTCAATCAGCATTATAATCATCTGATGAATGCAGGAGGCAGACACACTATGTTTCCCTGACTTTCTGAAAGCAGTTCTCCATTTGCAGTCAGTTCTAATAAACGCCAGCCTGCTTCATCTCTTGAGCTTCGTATTTTACATTTAACTATCGGCACTGCAGACACCAGTATAAGTATTCTGGACAGTAGCGGGAACTAAATGTCTGAATGAATGGTTCTGATGTTCTGTTGCTTTGCGTACCAGCCAAGAAACGTCCATCGACTTAATTTCATTCACAAGTGAAAATCTGACCTCTTATAAAAGCTATTTTTTATTATTATAGAATAGTGATATAGATACTATCAACGAGCAATTTAAAATGACAGAATCTACTGCCGACCAATTGTAGAAATCAGCAGCTACACTTGTTTTGGCAAAGATACTTTCACTCCTTGCTCCTCTACAGTACAGTTGCCAGCCTTCTTTTCTTTTTGTTTCATAGCGCTTTACCATTTGTAATAACACGTGAGCTCTCTGAGTTGTTTGCCACACTCCCTGGTGTGCCTGCATTTGCCCCCACAGAACTACCCCTCAGTAGTGGCAGTGGCGCGTTGTGTTTTGCTCAGGAGTCGCAGCACGTCTCATCCAGCTGTCATTCTGTCAGGCTGGTGTCTGTTCACTCTATCAGCAGCTATATATTTATTTATTTGTGAAGAAGTCAATCAATTATTTAGAGCAGTGTAGATACAAGAGACAACAGCCCTACAGCAAGAACTACTTATGCTGCTGACAGTCAACAGAGTATTCAAATAACTTCTAACTTTTTCCCTCAAGTCTTAAGTAGCAAATGACAGTAAAGAGGCTGTGGCAGTTCATTACAATATATTAATTGTGGTGATTGTGGCACTAATCCTTAAATGCAGATTTTAAAGAGTTGATAAAGGATTTAACATGTGTTGCACATGTTACTTTATAAATAATTTATAAACAAATCTGTTAGTGTAGTAATACAGTCATAGAGTGAGTATATGAGTTAATAACATGCAGTTGATTGTTACTTGTAAGTTAATACCTGGTAATTAATAATCTATTAACACATTATTAAGGGAATTAATACTGTTGTTAATGATTCAGATTTTAAAGTATTTATACATGTAATTTTCAGGCACTATTCTAATTCTTTCCGGATTTACGAATGATTAAGGATGTTTGTTTATTGGTTACTTAATGTGCTTACAGCTTATCTGCTCACTCGGAATGGCTGCAATAAAAGGCCCCTGTAAATTGTCAATTAAAGAAAAGGCAAAATCTCATTAACCACATTCAAACTGGTGGTCTTACTCTGGAGATAATAATTTGCCAGCTTTGCAAAATCCGAACCACATTTGGCAGAGCAAATGGGAAAAACCTGATTAGTGATGAGTGTGAATTCAATAAATACAGCCTAAAGTTACATTATCAATTACACGAACGACGTTGCTGGCGTCCCACTAATGGAAGTTATCATATGAGGGTGCCAACTGATTTCACGCAGGATGTGCTCTTCCTCCTTTGTTCCATTCATGTGTCTCACAGTGTTGTACAGCATTGTGTATAATTTGTGTGTAGATATGGCAGATAAGCACACAACAGGATAGTACTTGTGTCATAATTACAGGATGAATTCAAGGCAAAGATTCAGAAGCTACCTAAGGCAGATCTCTCTCCATTGCAGGAGTGTGACATCTGCGGCTGTATGGTGTAACATTAAAGCTCAAATTTAAGTGGTGGTGTTTGTTTCTTCAGCAGAAAATGTTGAGGGGAAACAGAGTGAAAATGCAGTTCCACACTGGAGATTCAGTTATGTTGTAGACCAAGAGGATGTTTAATAAAAAAGCACTAACAAAAAGGTTCAAAGGAATCAGAGTCCAGCTTCACATAAAGACACACATTACCAAAGCTCTGTGTTGCGACAATCAGTGTCTTCTGTTAGCTATTGGTGATCCTTGAATTCAATAAACTGTTTTTATTTATTCATAGTTTTTTTGTACTATTTTTCTTTTCTTCAGTCACAGCCACCTCCGGGGTGTTTACAATGGGCAGCCCGTGCTCTGCAACAGCCACAGACATGTATTTATTGATGTAATTTGAAGCCACACATTTCCAAAAGCACCCCAAGCAGGCTGTTATTGATGAATTATATGTGACCATAAGGTGTACTATTAGAACGTGTTCTCTCTTCTGCCGTTGCATTGGGGGAAAAAAACATATATAATTCATCAAAGCCATTCTGCTCCAGGCCCTTTATACATGTTGTATAAAACACGAAAAGGTATCGGGGATAGCAGTCATATATGTGTGTATGTAGGTGATTATATGTATATATATGTATTATAGAACAAAGGCGATTTACCATGAGTTCTGTACTTTAAATCAGAGCAGGAAACCTTGAATATCAGAGGTTTCCAACTGTTGTAATGTCTCGGCCAGAAGCAAACACTAGCATCTGAATCTCAACACCTGTATTATGAAAACCTTATTAGCCACGAAGGCTCAACCCGCAGCAACTAACACAAAGTTAGTGTACAAGTGTTGCCTTATTTACTCTATTGACCCGTTTCCTGAAATTACTCCTCTCTTGGTGTAAGGGAAACTAATAAATACTATCCGGGTATTCTGGTATTCTACCTGGTTTATCCTCGCTCAGTGATGGCTGTGTCAAGCCACTCATCTCCCCAGTAGCTCTGTTTCCAATAAAAGCTGCCTTTATATGCTTTTATTTTTATAGCATGCAGAGATCAATATAAATCTGTTTTCATTTTTTACGAGAGTGGGGGAGAATGTAAACTTCCTGAGCAGAATGGATTTTTTCGCCATCACACTTTTTTCGTCATCAGCAACTGCAAGCAGATCTCTACAGAAACCGTTGTGACCTAATTTGCCAGAGTCTGAGCTCCCTGAATGCCCGTGTTATTATCTCCATGATTAGTTGGCTCCCATGGTTTTCAGCGTGCTTCTCCTGGGAACCAGACACTGGGTCAGGACTGGATATCCCCGTAATGTAATCGCTAAATCAGTGTGTCTATAATACCCATCTCTCTGTGTATAGTATATATCTGTCTTTGGTTCTGTCTGTTTTACTGTCTGCTTATCTCACTGTCTCTGTTACTGTCCATCAGTCCTCTGTAGTACATAATCTGCTAATAAATAAATATAATAATATATATATATATATATATATATATATATATATATATATATATATATATATATTATGTTACCCCCAAGAGAACATCGGTAGTGGTAAATACTATCTATTACCCAGCATGCATTGCAGTGTGTGATCTTCCTGCTTGATCCCAGGTCTCTTCTTGAATAGTGGCTCTTATTGTGGCTGCTGCCCAGGTAGTTGCAAACGCACCCGTCTTGTAATTAATACTGCGAGTAAATGTTTCTAGGCTACCGCCACAAGAAAGTCTTAATTGCCTCTCTGATTGGTTAAGCTATGGTTGAGAGACTGGAAGAACCTGAAGACACCTAAGCTGCGATGTTGGGAGTAAGATCTGTTTTAATGAGCTTCCTAATGCGCGACTGCTGCAACGGTGCTCCTACTGTTGGCATGCGACTAATGATGTCTGCAGTTCCATTCAATTAAGAAGGAATGAGGTCACTCAAGGCAAAGTACTTTAAAAGGCTGAGCTGGTTCACCTCATATATTTCCTGAGCGTTATAATTTACTTTTATTTTGCATTAATGAAGACGATGCAGGTACAATATTCCTCCAGTGTCTTTTAGTCAGTGCTATTAACTAATGTATTATTTCTGAAGTGAATGTCTCAAATGTAAGAAAGGTGTTTCATCTAAAATTACAAAAGTAGTATAGTGTTGTCTTTTCTTTTTTTTGCTTTTAGCGTCTAACCAATTAAAATCCACAGTCAAGTTCTGAGTCATTTGCTAATTGTCCTTAAAGCAATCTGGGCCTTAGTTTAATTAACTACGTTATGTATGCGATAATGCGAAAGAAAATCTGTGTGTATGTTTGTATTATGTTTCTATAGCAGTGTTTGACTTTAAGTGAGCACGTGAACTCGTTAATACAAATTATCCACTCTGCCTCTAATGAATGTAATTTGTTTTGATTTCATTGCCACTACATGCGGTTCCCTCAAACCCATTTTGCTGATGACCTTCACACAATCTTGCAACACTGGCAAATGTGGAAATTAACTTTTTTGTTTTGTTTTGCTTTGCATTAAGACACACATGAAATGTCATGGCCAACCAACACAATAAACAACACAACTGTTTGTCACTGTAAGGATAACTGCTACAACCAGTTGGAAAAATGTGGCGTTTTTGACTTCATGGGTTTATTTTGAGGAACACTGGAAGAACAAGACTCTTTGAAATGGTCAACATTTCATTTCAAGGCTTTCTGATTGAATGTTAGCGCCAGAAATTATTCTTTGATCCATGTTGAAAGGGAGAGACTGATGTTAGTTATGGGGGATTACGACGCAGAAATAAAGCTGCACCAAGATTTTATTTAATCCCACACAGGATGGCAATTGAAGTTAAAATCCGTTGAAATATACCCCCCTTGAACAATAACAATTACAACAAAAAGAGCGATGCTTGTATGCCCTGACAAGTTATATGACACCAGTGTGATTTTATATGTGCCACAAATTCTCTTTCTAGTGGACGGGTAGCTTGGAAAAAGCTGCAATGCTGTTTCGGAACTGTTGCTGGATAAACGAGGCGATTCGAAGCATTCCTATCTGCTTAAACAGAGTTGAAGTCTGGCCATTGACCATTTCTATCCTTTCAGTGATATAATATATAAGAACATAAGAAAGTTTACAAATGAGAGGAAGCCATTTGACCCATTGTGCTCGTTTGGTGTCCATTAATAACTAAGTGATCCAAGGATCCTATCCAGTCTGTTTTTACATGTTCCCAAATTGTTGCTTCAGCCACATCGCTGGGTAGTTTATTCCAGATTGTGACGCCTCTCTGTGTGAAGAAGTGTCTCCTGTTTTCTGTCTTGAATGCCTTGAAGCACAATTTCCATTTGTGTCCGCGGGTGCGTGTGTCCCTGCTGATCTGGAAAAGCTCCTCTGGTTTGATGTGGTCGATGCCTTTCATGATTTTGAAGACTTGGATCAAGTCCCCACGTAGTCTCCTCTGTTCCAGGGTGAAAAGGTTCAGGTCCCCCAGTCTCTCAGTAGGACATTCCCTTCAGACCTGGAATAAGTCTGGTTGCTCTCCTCTGAACTGCCTCTAGAGCAGCGAGATCTTTCTTGAAGTGTGGATCCCAGAACTGTCCACAGTATCCAGATGAGCTCTAACTAGTGCATTGTACAGTCTGAACATCACTGCTCTTGTTCTCAATTCTACACTTTTGACAATATACCCTAACATTGTGTTTGCCTGTTTTATTGTTTCCCACATTGTTTGGATGGAGAAAGTGAGGAGTCCACATAGACTCCTAGGTCTTTCTTATGCGTTACTTAATCTAGTTCTATTCCTCCCATAGTGTAATTATAGTGGACATTTTTATTATCTGCATGTAAAAACACTGCAGTCTGTGATTGGCTGGTCTGCTTATTAATTGGCATGTGTGATAGATGAACGCCAGTGTAATGCTGTGTGCGTGTAAAGATGTGCGTGTGTTTAAATCAAAGAAAGGAAACATTATTATGGTGTTGCGGTGGATTTAAAAATGACAATGTAAGATAATGACTTTAGCCCACGAACTGAGCTGCTTTTCATGTCTTCATGTCTTTGTGGAAGGAGACTTATCAGAAGCCATTTCCCTTCCTTGCTGGTGGCTATTACCCTTGAATGTGTTGTCATTTCCAGATTGTCCTTGAGTAACCCTCATTTGCATCATGTCTTCCAGGAGCTCGTGGGGAGCAACCCGCCGCAGAGGAACTGGAAGGGAATTGCAATCGCCCTGCTTGTTATTCTGGTCATCTGCTCCCTGATCGTCACCTCTGTCATTCTGCTGACACCAGGTACTGTAATGAAGTCGTAATAAAGGTGCCTGCTTCCTTTCATCGTCTTTTCTTTTTCTACATGCTTGGTTATCTCTCTCTCTCACGCACACACACTCACACACAATTATGCTGCTGTGATATAGTGATAGAGAATGCACATGGAAGAGACAGCATAGACAAATGCCCAAGTGCGAAAGCAGTGTGTGAATATCTAATCTCTAAACGCCTGCCTCCAGTGCCATACGTTGTTACACAGGGTCATAACTGCAAACGCATGTTCTATATAAATAATATTTTGTCGGCTTGTTTGTGAATTTTCAGAGATTCATCTTTTTCTAATTGCCCTATTATGATGCAGGCGTGCTCTAACGTTCGCCCGTATCTTAAATACCAGACGGAGAATAATAGCTCCACATTTTCATGTTGATTAATTTGAGCCACCTTTCCAAGGGCATATGGTCTACAACAGCAGGCTGCCACCTCCAGTCTTCTGCATTTGTTTGTCTTTCATGCTACTGTAATAACATCAGCTGAGCATTGGAGTATAATTAAAACATTCTCCACAGAAGTATTTTCCTTTCACGCTAAATATTTACATTTCTACCTGTCATCGCAAGCAAAACTAGCATTTTCCCAAGTTTGTGGATTAAGGGTTTTAGTACAGTGATAATTAATCAATTATGTTGGTTTCTTATGGAGATTTATCATCATCTAAAGACTCCTTTGTTCATTATTTCATGGTTACATTACATTACATTATTTGTCATTTAGCAAATGCTGTTATCCAGGGCGAATTACATTTGTACCCATTTATACAGCTGGGCATTTTACTGGAGCAATCTAAGTGAAGTACCTTGCTCAAGGATAAAACAGCACTGCCCACCCAGGATTTTAACCCACAACCTTCCAATTATGAGTTCAGAGCCCTAACCACTACTCCCCAGTGTTGCATTTTGTCATTATTTACCTGAAGTGCTTTAATCCTCTACGACCCTTAGTTGATGCATTTCTAACATGTTCTTGCTCTCTTCTTTGGTCACACATTTCAATTATTCTTTGTCCTTTTCTGGGGGCTATACATTCACCTGTTCTCCTGCTCACACTGGGGTCAGGGTGGGGTCTTGGTTTTCTAAAGTGGTTTCTGAGCAAAAGCCTTGTTCAGCACAGCCAGACACACTTCCATTGTGGGAAGTAACAGTGGAACAAAGTGCAACACTTGTTAAATGAAAAAGGAACCTATTTCCAAATTTTTACATAAAAGAGATACAAGAAATGGTTGTTAATGTTAATGTTAATGTTGTAGTAGTGGTTTTTAAACATGTCATAGATATGTAGTAATAATGTTATAACATTAGCAGTGTAATAAAACACATTATTAAGATGTATAGAGACATTATAACAATCTAGTATGAACACTTTGAAATAGAACACTTAGAATTTTAGCCACTTGATAATTCTCATTGTTTTGGAGGGGGGATGGGTGGATTTTTCCCATGGTCACATTAAAAGAGTACTTTACTTAAAACCACTGAACATATTGTTTCTTAATCAGATTCATTAAATTACATTTTGTATTACTTTAAAAGCTTCTTAAACAATATTCTGGAAAATGTAAAGAATGGATGTGATGTTCTTTAATTAAGGACTTGATTAACAATTAGTTCCATTAGGAGATTAAGTTGTTTCCTTGTGTTCCGTCTGATTCAGATTCTTGTCTGTGGGTGGGTCTTGTCTGGGTGGGTCTCGGGATTTCAAACCCAGACATAACCCTCATCAAGACAAGTGCTTTCATACAAATAAATTGACTAAAAAGAACAAGAAAAATGTCTTGATGCTGTCACTCACAGTACTGTTTGCAAGTTTAATGATTTGACAGGTATTTCTACTCACTTTACCACCCTATTTCTAAACAGAGTCTCAGTTGCATTTGTTGCTGTTTTCTATACACTCTAATGTCAAACGCTATTAAGAAACCCAACAGTTTGAAAGTCTCTGCTGTTTTTATCCATGTTTGATGTACAACCACTGTAATAGGAATACATTATGGTATGCCCAGCAGTCAAATATCAATGAGGTGCAGCTCCCCAAGACAACGCCATCACATAATTAAAGACAGGGTTAAACCACACTCTGAGTTACATTCCCAATCAAAATGTCATGCTTGGTATACCTCAAGTAAATAACACATGCTTTAACACACTTCATCAGAGTAGATGTACAACCACTGCTCTTCTTGACCGTCACAGAATCTGTCCAAGAGCGTTTTATTTTGTTCCCTTTTCTGTTAATACCTCCATTCGATTGCTAGGAGGATTGTGTCCAGACTTCTTAAAGTGAAAAGCAAACCCTATTCCTCCAGAAAGTACAGATGAAGTGGCCGAGTAGTTTGCTCAAAGGGGCTGTCAAGCTGGCTCAGAATAAGGTGGCTACGCTGTGTGAGGCTGCTCGACTCCTGTTCACGTGATGTGCCCCACACAGGAGAGAAAAGGAGTGTATGAGCGACACGTCTTAATTTCAAGTCTTCTCAGCAAAGTATGTCTCATTTTAAAGACGAAGCTTTCTGATAAACAGAAAACAAAGGCTGCACAAAGTCAATCGCCTATTACCAGATGAAAATGATTGACCAGCTTTTTACATCTATATATTTAAATTACAAATACATTAATAAAATGTTTTCACCAAGAATATTGATCATCTTATGTCACCACGATAGATATAGCCGTTGTACTTCAGTTCGCCTGCTAATGAATTGATGAGGGAGCACACCAATGCCACAGCCAGAAATAGCATCTAACGACAGGAAAAGATCAACGTCTAATTACAGTGCTTCAGTCAGTCAAGTTCGATGCGATCTGTGTTTGGAAGCCATTATATTACATTCATATCTTTTCTTGATTGATGAAAGATGCAGCTGCAGAAAGAAGAGATTGACCTGCAGTGGAAATCAGGCTTTGGTAGAGCACAATTTTGTGTGTCTGCTTGCAGGTTGAAACAGCTTTCCATGACCCCCTGAGCCAAAACGACAGAGCGATGGAGATGTGACTCACACTCGGGGTAGAAACAGATGCGATGCAAATGCCAGTTCATCGTTCCCTTTAATCTCCTGATATGAGGCATTCTCCCCGTCCTGCTGGTGTTAAAAATGTACTTACAATGACATTACACCACCCACAACTAAGCAGGAGTTTGAAAAAAACATATTGTGGAGTATTGACAGAAGCCAACATATGACCTCTGCTGTAAACATCCATTAACAGACACATTGGGAACATGTGGACGCAAATGGCCATTTGCCAAGGTGAAAGGCAATTCTTCAACTGAGTCTCGGGGCTGCAGATGGAAACAAGGCATTAATTCACTTGGTAATTAAATTGCGTGTTAAGTTCGATGCCGTGGTACAGCCAGTGACTGACTACAACAGCTGCTTTCAGAATGGATTGCAGATCGATTGGATAGAATTTTAATATGTACAGCCTGGATAAATCTCCTGTGAAATGCAAGAGGAATAAACCAGCAACGGAGAGTGTTAGAGAAATGTAAGCCTGAGGAAAAAGCGACATGCGGCCTCTTAAACTGGACACAAGAACACTCAATTGAGCAGGTCTGTTGCCATTCACTCAGCCAGACCCGCATCATACAGAACTTGCTAGAAGTGGGCTGTGACTTCACTAAACTCTGAGACTTCCATAGTTGTTCTTCTGTTCTCAGTGGACTCTTCCCATACTCTTCACTGAGCTTTCTCCATTCTTCTTCCACCATGCCTGTCTACCATCTTTGTGTTATACATGTAGTCTGTGCCGGGTGTCATTCCGGTTCATTCCAGTGCAGTGCACTCAGTTTCTGTCCTCTCTTTTATTCCTACAATCTTGGGTTCAGATAAGAGAAGGCTGGGTTGTGTTCAGGTCCCTTTATTCTTGAGTGAAGAAACTGTTCCTCACTGTGTTAAAGAGAATTGTTGTTTTGCAAGTGGAGAACTAAGTCTAACTAACTTTTCCAAAGTTGGGGGGTAAACCCTGGTTGAAAATACACCCAATTTGGGAATCCGGGATGTTTTGTATGCCACCGCTGTTCAATTATTCTGTGACACAGATCTCTGACTCTGATTGGTTTGCATTTTGCCTAAGCTGGCATTCCATGTGGGTGGCACGGTGGTTCTGTGGTTGGGGCTGCTGCCTCTCAGCTCCTGGGACCCGGGTCGGTGACACACTTCGGTGTCTGTCTGTGTGGAGTTTGCACGTTATCCCTGTGGCCGCATGGGTTGTCACCAGCTGGTCTGTTTTTCCTTCCACATCCCAAAGCAGTGCTGTTCAGGTTGTGTAATGGAGTGTGTGTGACACTAGACAAACTGTGGTCTCTAGGACCTTGGGGGAAATGCGTAACAGCACCTATCGTGGCTCTCCCACACAAGGGTCTAGAGACAAAATGGCGGCCAGAATCCCAACACAGGCAAACAGGTGTGGCTCCTTAGTCAGGGGCTGGGGATATAGAGGGAGAGTCTCTGTTGGAGGGAAGAAGAAGAGAGTGAATACCAGACTTCAGTTGCGGACTCAGGAGTCATTACTTCACAGGTTGATTTCTGTAGTCGTGTGTGGCCCTGCGATGGTGGTGACCCGTCCAGGTAGGACCAAACCCCACACCCTGTATCTGCAGGGCTAGGCTGGAGGTCACCACGATGCTGTACTGGATGAGCAGTTGTTGACATCAGATGGATAGATGGATGGATGGATAGAACTGTGTGCTCGATCTACTGTGTGACAAGATACACAGCAGTGCTTTGCCTGTGTCCTTGCTTCCTCTAGAGGGGGGAAAAGTGAGCTGGAGGCATTCGTTCAGACCATTAGTTTGATAAGTTATCTCTTTGTGCTCAGAGCCACCATTATCCAGTGACATCCCCGAGCACTGACTGCATGTGTACTCACTGGAGTTTCACACTTTTTTAATACGGGTCATTAATTTTAAATATATGAATTAAAGATGTGTTTTGGGAAATGCAAGAATTATTCTAAGAAAGCAGAAGACTTTGTGAGACATCTCAAGTGGAAAAATATCCAATATCCCCCTCCATCCCTTTTGTCAACCAGCTGTGATGCTTTCATTAGATTACAAGACCGCAGACTTCAGGATCGTAAACCAAAAACGTATTCATTGGCGAAAGAAAATTATTAAAATTCACAGCCTGGAGGCTTTTGTCCAAGAACATGATAGTTCCATATTTTCAACTAAGTTCATTTTACAAAATATTATTTGTATAACAATATATAGTCCAGTGCTGATTGCACTCAACTGAATAAAAAAATAAATGAATTAAACAGTGCTTTTATTTTCATATGTTTTAAGGACAAGAGCATTGTAAAATAGGAAATTTGATTATTCATAAACTTGGCTTTAATATATATATGTATATATATGTTTTACCATGGAATCTCCAATTTTGTTTCCCCCTTTGTGACACAGGAGAGACACATGCCTCCTCTCACACACTATCTCAAGGACATCCGTAATTTTTTCACTGTGACCCCACACTGGCCAAGGCCCATCTTGCACCCCAATCAGATAGTTTGATGAGTTGTGCAGTGGATCGACAAGTCACAAGGATCTGGGAGGCTGTGGCAGCCAAACCAGGCTGTGGAATCTGACTTTTGTGAAATAACGTTCTGAGATCATTCAACTTCTAGCAAACAAATGAGCCAAATGTGTTGAATGGACTCTGTGGTCTCTGAAGCAAGTGCCTTGCATGTGCCTAAAATACAAATAAAGGTGTCTGGCCACACAACAAGGCTGCATAATTGTAAGCCATGAGCCATTATCTTCTTTCAAAAGGCAGTTTATAAATGCTGGGAGAGATAATGTGATCAATCCCACCTCTTGCCTAGAGAGATGGTGAAACTTGAAAGAAAAGAACTGAATGAAACACAGGCAGCTTTTGATGCCCAACCCTATGGACGAAATTGAAATGATTTGGATATCATCCTACTAACCCTGGAAAATCCATCTTTAGGACTGAAGCTCAAAAGATGGAGATGGATCTGCGAGTCTCATGGCCTGAGTCTACCTGAAGGAGAAATCCATGAGTCCTCGAAGCACAAGTGCTAATTTTTTACTGTCATGGTCAATTAGGTTTCTCAGCTCCTGTGGTGCTGAAGGAGTCTTGCTTATTTAAAAAAAAACAGAGCATTGTCTTTCTAAAGATATCTTTGAACCCTAGAGGCATCTACACAAGAGAGGAAAAGGGGAGGAGTCATTAAAAACAGCTTCAGTGAGGGAAAAAGTATTTGATCCCCTGCTGATTTTGTACGTTTGCCCACTGACAAAGAAATGATCAGTCTATAATTTTAATGGTAGGTGTATTTTAACAGTGAGAGACAGAATAACAACAAAATAATCCAGAAAAACGCATTTCAAAAAAGTTATAAATTGATTTGCATGTTAATGAGGGAAATAAGTATTTGATCCCCTATCAATCAGCAAGAATTCTGGCTCCCAGGTGTCTTTTATACAGGTAACGAGCTGAGATTAGGAGCACTCTCTTAAAGGGAGAGCTTCTAATCTCAGCTCGTTACCTGTATAAAAGACACCTGTCCACAGAAGCAATCAATCAATCAGATTCCAAACTCTCCACCATGGCCAAGACCAAAGAGCTGTCCAAGGATGTCAGGGACAAGATTGTAGACCTACACAAGGCTGGAATGGGCTACAAGACCATCACCAAGCAGCTTGGTGAGAAGGTGACAACAGTTGGTGCGATTATTCGCAAATGGAAGAAACACAAAACAACCGTCAATCTCCCTCGGTCTGGGGCTCCATGCAAGATCTCACCTTGTGGAGTTTCAATGATCATGAGAACGGTGAGGAATCAGCCCAGAACTACACGGGAGGATCTTGTTAATGATCTCAAGGCAGCTGGGACCATAGTCACCAAGAAAACAATTGGTAACACACTACGCCGTGAAGGACTGAAATCCTGCAGCGCCCGCAAGGCCCCCCTGCTCAAGAAAGCACATGTACAGGCCCATCTGAAGTTTGCCAATCAACATCTGAATGATTCAGAGGAGAACTGGGTGAAAGTGTTGTGGTCAGATGAGACCAAAATCAAGTTCTTTGGCATCAACTAAACTCGCCGTGTTTGGAGGAGGAGGAATGACCCCAAGAACACCATCCCCACTGTCAAACATGGAGGTGGAAACATTATGCTTTGGGGGTGTTTTTCCTGCTAAGGGGACAGGACAACTGCACCGCATCAAAGGGACGATGGACGGGGCCATGTACCGTCAAATTTTGGGTGAGAACCTCCTTCCCTCAGCCAGGGCATTGAAAATGGGTCGTGGATGGGTATTCCAGCATGACAATGACCCAAAACACACAGCCAAGGCAACAAAGGAGTGGCTCAAGAAGAAGCACATTAAGGTCCTGGAGTGGCCTAGCCAGTCTCCAGACCTTAATCCCATAGAAAATCTGTGGAGGGAGCTGAAGGTTCGAGTTGCCAAACGTCAGCCTCGAAACCTTAATGACTTGGAGAGGATCTGCAAAGAGGAGTGGGACAAAATCCCTCCTGAGATGTGTGCATACCTGGTGGCCAACTACAAGAAACGTCTGACCTCTGTACTAAGTCGAAGGGGTCAAATACTTATTTCCCTCATTAACATGCAAATCAATTTATAACTTTTTTGAAATGCGTTTTTCTGGATTTTTTTGTTGTTATTCTGTCTCTCACTGTTAAAATACACCTACCATTAAAATTACAGACTGATCATTTCTTTGTCAGTGGGCAAACGTACAAAATCAGCAGGGGATCAAATACTTTTTTACTTTACTGTATTGTCAAAAGTGAGATTTTAATCATGATCCAGGGCAAGTTAGACCCATTACAGTTTGCCTATAGGGCTAGGAGGGGGGTGGAAGATGCTACCAGCATCTAATGTTGAAGCATTTAGACAGGAACAAGAATCATGCCTAACAACTTTTTATTGATTTTTCTTCTGCCTTTAATTGTATACAGCCACTTGTCCTTGCACATAGGCTTATTTCTATGTTTGATATATATTTTAACATTGTATGTTGGCTAATTGATGTTTTAACTGACAGATTTCAGAGAGTTCGAGTGAATAGCACCCTGTCAAATAAGCTTTTATCTTCTACAGGATCTCCACAGGACTCTGTACTCTCTCCACATTTATTTGTTTTATATACAAATGACTGTCAGAGCATTCAGAAGACAAGGCATGTTATTAAATGTGAGGATGATTCTGTAATCGTGAGCATTTTAAATGGTGAGGAGAATAGCCATGGTGTAGTGGTAGATTAATTTGTAAGATGGTGTGACCAGTCCTTCCTTCATCTCAATATTTCTAAAGCTAAAGAAATGGTCTTAGATTTCCATAGGAGCCAAGGCCTTCATCCCTTGTGCCTACTCTCATTAAAGGCGTGCCAGTAGAAGTAGTGCAACAGTACAAATACGTAGGGACCTTCCTTGATTTTGAGGTTAATACTGATTTCATTTTTTAAGAAGGGTAACCAAAGACTGTTCTTTTTAAGGAAATTAAGAAGTTTTAGTGTGGACAAGACTGTCATGAAATTGTTTTATTCTTCCTTTATTGAGTCTATTCTGACCTTTTCAGTGATTTGCTGGTTTGGTAACTTAAGTGTCAAGAACAAAAAAAAGAACAAATTGGTTCAGGAAATCGTGTCCCTTCAGCTATTGAGTTTATTAACAAACTCAGCTGAATTACACGTATTGTGTGTCTTTGGTTACATGTATCAATCGATTGTGGATTACGGCACCATTTATCCATCCATCCATCCATCCATTTTCAAAACTGCTTATCCTGGCAAGGGTCGAGGGACTATTTATCTGATTGTATTTATATTAATGCTTTATGATGGTCATGCTGATTCTGATGTTATCTGTTATTTATTGATTGATTGTTGTATTGTCCAATTACATTTTTATGTGTTTGAATATGCATGGTGTTTTAATGTTTTTAATGCTTTTTCTTTTTTTTTATTGCTAACTGTTTGCAAAACAAATTGCCTGGGACATTAAAGGAATTTGAATTGGATCAGATTTGGAAATGTAATGAAGTTGAACTATTCCAACTATGTATGACTCAAGAGAGTTGGCGAAGTTTCGAGTGCACGCCCGGAAGAGGAGATTAGTGGAGACAAATGAGGATGAAAGATAGGCGATGCTACTTGACAAAGGAAAGTGTAAATGGACCAAGTCTCGAAATCACCACGTTTCACATTAGGCGAGTCAGTGGGGTCCTAATAGAGACCACTGGTGCTACAGCCAGGAGTTAATACCATACGATGTCAGTTTCCCATTTCTCATGAGCTGACCTGTATCTGCCTGTTGTTTCTGAATCTTGATTCCCCCACAATGGCAACGCTCATCCAGGTTCCTTTCTGTCCAGTTGTCTCGCAGTGCAAGATCAAACGTGCTCACTTTGTCTCGACAGGTGAGGATGACAGCCTGGCTTCGAAGGGGAAGGTGACGGTAGAGGACGTCCTCAGCAGGGACTTCCATGTCCATGATCCCGAGGCCAAGTGGATCAGCAGTGAGTTCAATGTCTTGTTTTGCGCTGTAGACTATCACAGGCACCAGTATGTGTTTGATGATCGCAGGGGGGCTATAGGGGCTATATAATGTCATACCATTTTAGCAGGGGTCAGGGCGTACTTGAGTCAGTGACTCTTGGATAAGACTTCATATCCCCCACATCAGGGGACCCAGTCTCTTCCTGAACCAGATGTACTGCACCGAGGTGTGCCTGAGACCAAGCAGGGGAAAAATGGGATTGTCACATGTCAACCCTTCAATCACTTGCCTCACAAAAAGGGTTCAAATGAACTGATTGGCACTTGGTACATTTCAATAGGTTGCATTCTCCGTGCCTGGTCAATTGAAGCTGCGTTGGTCATGGATAGAACTATGTAGCGGAAATAAAGAACATTCAACCTTCACTAGGAGCAAGCTGCTTCCTCCATATAACCCCACATATCTGACAGATAAGATGTAGTCTTAAAAAGCAGAAGTGTGAAGTAGAAGGTTTAAAGAAAAGTGATGTTGCAAATATCAGGAACTCGCCTATTACTAATATCAGCAGGAAATTAAAGGGGTTGTTGGTCAATGAATCCCTCACTGACAAGTCTTACCCTGAATCTTTTCAATGGCTCTCCTAAGCATGACCATTTTAAATAAAGAGACGGTGCCCATCCCCAGAAGGAAAGGGCTCGAAAGCAAGACACCTCACAGATGTGTAAAGCCTGATCATTAATCGACGGCTCAGATGTTCTGCGCTATCGCTGTGTAATCTCTCAGGAGATGAATAGGTGTCTGCCACACGATCATTACACTGCAGTGTGTGTTAATTTGCATGCTTAACAAGACACTCAAAACCTGTGCACGTACCGCAGCTCAACAACACCCATTCGGCGCAGAAATAATTTCCGTCCTCCTTGCCGTTTTGCACAGACAGGGACTGAACATAATGGAAAACAAGATGCTCTCCATGGTCAAGCAGCACTGGGAATAGCTGTTTTGCTTTATTTTTGGGACACAAAATTAGCATGTAATGCCATTAAACAGGTAGCAGAAATATACCCCCTCATTCTTCTTTTACACATTGTGCATCAGATAAATGGCCATTTCCTCATACTTCCTCATACAGACCTTTATGAATTGTGAATTAACTTTCCCCCTGTTATGATCAGTTTCCCCGTTACTTTTTGGACACTTGCTACACACACCTGGGACTCCCTGCTGGAGTAAAAGGGGGCATCAGCTTCTCTATGGTCTTAGTCATATTCGGTTTTTATACAGTGTTTTCAGCAACCGAGGGGGCTAATAAGAACTTCTCACTTCTCCAGTGCGCTGTCATGAAATAAAAAATAAATAATCCACAGCACGGAGGAAAAAAGCACTGAGCATTTCTCTTGAGGAATGAGGGCTTTCATCCTGCTTGACATTTATTATCGTTTCTATTATTACTACCTCTTTCTCCGTACGGCCTCCATTGACTGATTTGAAGCAGAGAACGGAGGACAGGTTGTCAGTGAGATGGTAATGCGGGCGGCGGGGGCTCTAGGTTGTGTATAGCAGCAGACCGAGACTCCTCCAGTAGAGCTACACTATGAGTCAATATTGTTCCCACAAGGAAGAGCATCTTTGGCTTTGTTTGTGTGCTTTCTTTTAAGATTGCACAGAGCGCCAAAGCAGCTAGTCTGTGTCAATTTAATCCCGTCACCGAGCTACTTCTGCGTAAGTAAGCGTGACGAAAACAAGGAGTACTCAAAGTAGCTTTTTTCTAGTATCGTGACACTCTTTTCTGCCGGGGATCCAGGCAGTATTGTCGGGAGTCCGTGTCTGTTCCTGACGCACTTCCCGCAGTGAGACTCGCGCCACATTCCCCTGCACCCCTACCGAGGCACACTTGACTGAAGAGGTCCAGCTAACGGTGAGATGTGACGATGCGTCCTACTGTCACAGAAACCCATATTCCCAAAGGAAAGGCAGCAGGGGTTTCCATTACTGGTTTGTGTGGCAGAAGGATTTGCAATTATTCTCGACTTGTCTTTTCCTCTCCAGTTGACTTTAATTACTAGTCTCAAACCCGAGCCCCCTGTCTTGATGCCTTCTTCTTGGTACTAATACCACCAATATTGTTGTATTAGGAATATTGTCCTACATTCATTATTTTAGACGCTGCCTTTTTCTGAGCTGCTTGCATTTGCCTCCATTTTCACAGCTATGTTTCTGTCAAACCAGATCTCCTTCAGTCGGAGCGCTGCCTGACAGAAGTCTACTTTATCCTCGCTATGAGGCAGTTTGTCACGGCTGTTTCATCTCGGAGTTTACATGCTTACTGCAGCCGATCCAGTGCCATGTTGCTCTCCGAGATCTGCCACAGCAAAGTAGCCTCCAGCCTGAATAGCAGAAGATCTGTAAGTTGTCCTTCATTAGAAGCTGAGACGGGGCCGGATCAATCTGCGGTGTTGAAGTCGACCAGTTGGCTCCCCCTAGTGTCTCGGCTTTGAGAGACTCCTGCACTGTGGTGGTCTTTAATGGGTGGGATGCTCCTGCCCTTCAGAGGATCAGATTGCGACAGTTTGTTAGTGGGATTCAATCATTTATGTACTGAATTAAGATTAATTAAATTGCACAGCCCTGTAAAAAGGAAGAAACCAAACAAACAATGCATAGGCAAATCATTTAAAGTTAACACATTATTTTTTATTTGCAAGAGGCACACGCACTGCTGCTACTACTAATAATAATATGAACCATTATATTCATGATAATACTGACACATTTCCAATGAAAGATGAGATTGAAAAAGATTGAAAAAGATTAGCACCAGGCACAGAACATAGAATTAAAATATATTCAGTCTATATTCCCTTCTGCAAATCAGAGCAAGTACTCCTCTCACTGTTCTTGTGTCTGATTTGGATTGGCTGATAGGAGACCCAAGCAATAGCCTGGCTGTTATTTCCAGAGAATATTTTATATTTTATGAGATATGCATGGGATTGCACTTGCACACACTGAAGTCTCCTCGATTGCGAAAAGCAGTTCGTACAGCGCTGTGATTTCTCGGAGGGAGATCTTCACAAGGTTTAAACTTGTTTTCTGATACGCAGCCCTCAGTCCACTACACCGGCGCCGAGACTCGGTCCGATATGACTGCCCACTTTTATTGCATGTGAAATGTGCACATCGACCCAGAAATTAACATACACCCTCTCACCAGTTATCAGTGATATTGAAATCTGCGGTGGTATGCAGAATGTCTGTATTGGAAGAAAAATGAAATCCCAAATTTCTGACAGGTGGTACCAAAATAGCATGGTGAATACAAAGCATCAGGTTATTCTTGTTTTAATTAGCATATTAACCACAGTTTTCTGTGTGCAGTAATTAGAGGGACACTGTTGAGTGTGGTGGGAGACGAACGTTCACAATGGGAGCAAAGGAGGGTGCAGAGTCAACACTGTCACGCTGAGCTGGGGCGTTGAGAGTGCGACGTGGAGGATGAGAGATGGGGGGAAGCAGATTTTCTCCCGAACGAAAGAAAGATCTCCTCAATGATGAAACAACACAGTCTGAAAATAGCCCAGCTCAATGGTTATCTGCGATTTCAGAGTCATATATCATTCCGGGGAACAGGGTCAGCCGGCGGAATAGAGATTGACACGCTTGGATTGATGTTATGATGGATGTAAAGTGTGTGTGTGTGCGAGTGTGTGTGTGTGTGTGTGTGTGTGTATGTGTACATGTGTGCGCGTGTGTGCGTGTGTGTGTGCGTGTGTGTGTGTGTGTGTGTTACAGCGAACTGCAGATTCCTTGTCAGTGAGGCAAGGTGTACATGAGGGATCTTTCTAATTTCTTCAGCAAAACGGGACTTCGTTTTGATGCCTCGTTATTTTTAATTGGATTTTGTTTTCTGTTACAATATCTCCACCTCTTATCTCGAGGTCATAGACATACCACAGATGAAACACGGTTTTGTTATATTTGGTTTTTAACTCATGCTATGATGGAAAAGCATGTCAGAGGGAATTTATGTTTGCTGCTTCATTAGAAATTACATTTTCTGCAGGTGCTTTTTGAAAACCAAAAGGATGCTTTTACACACACACACACACACACACACACATATATATATATATATATATATATATATATATATATATATATATATATATATATATGTTCTGATTAAGCTTGAATCGTAAAACCTTAAAAACACAAATTCATCCATCTACTTTATTTAGTAGCCACACAAGAAACACAACTTAAGTCCAAGTTAAGTGGTGTGACGTGGCTCCCTGGGCACAACTCTCAAGATGTGTCTGGCTGTTTAAAGACCAAAGAGCCTTGTGGTAGAAAAATGGAATAACTAACTGCTGGGAGACTTCGCTGCATTTTGCATAACCAAGCAAATACAGACTACCGACATTAATAAGCAATTGGACTAATTAAGGATTTGGCCTGGGGACATATTTTTCTGCAAATTAACAGGAAGAATATTCTAGCTGAGATACTCTATCCAGACTGAGATACTCGGCTATTAATAGTGGGGGATATTTTATTAACTTGATTTCTCATGGTGTGAATTCTCACTTGGATCCCGTATTTAAAATGCTGGTTAGGCACTCTTATAATCCTCTGTTTTAAAAAACTAATTATTGCTTCACATGTGCCTCCATAGAAGACATGTTTTGTTTTGTTTATTTAAATTAAAACCTATATGAAGGAGTTCTTACTAAGATTATGCTTTTTTTTGCGTTTTGGGCTCGACTGAGCTTGGAGTGAGACAATATTAAAATAGGAAAATAGTAACTAACAAAAAACAAAGAAGCTATATTAATATTAAACTTTTTCAGCGAGGTTTTACTAATGCTTGTTTGAGCTGCTGTCTTTGCAGTCCCTATAGCCTTCACTGGCATTCATTTCCTTCACTTCAAAAGCTGTGCAACTACAACTCAGCTGCAACTCAACTACAACTCTACTCACAGGGCTGAAGGTCTACTTATATAGGTAGCTGGAAGAAGCTCCCCTTACGAGGCCCCGCCCACATGTCTAAAGCTGAACCCACTCGCTTAATATGCGCGGACTCTGGAAACATATCGAGTGCTGTCCACTAAGGCTTTATTTCTCATCTTTTGCGCACTTTGATTTGTGTTCAGACCTAGCTGCCAGCGACCTAATTAAACCGTCCATTGAGCTCAGCATGTGCCTAAATCAGAACTTTGTCATGATTTTAAAATTAAAACGAGAGCGGGCACTTGAATCTGCCAGTGTTTCATCCGCTAAGCCATTTGAAAAACAAAATGAAAGCACCTTATTAGTCCAATTAGCGTGTCAATTAAGTCCAAGTGCCGAGTTGGAACAAAAGCCAGCGGGATGTTGTGCCCAACGGACCGTCTATGAAACGCACCGCTGTAGCCCAGAGCTCCTGTTCAGAAAAAAAAAAAAACGTTGCCTGTAGTTTATTTTGAAGTATAACGTGGTCATGTTGTGTTCCTCTGGATCTCTGCTTGGCCTATATGAGAATGCCAATAGTGTCATGCGGTTGAAAAATGCAGTGCCTTTCTCATTGACCCAGTTCTCCAGCACTTAATGAGTCACTGCCTTCCGGGATTTGCGGCAACTGACGGATCTGCGGCTCTCCCCTCGCGTCTTATTTTAGGAATTCGGTGCGGCCTCGTAATGAGAAGCTCACAGTGAAATTGCCAGAGAGCGTGCTCTTTGAAATCATGGCCCGTAAGGCTGTGTTTCTGAGACATGACTTTGTGATGGGAAACAAGTCAAGCCTGGGTAAAGAATGCTTCAGCCTCTGCTTGCGTTTTTTTTTATGTTTGTTTGATTATAGGATTGAATAGGGATGACTTATGCATGACTTATTCTTAAAAGTGTCTCTGATTCATATGGAGATTGCTGTTTGTTTAACTCTTATGGAAAGCTTTGGCCAGAGGGCTTGATTGATTTGAACCACATGAATTCCGCGGAAGGTTTTCGTGCGCATATTTGAGGTCGTGTGCATGAATTGCGAACCTGTGATGCTCTGTTCTCAACCTCAAGGATGAAGTCAAGCAAACTGGTCTTTGGTGGAGAAGGTATTATTCCTAATGCTTGCTGTACTACATGCTTCACAGTGCTTTCCTTAATGACCCTGCTAATCCAATCCTGTGAAAGAAAAAATACTTAATGGCTTTCTTTTGACTTCATAATAGCATTATGAGCCCATAATTCCCATAACCATAAAAGTTAGTCGCATCACTTCAAGGAAGGCAGCCCCCATGTGCAAATTGAATGTGATGGGAGCAGGAAAGTGCTTTAAAAGGCAGTTCGTTGTTTTGCTCGTATCAAAAGCTATTGTGCAATTTGTACATTAAAAACATAAGAACACACAACTTGTTCTCTGATTGGGGGGGTGAGAGGAGAGATTTCATTGGCTGTAGGAGTATCATCCAGAAGAACTCGGTGTCGGCTGCTCGTATCTGAATCGTGCAGCGAGTCGTTTAGAAACCGGATGCGCAAGTCGGATATGTGCCTCTTGTTTCGAAGCACTTTCCCTTGTCGGCCTTTCCCTCCACTATCGTTCAGTTTCTCGATAAGCGTTCTCATTCCAGCTAATGCACTCCTATAATGCTCATGCTGATGTGTTTCTTACCCATTACATTCATCCATGGGGTTGATTTGATGGCCTGGGAATTGTCCTCAGTCTGTATCGTGGCGGCACGAGACTGATAGGACATATTCCGTGCAGCAGTTTAATAAAACATTCGGCTCCAGTGGTCCTGTAATGTGCTGTAGTGCAGACAATGCAGAGTTTCCTTTCCTTTTGATACCCCTGTGTTCGATACATTTATAGAAACGCTACTGTTCCCTCGTTTGCGTTAAGCCTTCACCTGGTGCGTGGGCTCTGGACTATTATGAATCACAGTCCAGAAATTCCCTCATGTAATAATAATAAAGGAGATGAATGCCTCAGCGTTGCCATTTTCAGCATCATTTACACAGAACAGCAGGCATACGGCGCGGTACAGTGTTGAGAAATGAGATGCAGGAATGACCTTGATCAGCGCCGGCGATGACGATAAATCAGTGGGGAAATTCTCATCCCGCCGGACAGGAGTCATTACAGGGGGACTGTGCAGTAGTTTGGCTGCTCTGTGATTAAAGTGCATGACAACAAAGACACCAGTGACACCAGAAGGAACAGACACAGAGAGTCCTGGATGATGTAGACATTATAGTCTGGGTGGCTGGCAGTTTACATCACTGTAATTCACATCATTTCCACACTGTGTTCTCTCATGAATATATATATATATATATACACTCACCTAAAGGATTATTAGGAACACCATACTAATACTGTGTTTGACCCCCTTTCGCCTTCAGAACTGCCTTAATTCTACGTGGCATTGATTCAACAAGGTGCTGAAAGCATTCTTTAGAAATGTTGGCCCATATTGATAGGATAGCATCTTGCAGTTGATGGAGATTTGAGGGATGCACATCCAGGGCACGAAGCTCCCGTTCCACCACATCCCAAAGATGCTCTATTGGGTTGAGACCTGGTGACTGTGGGGGCCAGTTTAGTACAGTGAACTCATTGTCATGTTCAAGAAACCAATTTGAAATGATTCGACCTTTGTGACATGGTGCATTATCCTGCTGGAAGTAGCCATCAGTGGATGGGTACATGGTGGTCATAAAGGGATGGACATGGTCAGAAACAATGCTCAGGTAGGCCGTGGCATTTAAACGATGCCCAATTGGCACTAAGGGGCCTAAAGTGTGCCAAGAAAACATCCCCCACACCATTACACCACCACCACCAGCCTGCACAGTGGTAACAAGGCATGATGGATCCATGTTCTCATTCTGTTTACGCCAAATTCTGACTCTACCATCTGAATGTCTCAACAGAAATCGAGACTCATCAGACCAGGCAACATTTTTCCAGTCTTCAACTGTCCAATTTTGGTGAGCTTGTGCAAATTGTAGCCTCTTTTTCCTATTTGTAGTGGAGATGAGTGGTACCCGGTGGGGTCTTCTGCTGTTGTAGCCCATCCGCCTCAAGGTTGTACGTGTTGTGGCTTCACAAATGCTTTGCTGCATACCTCGGTTGTAACGAGTGGTTATTTCAGTCAAAGTTGCTCTTCTATCAGCTTCAATCAGTCAGCCCATTCTCCTCTGACCTCTAGCATCAACAAGGCATTTTCGCCCACAGGACTGCCGCATACTGGATGTTTTTCCCTTTTCACACCATTCTTTGTAAACCCTAGAAATGGTTGTGCGTGAAAATCCCAGTAACTGAGCAGATTGTGAAATACTCAGACCGGCCCGTCTGGCACCAACAACCATGCCACGCTCAAAATTGCTTAAATCACCTTTCTTTCCCATTCAGACATTCAGTTTGGAGTTCAGGAGATTGTCTTGACCAGGACCACACCCCTAAATGCATTGAAGCAACTGCCATGTGATTGGTTGTTTAGATAATTGCATTACTGAGAAATTGAACAGGTGTTCCTAATAATCCTTTAGGTGAGTGTATATATATATATATATATATATATATATATATATATATAACTGGATGTAGTATAATATGAAATTCTTTAGTAGCCTTTAGACGTCACTTTTCTGTTATATTTTGTCGCACCGTGGGGGGTTGCCACGATGCTGGGCTCTTGAAATAGGCAGGGCCTTGAGAAATAGACACAGGAACAGGTAGATACATGGTGAAATCAATGTCAGAGTGAATGAAAACAAAAGAAAGACAAAACCGAACCCTAGCTCCTTGTTGAGCCTATGAAGACGGAAAAGATGCACAGCATAAAAAGTCCAAATCACGATCCAAAAAAGTAGTCAAAAGTCAAAAGTTCGTTAGCCAGTTTGTTCTCTCACAGTCTCTTAGTTTTTCTCCTTCCAGCTCCTTCACCCCACTCCTACTCTCCACAGCAAAGGGTTTCAACTTCTGAAGTCAACCAATCAGGTTTGTCAGCCTCAAACAGAGATCATAAATCTGTGATTTCTTCTCTGCCCTCCTCCCTATAGCAAGGACTCAACAGTATACCCTTGTTACCTCATTGAACTAGGAAGTGCACTGATTGTAATATTGTATTGATTGCACTGCTGCACTTTTGTGATGCTTAAATTGCTTACTGTGTAAACTGCAAGTCCCCCTGGATAAGGGCATCTGCCAAGAAATACATAATTATTATAATGATTAAAAGTGAAATACTGGTAATCCAGTGGCAGGCGGAAGAAATTTAGCAGGATATTTTATACACATTAGAGTTGGATTATTTTAAGATGCTGTTCATCATTTTCTCTAAAATCAGTTTTCCTTTTTTTTCCTTTGTACCTTTATTTTAGGAGGACAAATCTACACAATAAAACACTTCCTTGCAGTAAATTGTGATGACTGAAAACAGTTAACGGCTTTATTAGTTTGCCTGGGGATGAGGAGTTAATGTATTGTCTAATAACTTCATGCATCACTAATAGACTCGGGAGAGATGCATCTTTTCCATCTGCTTGCACCTTGTCTGCTTTTTCATCGGAGTGTCAAATAAATTATCTGTGTGGCAGCAATACGTTTCAGGAGGTAAATATATTTTAAAATAATACTGAAATATTTACAGTATTAAAAAAAAAAAAAAAAATCAAAATAGCACACGAGCACAGACTATTGTCCAAACACGTTCACAACAAACGGAGACGAGATCAATTCACGTTAAATTAAAAATACAATTGGTGTGTTTGTGCACCAGACAGGTGAGAGTGAGAAATGAGTGAGAGTCTTTCTGGAGTCATGGTTAAACGCTTACATGAGATTGTCTTTAGCTCTGATTAACGCGAGACCCCGCATGACTTTTATATGAAACTCACCACCATTTGTTTTTATTTTAGATAGATTTTAAACCTTATTTTTTTGTATTAAAGTATTCCAAACATAATCTAAAAGGAATCTGATTAAATTTGGAGTGTCAGATTAATTTACAGATTACTTACTAACAAGATAATAAACATGCTGTAATGAAATAGTAACTCTCTCAAAACTTTGTGTGTGTGTGTTTGTATATATATAGTGGGAATTACTGCCACTGTATCATTCTTTCTGAAAGGGCAACAGATATTAATACTTTGGAAAATGTAATCAAGGGCAATTGAAAGGTCACAGCCACATTATATTAACTTAACCAAAGAATGAATAAAACACAGAAAACTTCTCAGTGGCCAAAGTGTAAATGAGTTGTGCGTTTTAGTGCATTAAAGCTGCGATTGTGACATTTATCAAGATGTGTACGAACATGAACTGCACACTGACTTGAGGAACACTGCGTGCCACTAATCAATGTTTTTATAGTGCCGTATAAAAAACAGTGTCCTCTGAAAATGTAATGCAAACTCGCTTCGCTCTCATTACCGTCGGCCAAGACCAAATTAGTTTTTAGCTTTTTCAACAGTGCCGTGATTGAGATTTTCACGAGCTCATTTCCTTTTAATGCTAAGCTGGGCACGCTTACAGCTGAGGAAGAGAACTGTAAAAGCGCAGCACAATGTCGCTTTTACACGCTTTTTTAAACAGGTTGCTGATGATTCTTGTAGGAGTAATTATTTAAACAGAGGCAGAGGATATAAAACAAACAAACCAATCCAGTGTAAAAGGGACCAACAATAAAGCACAGAACTGCATCTGTCATGATTAATAAACAGAAGGTCAGTGAGGGGGTCTTCCCTGCCCACCACCACCAGGGGAACAGTGGAGGGGTATGGACACAGATAAGGGCATCATCCTGAGGTTTTAGTGCTGGTTTTCCCAGCAGGATTGTGGGAACGACACCCCCTCATGTGTGCGGTTTCATCACAACACTTGGTGTAGCAGTCTCGGCTCTCAGGACTGTGGTGTCTTAGAGTATAGCTTCACATGCCCCTTTAAACAGCTTCAAATACTACTACTAAATAAGAAGCTCGTTTTTAGGAAACAGAAGATTTGTATCGATTGATTGATAGATTTTTGTGCAGTGGGGTGGTACAAAACATATATGCTACATTTCTGAAAGTCATGGGGCCAGCCTCGCTCCGCCAGGAAAAGAGAGAGAAGTGTAGCGAGCAGCAGAGGACATTGCTGAAAGATATGTGGTGGTCCCAGATTAGTTAGTTGTTTCCAATCCCTTAGAACCCCTCTGGGATGAGCTGGAAAGCCACTCAGAACTGCTTGTGAACAGTATTTCAGAAATAATTGGTCTGTCGCAGTTCAAATCCAATCTTAAAGTCATGCTTCAGATTTCCAAATTCAAAAAACGTGTCATCCAATAAAGTTTAGCCCACTGTCAATCACAATGAGTCTGTTTATATGTGTCTGTTTATTCCTTCTGATGTCATTGTCAGTCTCCAGCTTTGCAGTTGAATGAAATGTCACTGTAACACGTCTGAGACCACCTTCTCTCCTCATTATGACCAAAACCCAGTAGAATACATTGTATTTCTTTAACCTCTGTTGCTTGAATTATTTAGTTAAATCGATGGATAGAAAACATTGGCAATTTTTTCTTAATCTATCCAGTTGAGAGGAACAAAGGGCAAAGAGTTTGAGGAGACGATTGAGTTTTTTTCAAACCCAGCTTCTGTTTGCTGGGAGGCCTGCCTTCATTTAAGCTACGCAGTCTGTCCTTTCTGCTGATGATAACAAATGATTTAATGTCCAGTCTGTTCCCGGTTATACATTGATTTTTTCTGTGAGTAGATGAAGCGTTAGAGCAGTAAGTCTATCAATGAGAACAAAAGTTAGATTTATTTACAGGTCTATTATCAGGTGAGCAGCTCTTTGTAGTTTAACATATGTTTATGGTAGGAGACAAATGTAGATCTTTTTAATTTATTCAACAAGCAAATTATCTGTGAAATGTATATTTGAATTGAGTGTTTTAGCTAATTAAATTATATTTCATGATTTTGATATATGGTTAGAAAAGTACACCAAGAAAGCATTTCAATACCTTTTGATAGCGGCCTGAGATTAGAATTAAGTATTATATGTCCCTTCTGTTTTGTGTCCTTGGCTATTTCCCTTATCTTTACTGACATTAGGTGTAGTTGTCAATCAACATGGGGTAAAATCATTGTAATGCTGATGATACACCAGCTAATGTCAATAGCATGTGTTTAATTGAGTGCCTTGCTGCTCTTGAAAGTTGGATGTCTTAGAATTTATTTCAGTTAAATCAAGACAAGACTTAAGTATAATGAATAGGCTGTCAGAAACCAATTGAATCTAGTCATATGCATCTGAGATTCCAGAACCTGAAGTGTGAAATCTAGAATTTGAACACATTAAACAAATGTTTCTATGTATAACGTAAGAAACATTGTCCAGGTCAGGCTATGCCCTATTCTTTCAGATGCAGAGACATTAATTGATGCTTTTATTTAAATTAGATTGGATTACTGTCATGCTCTATTGTCAGGTGTGATAAGTGTGGGCTCTGTCAGGTCTATTGTTTGTACAGTTGACAGTCATAATATCTTTCCAATGTCCAATATCTTTATATTTTAGAATTGATTTAAAAACATTTTATTAACAAACAAAGTGAGTTACATACCAAATAAAAGGAGAGGCTGCATTTGGTTACAATGCGCAGTTGGTGGAATTCTCTGCTGTGTTTTATCAGAAGAGAACCATCACTTCATATAAAAAAAGTCATATAAACAAATCATATTAATAATACTAGAAACAAGACTGAAGATGCATTTTTATAGAATAGCATTTTCTAACTTATTTAGTTTTATTTTGTAGTGATCTCAAGCCTCACTAAGAGGCCTGGGCCTTTTAGTGATGTGGTAAGATCGCTGCATTAAGGCACGGGAGAATGGGGTTCGAGTGTGCCTCACGACCAGTTTCCCGAGTTATTACAATATTATGCTTTTGTGGTTTATGCCTCTGGTTGTTTTATCTTATTATTGTTTATATATATGTCTTAAAAAAACTTGTTATATTTGTATGGATTATTTAACCTATTTATTTGATTTATTGAATGCTACATGTAAAATCTCTGTTAAAACTCCTTGCATTGCATTTGGCATGAATGGCACTATATGTCTTAATAAATAAGGATTATCATTTTTTGTCCTCTTTATGGAAAATGTGGAATGTGCTGTGGCAGGATTGTGAAGGCTGTGCATCTTGTCGATCTGCCTGTCTGTTAATCAGTTACACTTATTCCTCTTTGTGTGTGTGTGTGTGTTTTGCAGACATCGAGCTGTTGTACCGTAACCGGGAGGGCAACGTACTGAAGTACAACATTGAAACGAACGCCACAATCCGGTTGATAGACAAAAGGAAGTTTGTAAGTGTTCGACTTCAGATGTAGTTTGTGTATTAAAATAAAAAATGAATGAGGGTGAGCTTGACAAGAAAACGACAGAACATGTTCCTTCAATGTTAGATTTGAAAGTGGTCTCAAATCCACAAAATCATAACACCAAATGAATATGCATTAGGATCGTAAAGATATTCTTATTGCTGGTAATGTTTCCTGTTTTTTGATCAATATATATATATATATATATATATATATATATATATATATATATATATATATCAACACGGGAACACATTGTACTATTTGTGAATATGTAAATAAGAAATTATAACCCTGAAGTGACCTTTTAATGTAAAATAAATACTAAAGTGTCAATAAAGAATAATTAAAACAATAAATCTACATAGATCCGCACAGTTCAACATTCTCTATGACTTTTTAACATCTTAGAGGAATCTCCAATGACTTTTTAGTTTTATTTTGCATTGCTAATAAACATTTTGAAACCTTCCAACCCAGCGCTTCCTAATTCCTTCCCTGTCGAAAGTGAAGCGCTTCAGGCCAGTGTAACTGCGTTCTAGTGGAATCAATATCCCGGACAAGATTAATCGTTACATGTTTATTATCTGTACAACATCAATCTGTCAACGCCTGTCGTCCTCAAAATGGGACCCTAAAATGTGTGAGTTGCAGAGCTGAACGCATGATTACTCACTTCATGTTTCTCTCTGTGCAGGAGACGTATAAAGTCAGCAAGTATGAAGTGTCGCCCGACATGAAATATGTTCTGCTTGCTTACAATGTTGCACCTGTAAGTATTTCTTTATTTATCCCGCAGTGATTGATGAGGTTTGATTGTGCCCTCAGGTTACCCGCTGTAACGCTGCCTGCAATTAATAGATACTTTACCATCTGCTGTCGCTGGCCTCCTTTGGCGCGGGTGTGGATTCGGTGGCACTGGAAAAGGAGGAAATTGAAGACCTACTCTTGCAATCGGTCTTTGGAAAATCGTGCAGTGCGGCCTAAGAAATTACATGTCTTTGTTTGTTTATCATACATAGGTTATCATACTGCAGAGGGAACATACAGCGTGTAGAAAAAAGCCCTTTGTAAAGATTTTACCCAAAGTGGAATGAAAACGAGCACTAATGTATTCCACCCAACCAGACTCAAATGAAATCTCTCCCCTCACGTGATGGCACCAGTCCAGACCCAGGCTTCCCCGTGAGCTAGCTCTGTAGGTGGTCAACCCTTGGGATGATGTTGGGACTGCTGGTGGCATGTCCACCACTCGACAGAAAGCAAGAGACCTCTCCTGAGAAAGCCCCATGTCAAAGGCTGACTTAGGTCATTCCTTCATACTGTTCCAAAAGAAGTGTTCATTAGAGGATTGTGCCATTTATTGGGGTTCCTTGTGAATGGGTCCCACCCAAGTCCAGTAGAACAGACGTCCACGGTCACGGCAAACACCCGTTGCACAAATCATTTGCTCCATGCCAATGCGTGTCTCACTCAGTTTCGCCACAGTAATGTCTGTACACTGATCATACGTGTAAACAGTCACGCGAGGGATCACTTGTTCTTGCACGCCCATGTCCCAGTGAAACATCCCCAGCATGTGATTTCCCCAACCAACACCAATACTCCGTCTCCCTAAAAGCCCAGAGAGGGAATTCCAGATGAATGAGATTGAAGCTGTGTCTCAACTTACAGGGCCCAGATGGCTTTCAAATGGCACTTTTTGCACACTGAGGAATCAAAAATGCTGGATTAAACCATATCTCTGATGGTTTTTCATGTTTTCTTTGACTAATTACAGTAGGAACTTAAATTACAATCGAGGCGCCACTGCTACACAATACAGCACTAAACAATTGTGATGATGGAACATGGAACAAGAAAAACTGAGAATAATTGTGCATCCCTGTTGAATGGGATGTCAGCCCATTTTAAATGCCGTGGGAGGTAAAATAGACGGCTTTGACTCCTGATATCTGGAAACACTGCGAGATGTCAAATGACACACTGCTGAGCCTTAAAAATGTTCAATAGAAGACATTTTAATAGCTGACCTTGTCTCGCAGTGACAAACACGACACATCGCAAAATAGCGGCCGAGACACAGCGCCTGCACACAATGCGAGGCACAGATCTGGACATGAGAGGCGGTGCTAATTTAGAGGCAGACGAATCTCTTGGGTCCATGCAGGCAGCCTGAATAATAACATGGGGGAGAGAAGGTCATGTTTAAAGGAAATTTAAAGGAAAAACCTGGGATTCAACCCAGAACCCTGTGCTCCCGAGACCAGAACCCTGACCCCTGCAAACACTGCTGGTATTGTAACCCAGAGCTTTGGTTATCACTAGATCTTATGCTGAGCTGCACTTTCCCCACATGGATATATATAATCAAGATGCTGTTGATTGAAAAAAGAGGAAACATCTCGGGGATGCCTTCATCCAGCACAGGTTGACAAACGCTGATGCCAACGCTGATTATATCTATATATTTGAATACGGAGCTGGATTTATCCAGGGGAGATGTCGTTTCCTTTCCTCCCGTGGTTTCCCACAGTCCTCTGTCTTCTTCATGTCAAATTCCCGGGACTAGGCACCCCAGATTGGAAACAAGCAGACAGATAGTTTTCAGTGCCGGTATAAACCTTTTCTTGGTTGGTTTTATTTAGTTTAATTAATATTGATCATTAAACTAGACTTCGTAAAGAGTTGTATCTTTTCAGAGTTTGACCAACACTGATACAGCCATAGAAAGGAAACTAAAGATCCCGGAGGGGTTTGTGATCTTTGAAATGCCATTCCATACAAATCAATGGGTCGAATGAAGAGTGTGAACACTTGCTAATTCAACTGCAAGTATTAGATATTATAGTATGTTTACATTTTAATAATTCCACTGGAGATGTATAACTTGTGATCTCTTTATAGATGTGTATGTGTATATATATATATATATATATATATATATATATATATATATATATATGTGTTATCCACCCAGCTAACACGTTTGGATTGACTGAGGCTGTACTTTGGTGGTATGTTGGTATTGACACATACGTTGTGAGAAAAGTGTTGTAGAAACAGGAGCAGAGTGTCATTAATGTTCTTTAATTGTTTCACAGGGACGTACGGACACTTCGTGGGTCCATCTCTGAAACCTCATAACATATAAAACGCAGCTGCATTATTTTACATGCACATACAGTAGATTTTGGTCATTTTTATTTCATTTAACTTAAATTGAACTTAGATTGTCTGTACTTTGATACTGGTGAATATTGTTTCTCTGGAATGTAATTGAATTATAAATGTAACTTGATATTGTTATTTTACAATTTCCCGTAGAGTCTGCAGATTTGTGTTGCCATGTTGTACTGTTCTAGGTTTGTTATTACAATGTTTTTATGGTAATCTGGGTAATTTCCAGGTTATCCCTCCCTAATTATGGTCAAACAAAAACAAACAGAAAAAGATGAATATTATAAACTTTTAAATTGTGTAAACAAATATTGAGCAAAATTGTTCTTCTGAGTAAGAGCTAGAAAATGATTTGGTCTTAATTAACGATGACGCTTTGTCCAAGTGGATATGAATCCCAAAGTGCACTGACTGATATGAATGAATATTAACAAATTTTAAATGTTATAACCAGTAAACACACTCAGACACAGATGACGTCCGGTAAAATCACAGATTGTTTGCTTCTCAAACCCTCTAACTCTGACACATGAAGGTTTAAAACCCAATGTATTGCATGAAAGCTGAAAAACAAAAAGTTACAAAATCGAATTGCAAGGTTAACCTTGTGAGATGTCCTCAAATGACACCCTCTCCACAGTGAGAATGTGTGTAGGCACTGTTTTAACCCCTGCCTATTTGAAATGAATGTGAATAAATTGATACCTTGATTATGAGCATCATAATTTGCATATGATTACATGTGACTCTAAATCAGTTATTATTTTTTGACAGGTGTATCAGCACTCTTTCACAGCATACTACATCACCCTGAACCTGGACACCTGGTGAGTCCAGCCTGCCTCCAACATGCATGTACTGCACTGGTTTACGGCACTGGCACATCATCACATCGATTAACCACAATCAGTCACTGCTGGCACAATTTTGCCTGTGCTGCCACCTGGGGGTGAGAAGCGATATCACGTGTTTTGGCAATTCTTCTGCCTCAATGCCTTCTGGTTCTCCTTCCAGCTGAGCTTTGAGACTTCATCAGAGCAGCTGTTTACGTGATTGTTAAAGGTGAACATGTTTTCCCAGTTAGTGCCCATAAGACCGACAGGAGCTGCGTCTCTCCAGGATCAGAAGACTGTCACTCTGACTGCATGGCAGTAGTGGCACTCGAACAGCAATGATAATGTGCCTTACTTTGTGTCTTTGTTTTGTTTTGTTTTATTTAAAGGGGGAATTGTTGCTTTCCTTGTTTCCCTTGTTGCAGGGTGCAAACTTAAATACGTACAAACATACAACATAAACACAAGCATTAAGGGAACCACAGAATTAATCAACTCTTCAGTGTTTTTTTTAATGTTAGAAAGTAATTGTGCACAGTTATACTATGTACTACAGTCCAGTGTATAAAAAAGGATATAAGAAACATAGTTACTTACTTACAGTATTGTTTAAGATTCAATATCTCACAATGGGAGAAGAGCATTATCTTCAAAAGATTAAAAATAAATAAAAACAAAGTCCTATTTTGCCAAAAAACAACACCTTATATAACGATTTTTCATTTGATTCTGAAAATCGTCTGTATCTAAGCAAGTTAATGCAAACATTGCTTTTCTAACACGTCCAGTTCTAAGTCAGAAGCAGAATCTTATTTCCTTCACCACCTGAAGTATATGCCCTTATTATTTCTCAGTGAATGAAAGACATCATCTCACAGACCACAGCAGTTCCAATGTATTGAGAAAAACCTCTCCATTGACCCTCCTTTGTCAAAGTGTGTTGTGCCTTCTCACACGAGTCCTCTGTTTCTGACTCTGCTGTTGTCCTGTATTCGTCCCTCCTCTCCCCCAGGGAGAACCGCAATCTCAACCCCCCCGAAGTCCGTAGTTCGCAGCTGCAGTTCGCCGGGTGGGGACCAAAAGGACAGCAACTGGTAAGAAGCTTTACCTTCTTTTCTTTTTTTATCTCCCCCGAAGCAGCAGAATGTCAATCTTCCCATCACTGCAAATGTACACTTTGCTGCTGTGACAGTGTGTGGATGATGCAGGCGTGTGCGTGTGCATGTGTTTGACAGACGGGCCAGCGCAGATCACAATGCGGTCCAGTCTCATCTCAGCAGGGGTCCACCGACTCCTATGTTTCTACGAAAGCGTGTAAGAATGCATGTATATATGTATGCAGCATTGTTGATGTATTTATTTATTTGTTTGTTCGTTAATGTATATACATATGTGTGTATGCAGTGTGGAAGAAAAGGTCATCACTCTAAGGTTGGTTTGCATGATCAGTCACAGTAGTTTATTGAAGGAATTGCAGGGAGCGAATCAATAGCAGCCTCACACAGTTTCCTCTGGCAGTCGGAGCAGTGTCTCTGCACACAGACAGTCCACTTATACAGACAGTGTCTTACATGCACACAGTTCAGATACACCCCATACATGGTGATCATATAGAAGTTCCTTATAGAAACCTAGTAAGTAAGAAAACGTCAAAGATAGTTAACTGGCCGTTGCTAAAACAGAGAAACTGTCTCAACCATTTCTCAAGATGCGATTGAACCGTGGTTCGGTTCGTGTGGAGCTCTGTGTGAAACCTCTGATAGTGCCGTCATCATGCCGGGAATACGGATCAACTCAAACGAACAAAGAACACTAGAAAGGGGTGATCACAGCTCGTTTGAAAGCCAACTCTGTCCGTTTGTGAGATTGCTCCACTGTTCTTTTTGCCAAGAGAGAGCAAATGCATCTGATTCAAGTGGAAACGATGCGCTCCTCACTAGGGTTGCAAATTTCAAGACATTTCCTTAATTGACTGTCAACATCATTAAAGATCAATCAATCGAATAATCTTATTCTTAATCTTAATCTATAAAAGTGGTGGGTTTTCCCTATGCTTCTATTTTACAAATAGTTTTTCCTCAATCTTTATTTTTAACAAGACGTGGACATATTTGACACCATGTAGATAAACACACATCAGAAAACGAGTGCAATTCTCTTATCTCACTTTTGGATTAAACATGAAAACATTATATTTTAAAACAGAAATTGAGTCAAAAGATCAATCAAAAATACGGTGTTTTTAACCTATATTTAAAAAGAACAAAGAACAATCAGACTCACCATCTTTGGATGAGTATTACATTTAAATGACTCTGGCAATAAGTCCCCATATATCCACTGCCTTGTTTAGTTTTTCTGCAGGGTGGTCCACTGTGTGTCGGACTGGCAGACATTCAGTTGGCAGAACTGCGGACTTCACCTTGCAATCACTGCCAATGTAATGGCAGGTGATGGAAAAGTAACTCTCCGCGGTCAAGGCAGTGCGTAGTTAGGGCCATTTGTAGACTTTCTAAGTTTTTGGGGGGCTTCGAAATAGAGTCGAGAATTGGGGAGGTGCTGACGGGTTTTTTTTTCGGTGTCAGAGAGTGGGGGGGGAGCTGACAGTGTTTTGCAAAGTGACTTCTTCATTCTTGGGTTCTTTTGTTGTATTATTTTTAGAGGGGCTGAGAGAAAATACATGGGGCGGCTGACGATGTTTTGTTGGACTGTTTGACCGCCCCGTTACTTTATAATCATATTATTTTTAGGGGGGCTGAGAGAAAATACAGGGTGAAGCCCCCCTAAATAGGGTGTAGCGACGCCCCTGATTGTAGCCAATTGTGCCTTAAGATCTGCTTTCTTTTCTTTTCTCATGTGCACCCGGTGGAATGCTATATCCCAGTTCCACCAAATTCATTAAGCCCCGAAAACCTTCGACATCAATAATATTTATTGGCATCATATCTTTCTCTATTAACCGGCAAATCTCTTGTGTTTTCCTCTCTGTGCAATGTTCATTACAGCTATTTCTAGTCAAGGCGGTAGGATGTTTGTTTGTCATGTGATACATCATTGGGATAGTCATGGTATTATATTTTTTAAATCAAAGTGATCCCAAACCACGCTTCTTTTTGTTCGCTTCATCCTTCTTTGCATTTTACCGCTAGCTTCTTCAGGTAGTTTTCCCTCCAACAACAATTACATAGTGATACTAAATTGAAATGGCCTACGTTGATCAAATTAATTGTCATCAATCAAATTGTTATCGACAATTAATTGATCTTCGATTAATCATTAACATCCCTACTCTTGCCACTTTGTTGAAGTCCTACAAACTACTACAGAAATATAGAAGATTTTCATGATCACTTGATTGTTTGTCTGTGGTTGAAATACAAGATGATGGTAAAAGGCCTCTGCAGGAGCTGTCTTACTTAGAACTTTCTAATATTCTTCTCATTGCTTCTCTGACAGATCTCCGCCAAAAAGAAAGTGTTTTCCGCCAAAATACGCAGTAATATTTCATTATGTTCAGTTTTTTTTGATGTGGTTATACAAATAAAAGCACAACATTATGAGAGGAAGAGAAAGACAACACCATGTAAAATAGTCTAAATCTTTGACAGGTTTTTTATTCCTCTTCTTTTCCTTAGACAGGACTTTCACTAAAATAAACTGCAAGAGAACCGAGTGTGTTTGAAAAAGCTCAAAGTGAAACCAGTGGGATTCTGATCAGCATGGAGATGCAAGTGCAATGATTACACAAACAAAATTAAATCGACTTTTAATGTTCAATTGAAATGTTCCTGGTGTGACAAATACTGAACCTGAACTGAAAACTGCAGCGTTACTCCACAAGCTCAGCCACAGCAGGAGGGAAGCTATTCCCCCTACATCCTGGTGCCCAACAAGACAGCGGTTTCGGCCCTGTTTTAGATGTGAGATGCCTGAACCGTCACCTCAAGTTGCTCAACCAACACATCATCATCCAGGCAACTGGTTCACCATGGTGGCTACATCCACATGCCCAATGTCCCCTTGTTAAACGGGAACCCTTTACACCTTCCCCCTCAGGCAGACCTCCTGGCCCAGGCTCAGGACTCAAGGTCTGTCCCCTGAGCAGCAGCACACCTTACAGCCGTTGGACTGTCTGATACTGTGGTTGCCACCATCCAGTCAGCGGGAGCTCCCTGCACAGGTCAGAGTGCTCTTACCCTGGCAGACTTTCCAGATGTGGTGTCTTGACAAAGGACATGATGGGGAGTCGCGTGGAGCCCATTTCTTGGCCTCCCACTCTCTGAAAAGAGCCTGCTGGTGTCGGCCTCCTTGCTCTCTCTTTACCTGCCTGGCGCCTTGATGTAGTGCTGGACTGCTTTCCAAGGCCCCCTTTGAGCCCCTTCACTTGGCTGAGTTAAAGCTGGTTTCTTATAGACTGCGGTTTTGCTGCCCGTCATGTCTGCAACACATTTGAAGGAGCTGCACACACCTGTCAAAACAGCACCTGTCCCATTGGATTGTGGACACTATTGCCCTGGCTTACCAGTCTGCAGGCATCTCAGTGCCTGAGTACTTGGTGGCGCACTCTAATCATGGTCTGACTTCATCCTGCACCCTTTTCCAGGTGCCCCCTTGACTGACATCTGTGTGGCTGTGAGCTGGGCCTCACCGCACTCCTTTATACAGTTTTACACACTGAATGTGATGAAACCAGCTTCTTCAATCGGGACCTGGTGTTGGGTTCACCAAGCCTCAGTGGCCTCAGAGCAGGCATTCTTCCCAGTCCGCTGCTGGCCTCGCATATATCGTCTTAGGCAGGATGACAGTGGAGTAGTGGTTAGGGCTTGGGCCTGTGGAGCAGAGAGTTGTGGTTTCAATCCCAGGTGAGGGATACTGCTGTTGTACCCTTGAGTTAGACACTGTAACTAGATTGCTCCAGTGAAAATGGGTACAGATGTAAAAATAATATTAAATATTGTTACAATGGTAAGTGTCTGCTAAGAAATCAAGTAATAATCTGAGAAAGAGGACACTACCCAAAGACTGCATTTTCTGTAAAAAAAGAGACTGGGGCACTATACACTCACCTAAAGGATTATTAGGAACACCATACTAATACTGTGTTTGACCCCCTTTCGCCTTCAGAACTGCCTTAATTCTACGTGGCATTGATTCAACAAGGTGCTGAAAGCATTCTTTAGAAATGTTGGCCCATATTGATAGGATAGCATCTTGCAGTTGATGGAGATTTGTGGGATGCACATCCAGGGCACGAAGCTCCCGTTCCACCACATCCCAAAGATGCTCTATTGGGTTGAGATCTGGTGACTGTGGGGGCCAGTTTAGTACAGTGAACTCATTGTCATGTTCAAGAAACCAATTTGAAATGATTCGACCTTTGTGACATGGTGCATTATCCTGCTGGAAGTAGCCATCAGAGGATGGGTACATGGTGGTCATAAAGGGATGGACATGGTCAGAAACAATGCTCAGGTAGGCCGTGGCATTTAAACGATGCCCAATTGGCACTAAGGGGCCTAAAGTGTGCCAAGAAAACATCCCCCACACCATTACACCACCACCACCAGCCTGCACAGTGGTAACAAGGCATGATGGATCCATGTTCTCATTCTGTTTACGCCAAATTCTGACTCTACCATCTGAATGTCTCAACAGAAATCGAGACTCATCAGACCAGGCAACATTTTTCCAGTCTTCAACTGTCCAATTTTGGTGAGCTTGTGGAAATTGTAGCCTCTTTTTCCTATTTGTAGTGGAGATGAGTGGTACCCGGTGGGGTCTTCTGCTGTTGTAGCCCATCCGCCTCAAGGTTGTACGTGTTGTGGCTTCACAAATGCTTTGCTGCATACCTCGGTTGTAACGAGTGGTTATTTCAGTCAAAGTTGCTCTTCTATCAGCTTGAATCAGTCGGCCCATTCTCCTCTGACCTCTAGCATCAACAAGGCATTTTCGCCCACAGGACTGCCGCATACTGGATGTTTTTCCCTTTTCACACCATTCTTTGTAAACCCTAGAAATGGTTGTGCGTGAAAATCCCAGTAACTGAGCAGATTGTGAAATACTCAGACCGGCCCGTCTGGCACCAACAACCATGCCACGCTCAAAATTGCTTAAATCACCTTTCTTTCCCATTCATACATTCAGTTTGGAGTTCAGGAGATTGTCTTTTACCAGGACCACACCCCTAAATGCATTGAAGCAACTGCCATGTGATTGGTTGGTTAGATAATTGCATTAATGAGAAATTGAACAGGTGTTCCTAATAATCCTTTAAGTGAGTGTATATCATAATATATATAGCAAGCAGAGAAGGGCTGCTTGAGTGACTGGCAACTTTTGTTTACAAAATATGTTCACCGAGGTCTCTTGGTAATGATATAGGCCCACCCCTTTAGGTAGTGTCCTCTTTCTTAGAAAACCCAGCATTTCACCAATTCTGCAGCACCATGAACTGATAGCTGTGGCAGAGTTTGCAGGCATTGAATCACCGAGGCTCTGGAGCTATGAATGCTCCAGGGGAACCGGCCTTCACAGTGTGAGCTGCTTGGAACTGCGTACAAGCACAATCCCCCCAGGAGTGAGTCTGAAAGCAGTGTATTCACATATTTAAAACATGCAAATGGGAACATGGCATTTACAATAAAGGAGCCAAGCTTTACTCATAGAAATCCCAGCAGCTGAGGTTTCTGGACGTACGGATGGTGTTTTAATGTATCATTGAGCTCCTCGACTATACCTGCACCTGGACGTCACTGTTAACGCAGCAGACACACCCTTGTGCCTGGCACCCGTTGATAAAACAAAATGAACTGGTTGTAGCTATTCCTAGTTGGATAAATTAACAAGAAAACAATCCTTATCAGCCTGGGCACAACATATTCCCCCCCCCACATAATGAAGAAGCTCTGAAGCAAATCATAAGACACGCAATGAGCATCTATACCATCGTGTTTCACAGGCGCCACTGTCTTTAATCACCTGCGCTGTTGTTTTCCTGGCTCATTTCAACGCTTGTGGCGATCTCGCTCAAAGGCTGGCTGTTATCTCTCTACACATACTCCACGGCAGCATAATGGGTCTGTGATAAATAAATAAACAAACCCCATCTTGTGTTGCAGTCCTGCAGCTGTAGCACGTCTCTGTAGTCGCTCGAGTGTGAAATGATATCCCCGGGTGCCGTGTAAATAAGCTTTGAGGAAGCTGGCTGTTGCAAACTTAAGGAAATACATGTTGCCTGCTAGGTCCACGGTGCAGCGATGGGTCAGTGAACGTGTACAGTGCACTGTGTGTCAGATCAGATGTCGGCCTATGGAGCACAGTGGCTGGTGCAGTATATTCACTTTGAGGTTTTACAGTGGTAGTATACCGTGAGAAATTGAGAACGGATCACACGTTCTAGTGGGTTTAAGTATTTTAAAATGGAACAAACTGTTCTGTCTGAATCGATCGGATTTATGTTATGATAAACAATTAATGTTTTTTTGTTTTGTTTTAAAGTGGCACCAATGTGTTCAATAAATGATGTACACTATTTGTAGTTTGTAGTCATGTGTTTGACTATATAGAAATAGATGAAGTAACGCATGAGAAAGACCTAGGAGTCTATGTGGACTCCTCACTTTCTCCATCCAAACAATGTGTGTAAGCAATAAGAAAGGCAAACACAATGCTGGGGTATATTGTCAAAAGTGTAGAATTGAGAACAAGGGCAGTGATGTTCAGACTGTACAATGCGTTAGTTAAAGCTCATCTGGATACTGTGGACAGTTCTGGGCTCCACACTTCAAGAAAGATATCGCTGCTCTAGAGGCAGTTCAGAGGAGAGCAACCAGACTTATTCGAGGTCTGAAGGGAATGTCCTACTGAGAGACTGAGGACCTGAACCTTTTCACCCTGAAACAGAGGAGACAACGTGGGGACTTGATTCAAGTCTTCAAAATCATGAAAGGCATCGACCACATCAAACCAGAGGAGCTTTTCCAGATCAGCAGGGACACACGCACCCGGGGACACAAATGGAAATTGGGCTTCAAGTCATTCAAAATGGAAAACAGGAGACACTTCTTCACACAGAGGCATCACAATCTGAACAAACTCCCCAGAGATGTGGTAGAAGCGACAATTTGGGAACATTCAAAAATAGACTGGATAGGATCCTTGCATCACTTCGTTATTAATGGACACCAAACGAGCACGATGGGTCGAATGGCCTCCTCTCGATTGTAAACATTGTTATGTTCTTATGTTCTTATATGTTTTACTCTGTGATTGACTAGCATAAAGCAAAAACTAGTGTTGAATAACACTCCAGTGAAGTTAATTAAATCACTCTGGCATTTATTTGTGTTTTTACACAAATTGTTAGAGAAGCAAATGCTTTGCCATTTGAATTAACTGTCAAATTGTCATTTACTTTGGATTTGGAAAATGACACCCAGGGGGCCCCTCTGGGACAAATTCAGTGATGACAATAAACGATACAGCTGGGAGTATAACTGTTCTGCTAGTGCGTATTGGCAGATATGATAAAAACAGAGAGCGATGAAATGGAAAGATTTGTTGTGTCTACCTAATAATATTTCTGTAATAATATTTTGTGTTCTTCATCCAATTTGGGCAATATAACACTTGAGTTTGGGGGTTTCACATTTTCAGTTGTGAAAGGTACTAACTGAAAACCACTAATGTTTAACTGCATGCCGTTAACAAATTCAAAAGTCATCCCAATACACAAGAACAGAAGAGACGTGAATCTTCTAAGGCAGCCGAAACGGCACACTTGGCGGCCCTGTTTGTTTTTTTCTCAGAGAAGGCTGTTGATCGGTCTGATACTAGTTTGTTTTACAGTATTTATCTGTTCTGATTTCATCTGCATGCTCTAATTTGATGATCTGTCTGCCATAGCTGTCTACCTTTCTCTACAATATTTTCTTATTTTTTTACAAATGTATTAGTTGTTTTTTTCACATGTATCCGTCTTAATAAAATAAAATGTCTTGTTTCCTTTCCTCTTCCCACACGGTCATATGATCTCCTCAGCTCTCACGCTAGTTTGAAGACTAATCTGGCGATCCCAGCCCGCTGAAACGGAGTATTGCTGAAAAGCTGTTTGAAAAAGATCTAATTAAGAAAGCAGTTCAGTGCTCAGGGTTTAATTATCTGCAGTAATTAAGAGCTCAGCTGGAAATGAAACCAGAAGATGTCGGGGGGTTGGGCTAAGATGTTTGATATTTCTGGTCGTTCTTTCCAGAGGGCTCCAGTCCATATCCAAAGCTGGTGGCCAAGCTGTTCCCTAAAAGAATATCCAAGGTTCTTGTATGAAAGCACTTCTAAAATCATATAGTCCAATTCTTATTTTTTCTCACTTTATTTTCTTTCTCTCTCTCTTTCTCTCTCTCTCAAATTCAAATTCAAAGCAGTTTGACACAGAACAGCACCTTCAATATCGACATATAGATATAGATACAAAACTACTTCTTAGATATCAATAAAATCAATATAGATTCATAAAATACAAGGAAAGTAATTTTAAATACAAAAAATAGGAATAATAAAGATAGCAAGACTAACACAACAACAAAATAGTAACAGCAGATCCAGGGAGATTGGCTGTATGTGTCCCAGTGTGGTCAGCTCTGATTGGCTCTAAGTGTCACAGTGTGGTCAGCTCTCATTGGCAGTGTTTGAAGGTGGAGTTTCCTAAAGTGAAGTGCTCTCTGTTTGAAGGTTTCCTGCCCAAGTCTGACAGTCCTGCTCCAGCAGCGCCATGCTCCTCTGCAGACCCAGGTCACGGTCATCCGTGCAGAGCAGGACCTTGATCTCTTTATCATGTAGAGACTGAGACCAGGGGCTGCAAACTGAAGCCAGGGGACTCCAGCTCTGTGGCCAGCTCAGTGATGGAGATATTGAACAGCGTTGGAAAAAGTCTGTCCTGTCACCAATTTGTATTCTGCTCTCATTCTCTGATCACATTGATTGAATTGTCATACACTTCCCCTCTACGCCATTTTGGAGTATTCTGTAGTATAGTCCCTTATGCCAAATGGAATAAATTGCTTTCTTAAAGTCAATCAAACAGGAAAACATATTCCCACATTTGTGCTTGTGGATGTGGTTCTCTGTTAGGGTGTCAATACGTTCAGTAGCACGGTGTTTTGTGTTTGTTGCTGTGTTTACATTTTTCCACATCTCCCAGAACTGGTTTTAGTCAATGGGTTATTCTATGTCTGTGAGGGTTGTGTTGGTGTGCCGTTTAATTTTTTTTCTGTTTAATGATGTATCTGTCCTGCTTTAATGTCTCAGTACTGAGGGCCTGGCTTTTGTGATTGATGGAGTTTCTCATTTGATCATTGCAAGATTTCTCCGTATTGTTTTACGTTCTTTTTCAAACCATTTTTCTCTGTGTTGGTGCTCCTGAATGCTCTTCGCTTTGGTGTGTTTTCGACGTGCCATTTCAGCCACCTTTTGGAATGTTAAATTGATATGTGTCTCTGCCAGACTGAGTCCCGTCCCAGTTGGCTGGTACTGTGTGCTGGGGAAAGTGTCAATAGTTAATCATTTTTGTTGAGCCAATTGATTAATCAAATGCCTCGGTGCTGTCTGGAGCCCATCTGTGTGTTTGTTTGAGACTGTACAGCTTACAGGACTGTGTCAGAGCGCTGTGAGTTTGATCTGCTCTTTTAAGGATCATTGCGATCCAACAGAGGACTTTGTTGCCTCACAGTGACTGCGTAAATAAGACACAGGTCCATGTCAGTGATGGCATAGTCGACTACCCTGGTCCCCAGAGCTGAGCAGTAGGTGAAGCTAAAGAGTCCCCTCTGATCCAGCTATTGAGATAATCCTCATCGTAGTAGAGCCTTCCCAGAGGGAAGGGTGTAGTTTGCACACAGAGAGAAATCTGAGTCACACCTGCTCGAACCTTTGTTTGGTTTGAGCTGTAGGTGTGTGTGTCCCCGTTTGATTGTGTTAATGCCGGCTGTGAGCTCATCCTTGTACCTTGTGTTATAATCCTTCCCCAGTCCTGGATTGTGGGTAGTTTGACTGAAGCCACTGTGGCCTGAAGGGCAGAGAGTGGGCGTGTCGGCACAGCACCCTGTTTCTACTAAAATTTCTGGGTAGTTTGGTGGTAGAGCGTGTATGAATACAGGAGTCTAAAAGTCAACGGTTATAACTGACAGTATTGTATGTAATAATTTAATATCATGGTGTAAACGATGACAGAATTATTTGTTTTATTTAATTTGCTTGATTTGTTTTAATGGTGGCGTGGCTTACCTTCCACCTCTGTCCCTTTTGAATCCTATTTCCATTCTCTCTCCTTTCTTTTCGCACATAAAGCGATGATTATAGTCTCCCAGATGGTGCACTGTTTTGATTGGGGGCCAGTTCATTTCACAGGGGACGTGAGGGCTGGAGAGACGTAGGGGACACGAGGATCACACCAATATTGTGATGCTCTGCATTTCATTTTAATTGCTCTGCATGAGTTGCAGACAAAGGGATTATATGAAAGTGATCCAGGAATCCATTAGGCCCAGCAGTTTGGAAATGTAACTCAAATGGATTTAGCCAGGTCTGTCTCTGAGAACAGCAGCTAAGCCCTCAAATTAGGCTGCAGATTTCACTGTCTGTCAGGGAACACAACACTGTGGGGACTGAAGAAGAAGGTCATGTTTTGGGGTGATAGAGCAGAGTCCATATAAAGGCTTTAACCTGGATTATATCAGCGTTGTCCCATTGCACTAGAGATCAGGGAAACCCCGGAAGCCGATAGTGATGAGCCGAGAGAAGTCCTGGTGATTTAAAACACCCTAACCCAGGCTGCACTGACCCAAACAAGCGCCCCTGATCACAATCTGCTAATGACATGAGCTGGATTTGGAGCGGCGAACCTCAGCTCAGAGGGCTTAGTCTGTGCTTCATTTTATATTTCTAATTTCTATATAGCTGTACATTTTAGTGTTTAGTTTTTGTATCTTCCAGGTGAATACTTGGACATTAGAATGAGGGAACATTACGATGTGCTGAAATGCGTTAAAGCCTGAGGAGGTCTGACATTAACAAACATGAAATGGTCAAAATCTTACATGGTTTTGGAAGAGGTCAGGATCTTTCCCTTCCAAATGCTCTCATAAACAGAGCCACACTTAAATTAGATACTTCCACAGTTGTAATCCCGTGTTGGCACATCATTAATTCAAATTCCCAAGGATTGACCTGTCACATAGGGCATATCTATATTGTGACACCATGTCGGGTTATAGATGGGGGATGAGGTACAGAGTCACGTGAAGGCAGGGAATGGGCTGAAGGAAGCACATTAATTATGTACAGTGAGCTGGTGAGGCAAGACAAAGAGACACACAAAACCAAATCAAAGTCTCACTCTTATTTGAGTCAATCTGAACATTGATCACAGGTCCCTCTCTAAACACAGAACAAATCATGAACACAAACACGACTAGACCTCTGTTTTGACAATCCTTCTCACACTCTGTGTTTGTTCTCTCTCTCTCTCTCTCTCTCTCTCTCTCTCTCTCTCTCTCTCTCTCTCCTCCTGCCTCTCCCAACTAACAAAGAGTGCTGACTTCCTGTTCTTTGTCAATCTGTACAAATGGGCAGATTTGGCCATAAATCCTAATCTAAAATAATTTTGTATACATTCTTTATTAGCTGAAACACATTTTTAACAGAGTATACATTCATTCTTAATTACCTAGTAGTAATTGACCTTTGCTAATGATGATTAAGTGCACTGTAAATAACACAAAGTCAGTTCCCTGTACAGTCTAAACCATTGTGTAAGTGAATAATTCAAGTATTCACAGCTTGGTCCTAAAACATTCTTAACGTGACACTTGTGTATCTTAATCTGAAATGTAATGATTACAGCTTAATTAAAGTTCTCATAACCAATTTGAATCAACAGTGAATAAGTAGTGTAGCTCATTATAACTTTTTATGTTTCTGCTGTGAAACTTGTGTCCCTGTCTGTGCTGGTTGTTGCTATTAATTTAGTTTTGTAGGTTTGTGCATTGTTTCTAACACCTTCTGTCCATCGAGGGGAAACATTATAAAAGGTGTGTTTGCCTTAAATCAGACGCAAGGCAGGGAATCGAAGCAACGGCATCCCAATCGATGTGCCTCAAGGAGCAAGCCAAGGGCAGCTCTGACAGCAGCTCTCTCTCTCTCTCTCTCTCTCTCTCTCTCTCTCTCTCTCTCTCTCTCTGTCTCTCTCTCGCTCTCTTTCTCTCTCTTTCTCTCTGTCTCTCTCTCTCTCTCTCTCTCTCTCATATAACCTTGGAGAACTGGGGGACATCTATCCCAGAATGCATCTGGATAGTTTCATAGGTATTTCTTCCCCTAAAGTCTGCCCCTTAGACTTTTGCAAGTTAGTCTATAATAATTCAACCTTGTCTAAAACTTTTTTAGTTAATCAATAGTGCTATACAAGTGCATATAGCACGCTTCATATGACAAAAATGTAAATACTCGTTTGAATCATGTAGGTCTTTATTTGGAGAATAATTTTCACATTATTTCACATTTCACATTTATGGCTTTGACTTTGATTGTTAGTCAAACCAATGCTGTCCTGCTACTGTTTACAGTCCCAACATGAACCTCACTTATCAAGAGACTTCATATTTAATCTCGAAGGAGCCGGGGTGTTAAATTCAGTGTTAGATTCAGTAAAACACTGAGTGTATCAGTGATAACAAGACCGGATAAAAAGTCTAATCCTGGGATTCACAATGTCTTTAAGCTTTGAATTAGTTCAGTAAAAAAAAAATGTTATGCATCCCTGGCTTTTGATATCAACTGTACTTGATGATAATTTGTGTTTTACACAAGTGTTTGTGAAATACAGACAGGAGAAGCTTCAATCACAATGCTCGGGATCTGTGATCGTTCGCTTCCCTTCAGTGTTGCGCTGCAGATGGTATCTTTTGCATGCATTATACAGAAAACAAACACACGATATACCATTTTAAGTTAAATATAGCATGTCTCCTCACTCGCTCAGAACTGCCAGCTTTGAACGTGAAAGTTGTCTTCATTTGCATTCAATCATTCCCTGGCTCATTTGCACTTCTTTTATGCTTGGTTGATGACAGCGGCTTGATTTGGTTGTTGACAGTAAGCCTCGGCAGTTATTGAACACAATCCCCACTTTTAAAGCTCTTCCAAACTGGCACACTTGTCTGTTTAAGGACCTTTGTTGTTGGATTAGTCACAGAAACTTCCCCTGAAGGATCTTGACTTCTCTAGTCTAAATAAATACTTTAAATAGCTAAATACATCAACAATAGTCTCACATTATGCTAATGAATAGTCAAGCACACCTTATAATGTAATCAATGTGAACTTTCCTTTTTAATTCTGGATCTTTTTTTAAAGCCATTTAATGTATTCAGTTTGCACATCTGCTACAATTAATCTATTCTAATGAATGTAGCATGAAAGGCTTTACTAGGTCATTCCCTTTCTTTGTTTTTATCTGGCATTATCTATGAAACCCTTCTAAATAAATGGAGTTTAAAAAGCCATTCAGTGCATTTATATTAACGGCCTAAAGTTGAACTCAAGTGTGTTTTGTTTTGTCAATATGTGTTTTAATCTTCCGATTAAAAATGCAAAATAGCGCACTAGGAAATATATTTTTTATCGAAATTATCTCACACTCGATTACATCTGTCCTGTTCCAACAACCACATGTATTAAAATTAATTATTTTCCACTGATTTACATTTCTGTTTTCAAAATTAATTTCCCTCCGCCATTATGCAGATCAGCGGGTGATTGGCACGACCCTGATCGCGCTGAGCAACACAGATAAGTGGGATCTTGAAAAAACTAATGAATTAGGATTGACTGTAAATGCAAACTCACTCCCTGCATCTAATTTAGCTCCCCCCCCCCTCAATTTTTCATTTTACGACACGTTTATTATTCCATTTAATTTGTTTTACCAGAATCTGCAGTGGTTAATGATTAAATAATTTCTAGGCATTAACATTTTAATAGATTGCAGTTTTATGTGACAATACGCTGTACAAAGCCACGTCTCCACATATGGTTGTTATATCCTTTTTGCAGTTTTACTGTTTTCACATACTGAAGTCAAACTGAAGAATTCCACTCGTTCTCTGCTAGCGTGCCACAGATTCAGGAGATTGACATTAATGGGACTGAGCTAACATGGGGGACTGAGCCAGTGCTGGGGTGATTTCCTGAGGGAAGTTTTTTCCATTTTGGTCACATCAAAGTATTAAAAAAATAAATTTTAGTGGATACAGTTCCAGGAGGTTTTGTTGTCCTGCTACCTGTCTTGACCCAATACATCAGTGATCCTCAAATCTGGTCCTCCAGGCCAGATTGCTTCTGATTCCACCCTGAACTCTTAATTAGTTAATTGATTTTCATTCCATCCTGAGCTCTTTATTAGATCATTTAACTAATTGTTCACTTACCCATTTCTTACTAAGTCCAATGCCGGTGTTGATGGAGATTCATCCATCCATCCATCTTATCCCTCTTATCCTGGTGAGGGTCACGGGAAGCCGGAGCCAGTGTGTTGATGGAGATGTTTTTTGGATTTAAAGACTGTGTGGGGTAATAGCAGGACGTCCAGTTGTGTAGCCAGGGCCGTTTTCATCACTTCGTGACCTTCACCAATCTCTGAATCATCTAACACTGTTGAGGAATATCGACCCATTCGTGTGGCCATGCGTGGCTGGCATTTGCAGGACTTCCACTCATTTTTAATTGATCTCGGGACAATTCATGTCCAAGGCCAGGAAGACAGACATTTCCCATTTAATAATCCCCCGGTGTTTGTACTGCATTTCAGCTTTTTCTGGACCATGAAATGCCTGTTTTCCTGTCTAGCACAGCAGAGCTTTTGAAATAGCAAGAGAGACATGTCTTTGAATACATATCTCCTGGTGGAGTTGACAGGCCTCCAAAACAGAAGATACAGAAGAGCAACAGAGATACACACCTGTTTAGGTAATGATTCTAGTAACAAGAAGAACACAGAGCAAAGAAAGAAATGCTTCTACAGTTTGCTGGCCACCACCCCCCAGGAGCACAGCGTTCACAGCAGGTCTCCAATGGTCTACGACTCCAAGATTGTCTATGATTGTCTGGATTGTAGTACAAGCTGTGTGTATCTGTGCTCATCTGCAAAATGTTCCTTTTTGACATGATGCTGATTTAATTGGAACTATTGCAGTTCCTAAAATGATTGGTTCCAATGCCTTCATTTGTTAGCAGGAGTGTATGAGTGAAATATCTGTGATTTTTCTATAATTCGTGCAACTTTCAACATTTCGAAGTGTGTCTGGGGCATAGAAGGACATCCATTTCCAGTCCTGGGGGGTGCTGTGGAATTGTCAAGCGAGTTGGGGGCATACATTATTGGGGGTGTGGGGGACGGGATTTAACATTCTCTAAACATTCCCTAAACCTACATCTGTGTCCAGTGTTGTCACAATCTTGTGAACACTGGGCCATATGGTCACCTTACCACTGAACGTCATTCTTAATGGAAGACCGATCCCGCGCTCTTGTAGCTGTAGTCTAGGTTGAAATGTCACATCCTTAGACACCAAAGAGCTCTCTGTATTTACAGCAGCCACGATTGAAATTAAAATGACACTTTTAAGTGTTCAAATCTGCACAAAGGATAGAATTGAACAGAAAAATCAGAGATACTTTACTTTGACACTCCTACTCACACCCACAGAGAAAAACAATAATTTTAGGGACTGCAAATAATTCCCATTTATCCTTTGCTCTGGCTTGAACTTTCCAGTCTTTATTTTCCTTATCGCTACTAACTTTTAAACTCAATCAGCCATACTTCAGATGTGTCTGCATAAGAGTGATGGTCAACTGTGTTTGAGACCAACTGGCACCGAAAACTGACACCCTAAATGACTTCCATGTTTTATTTTAGAAAACGATATCAAAATGCAATTAAAGTGATGCCTCATTATTAGGTATAGAAACTGAAGACTTCAAGCCCTGATAATAAGAAAGCGAAACCATGTAAGAGTACATGATTGTGGAGCGTTTAGGCCATAGGTACATTCAATCAAAACACAGAACAATCTAGACTTGAATTTATCATTCTTGTTCATGCAACGTTTCTTATTCTTGCAAGTCCTTTCAATATTTTCTCCTTTTCTTGTGGAGACCCTGCGTGCTATTCCTGTGACTCAGACAACAGAGGCTTAATCTGTGCACCTGTTGGCTCAGCCTGCCACCGTCTTGCGCCAGTCGGTAATTTGTTTGCCCAGCAAAAGCAATCTGCCACCTGGGTGCGGAGACGCGGATCAGAAAAAAGGCCCTAAAAGAAAGAGACTGCTTTTCTCAAGGTCACCTGACGCTAATTTGTGCTGAGAGTCGCCGGGGCTGGCAGAGATGAAAGTCTGGCTCTAGCACACACACACACACACACCGAGAGAGAGAGAGGGGAGGGTGCACAACAGGAGTGTCCATCACCTGTCTCTTGAACATTGATGCGCTGCTGGGTGGATTGGGCTCAGTGACGTCACTGCCCACCGTGCACAGCCAATGATGCCCCAGAGCTGTTTCTTGCTTTGATTCCCCCCCGCCCCCCATCCTCCCCAGCAGTGAAGCACAGATGGCGAGCAGTATATCTCGAATCAGCATCTGTGTGTAGAAAGAGACATTATACAATATATGCTCATCCTGTTATCAGTTCCATTATACAGTTAACAACAGCTAATATGGATGTGTTTGGGTTTTGGTTATGAACAGTGATGTTATAATTACTACTACGGATATATGTATTATTGTCATTGTCATTTCAATATAGTCGGTTATTATCTGTGTACTTACCCTTCATGCCCCGGCCTATACAAAAAAAGTGCTTCCTATCTATCTTTTCCTAACGCCGTTTCTTAAAGCAATGGGTTAATAATTCACAATTGCTAAAATGGTTCCAATTGAACCCTTTGGCAAAGTCGCACATGCCTGTGAAAAGGGAACACGACAGCAGATGCAGTTTGGCATGTTTCATTTAATGCTGGCATGCATTCAAAGCATCTGCTTTGCCATTAACAACACTTATGTCCTTTCAAATGTGATTCTTCTCATCTGATAGAGAACCTAGATAGTGTTCGTACGTCTCGGAGCAATCATCGAACTTCGAACTAACTATTGCGTTTATTTCTCCTCAAAAGAAGACCAGATTGAATCAAAACATCACTAATAACCGATTACGAACCTGCTGCCCCGTGACGGCGAGGGATTGAGCTTGTACTTTGGGATTGACTGGCAGGTTGAATGTGGTGTTTGTTCCAAGCCTTCGCATTCGATGGAAGAGACCAGTGGGACTAATTATTTAATGACATAGAGTTGCGTCAGTGAAATTGCGAGTGAAGATTAAATTCCTCTGCCAACGCTATGACCTGTGAGATTTGTGAGATTAGCTATGGCGAGCTCAGTCAAAGCATTTCACCGTTTTTGCAAAGCACTGCCATGATATTAATACCAACAGCTGCCTCCTGCTAATTGAAACGCAGCTGCGATGGTGAAAGGAAAGAGTTTGTGTGGAGTCTGCAAACTGAGCGAGAGAGAGAGAGGAGAGGGGGATATAGGATAAGAGTGGGAGTTACATGGAATGGGAGAGGAGAAGGGAGTAGGAGATACATACCTTTATTTTCTACAGCATTGAGTTTTAATTTGACTTTCTGAATGTGAACTTCAGTTTGTGTGAGAGAGGGAAGGAATTCTGCACTAGAGCGTTGACTGCAACCATCACACAAACACCTAATTAAACTCTGTCACAGAAATTCATTTTTATAGACTGTGGCTTGAATCGTCTGACCTTGTCCAGTAATTTGACATTCATAACAGTTGCACACACACATGGCCTATTCAGCTGCTGTTGAAGACAAAGTTAAACAAACCCGGAAATCTTTTCTCTGAATACAAATTGCCTACTGCTCAGTTTAGGGCCGCAGGAAATATTGATGCATTGAAACTGCACCTCAGAGCCGTGATTACAGCTGCCAGGCCATTCTGGTTCGCACAGAAAAGCTTGTTTCATCCTGAGCCATCGCAGCAGGGCAGTGGTGTGGCATCTACTGTGTGTGGTTGACTTGCAGCCCGTCGCACACTACCTGACGGGAGGAAACCGTGAACGGATTACACATACCGTGCTTCAAAACAATGAGGCAATTCCTGATAAAAAGGGAGACTTGTATCCAAAGTACACCAGGCTGAATAACTTTGTTGTTAAATGTAAAGTAATAAAAACAAATTGCTTCCACTTTTCCTGCCTCTAAGGAAATCATTATTACGGGTAAAAAGATAAGTGCTGAAATTCAATTATATCCTCGAGCAAACTTCAGTGAAACAGTAAAAATCTATCAAATTGTGTGGTTGTTGTCCGGGATTCTTTCCAGGATTTCTGTGCCGTAAAAAAAACATTCAAATCAATGACATAGGCTGTGGAAATGACTGAAAACCCTGTCTTTTTTCTGTTTTATTTCTGCGCTTTTGCTAATAGTATATTTACCCATTATGTTAGAATTTGTGTGTGTTTTTGGAAACGTGATTTGCTTCTTGCGTCCAACACCGGATGCAATTCCTTCCGTCGATGTGCTGGGGTTTATAACTGCATTTGGAGTTAGAAGGAAACTAAAAAGAAAGAAGAAAAAAAAATCATGGACTATCAACCAGCTGTTGAACCCAGTAATCCTACACTTCTTACAATCCTAATTTTTCTACGGAGAATTAGAAAATACAGTCGGAAGTCTCTGTCCTCATTTGACCTGCAAACTGATCAAATTGATGTATGATGTGCCCAGCGAACTGAGAGTTTTTGGAGTCACTGTAAATGTGTCCAATAGATATTCAGGAAGTCGGTTATAAACATAGCCGTGTGTACCTATCCTCGCCACCGCTGATACTATATAAAACATTCGATTCCCAAAGGAGCTGTAATGACGAACCAAATCTATACGCCATTCACAAGACTACCTGTTACGCCAAACTCTGAAATGTCCTTAGAGACTTGTACACCTTTCCAATCTGTTTCTTCGTCTTCCCTGCAGGTCTACATATTTGAGAATAACATATACTACCAGGCCACGGTGGACAGCAGAGCCATTCGCCTGGTGTCTTCTGGGAAGGAAGGCGTGATTTTCAATGGTCTCAGCGACTGGCTCTATGAAGGTAAGACAGGCCTGGGATCTTCTGACCTCGTTAGTCACAACAACCTTGTCAATTTCTTCTTCTTCAACACTCTCTTATCATTACAGCAAGTTACAGCTGTCACACAAATATGACATATTACTCTCAGTGCAAAATACAATATACAGCATTTGACCTAATTAGCACTAATCATATCAATGCTGTGTGCAACTGGGGCAGAGCAGCCTTAATTACCAGTAGTGTAGGTAATAGGAAGGTGATTAAAAGTGCAGGAGTAATTAGATGATCAGTGACTCTGGAGCAGTAGAGGGAGCAGACTCAGGTCAATTAGTGTGATTTAATGAGCAGATACATCATCAAACTGTTCTGATGTTCCACTGGTCCTCATTTACTGTTAGACCTGTCGTATCACTTCAGATCCAGGGGTGAACGACAGATGCATTTCAAGGTCGAGTCTTAGGTAGAGTTTGTAAAGTTCACCTGATAATATATATTTTTGTTTAAATTACCCCAAAATAGATCTCATGGACTTCAGAGTAATAGAACGAGTTGTTTGGTGCTCTCTGTGTGAAGCTAATATCGATCTATCTATCTCTATCGATCTCTCTCTCTATATATACTGTATATACACTCACCTAAAGGATTATTAGGAACACCTGTTCAATTTCTCATTAATGCAATTATCTAACCAACCAATCACATGGCAGTTGCTTCAATGCATTTAGGGGTGTGGTCCTGGTCAAGACAATCTCCTGAACTCCAAACTGAATGTCTGAATGGGAAAGAAAGGTGATTTAAGCAATTTTGAGCGTGGCATGGTTGTTGGTGCCAGACGGGCCTGTCTGAGTATTTCACAATCTGCTCAGTTACTGGGATTTTCACGCACAACCATTTCTAGGGTTTACAAAGAATGGTGTGAAAAGGGAAAAACATTTAGTATGCGGCAGTCCTGTGGGCGAAAATGCCTTGTTGATGCTAGAGGTCAGAGGAGAATGGGCCGACTGATTCAAGCTGATAGAAGAGCAACTTTGACTGAAATAACCACTCGTTACAACCGAGGTATGCAGCAAAGCATTTGTGAAGCCACAACACGTACAGCCTTGAGGCGGATGGGCTACAACAGCAGAAGACCCCACCGGGTACCACTCATCTCCACTACAAATAGGAAAAAGAGGCTACAATTTCCACAAGCTCACCAAAATTGGACAGTTGAAGACTGGAAAAATGTTGCCTGGTCTGATGAGTCTCGATTTCTGTTGAGACATTCAGATGGTAGAGTCAGAATTTGGCGTAAACAGAATGAGAACATGGATCCATCATGCCTTGTTACCACTGTGCAGGCTGGTGGTGGTGGTGTAATGGTGTGGGGGATGTTTTCTTGGCACACTTTAGGCCCCTTAGTGCCAATTGGGCATCGTTTAAATGCCACGGCCTACCTGAGCATTGTTTCTGACCATGTCCATCCCTTTATGACCACCATGTACCCATCCTCTGATGGCTACTTCCAGCAGGATAATGCACCATGTCACAAAGGTCGAATCATTTCAAATTGGTTTCTTGAACATGACAATGAGTTCACTGTACTAAACTGGCCCCCACAGTCACCAGATCTCAACCCAATAGAGCATCTTTGGGATGTGGTGGAACGGGAGCTTCGTGCCCTGGATGTGCATCCCACAAATCTCCATCAACTGCAAGATGCTATCCTATCAATATGGGCCAACATTTCTAAAGAATGCTTTCAGCACCTTGTTGAATCAATGCCACGTAGAATTAAGGCAGTTCTGAAGGCGAAAGGGGGTCAAACACAGTATTAGTATGGTGTTCCTAATAATCCTTTAGGTGAGTGTATATATCTAGTTGAACAGACAGAAGTCAGTCCTGTAGTTCACTGTAGCTCAATACTGTGTGCTCTGCTGCTCCACTATCTGTTGTTCAATTTTAGAAATGAGTCGAGCATTAAAAATGCAGTGGGAATTTTTGGAGCACGAATATCAGAGTGAGACGCTGTTTCTGAGACCAAAATACGAAGGATGAGAACAGCAGCTGCACTGTCAGCGTGAAAGAACATGACCATGACTTCAGACGTCCTCCCAGTCCTTCTACTCATATCAGGGTACAAAACAGAGCCAGGCCAACCGCACGGTGCGTGTGAAGGGTTTTGTGTGTGTGGTTTTTTTGTTAATTTTCTCCAGTCTGACATCATTCCGGCCAGTAATCGATGCTGCTGTTTAATTAATGACCCGTTCCTCAATACTGGCCCTGTTGCTTGAAGGAGATTTAAAAGCTTTAACGTTCGCCAAAGCTAATATTGGTCCATCACCTCTAAACTTTTATCTGGAACTATATTGCCAAATCTGACCACTGACATGCTATTATAAGGAAGGCGAAGTCTTCACAATTTGCTCCCTTTAATTATTTATAAGAGCTGATAAATCTTTAAAACTGAGGAATTTGATATTGACCCCCTGGCGTTAATCTCCGTCTTCTCTCTGTTGCGTTCATTGTAGTCCTCTTCACAACAGAAAGAAAAGCATGCTCGGCTCAAAGCAGTAGGAGCATTGATTGTCCTGCTGCCGTTTCAGGTTTCTGATTTAATGTCTGTATTATGGGACATTTCCTGTTGTGCATTTCGGCATTTCCAGCTACTGTGATTGAGCTGTTTTGTGTGCACGTGCTGCTGTGCATTGTGGGGAAAGATAATTAAATGAGCATGTTGTTCAGCTATTATCAGTGAGTAGCTTTTACTTGAAATATTTGTCACATGAATAGTTGCAGCTGTGTCTCTGGGGACGGTTCCCATGGAAAAACAAACACCACGACTGCCCGTCTTTAATTTTGTCACTGTTTATGATGGTGCTGTTGCCCGCTGTGCGAGTAACAGGTCACCGTCTCTGTGTGGTCCAGCCTGGGCAATATAGGTCACGATTCACGGCCAGTTTGAAGTCAATTAGCTGAGCACTAGATGAGCAGGTGGATTTGATTTGAAAGTTGGACTGATGGGAGAGAACAGAGGGAAGGAGGGGAATAGCATGTCTACTGTATGTATGTGTTTAGATTTTTTCTTCCGCCTTTTCTGCCGAGAGTCTAAAACCCCGCACTGCAATTACCTCAGCACTCGCTGAGCATCTCTCCCCTAAAATTGGCACACACTCCTGGTGTCGGGGGGGAGAAGGTGACACATTATTTTAAGTAGGCCACGAAAGAAAGTGCAAAAGGAGACGCCAAATCACGTGGATGGCTTAATGGTTGGAAAAGACCCTGTATGTGCCCTGCAAACAAGTGTTTCTGTTACGGGCGCTGATCTGAAGTGAGGTGACACTCCACTCTCCGTCAACTTTGGGAGCCCAGTCTCACAGCAGGGTCACATCTCTGCCTCGACAAAAGGAGTCACACACTCATCTGAAAATCTCTAATATCGAGCTTCCCTCGCCGTTTGTGTCTGGCCAGCATGATCAATGCCAGCCCATGACTCCACACACAGAGAAAGCGATGTCTATTTTTAACCAATCCTTTTCTGCCCATCCTCTCCGGGCCTAATTTGACAGTCCTCTGTGTTATTAAAGGCAGACTGCACGGCCAAAGCAATCCCATGACATTTATAATAGGCTGAGAAACAAAGGGGCTGTTCTCTGTCAAAATGGTATCCAGCCCTGGCTTGTTATTTAACCTATTTATTTTCGCCCCTTTGAAATGCCAAACATAGCAGCCCCGTTCAATACAGGCAGCCGCTCTGCACAACTTCTTGAAACTTTTTAAACAGACCTAATTCCCTCGGCTCACTTCCCCCACTGTTTTCAGTGTCTCAGCGCTCGTAAACCACAGCTGTAATCTAGCTGGCAATGTAGACCAAATCTTTTTCCTCACGGTAAGACACAGTTAAGAGATGATCTTCTCATTCGCTATCAGTGGATACTTTGTCATTAATACAGAACACATAATAATGCAATAACACTTTGTGAGCAAAATAAAAGTTTTTTTCCCTAAAAATACTGAAGGCTGACAAGAGACAAAAACTCCTCCTCCTGTCCTATTTAAAGTAGAGCAGCCAAGATTTGAGTTTTTCTCTCTCTGTGTTTCTTTTCTAAGCACCGTGTGGAAAGAATAACCTGAAACAACAGCCCTAATTAGCTGCAGCTTAAGTGTTGCGCTGGGTGGCAAGCTTGTCAGCCGCTGATATATAGTAAAGCCGCCGAGTCCCAATTGATTCTGCTCATGCATAATTAAACTAGTACACTTTGCAAGATTTTTGTTTCACTTTTAGTTTTTTTTTTTAATGACGGTAATTAAACATCTTAAGCCAACTGGGGGGAGGATTTTTATTTTTTGTCATCCTACATTTGTTTTCAGGATGTGTGTTTAAAGCCCCATATCGACTGCACAGGCCATGGCATGCCAATAAACTCCTGGACAAGCAGAAAGTGTCTGCAGAAGATTGTGAATTGGGTAATTGCAACACAATCCAATCGATTCACTTGTCACGTTACACGACAACCCAGCTAAAACAATCATGCTGTGGCAACATCGCAATGAAGCGAATGCAGAACGAGCAGAAGGGAAATTGTTGTTCAAGCATTGTAAGAAGCCCTTGTAAAATGCCTTATATGTAAGAGGTAAACGAAAATCACCAAGAACAAAAGCACGAGCGTGAAACTTTTTCTCATGTCCAAACCAAAACACAATCCCTCTCCAGCCACACACTACCACAGCTGTTAGCTGGGAATGGGCAGCGAAGGAAAAGCAGGCAACACAAGCCCATGTTAACCTGATAGGCTATGTGTGTGTTGTCTTGTTGGACATTGCATAGGTCTTGAGATCCAAGCTAGACCAACCAAAACCCAATCCCGATGTCAACATCAGAGTGGCCATCTTGAAGACGGACTTCGCCCAACTGGGAGGTGGTTCTGGATGTGGGATTGATGCACAATGAGAGTGGACAGCTTCCCTTTCATTTGATACTGAGCTAAGAAAGGAAGGGTGTGAAAGCCATTCCTTAGACATCAATGTCATCATATATGTCAATACCAAAATACAAGCAAACTACCTCTCACAGCACTGCCAGGGTGGAATATGCTGTCTTGGCACTGCTGCAGCGCACTAAGTG